>NC_137776.1:44052072-44652072 GCF_963455305.1 Plecotus auritus
TTTCTGAGGGAAATAATGTGTTCTCTAATACAATACACTTAATCAACATTTGTATTGATTAATTAACTAGAGGCCCGGTGCACGGGGGGGGGGGGGGGGGGAATGTCCCTCAGCCCAGCCTACACCCTATGAAATCTGGGACCCCTTGAGGGATGTCTGACCGCCCGTTTAGGCCCGATCCCTAAACGGGTGGTCGGACATCCCTCTCACAATCCAGGACTGCTGGCTCCCAACCGCTCGCCTGCCTCTGCCTGATTGCCCCTAACTGCTTCTGCCTGCCAGCCTGATCACCCCCTAACCACTCCCCTGCCAGCCTGATTGACGCCTAACTGCCCTCCCCTGCCAGCCTGTTTGGCCCTAACTGCCCTCCCCTGCAGGCCTGGTCCCCCCCAAACTGCCCTCCCCTGCTGGCCTGGTCTCCCCAAACTGCCCTCCCCTGCAGGCCTGGTCCCCCCCCTCAACTGCCCTCCCCTGCAGGCCTGGTCCCCCCCAACTGCCCTCCCCTGCAGGCCTGGTCCCCCCCAACTGCCCTCCCCTGCTGGCCTGGTCTCCCCCAACTGCCCTCCTCTGCTAGCCCGGTCACCTCTAACTACCCTCCCTGCTAGCCTGATCGCCCACAACTGCCCTCCCCTGCAGGCCTGATCCAACTGCCCTTTCCTGCAGGCCTGTGTCCCCCCCCCCCCCCACAACTGCCCTCCCTGCAGGACTGGTCCCCTCCACAACTGCCCTCCCCTGCCGGCCCAATTGCCCCTAACTGCCCTCCCTGCTTGCCTGATCACCCACAACTGCCCTCTTCTGCTGGCCTGGTCACCCCCAACTGCCCTCCTCTGCTGGTTTGGTCAACCCTAACTACCCACAATTGCCCTCCCCTGCAGGCCATCTTGTGGTGGCCTTCTTGTGTCCACATGGGGGCAGCCATCTTTGACCACATGGGGGCGGCCATCTTGTGTCTTGGAGTGACAGTCAATTTGCATATTACTCTTTTATTATATTAATCCAAATTACAAAATTCTTTAATGGGTATTTGAAGATACTATCATGTTCTCTCAAAAAATCAATTTCATTGTTAACTTGGAGTGTGCATTTATAGTTCTAAAATATAATACTTTGTTTTTAGTAGAGTACCCAAAGAATAATTTGAAGTATCGATACTGTAAATGAAGTTAAATACTTTTCTATGACTAATAGTTGGGTCATAAATTATATTAAACATGATACATTTGTTACTTTGATAATTAGAACTCTTTAATCCCAGATATCCTAAGTATACAAAGAAAATACTGAATTCTGGGTATAAATGTACACTTATTCATTCTGCAAATATTTATTAGGTATTTACACACCCTGGGGAACTTTCAAGGCGTGAAGTTATTTTGCTCTTCCAAGATAATGCAGCAAATATGTTGTCCTCTTTGAAGGACATTTGCTTTTCAAATTGACCCTTCTCATTAATCGATCCCTTTGCTCTGTACCCACCTGGGTTATAGGGCATGCTTCATATCATAATGATTATAAATTACTTTACATCTTTATCCTTCTGCTTAAGGTATGACTTCTTCTAGGATAGGGACTGTCATTTATTCATTTTTGTAACTGATGTCTGGCACTATGCCTAGAACTTAATTGATAGTAATTGCTCAATAAACATGAGCATGAGTCTATTACTGCGCTTTAGGAACTTTGTGTTCATATAAGCTCCTCTGTGATATATGACAGCTTCATGACTGTACAGAGGAGAGGTAGCATTTTAACTGGATTCTTTTATAAGCTCTGGGTTTCACTTGGCTCAAGCTGCAGGCACCAGCTGGATGGGCTGTGGCTGCATATTGGGTCACTAGGGCTGGAAAGGTTATTTTGGGGTCTGTAGAGGGCCTTCAAGTGTCTGTGTATGGCGTTGCAAGTACACAAGGCAGCTGGAAATCATGGGAGGTTTTGGAAAGGGCAAGACACATGAAGTGGATGTGGACCGGGAGTTATGATGGCCTGTGAATTGAGGTTGGAGGCAGAGAGAGGGTGAGGGGGCTCTTCTGTGTGTGAGTGCAGTTGATTCGGCTTGGCATCAGCACACGTATTGGGATCTCTAATTCTAACTCTAAACTGTACCTTTGTTAACTGTTTAAAACCAATTTTTTTAAAGTTTGGAGGTGAGTCCATTCTCCTAATTTTGGCCCCAGGACACAACCATTTGTGCTTAAATTTGCATGCCCTGTTAGTGCTGTGTAACAGAACCCCATCTGCCAATGTACTAATTCCACTGATGCAGGAGAGGAGGACAAGCCAGAAAATGCTGTTTTGCTGTGAGGGTGGATTGTTTTCTTCAGGATGCACAGGGGGAGTTTCTCTTTTTCTGTCCTTTTCTGAGATTGATTTACTTTTACTGTCTTCAGTCACCTCTGACAGTCTCATCCTTGGCTGCCAGTCCCAATGATTGGCAGTAATCACCCAAGGAAAGAAAAAGCAGTATCCTCGCTATTCCCTCCCAGGGGCTTTGCTTGTAAGTCCCGAGCTAGCAGAGGTGGGCATCTGACAGTGTTGGTGATGGCAGTTGCTGCCTCTTAGGCCCTGCACTAGGCTGGGCGAGGTGCTGAGTCCTTGAACAAGCTGGTTTTGTCATGTGCATTCCTTGTTCTGCCCTGTGAGGTAGGGAGCATTGTCCCTCTCTTATAGGCAAAGAACTCAGGCCATGAGAGGTTAAGTTGATAGATTTTACAGTGGGATGTGCCTTTTTTATCTTCTATAAGCTGCGGCTGAAGTCTACATCACAACATTCCTAAATGAAGAAAAGAACTGGGCACAAGATGGAGCACACAGTACACGTTCAGCACGTGGTGGCTGTGATTATTGTCCCATTTCCTTTTTGTCAAGGATATTCGAATATGTGGAGGTCATCTTAGATTACCTCCTTGAATTCTAGCCATGTAACAGCATAAACATCCATGCCTCTTCTTGCTCCTTGCTATAAACTTCTCACTCTCCTGTGGTCTTCCATATGCATGTCCCTGGTCACATGTGAGGGCCTGGTTGTTGTGGCAACTGAAAGGTCCTCAAACAGAAAACCGATCCTTAGCGAGGCCTTAATGTGTGCCCTAGGACAGCAGAGGGCTACACACTGCCCAGCTTCCCGGTGGGACCCTCGGCTTGTCTGCTGGATCCCCTGTACTTATGTGGATTGATGAGCCATCTCACTGAACTCCTTCCCAGATACACTCCTTCACATGTGGCAGAATTCCTTATCCTGGGGCTCTAGGCCTGGAAACGGAATAGTGTCCACAGGCAAGCTGTACGAACAGAGTGAGTTTGGAGAGTAGAAGTGCATTAGTGGAAGGCTAAATCCCAACATGGACCGAGCTGACCCTTGTGGCCTTGCCTTCTTCCAAAGCCCACACCCTCTCTTAGTCTTGTTTCTTTAGTAATAACTACCTAAAAGTAACTGACCTTAAAAATAAAGGAAAAGATCCCTGTAAGACCCTCGGGGAGATGACACGGCTGAAAACTTTTTACCCTCACCACCCTCTTATTGCCATGCAGATGTCTGATACATAAGCAAGTTAGGACCTCACCTATTTTTTGTATGTGGTTAGACTCAGAAGCCTGAAAATTAGATGCTTCTCATGTTCATTTGACATCTGCAATAGGAGTTGAATTTATTAATAGTATTAATACCTCACCCCTGAGTTGCCCTGTACTTCTACGGGGTATTTGCATGATGTTTTTTCATATGAAAAAAATTCTGTGAGAATGTGTATTCTGTCTGGGTTTTCCCTTACAGGAACAGCACAGTGAGGTTAGGTGGTTAGGCCAAATCTAGCCCTAACTGGCACCCCGTGGGTCTTCCTAAGCTAGTATTCTTTACTCCCTTCAAGAGGCTGAGATTATTCGGAAGCAAGAGCCTGTGCTAGGCGAGTGCTTCTGTAATATAAACCTGGGTTGGATCTCATTGTCACCATTTATTAGATGGAGGTCTTCAGGCAACATTACTTTACCTCTCCATGCTCCGGTTCCCTTACTCCAAAAGGGTGACGATAATACTACTACCCACCTCACAGATTGTTATGAGCAAAACAGATAATGAATAAAAGTGCCTGGAATAGTGTTGAGCACATAGAAAGTACACAATAAGTGGTAGCCATTATTATTACTTGGATTGTTCCATACCTGTCTTGAATCTGGACTTAAAATATTGGCACTGTGATCTTTCATTCTTAAATTTTAATGTGAAGGCTCACTAAGTAAGCACTGTTCTTACATATTTATTTAGTGGGTTATTTGAAAAGATTTACATTAAGGGAAAAATAAGATTCCTGAACTTATTTGAAGTGAATGTAATATGATATATTCACTAGTTATAATTTCCTTTTTAAGAACTCCAAATAGCTGCCAGGCAATTGGCAACAAGTGGGTACTGTGCATTTTCAAATGCATACATCTGAAAGCAGTTGAAATATCATTTCCAGACTCAGGATTATTCATATCTTTAGTTGGGACAGATAACACTTTTCCCATCACCTAATGCCCCTTAATTTCTACTCAGTCATTAGATGACCTTTGCAATAAAGAATCATGGACCACAACTTTGCTGAAGAATGTTAAGATGACTCATTTAGTCATTTGGAGCCCTCTTAGTAATTCAGATTCACAGAGTACTTTCAGGTCATTGAGGTAGATTTCTACAAATAATTGCTAAAATAGTATAAATACTACCTAGTGTAGTTTGAAAGGGTTTATGTTCCCACTGTATCCTCAGGAAGTAGATTATAAAACAAAAGAGTTGGGTTCAACAGAATTCCCTCCTAAGGAGTGTGGAGGGCTCACTCCAAAGGCTTCTGCAGAATTGCACTGTCCAAAGACATTGTCATTAGCAACTTTTTTTTTTTAAATCCTCACCCAAGGATATGTTTATTGACTTTAGAGAGAAAGGGAGGGAGTGGGAGAGGGAGGAAGGAAGGAAGGAAGGAAGAAGAAGAAGAAGAAAGAGAGAGAGAGAGAGAGAGAGAGAGAGAGAGAAACATCATTGTAAGAGAGATTAATGTGAAGGCTTCAACTGAGGATCCAGCCTGCAACCTAGGTTTATGCCCTGACCGGGAATCAAACCTGAAACGTTTTGGTCCCCGGAAGGATGCCCCCTCTCTGTTTCCCTCCCACTCCCTCTCCATTCCTCTCTCTCTAAAAATCAATTTTAAAAAACATTAAAAAAATTAATAAAATGGCATGACCTAATCTCAGACGGGACTGGGATCTGATGTTCTTTGTACCCTATTGCTTTGTGTCCTGGGTTTACTTGGTATTGGAACATGGTGGGCATCAGGGTTGCAAAGGACTTAAGCTTCCACCTAATCCAGACTAAAGAAAAGAAAGTATTATAATTGGTAAGTAAAAACTTTTTGTGCTGTGCCCACCAGTGAACAGTGTGATCCAGTTATGTGTTTGATGTGTATTTTTGTTGGGTAGAATAATGATACTTTCATGGGGAATATTAATAAGGCAAAAATAATTCCCACATTTTGTGTGAAAATTTACTTTAGAACACTCCATACAACTGGCTTTCAGATTTTAACTTAAGTCCTTTTCTCTTAAGCCAGAGATTTTAAAGCAGACAAACTCACAGCTTTTGTCCTTGAGAAGACTAAGGGCTTGACTTCATGTGTTTATTATTCGGTTAGATTGTCTGAGAACCTTTGGTAAAAGTGTTAAGCCTGTTTTATGCTATTGTTTTCCTAGGAGTGTAGCAAAACTGATTTAAAGGAAATAGTCACCAACAACTACAGTGAACACTCTTGGAGCAAACCAGAATCTGACTTACATTTTGAGGAGTAGAGAAGCAAAGGGAGGCATTATGACATACTAAGTGGTGATTTGGTTTATGGGTTTGTCCATCAGATTTAGAGGAGGACTGCTGCTACTGCAAATGCCACATCATGATGCAGGTGCGGTGTGCTCTTAAAGCACTGCACATGTAAGGGTTGGTGTCCCCAAGGGCTTTCTTTCTCCAGGGAGATGTAGAACTGTTCCTTGGGTTGCACTGGTCTATGAGCCTTTGGATGAGTCAATCTGGAATGTGCATTTAGCGGCACATGGCCTTGACCCCGTGATTTGGGAGTTCTTAGGGCTCCACATTAATTTTGAGCCACTTTTGCTCTTGGTAACAGAGATCTGTCTGAAGGGGCTTAGCGCTGCAAGGCTCTTAGCCAGATTGTATTGAGCTTTGGGGGTGTGGGAAGGAAAGTTTTCTACAGAAAAGAGAGGGTCAAACATTGGTTGGTTTCTCCTAATAACAGAGTTTCATAGGCCAGTAATTTGGCTGCAGGATCAAATCCTATGTAACAGTTTTGCAAAGGTCTGTTTTCAGAGTAATTCCTAATAGTTCATGAATCTTTAATTAATAAAATGGTAATAGGAAAGTCTAGTTTAAAATCTAATTTGTATTGGGTTGACCAGATGACGCCTCCTGGGTTCTGCTCAGTCAGATGAGACCCAGGGCTGGTTCCCATTTAGCATCTTTGGGCCTCAGGATCCTCATTCATAAACCTGGGCTTTGGACTATGATCTCCAAGATCACTGTCAGCTCTCCTTAGTCAGTTATGCATTCTAAATGTAATTTAATGGCCAACAAACATCTGTTCCTGAGAAACACATCCCTAGAAAGAATGGCTCTTTAATGAGTTGGTAAATGGGTCATCCTGGCTGGACTTGCTTTTTCTTTGAAGTTTACCTTATCTGTTAGAAGGGCTGAGGTTGCTGATTTTGCCTGTTATGATTGAGTGTTTCACCTGTTGAGACTTTGCCCATCTTCTCTCTTATCTGTGTGCACCACGGCCTCTACGTTTCTTGTCCTTGCCACTGTTCTACTAGCTCCAAAGTCACCAACCTAGCTTAGCTTGGCTGG
Organism: Plecotus auritus; assembly: GCF_963455305.1. Taxonomy (NCBI): domain Eukaryota; kingdom Metazoa; phylum Chordata; class Mammalia; order Chiroptera; family Vespertilionidae; genus Plecotus; species Plecotus auritus. The sequence continues at coordinate 44,058,956 of NC_137776.1, forward strand.
AGCAAGGCTGGGCATGGACTGGTGATTAAAGAATGCTGTCCTCTGGCCAATTGACATTTCTGAATGTGAGGATTATTCTCTTCTTTAGCCTTAATTTTATTGTTAAAAGATAGTGGGAAGGGCTAATTTTGAAATGATTCTGGAATTAACACAGGAGATCTTTATAGACAGTTAATATGTATTTATTGAGTGGGTACCATGTGCCAATATGATGCAAGGTGTAAAGGACACATAAGTTGGGGAATGGTCACTTTCACACATGGCTGGTGTGAATGTAAAAGGTACAACTCTGTATAGAGCTATTTGGCAGTATCCATCATAATTTAAAATGCATATACTCTTTGACATAATGATTCCACTTCTACATATTTATCCTGCAGGTATCCTCACACATTATGAAATGATTTATGGACAGGATACTCATTATAGTATTGTTTGTAATAGCAAAAGATTAGGAATAACTTAAAAGCCCAACAAGGGACTGATTACATAATTAAATTGTTAAATATTATTATTATAATACATCTGAATAATGAATATCTATTCACAGAAGATATAGCCAGGAGTTTACAGCTTAGTCAGACCATTGTAAGAAAGCCCAGATAAGACATGTAAAGTATAAAATACTGGCTTTGTGGAAGGATTAATATATGCTAAGCTCTCCTTATTCAGTTTCGTTGACCTGATTTACCCATAAGTCTTCAGGGCAGGCAGGTCTGGGTGTCAAGAAGGCTGCCTTCCAAGTCTTAGTGCTGTGCTTGGGGAGAGGGTACTGGGGCTAAACCAGTTTCCAGACCTTGTCCTGTTGTGTGAATACCAAGAGTAGCACCACAGCATGAGAAGAGCCTGCCAGGCTCAGAAACAGTTCTGGATTGAGTCCTGGCTCTGCTAGTTGCTAGACATGTGATTCCAGGCAAGGTTGCTCAATGCCCAAAACCTAAATGTGCTCATCCATAAATAAAAGTAAAGCACCTTCCCTCCTACTGCTTCAGTGAGGCTCAAATGAGATAGGGACGGCCCGAGAACACGCCTGCTTTAATAGAGGCTGTTAGGTACCCGGAGGCTGGCAAGCTGGAGCAAGAGATCCTAATTCAAAAACATATCTTTTTCCCTCTGCCAAATAACGTGGCATGAGTTGTAAAAGCAGGAAAGTAGACCAAAGGTGATTTTGAAATCCTTGACCTCAGACCTTGGCTCAAGTCATTGCACCCTCTAGACCTGTCTTCCTATTTGAAAAATTCAAGGGGCTGTCTATGTGGGTCCGCTGGTCCCTTCTAGCTGTAGCATTCCGTGACAGTGTGGCAGTAGCAGTAATCCCCATCCTGGCTGCGATGAGTCATACTGACCGAAAAGTCCAAATGCCAGGAGGAAGTCTCTTTGCACATGAGAATTTTCCTTGCACTGGAAAGCTGAGCCTCTGAGGAAAATATTGCCTCCAAGAATGCATATGGTGGGGATGTATTCATTGTTTTGTGTCCTCGCCACCTCTGTAACCTCCTTTGCTATTAGATGTTGGCTTGCACTAGACCAGTGGTCGGCAAACCGCGGCTCGCGAGCCACATGCGGCTCTTTGGCCCCTTGAGTGTGGCTCTTCCACAAAATACCACGGCCTGAGCAAGTCTATTTTGAAGAAGTGGTGTTAGAAGAAGTTTAAGTTTAAAAAATTTGGCTCTGAAAAGAAATTTCAATCGTCGTACTGTTGATATTTGGCTCTGTTGACTAATGGGTTTGCCGACCACTGCACTAGACCTTTGGAAAACCAGGCTTAACCCTTGGTTTACTAGGTAGGATGCTCATAAGGTTGTGACTGCTGTACTTTGTCAGTTGTCACTCCCATGTGAGGTCTTTCTGTGCAGTTTAGTGATGCCTTAGCTCTTACAGTTTCTTATCACATCTCAAAACTAAGATCAGAGACCATTTTTCATCTCTGTGTTCTCAGCACCTCGCACAATCCCTGGCACCTGAGAGGTGATTTCTACATATGTATTAGGTGGGTATATGGATTAATGATCCATTTAGAGTTGTATGTATACTAATCTTGTTGATCTTGATCACCACCTTTACTGTAACTACCACCATTCTGGTAAAATTAAATTTTAGCCATTAGTAGCTTATTATTTCAAGAAATAATTTATACTTTTAAAAGTTCACACTAAGAAAATTAAACCCCTTGGAACATATTTTAACAGGACCTGCAGTTGTTGTTTTTTTTAAAGGAAGCTAAGTATTTTAAATAGGCTCTCTCTATATTCAAATATATTATACATATTTAAAAATCATCATTAACACCAGTGTTTAGTACCACCACAGGCACACAAGTCTTTGGCTAACAGCAACAAATTTCATATAGTACTTGTCCCCCAAGCCTGGATGACTGTCCTGACAGTTTCTTTTTTTGTTGTTGTTGTTAAAGATAATTGTAGCCCTAGCCAGTTTGGCTCAATGGATAGAGCGTCGGCCTGCAAACTGAAGGGTCCCTAGTTTGATTCTGGTCAAGGGCCTATGCCCAGGCTGTGGGCTCAATCCCCAGTAGGGGGCATGCAGGAGGCAGACAATCAATGATTTTCATCATTGATGTTTCTATCTCTCCTCCCTTCCTCTCTGAAATCAATAAAAAATGTATCTTAAAAAAAAAAAAGCTACAATAAAGAATTTAAATTTTTAGGAAAAGAGCTAATTGTAGGCAGTTAAATCTGAAAAAGGAATTTTAAGATTGAAATAAATAATTGCTTTCTACAAATGCAGGACCCAAATTAGGTAAAGGATCACTCGGAGTTTAGAAGTGTTTGAGCATGCTGGAGCACTGCCCTCCCTCACGATGGGGGGCGGGAGAGGGGTACCCTGTAGAGGAGGGCACACAAGGTTGGCCAGGTAGGGCTGTTTGGGCTCAAAATGGATATGTGAGTCACCTCATTAGTCCACACCCACTTAATGTCAGTGTACATAAGTTACAGTAGGTTAGGGAGTTAGACCCAACGCTTCTGAAGGTTCTGGTGCTAATAATGGTGGGTGCCTGTGTGTGTGTTTCCCTGGAGAATCATTCTAATAGTAATGGGAGACCTACACACAAAGGCTCTTTTCTTATGTGGAGGACAGCATCCAGAACTGGCTTATTCAAAAGTGGGGAAGAGATTAGAAAAATATATCCTAAAATTTGCTTATCAAACCAAGTCATTCTCTTGGCAAAGTACAGTAAAACCTTTTGTGGACTTCAACAGATATGAGACAAAATTTCTAGTCCGTATGTCATATGTGAAAATTAACACCCTGTTAATTTTTAAAAATATATAGTTATTGATTTTAGAGAGCAAGGGAAAGGGAGAGCAAGATATAAACATCAATGATGAGAGAGAATCATTGATCAGCTGCCTCCTGCACTCCCCACACTGAGGATCGAGCTGCAACCCAGGCATGTGCCCTGACCAGGAATCAAACCAACCGTGACCTCCCGATTCATAGGTTAACACTCAACCACTGAGATACACTGGCTGGGCAACACCCTGTTAATTTTAAAATGCTTTTAAACAAGATTTGCTTATAATAAATTAACAGTTTTTTTGTTATTAATTCACTGTTATTTTTAACAAATTTTAGCAAATAGGCCATATGTTGGGGAAAAAACACTGTAGTAATTTCACCGGCACAAATAAATATTGCATATCTACAACTATAGTCTACATATTTAAATCCAAGAGTCTCCCACTTCTAAACAATGTTCTGGGAATGATTAACACGTGATTACACTGAATTGAGAGCAGTAATTGGTTCCATTGTCACATGGTATGATTTTCTACAGCAGTTTTAACCACTGCCGGCTGAGTGCCAGCCAATATTTCGACTTGCACTAAGCCGAGCCCCAGCCAGGTAGATTTGTTTACTCCTGGTGACTGGTGAATGCATGGATTTAATAGGCCTATTCGTTGTAAATTTAACATTACTGTAATACATACAGAAAACTTTTCTGTGAAATTAAACTTTTCATACATACTTAATTTTAATTATACAAACGTGTCTACATAAGTAAAAACAGGTACACTAATTTGTCAATTTTTTAACATACACATTCGGAGAACCTGCTTTATTACATAACGGACTTTTGGCTTTAACGGACTTCCCCTCGCTTGAATTATTCAGTCCATTATATCGAGGTTTTACTGTAGTGGTAACCCGTACATAAATCCCTTGAGAGCTAGCAGCAGCATCCTGCTGAGATAGATACTAACCAACAAGAAATATTCTAAAAATCACTCTATTGCAGTGATTTTCAACCAGTGTGCCGCAATAATTTTTGAAACATTCAATACCTATTTAGTCATGGGCACCAACCTCTTTTCCCTTAGATTGTCAAATTAAAAATTGTTAACAGCCAACACAACAATAGCTGTCCGGTATGAATGAATCAAAATTATACCTATTATTTTTGTCAGATTGCCAACAAATATATTTCTGGGTGTGCCACAGAATTTTAGTAATTAATGTGTGCCATGAGATGAGAGAGATTGAAAATCACTGCTCTATTGGAATCCAGGCATGAAACTTCTCATGGAAACATCAGATCCATGCACTTTTGGTTGCAGGAGGGGATCACCTACTATTTTGGAAAGTAACTTTCTGATTTATTTTGGGCCCACTACTTGTGTGTGTCTTGGGAAAGTAAATAACCCAAGTTCCTATTCTAAGTCACTTTCCAGTCTTGCTTTATCTTTGCATCAGGCTTTGCAGTTTGCAGACAAATGTAATGGGTGAGTTCCAGTAAACTGGCGGTGTCATATTTCTTAGATTGAATCATTGCTAAGAAACTTGTTTGTGAACAGGACGCAGCCCATGAAAGTGTACAGAACAACATGTCAGACGGAGGAAATTGGACCTCTTTCTTGTTGAAAAACAAAAGGGCAGCAGGATGGTTCTACAACCAGGGAATAGCAAATTTGTGATTTAGGGTTTTCATTTGTTGAACAATTCGTTTCTTGGTGTGTGTTTGATTATTTTTATGCTTTAAAAATCTCTAGTTGTTGAAGATTAGGGAAGTAATCCTTGGACTTTTCTAGAAGGAAAACTTGGATTAGTGGTAACTTTTACTACCATTAGGAGTCTCTGTTGACATATATAACTAGTTGCTAGGTCAGTTATTTTTTTAAATGGAGCTGTAATTACACAGAAACAAACCTGGTGACATTTACATTTGACTTAGATGGCCGGAAGGCCTTTCCATCAACAACATTTGTACTCTATATTGGGGGTGCGGGGGGGAATCAGGGAGATTTCTTAGTTTATTTATTTTTAAAATTTGCTTTTTTTATTATTGATTTTTAGAGAGAGAAGAAGAGAGAGGGAGAAATAGAAACATCAATGAGAAACATCAAGTGGCTGCTTCCTGTACGCCCCCTACTGGGGATGGAGCCTGCAACAGGCATGTGCCCTGACCAGGAATAAATTGGTGACCTCTTGATGCATGGGTCAATGTTTAACCACTGAACCACACTGGCGGGGCAATGTTAGTTTTTTTTAATTTATTGGGGTGATGCTGGTTAACAAAATTATACAGGTTTCAGCTGCATAATTCCATAACACATCACCTGTACATTGTATTGTGTGTTCACCACCCCAAGTCAAGTCTCCTTCCACCACCATTTATTCCCCCTATACCCTCCTCCACCTCCCCCCGTGATTTTTTTGTTTTAAATCACCTAGTTCACAATTATTGAAGTAATATGTGTAAAAGTTTGCAAATCCATCCAGTAGAACCAAAAGTACTTGAATCTTGGATAACTATAAAGAGTAAACTGTCATCTGCCCTCTCTAGAATTCTCACAGAGAAAATGATTGACATTGTGTTGTGTACCTTGTAATGAAGCAATGAGAGAGAAGCAAAGAGAAGTAAACAGGTAGATAAATATTTATAAAGCAAAATGGTCATCAGCGAGATAGCTGTATTTTAAAAATACACTTGCTTGGTGTCATTTTACTTTATTTAGTAAGGATTGTAACTGTAAGGAACAGCCTTTTGAATCAAGGAGAACTTTTTTGTTGTTTTACCAATTCTGCAAAATTCAGGCATGCCCTCGGTTGTTTTTGTAGGCTATAGCTTTTCATTTGGTTTATACCCTAATGTGGTAGGATATGATTCATGTTCCATCCGGTTTTGCTCAAAAAAAAATTGAGTAGCTTCTATGGAAAAAATATTAGATCAGATTTAACTTTTAAGTAAATAATCTAACAACCTGGGCATAATACAAAGACTGAAATGTGTGGGAAAAAACATTACCAGGTATAACTTAGACTCTGAATGGTAGTGATTAATATTTGGATGACCAGATCTCAAAGGAACAAATTAAGATTTAGCCTGACCAGCATGACTCAGTAGTTGAGCATTGACCTATGAACCAGGAGGTCACGGTTCAATTCTTGGTCGGGTCACATGCCTGGGTTGCGGGCTCTATCCCTAGTATGGGGCATGCAGAAGGCAGTTAATCAATGATTCTCTCCCATCGATGTTTCTATCTTTCTCTCCCTCTTCCTTCCTCTCTGAAATCAATTTTAAAAATGTTCTAAAAAATGATTTATTTTCTTAATGAAAATACATGATTTTAAGAAGGAATAACATTGTCTTAGCCCTTATATTTCATTTCAAATACTTTCCAAAGCCTGTTTACTGGATTGCTTTAATTTAGGAGAAGGTTGTGATATCTTTTTTGGTATTTTCACTTTTGCTTTATCTTTTTTGATTTTGGGAGGATTTTCTGAGCATGCTAAATGCTGGTTTGTTCAAGGCACTAAAATTGGCTTGCAAAAAAACATATTTAATATGGGATTCTGTGTTCAAAGCCTTTCTTCTGTTTATCCTGGAACAAAGATGTTTGTTTTAAAGTGGTTCAAGTTAGTTGTCCAACTTCAGATTTCCTATAAAACATGTAACAGATTATCCAGATGGCAAATGATGATATACTGTATATGTGTTAAATATGAGTATTTCTGTTGACAATTTCATGGGAATTGTCAAACATTTCTTTTTTTTCTTTATTGATTAAGGTATTACATATGTGTCCTTAGCCCCTCACTCTTCCCCCCCGCCCACTCATGCCCTCACCCTATGTTTCCTATAAAGCCGTCTTTTGTCTCAGACCAGCTAGTAACATAATTTGGAATACAGTCAGGTATCACTAAAGGACAACAGCAAAAATTCAGACACTAAGTGGCTGCAGAATTGGCTCCATGTGGCATGTGAAGGTTCACAGCCAGCGCCTGCCTTGCCCTTGGAAAGCTTTCATCTTAAGGAAATACCTGTTGGGATGCTGTACAAACCATTCCCCTGCTTTCCCCTCCGTCCCCAAACCCTTCTTATCTGCCATTTTGCATGGCGCTTAGAGGGGAAGAGACAGCTGTACTTCCTCAGTGCCTGGGATTTACGTGCAGAAGCATAGTTTCAGTTCTTCCTTAGGCACTTCCCTTCCCTCTGACCAATGTCATGTTGTTTGTTACGGGCTCCACCCGGACTGTTTCCTCTTCGAGGGTGCTCAGCTTTGCCAGGATGGGTCATTTGTGGAAGAAGTCATGTGCCTAGTCACAGGGCTCCTTATAGGAAACGCTCACTGCCTGTTAAGTGAGCGTAGGACACACATAGTCCTGAGGCTGTGGGGCTCCCTGGCACTGAGCCTTGGGTGGACAAACTGTTCTCATTTCCAACATAAAGCTTTGAGTATTTCATGCAGTATCAGATCCCTACAGGTGTTTTTCTTCTGAAATTTGGGGAAAAATCTGAGTAACAGAGTATTACATATTAAGGCTATGACAAGAAACCCATTGTTGCTGCAATCTAGATTTGAGCAGAACAACTGTTTGTTTTCAAAAGCAGTTTTCTTCTAGAAACCTTTCATAGCAAGACTAAACATTACATAAAAACAAACACAGAGGAAGCCTCTGAGAACACTTTGCAACTTGTTTGGGGCTCATCGTGATCTCAACGAAGGCTGCCCAGGTGTCACTTGAAACATCTTTTGGTGGCATGCGTGGCAGACACAGTATGCTATGGCTGTAGGAGTCCTCTGTCCCCCATGGTCCTCATTGTTGGAGATCAGATATGAGAACAGGTGCTCAGGAGCTGATTCAAATGATACTTATTTCATTGTTTATTTTTCCTGTTAATAAGGATTCATCAAGATGTCCTTTCCTGATCACATGGAAATTTCTCAGATTTCAGACCTTCCCTGAGGAACTAGATAGCTTCATTGCTTTGTTATAATGAAGTTGTGGAACTCACTATAATTAGTCCACAACTTGATTATCCTATAGCCTGGAGTTTGGTCTCACGTATAGCTAGTAGCAGGACTCACCACTTTCAGATGCATAACAGTATTTGCATGTGCTTTACATTTATAGAGTGCTTTCACATGTCTCATTTGATCCAATATCTGTATGATCAGGGGTGGGATGGAATAATTATATTAAATTTATAGCTAAACCATCTGAACCCACTAAAGACATCTCATCCGGTGGGAAGGGAGAAAAAAAGAAATAGAGTTATTCAAACTCTTGGTGTGATTGCCGCCAATAATTTTTGAGTAAATTACATTTGAAATTTTCCTCCAGCCATTCTAGGGATACTTTGGAATAGTCAGATTTGTGAGTGTTCCCAACGTAAATTGCTTCAAGTGCTCTTTCAGTTCTTTTATGAAAAGGCAAAACTGGACACAGCCCTAGTTGGTTTGGCTCAGTGGATAGAGTGTCGGCCTGCGGACTGAAGGTCCCGGGTTTGATTCCAGTCAAGGGCACATGCCTGGATTGTGGACTTGATCCCCAGTGTAGGGCATGCAGGAGGCAGCCGATCAAGGATTCTCTGTCATCATTGATGTTTCTCTCTCTCCCTTCTCTCTGAAATAAATAAAAATATATATTAAAAAAACAAAAACTGGATACTGGTTCTTATCCTGGGATCTTTTTATTTTTTAATCCTCACCCGAGGATATGTTTTTATTGATTTTCTGTAGAGAGAATGGAAGGCAGGGAGAAACATTTATGTGAGAAACATTAATTGGTTGTCTCCCATATCCTCCCCAACGGGATCGAACCTGCAACCTGGGTATGTGCCCTGACTGGGAATCAAACCGGCAACCCTTCAGTGCACAGGGTGATGCTCAACCACCTGAACCATACTGGGCAGGGGCTGGGATCTCTTAAGGAGAAGCCCCAGGCCTAGGCTATGTGGGGAAAGTGAGGGAGGGATGTATGTACTGAGTGGTCCCCAGGCGCTAGGACAAGTATTTGGTTTCTCTTTTATTGATCTTCTGAATACCTCAGTGCACATTCTGCATCAGTTTTTGAGATGGGTAGGAAAGGTACTACCTATTTTATACAGACTGGGGTTCAGTTGAGATTGTGAGATCATGTATTTTAGTGCTAGCATTTAGTAAATGTAAAAATCTAGATAAGATGTTCTGCTGTATCTAGATTCACTAAGATATGACCCAACCTAACCGAAATTTTACCTGGGCCTTTGTCTTTCACATGACCTTTGGGTAAACATGCCCATTAAAATGGAAACAAATTATTTTAAAATGGAAATTATTCCAATGATTTGTTAATGGGGAGCTCCCTGAGAAGACAGCGTGAACGCTCCTACGTTGCTTATTTTGTTGCTTGTGGCCAGGAAAATGATCCAAGTGACATGTCTCAATCCAGCCTTCAGTAAACTGGCCACTTCACACTGTCAAAGCAAAGTATCTGAAACAATGGATTGATTTTATACCCTGTCCAATTTAGGAACCACTGGCCAGTGATCAGATTTTATATTTTTAGTCCAGGCTAATAGTTTAAAAAGCATGAGTCAGTCCATGATTGCAGCTGCCCGGTGCATGTCTCTCCCAGCCATTCTTTCTAGTAGTCTCCCTTCTCTCTCAATTTCATTATTCTTATCTGTAAAGTGGGGATATGTTATCTTTATGTGGTTGTTTTGAGGACTAGTTTGTATATGCAGAATACTTAGAACAATGCCTGACATATAGGAAGCCCTTAATAGATTTCACTTTAAACAGGTTTATCCTAAAGACTACAGGTGTTGCTTTAACTATACCTATCATGTGTTTTTCAGGAGTGGGGAACCTTTTTTCTGCCAAGGGCCATTTGGATAGTTATAACATCATTCTCAGGCCATACAAAATTGTCAACTTAAAAAGCCTGCTTGCCCTAGCTGGTTTGGCTCAGGGGATAGAGCATCGGCCTATTGACTGAAGGGTCCCAGGTTCGAATCCAGTCAAGGGCACATGCCGAGTTGTGGGCTCGATCCCCAGTAGGGGGCATGCAGGAGGCAGTCAATCAATGATTCTCTCTCATCATTGATGTTTCTATCTCTCTCTCCCTCTCTGATATCAATAAAAATATAAATTAAATAAATAAAATAAAAAGCCCACTATATTTGGCCAGTTAATTAAATCACTCCTAATGCCTTGGCAGGGCCAGACCAAATGATTTCTCAGGCCTTATATAGCCCAAGGGCCGGATGTTCCCCACTCCTGCTATAGGTTATACTGTTTAAGGCTAGAATGGCCCTGCCAGTGTTGCTAAGTGGTTGTGTGTCGACCTATAAACCACGGTTCGATTCCCAGTCAAGGCACTTGCCCGGGTTGCAGGTTGATCCCCAGGAGGGGGCGTGCAGGAGGCAGCCAATCAGTGATTCTCTCTCATCATTGATGTTTCTATCTCTTCCTCTCTGATATCAATAAAAATGTATTTTTTTTAAAAAAAGGCTAGAATAATGATGAGCCCCCTCCCTGAGCAGGGTTTCACAGCATTTGAGTTTCCAACACCAACTTTCAGTCAAGGCTAGAGCTGGCCTCTGCTGTCTTGCTAACCGTGCTGCCTCTAGGCTGGGTGGCCTGCTCCTCCTTTGTTGGGTAAAAATAGCCTGAAGTGACAACCATGTTATTTTTGTCCTTGGAAGGTTGAAGTGCTTCCAGCCATCAGGAGAACTGAAATATAAAGTTTGATGCTATGCACAAGTTATAAGTCAGAAAAATTGCTTTTGACACATTTTTATGTTTATGAAAATGTGGACGTGGCACTCAAGTCTAGCCTTGTAATATAAATCAAAATAACCATCCCCTCATTGCAGGATTCTCCCATTATCTTAAAACTTAATGCCATCTATCCTTCCCTGGAGTCATGCTTTTTGTTTTTGTTGTTGTTGTTGTTGTTCTTGTTTTTTTTTTTTTTAAAGAGGGTTATTTATGACTTCTTAGGAATAAACCTATGGGCAGTATCCCTTTCCCAATTTTTTTGGTAGTCAACAGGCAACCCCTTGCTTCACCCACATGTCCCAAGATTGCCTTTAGCTAAGACTTTACCAATTTGTTAATGCCTCAGGAGGTAAAACTGAAGTCAAGGTCAAGTTGTTTTAATAAGTGAGACACAGCAGCAGAGTAGCAAGAAGTGATGGGGGCAAAGATAAACCAATGTAGGAAAAATAAGAATGGTAATATTTCACAAATGCTAGACTGACAATTTAACTTGTTTGGTTTTTTTCCTACTCTTAACTGGACATCTGCTGAGCAAGTTTAGAAAAATATTCTATGTATTCAATCCATACAAGCACTCTAGGTCACTAATTTCTACATTCTACATTCTGGGATTTCTTTTAATTCAGGAACTTGAACGTGCAACATTTGTTAACTTTGCTCTTTCATGATCTCTACCATCACCCAGTCATTAATAATCCAAGTAAGAAATGATTAGAATGAATGACTGTGTTTATAGATTATTTATTGTTCGTTAAGTGAATTGATTTATTGAATGGAATTAACTGTGCCCTTCCAGAACATTGGGTCTATGTTCCCATTCAGATTTTGTTTGTAATCGCCCCGCCACCCACCATCAACAATGGCATAAGGTGAATTTTGTGGTATCTGCTATTTTAAAACCATCTTAACCATGGTCTCTGTCCTTCCTTTTTTGTCTTGAACATAGGACATGGATTTGATTGACATACTTTGGAGGCAAGATATAGATCTTGGGGTGAGTCGAGAAGTATTTGACTTCAGTCAACGACGGAAGGAGCATGAGCTAGAAAAACAGAAAAAACTTGAAAAGGAAAGACAAGAACAACTCAAAAAGGAGCAAGAGAAAGCCTTTTTTGCTCAATTACAACTAGACGAAGAGACAGGTGAATTCCTCCCAATTCAGCCTGCCCAACATATCCCGTCAGAAACCAGTGGATCTGCCAACTACTCCCAGGTACAGAGTGCTCAGTTCTTGGAAAGATAGCAGAGTTTAAGGAAAAACATTGACCCAGGAGTTAACACATCTGTATTTGAATTCCAGCTTTGCCTTTTACTATGTCGTCATGACTTTGTCAAGTCATTCCCAACCCTGGCCTCCTGATGAGTTCAATACTTGACTTACCTCACAGTTTTAAGGATTAGGAGGACATAAATCACATGAAAGAGCTTTGTAAGCTATAGCAACGTCATGGAGGATCAGGCTGCAGCGATGGTGGTGGCAGCAGTGGAACCAGTAGTAGGGGTTACTTTGACACCAACTATGACAGGCACTGTCTGTCCTAAAGCACCTGACATACTGATTGATTTAATCAATACAACGATTATCTGAATTAGGTGCTATTATCCCCCTTTTATCTAAAGATGAGCAATTAAAGCTCAAAGAGGTTAAATAACCTTCCCAGAGCATTCAAGAAATTGGGGGAGCCCATTTGAACCCAGACAGTCTGGTTTCTCTGCTCTTAACTATGACACTAAGCTGATTTCTGAACTAAGGAATCTGATTTGAACAGATGTAAACATTTTCAGATCAATCATGAACCTTTAACCTGGGGAATAGAACATTAAATAATTTTTTTCCCCTTTTTGTCTTTCCCTTTTATCCAGGTTGCCCACATTCCCAAACCAGATGCTTTGTACTTTGATAACTGCATGCAGCTTTTGGCAGAGACATTCCCGTTTGTAGAGGACAATGAGGTATGTAATATTTGATTCACAGCAAAATTCACAGCTATATCTGATATATACTATATAGGTCCCTTTAATGTCTCTCCATTTTTTAAAAAGAATGAAAAACTTTTTAGGATGAAATTTGTCAAGGAAACCTTAGTCTATATGTATCTTTACAGATCCCCACACAATACAAAACCCAAAACGTTTACTGCTGCACAGCCAGAAGCATGGATTAGCATAACCATGGGACTAAGTAATGCATTTGTTATAAGTACTAAAAAATAAATTTTGGTGAGTAGGGCAAGCAGAGTAATACACCAAAACTTGTTTAACATTTTTATAAACCTATTGTGTTTGAAGCACTATATATAGTATTATATACTAGTAAAAAGATACAGCTTTGTCTTCCCAAAAGTGGCCAGAGGTAACCTCTGAAAATGGTTCACTATTCACTTGACCTAGAAAGCCCCACAAAATCATGCATTTCAAGAGGTTCAAATCTGTGTTCACTTTAAGAACTCTCAGGAAACTGCCCAGGCCATCAAGGGTATGCATATCTGAAAAAGCCACCGAGTATCTGAAGGATGTCAGTTTCTAGAAGCAGTGTGTGCCATTCTGTCATTACAATGATGGCGTTAGTAGGTGTGCCCAGACCCAATAGTGGGGCTGGATACAGGGTTAGTGGCCCCGAAGGAGTGCTGAATTATTGCTGCACATGCTTAAAAATGCAGAGCCCTGGCCAGGGTGGCTCAGTTGGTTGACGTCCAGTGTACCAAAGGGTTGCTGGTTCAATTCCTGGTCAGGATACATGCCCTGATTGCGGGTTCTATCTCCATTGGTGGTCATGCAGGGGGCAGCTGATTGATGTTCTGCTCTCACATTAATGTTTCCTTTTCTCTCCCTCTCCCTTCCTCTCTAAAAATCAATAGAAAACATATTTTTAAATGCAGAGAATAATGCTGAACTTAAGGGTATAGATGTAGATTTTCTGGTCATTGAGCAAATCCAAGTGAACAAAGCTTCCAAGTTGTGTCGTAGAATTTACGGAGCTCATGGGCGGATTTACCCATACACAAGCTCTCCCTGCCACACTGAGATGACCCTACTGAAAAAAAGCAGGTTGTTACTAAACCAGAGAGGAGGTTGCACAGAAGAAAAAAAAAGATATCCCAGAAGAAACTGAAGAAACAAAAAACTATGGCCCAGGAGTAAATTCAACATAAAATAAATATGAATAAAAAATAAGCCCTAACTGGTTTGGCCCAGTGGATAGAGTGTCGGCCTGCATCCCTCTCCCTTCCTCTCTGTAAAAATAATCAATATATTAAATAAATAAAAGCAGGGGGGGAAAGATACACATTAAATCCTAAAGAATACCCATTTTCAGGTTTGCCTTCAGATGCATAGGATAACACAAACGAATAAATAAGTACATTTGGAGTCAGGTGGGTAAGAAAAAAAGATGCTTCCTGTATAGAAATAGGGGTCATAAGTAGTTCTAAGTAGAATACAGAACTGTAGCCAGTTCCAGCTTGAGGTGTTGTGATAGTGCCTTAGAGGGCACTCACCCACTGCTGACAGCAGATTCATGAGGATAAATGCCTTGTTGATTTTAGGTTTCTTCACCTACGTTTCAATCACTTGTTCCTGATGTTCCCAGCCACATCGAGAGCCCAGTCTTTACTGCGCCTAGTCAGACTCAGTCATCTGAACCTGTTGTCCTTCAGCTAATCAGTGATTTAGGTAACATGCAGCAGGACATTGAGCAAGTTTGGGAGGAACTACTATCCATTCCAGAATTACAGGTAACTGAGACCTAAAATAATAAATACCAAAGATGCTATTTTATATTCAGCCCCTTTGAATTAGTCATTCTGGTTATTTATTATTTATATGCCACCTATTTACAGGGAGGATTAGAGAGTGCTTTTAAATTAGTCATGAGAGCTGCCCATGCTCACTCAGATGCAGTTTTGTTAAAGGGGCTGGATGTCTTGAGCACAGATAAGCTGTAAACCTGAGGTCTGATCTAGAAACTCTGAAAATAATACAGATGCTTAGGCATAAATATCTGTTGGAAATGGGTATTTCTCTCTGAATTATAGAAGAAAACAGCTTGGAGAGAATGGGGGTGGGGAAGTTTTAACTCAGATATAGATTATCAGATAGTGAAAATATTTAACCTTGATTTACAGAGTATAAACTTCTTTTCCATGCAGTGTCTTAATATTCAAAATGACAAGCTGGTTGAGACTAGCACGGTTCCAAGTCCAGAAACCAAACAGGCAGACACTGACAACATTTACCATTTCTACTCATCGATCCCTACACTGGAAAAAGAAGTAGGTAACTGCAGTCCACCTTTTCTCAATGCTTTTGAGGATTCCTTCAGCAGCATCGTCACCACAGAAGACCCCAGCCAACTGACAGCGAACTCATTAAATTCAAATGCCACCATAAATACAGATTTTGGTGATGAATTTTATTCTGCTTTCGTAGCAGAGCCCAGTATCAACATGTCGTCCTCGGCTACTTTCAGCCAGTCACTCTCTGAACTTCTCTACGGGCCCATTGATGTTTCTGATCTATCACTTTGTAAAGCCTTCAATCAGAACCACCCTGAAAGCACAGCAGAATTCAATGATTCTGACTCTGGCATTTCACCGAACACAAGCCCCAGCATGGCATCACCAGAACACTCAGTGGAATCTTCTGGCTATGGAGACACACCACTTGGCTTTAGTGATTCTGAAATGGAAGAGACAGATAGTGCCCCTGGCAGTGTCAAACACAGTGGTCCTAAAACACAGCCAGTTCAGACTTCTGGGGAGACAATTCACCCCCTGTCACCATCTCGGGGGCACAGTGCCCCAGTAAGTGATGCCCAGTGTGAAAACACACAAAAGAAAGAATTGCCTATAAGTCCTGGTCATCGCAAAACCCCCTTCACAAAAGATAAACATTCAAGTCGCTTGGAGGCTCATCTCACAAGAGATGAGCTAAGGGCGAAAGCTCTCCATATCCCATTCCCTGTAGAAAAAATAATTAACCTCCCTGTTGATGACTTCAATGAAATGATGTCCAAGGAACAATTCAATGAGGCTCAACTTGCATTAATTCGAGATATACGTAGGAGGGGTAAGAATAAAGTGGCTGCTCAAAATTGCAGAAAAAGAAAACTGGAAAATATAGTGGAACTGGAGCAAGATTTGGATCATTTAAAAGATGAAAAAGAAAAATTGCTCAAAGAAAAAGGAGAAAATGACAGAAACCTCCACCTACTGAAAAAACAACTCAGCACCTTATATCTAGAAGTCTTCAGCATGCTCCGAGATGAAGACGGAAAACCTTACTCTCCTAGTGAATACTCCCTGCAGCAGACGAGAGATGGCAATGTATTCCTTGTTCCCAAGAGTAAGAGGCCAGATGTCAAGAAAACCTAGATATGGAAAGATCTGACCTTTTTCTGAGCTAGTGTTTTGTTTTTGGTGTTTTTTTTTTTTTTTATATACTATTATATATACTAAAAGCTCCTACTGTGATGTGAAATGCAGAAATATACTTTATAATTCTATGCAAAATTATAGTCAAAAGTAGTGTAGAAAATAATACAAAACTTTAAAAGCATTAAACTGTTCTCAGTATGCGGAAATCAGTTTCACTTTAACTGCAAACTTAATTTCTTAGAACACCATTTGGGCTAGTTTCTGTATACCTGTAAATACTACAAAAACTTATTTATACTGTTCTTATCTCATTTGTTACATTCATAGATTTATATGTTTTGACATCTGGCTAAAAGCAAATTGTAAAACTAACCACTATGTACTTTTTTAATAAATATCATATGAACAAAAAAATGGCATTTTTTTATATTAAATTGTTTAGCTCTGGCAAAAATGGAACTAGTTGAAAAGCTGGTACTAATAAAGGAATACGATTGTTAAATTATTTGTAATTCATTTGCATTTATTCACAGTATTTTCAATGACATTACCTGGTCACATTTAGGTGTTTTTCATTTTCAGAATGCTTTCATTGAAAATATGCTTTTTAATTCTCACTGGAGGATATTTTTCCATTGAATATATATTTTTTTGTTTTGTTTTATTTCTATTGTTTTTGTGTTTGTGTTTGTTTTTTTGGAGGGAAAGACAGAAACATCACTTTTCTGTATTTCTAGCACCAGGAGCTTGCAATGAAGGCACGTGCCCTTGACCGGAATCAAACCTGGGACCCTACAGTCCACAGGCCCAAGCTCTATCCACTGAGCCAAACCAGCCAGGGTGAAAATATGTATTTTATACTAAACTTCTGGTGCTAGAAATATAGAAAAAAAGAGTGTATCAAGAAGCTATTTTATCATTTCAACATCAGGTGTATCTCAACCAAGTAAAGTGTTCTACCTTGACATGAAAACTGTTCAGAAACCCGTCCTCCTAGAACTACTATGGAAAGATGGCAAATGTACTACACTGTGCAAGAGGGGGATTGGGAAGACCAGTAAAAAAGCACTGCAATTTGAAATAGGGTAAAACCTCATTGAGTGAGACTGCATAGGAAACCCATTCTTGTTGAGTAAAAAGAGTATTTCAGACAGGACACAGAAAGTCCAAAGGCTCTGAATCCTGTTTAAAAAAAAAAACCCACAGCCAAAACCGGTTTGGCTCAGTGGATAGAACGTCAGCCTGCGGACTGAAGGGTCCCGGGTTCGATTCCGGTCAAGGGCACGTACCTTGGTTGCGGGCACATCCCCAGTAGGTGTGCAGGAGGCAGCTGATCGATGTTTCTCTCTCATCGATGTTTCTGACTATCTATCCCTCTTCCTTCCTCTCTGTAAAAAATCAATAAAATATATATTTAAAAAATAAATAAAATAAAAAACCACAAGGACCATATGGCTGAAAATGGGGGCGGGGGGGGGGGAGGAAGGTAGGGAAGAGGTGAATGGGTAGAGGAGTGAACGTGGCAGAGCTCTCTTAAGCCTTCATAAGGACTTTGGTTTTTACCCAGCAAAGTGGGGAGGTGTCAAGTAAGAGTAACATCTGATTTTTAAGTCTCCCCTGCCTTGTGTGTTGAGAATAGTCTAGAGCAGCGGTTGCCAACCTTTCGGACCTCACAGACCACCAGTGATCATCGGACTGCCAGTTGGTGACCACTGACCGCTGGTCTTGAGGGTAAAGGTGGGAGCAAGGAGACCAATGGGGAGGCTTTGCAGCCATCACATGGAATATGGCGTCTTGGGGTGATAGTGAGGGCATAGGATTTTGTTTCAAAGGTGAAACTAAATGGGTTTTCTGACAGAATGGATGTGGGATGAAAGTGGAGTCAAGGACTTGAACACCTTTAAGAACTGAGTTGCCAAGAGATAGCGAAGACTAGAGGAAGATCTAGGTAAGAAAAAATCAGTTCACTTAAAATCAGTTTCATCTCATATTGAGATTAAACATAAAAAATCAAGACCCCTCAAAACAAAATAATTCTGCTGCTGAATAAACTACAGCATTGATCCACTATTTCCTCACCTAATCAAATGTCTTGTTTGGTTTTGTTTTAAAGTAGGGAAATGTAGATTCACTTGAGGGTTAAGCATGTTTAGAATAAGCACTATGTGCAAATTATTCAGTCTTAATCATTAGAGGCAATACAGGGCAGAGGTCCACATGCTCAAGCCAGATAGCCTGGGCTTGCTACCATTCTAGAATAACCTCCAGTAACTCAAAGCAATCAGGCTTGTTACCTTATCTGTAAAGAGAGCATAATACTGAGTTGCTACACAAAAAGCACTGTATTCTACACACTATGAGCATTTTCTCATTTAGCCTTACATTAGGATGCCTTTTGGTTTCAAGTTAAACTCAAGTCAAATAAACTTGAGTTGACTGATGACTGGGAAACTCAGATTGAAAATGACTTAAACGTGAACATTCTGCTGAGCTTCCTTCTGTGGTCAAGAACTTCCTGGCCATAGCCGATTTGGTTCAGTGGACAGAGCATAGGCCTGTAAGGGTCCCAGGTTCCCTTCTGGTTAAGGGCACATTCCCAGGTTTCCGGCTTGATCTCAAGTAGGGGGAGTGCAGGAGGCAGCCAATCAATGATACTCTCATCGATGTCTCTCCCTCTCTGAAATCAATAAAAAAAAATTTAAAAAATAAAAAACTTCCTCTTGTAATGGTGGTGATGACTTCACAAACCTTGGAAGACAAAAAAAATTTCCTTTGAACTCCTGAACATATTGTGTACTATATGTATTAGAAACTAAGCCTTTTAAATACTGGCACACCTCGGTTTTATTGTGCTCCACTTTATTGCACTTTAGATATTTTACAAATTGAAGGCAAGACCCTCCACCACCAAAGATTACTGCTCACTTTATTGCATACTGTGTAACAGATCCACAATCTGAGGTCTGTGTAAAACAAATCTTAACTTACCTATGACTAAAAAAAAAAAAAAATAAAGCCAAGTTCTCATCTCTTGATCTGGATTTGAAATATGAGAGCTTTGTGTCCTTTTTGGGTAATCGTTAAAGCCTTTTTAAAAAAAAAAAAAAAAATTTGATTTTAGAGAGAGGTTTGTTGTTCACTTCATCCATGCATTCACTGGTGTATTCTTGTCCAAGGCAAAATTTGAACCTGAAGCCTTAGCATATTGGGATGATGCTCTAACCAACTGAGCTATCTGGCCAGGGCTGAACAAACATTTTATTAGAAACCTTAATTGCTCGACACTGCATTTGGTATATTAAAAAAATTTTGCTTTCTCAAGTCCATGCTTTTAGGGAGAGGATGGCTGCGCAAACGTATTTTTTATATAGTATTTTCCATACCCATACTTTTGCTTTTAAGCCTCCAACATATACAATTCTCACCCCTATCTTAAGGATACTTAGCTTATTTCACTTGCTTTTTAATTCGTTTCCAAAACTGGAAAAACTTAAATGTCATAAAAACTTTAATCACTTGTGGAGAAAAGAGACATACGGGCATAATTATCACCCAATAAGACTTTAGATTTGCTTCAGGATATTCTGAAGGCAGGAACACTAATTACCAAAAATACTATTTTTAGAGATCATGGACCAGGCACTAGATTTAGCTTGTTTAAGTAATACTCAATGAAGGTGGGTATTATTTCAATTTTACTTTTCTAATCCCCACTCACACCCACTAAGGAGTTAGGTAAAAACAAGTTTTTAACTGGACAGAATTTAGGGCAGAGAATTTTGATTGGAAGAAGTTACTTTATTTTCAGTAACACTAGTAAAATTCAACAATCCTTCATTATAGACAGCAAACCACAAATGGTATACACAGTACTTCTATCATTAAAAAAAAATTACAACTTTAACATCAGATTACTGTTGCCAAGTATCTTAAAATACCCTTTATATCACTTCAAAGTTAGACATTAGACCCACCACTAGCCTCCTGTTTAAGGCACATTTACTATATCAAATGTAATATTTTGCTATTTCCAATGTAATGTTTAATTCTACATATTTAATGCATATGAAATCAACATTCTAAGGGGGTCAATTGGCATCACCAAACTACCAACAGATAGCATGGCATAAAAGTTTAAGTCCCAAATAACTTGCCTAAGCCCACAAAACTAAAGTTTTTAAATTTTTAAGATAAGTAAAAACCTACCAATTACATTTCTCCCAATACCTATTAAGTAAATGTGTAATAGAAGATGGAATCCAAATAGAAAGTTTATCAGTTCCTTCTACGTTAATTTGATAGAATGCATGGGCCAACACAATTTTAAAAAATTACCTTGCAACCTTCATATATAGTTAGCTTTCCTGATTATGAACCCTTTAACTGAAATGGCATAGTGAAATTTAACCACTCGACTCTTTTGAGGTATTTTTAAAGCTGTCAACACCCTTGTATGTCACTTACTCTCTTCATCCTTGGTACTTTTTAATTCCAAGTCAACCTAATATTAACAGGATCCCATTTTTTTGCAAAAGTAACACTGATCATCAAAAATTTAATTGGTCTGTGTTGAGTACATGTAGGATTCCAATTTTTCTTCTTGCCTAGTTTCAATATTTTCATTCCGAGAAAAACATATACTTATTTTGGTGGAAATGAAAGAGTTGTTTTGGATTCAAGTATTAACTGGAATTTTCAGTTATTTACAGCTACAGAATATAAAACCACTACATATAACCAGTGTTGAATACAAACAAAATGTGTTGCAATCCTATTGACAGCTACCAGTCCCATGTAGACTCAATTCACAAATTATTTCACTTACCATGTTAACAGTTAATGCTAAGAATCCACATAACTTGTATTTTTATGTCACATTTATCAAAACCCTAACTCAAAAGTTGTTCAAACTTTAACAGATGGCTATTATCTTTATTTGGTTTAAGTTGCAACATTGTAGTTTAAAACTACTTGATCTCATGAAAGCTTTTGCCCAACCCATCACAGCACAAAATTTCAACCAGTCAATCCAATGCCTTTAGGAAACCTAATACTGTGTGGAAGGAGTCCCCTTTTCATCCTCCCAAACTGTTTCCTTTCACTTACTCAATTATCCTTAACTACATTCCTCCCCTCCCCCAATAAATCACTGATCCCTCACCTATCACCCAAGTATGTACATATTGTTTTTCAAGGCTTAAATCCTTAAGTGGCAGTAAGCTTTCTGTTTAAGATATTTTTCCATGCCTATTTCCCAGGTCAATGTTGTCCAGTGAATAGAACCTACTTTTCCAAGTTTCATATTATTACTTATTAGTAAAGTATGTCACCTATAGCATTTAAGTTACACGGACACTGTGAAGTGACAAAACAACACACACATTTCTAAAAATATTTTAATGAAAAAGTTAGCTTTCTGTAAACATTTCATTATCCTACAAATGAAACATTTGAATCCATTGCAGACCACCTCTTTAAGTCTTAAAAATCAAGACATTGAAATATAAAATTTTGAATACTCACATAGGCTAATATATTACCCCTGCACATTAGCATGCTTATTCCCTATACTTTGTGACGTAATTACTGGAAATCCAAGATACTGTCATTAACTAGAAATGTTTCAAACTGTGACTTCTATATTGGAACTCCTCAAACCAAGCATATCTCAATTGTTTAGTTCTTTAACAAATGGTCTTTATTACCAAATTTTATTCATTAGGACATGGGTATAAAGGTAGGATTGTTTTGGTTGTGTTTTAAAAATATGATGTGGAAAGCAATAACCTTGAGTTGCTTCGACAAAGTAAGTTTGCCTTGACCATTTCCCTCATGAACTTTATTGGTGCTGTAATTTAAGAGCAGCTTATTTTTCAGTAATGACAGTGTAACTACATTTAAATTAAATCACTTTATTTCATAAAAAAAATTAGGTGAACTGAAAAGAACGCCTTTAAAAAAAGAAAATGTTTATCTCTTAGGAAATTTGCTTCACTAAAACCATGCTGTAAATAAAATTCACCAAAATAATTCCCTTGCTCAACACTTCATTCTAAAGTGGTGTAGAAATTTAGTTCTGGTTTAGATAGAGCGCCAGTCATATTGTGAGAATAAACTCTGGCAAAGTTACTCCTATTTATGTAAGAATTTCATTTGTTTAAAATTTAGAAACTAGTTTCACTTTAAGCATCTATCCCCCAATTGTTTTTAAAGTGAATTGTCAAATTTCAATTTTTAGCCAGCCCTTTTGGTCTAGCAATAATAGCCCTTATGAAATCAGCAACTGATTTGCACAGAAATTAATAGTTTAATTATTCTTTGGGAAGTTCTCTTTTTAAAAGGGAGCATTTGAATAACTAGGTGCCCACTGCTTCTGATTAACAGGTTAAATGACACACATAAACACACACACAAAAAAAAACCTAAAAAGAACCAAATTATTTATGCCATTAATCTAAATTCCCTGATTTTATATGTAAGAGAATTTATATATGAGGCCACTTGAATGAAGACCATTTTTGTATTTCTATCAATCTGGCAATTTAAAAAGTTCATCCCAAGGTTTTCCCTAGAACGAGGACTGGCAGGCTTAATGCTTCTGTTATAACTAAGTCATGCTTATTACAATACAAAACTGCAAAAGTTGAGGTCACTCCCTTTCTTTATAAAAAACTGACTTTACCCTAAAGACACCAACAATGAGTTATGTACATGAGGCCACACGTCACTCAACATGAACACTCATGGTTATTTGCAGGAAAGTTTTAAAAACTGTTTAAAACGTTTTGGATGTGGTTCCAAAATCAAGTTTCAGCTGAACAATTTTACTAATGTACCTAGTAGTTTTAAATGTATAATATAAATTTGTAGGGAAACAAATGGTGTCATCAGGTTTTACTGTGAGCTACAAACCTTACCCAGCCAGAAACCTTCGTATTTAAGATGGTAGGAAAGACATTCCTCATTTAGGCAAGAAGGGTTCTCATTCAACCTGCAAATCAAAAAGATTACTCTTACCTTGCTTTACAAAAAAGTACTCTTTTAATAAGTGAAAAAATTCAAATTCAAGCCTTACCTAATGCTTATTGCCCTTCCTTGCAGGTCTAAATGCTAGACCTAGTGACTGTGGCAACTATCTCTCATTGATGTTCCAAAAGGCGAAGAGCTCCTTCCTGCTAGACTTTCTTCGATATTTCAGTTGTAATAAGCAGATTTAACTAGCTTTTGAAAAGTTGCTCACTATCACCATAGTATTTTATGCCTTCACTTCTCAGTTGAAGCTCTTGCTGCTGCCTTGTCATTCTTTATTTATGCTGACTTGTCCATACTCAAAAGGCTGCTGAAGTCCTGTCTTAGTGAGTCTCCTTTGATCCACACTGTGCTCAAAAAGCACATCTTAGGTCCTTTAAAGCTGGTTAAATCGCTCTCCTCATGGCTTACTTTTCCACACTGTTCACAAGAACTAAGCTAAATACAACTTATAAACAGGTCACATACACAGATTTCACCTGCTTATAGGTTGCAAACATCAACTTACTGAAAATATATTTCACTATTAAACTAGTTCCAGAACACAGAAAGTTTGTTAATAGTACAATTAACTTCATATACCATTAAAGGATACTGTCAAGGTTGTGTCAAACAATTTCACAAAATAGAAACAGGAAATG
The DNA here is from genome assembly GCF_963455305.1 of Plecotus auritus. Lineage (NCBI taxonomy): Eukaryota > Metazoa > Chordata > Mammalia > Chiroptera > Vespertilionidae > Plecotus > Plecotus auritus. Next base: position 44,083,010 of record NC_137776.1, read on the forward strand.
TTAATCACCCCCATTCCTTCAACCTTTATTATATGAATAAAAGAACTTTAGACAATTTAGCTCAATTTTAATAAAATGTTTCCCAAGCATTATTTTGACCAGGTACCCAGGTTTAAGTTATAAACATTGACAGTGTCCATTTATATAACCACACTTGAAGTTGTGAAGACTTAACCATTTTCTAATATTTGCCTATTTTCTACGCTGCTTATTCACATACGTCCATTAACAAATGGCATGTTGTCTGTTACATTTATTGGTTTGTGAGTGTTTTCTGGAAAACTGCAGTATCTGTGAAGACCGATTTCCATGCTGGCATTGCATGCATCCAAATATTAATGCACAGAGGCACAGAATTAGAGCAACAAGAGAGCATATGCAAACACTAGCACGCCCCACTCCCCTTTTTATTGCTTGTTTTGCTTAGTACTTCTTAAAACAAAAATAAGAACCTTGAATTCAATGTTCAACTGCCAAAGAAATAACAACAGCAGGACACATACTTAGGGCTTGAATGAAATTGTAAGCACTAGGGCTGGCGCAAAACAGTAGACATTGGTTTATATATATATATATATATATATGACCTTATCATCTAAAAATCTTCTCATCCCGGGTCCTCCAAACAAATTAGCTGATACCAACATGATTTAGGTTCAAGGATACACATAGAATGACAGTGTGTTCTTTGGGATTTTGAATAAGAACTCCGACAATCCAAATTTGAATTCAGATCTTTGGGAAGTGGGAAGCTTGTACTAAGCAACTGTGGTACACTTCTACTGCATTATGTCATTTGGGTCAATTATATCTAGACTCTCCTTGGTTTCATCCAGTAAAATGTAGAGGGTACAAACAGGAAAGCATGCCAGCCAGTTAAGGGTTCAACAATGCATGGTTTTTATTCTCTTGCTTTGAGAGCTTGTATAAAAAAAAAAAAAAAGTTAAACCAAGGAAAATAACGAAAGGTTTATGGGCCTCTTGTGCTTTAAAACGGAAAAAAAGGTAGCCACCAATTTGCTCAGATACAGCAGGCTTAGTGGTCCTATATTTTGAAGTTTTAAAAAACGGATTTTAATGGAAGAGGAAAGGAAAAACATCCACTACCCCTTTCCAGAATTTAAACAGAGGGCAGCAGACATTCTTTACACCCAAATAAAACTATGGCAGTAGTTCACATGTGACCAAGGTGAATGTAGAATGGAGATGTTCTAAACACAGCTCAGACTCTCAGCAAAGCCAACACACTAAAATCATGATTACATTTGGAAAGAAAATGCACAAAAACCAAATAGGAATTTTGAGAGTTTTCATTTGAAGGTAAATCTTAATGTCATCAAAGTCACAAATATGCTAATTTAAATACCCAATTCTATTTATCTAAAACACACATTGCAAACATACAAATATCTATTCTCTCCACATGTCAGAGCCCATTCATTTCATGGTTTGGAAATGGGGAGAATAGATTCCCCTTAAATTGCAAGTCAGTAGGTGTTTCTTTACAGTTAACTTTAGCAAAATTCATACAAAATAGTGATTAACAATGATCTTCTGTACTTGTTAACTCACAAGGAAACACCTTCAAAACTGCATTTTGTTAAAGTTTCTGTACTAAAGTGTAGAAAAACTGAACTACACAAATATTGAAAAGTTAAAAATTCCTTAATTTTTTATTCCTGGTACCACTACCACAATTTACAGGGCAATATACCTGATGTAATGAAAAGAAAAAGAAAAAGACAAAGCTACAACAGATAAAAGACCTCAGGAATGTACATCTAATTGACACTACATTGCATTAATCAATAGCTGCACTTTTTGCAAACTGTGGCTATGACAGTCCTGAACAAGAAGGGTTTCCTGTTTAAGCTGCAGTAACTTTTCTGACTATGGATCATCGTTCCTCCTGTGGCAGATTTTTACAGTTCCTCTAATGCATTTGGGACGACTGTCTCAAAGTAACCTGCAGCTTTCCTGACAACTCCTCGCTCTCTCTCCTGCTAAGAACTGTAGCCTGTTGAATAATACAGGATAAAAAAATTATTACACTCAGTGAACAGTTCCACATATGCTTTATCATCATGTTAAAAATTTAAATTATACCTACCCTTTTCTGCTGAGTTTTTAGAACCTTCTGCTACCATATCCACCACTTCCACCACCAGATCCATAACCACCTGGAAATATAGGTAGACAGTTTTAAAAGAAATATGATACATGAGTTTGTAAATTAAGAAGGCTATAAAGATTTTTAATGAAAAATATTATTTACCACCATAGGGGCTGCCCGAGCTTCTTCCACCAAAACTGCCCCCCTTCATGGGTCCATAATTTGATTGCTGTTGTCCACTATAATTTCCAAAATCATTATAGTTTCCACCTCCACCATAGTTACCTGAAATTACAAAGGTTTTTATTTGTGGCTGATTTGCACAATTATTTCCCTCTTCTAATATACGTACATCATCTTAACAATCATGATAGCATACTCTACAACACTTAACTTGCAACTCCTTGAAAAGAGATTTTAGAGCTACCAAATTCTCTACACCACAAACTGAGGCCCACTAGCACACCTCAGACACGGGGTAAGGAATGAAAAAGGGTGAAAAATGGTCCCAAGAGCATGTATCTAGATAGCTGTCATATTTGTTTATATTTGATTCTATACTCCAGCACATTCTCCTTCATAACACTAACACCACCAAAATTGTCAGTTTGATTCACTCTAATTCTGATGTAGTACAACTTTTAAATCAACGGTAGAAGGTATTCTAAATTAATCTATTAAAAATCTTTTATTGTTGATACATTAATAGTCCAAAATGCAGTGCATTTGTATCTAAGCTCTTTAGTGTCATGGAATAATAATGCAGTCTTGCTTATAGTCTGCAATGCATCTTTGACACACTGAGATTTAAAGTGATTTCCTCATTTAGACCCCAGATGACACTCTATTCATTTTAACAATTTACAATTCCCATTTGTCCAGTTTAAAATTGCTTAGCATTAGTAAAATCCTAATTACTGATAAACAACCATTTCAAGTATACTAGAGTTAAATACATTTTACCAATTTACTAAATAATAAGCACAATAAAAAAAATTCAGTTCAATTACCCATTAAGTAATTTCTGATTTTACAAATCATGAAATTTGACCAAATGTTATATTTTAACACTTTTAAACATCTGTAATGGAACTATAAATAATGAACACTTAAAATAAATCAAAACTTACCACCAAAATTTCCCCCTTCATTGTAACCATCGTATCCTCCACCACCGCCACCATATCCACCACCTTGGTTTCCATATCCTGGTCCACCACCACCACCATAGCCTCCTCTACTACTATAACCAGGACCACCGCCATAGTTGCCACCTAAAAAAAATTGGGTCACAAAACAAATATATAACTGAACTCTAGTTTGTACTGCATTTAAACCACTGGAAAATAAGTCAATGAACTGATTTAGCACTAAAGCTTGGTTAATAGAACCAAGAAATCTGGGCTAGTAAGAATTTAAGATAAATGCTTAAATATATTTTAATATTAAAATTCTTTTTAATTCTTTAAATTTCAATAAAGAAAATAGTGAAGTCTCCTGAGATATCATGCCAGCTTAACTAACTAGTACAATAAACATAATTGGCCAAAAATAACTAGCTACTGTTAAATCCTTAGGGGGAAATAAGTTTAGTCTTCTATGATATTAGTTTAGAAGCATACTTTAACTGTCAAGCCATTCAATTTTGATTGAAATTAAAAAAATAAAAACAATTATCTATAAAGCCAGGAAACAAAATATGAATTTTTTTAAAAACTTACCATCACCTCCAAATCCATTATATCCACCATCACCTCCTCCATAACTACCTCTGCTGCCACCTCCACCACCGTAGCCTCCTGCAGAAAAGCAAGGTATGAATTTAAAAAGTGTAACATTCAGCCTACCAATAAATTTTAGGAAGACATGTACTTAGAAATAAGATAATCATCCTACCTCTTCCACCAAAGTTTCCACCACGGCCAAAGTTACCTCCACCACCTCCAAAGTTTCCTCCCCGACCCATGAAATTGCCAGATCCACCTCCACGGCCTTTAACACAGGCAAGGAAGATCTTTAAGAATCTTACAAACACCACTCACGTTTATTGTTTAAGTATGTATGGTATTACTCACCTCTTTGTGATCCAGCAGACTGCATTTCTTGTTTGGAAAGGGCCTTTTTCACTTCACAATTATGCCCATTAATAGTGTGGTATTTCTGAACTAAATTTTTTTTTTTAAATCAAACAAACAAAAGTTACTTGGTGTTTGAAAAAGCACATATAAATGATATCCTTTAGCACTACACATAACATTAAATATCTAGGATGTTACCGTTTATTTCTTGATTCGGATGCTGGTTACTTAAGTGTAGTCACTTTATGAAAACTGAACCATACACTTTATGCACAATACGGTATAAGTAATTTAGCAAATTTAGTGTAGAACAAAAAAGCCATTTCTGCTTTCTTGTTCAACTTGCTACTTACCAACAATTTTATCAACTGTATCATGATCATCAAAAGTTACAAAAGCAAATCCTCTTTTTTTCCCACTCTGCCTGTCCTCCATAACTTCTATGGTTTCAATCTTGCCATACTTTTCAAAGTAGTCTCTCAAATTATATTCTTCTGTATCTTCTTTAATACCACCAACAAAAATTTTCTTCACTGTTAGATGGGCACCAGGTTTTACAGAATCCTGCAAGAAATATGCAAGTTTAAAAAAACACACAAAGTTTTACAACAATTTCATGTTATACAACCTGGTATTAAAATACCTCTCTAGAAACAGCTCTCTTTGGTTCCACTACACGCCCATCAACCTTGTGTGGTCGAGCACACATTGCTGCATCCACCTCTTCAACACAAGAGTAAGTCACAAAACCAAAGCCCCGGGAACGTTTTGTTTGGGGGTCTCTCATCACCTACAAAATAAAGAGTTTTAAACCATTGAAACACTCCTCCACAAGTCTTCTCTTTCTAAAAACCCCTTTTTTGTCCTTTAGTAACTTACCACACAATCTGTGAGTGTGCCCCATTTCTCAAAATGTTCTCTTAAACTGTCATCTGTAGTTTCAAAGCTCAGACCACCAATAAACAGTTTTCTCAACTGCTCTGGTTCCTTAGGATCATGGCCCTGAGAAAACAAACCAACACATTTTATTTATATCTTTTAGTGAATTGCTATGATGTACAAGCCTTTTACTTTGCTACAAATAAACCCAGTATCAAATTCTGTACCATTACATAAAGGGGCTCACATTTACATTCTAATGTCCAGTTAAAAATTGGAGTAGGATCATACAAATCAACTTAATAAAGGAACCAAAATACCAAGAAAACCTATAACCATCCTTTTAAATGCCAACATCACTTCAACTACATTTTAGTCCAAGGGAATCCCAAAATCAAGTCCCTTAATTTTAAGCTACAAAAGGGCCTGGGAATAGATTATTTCTGATGTTGCTACTAAGAAACCTAAGTATTGTAGAAGCAGTTTTTCATCCATGCCATTTCTTCTCATGTCAAGCATTTAATTTTAAACCAAAGCTCTGAGGTACAACTTAAGAAGTTTGAGTGGTATTTTTAAGAAATGTAAAAATCTTCCTTACATTCCCTCTTAATTCCAACTGTATAAAAGAAATAGAAAAACTACCATTATCTGAAACATTTAAGATCTTACTTCCTGACATTGTTGTCAGTTTGGCTCAAATAAATTATTTTTTAAAAGGCGAATTCACGCCACTCCCCACAAAAAAACTCTAAAAAAAAAAATCCACCATTGCCCTGGCTGGTTTGGCTCAGTGGATAAGAGCATTGGCCTGCGGACCAAAGGGGTCCCAGGTTCGATTCTGGTCAAGGGCACATGCCTGGGTTGTGGGCTGGGTCCAACGTGCAGGAGGCAGCCAATCAATGATTCCCTCTTATCATTGATGTTTCTCTCTCCCTCTCTGAAATCAATCAATCAATATACATAAAAAAATCCACCATGTATCTTGACAGTTTTTGGTAACCAGGTTACGTGCTGCAAAAATTACCTATGTGCACTTGTATCACATTGCAAAAATTTCAAATACGTCTTGTAAGGTCACAAAAAGGGCAAGCTGGATTTAAGTATAAAATTTATTGCTTGAAAAGAATGAGATTTTCCTTAAAGATATGGACTATTTTACAATTTAATGAATTGCCATTTAATCCATGCATTTAAGATATCGTTCATCCCAAGTCCTTACATAAAGGGGCTCACATTTACATTCTAATGTCTTCAGTGTCTTCTAATGGTACAGTTGTTAAGGTATAAGATACTGTCATATGCTAGAAAAAAAATGTTAAATGATTAATAGCCTACAGCATTAATTCACTTATTCTTAACAAGTCCTGGTTAAGTGCATTTAATTAACAACACCAAAATGACTAAAAAAAAAAACACACACACACAACTATGCCTCACATAAAATTATCTCAAGCACATGAAAAATGCAACTGTGGTTGCAGTCCGCTAAAATAAAAATCCCAAAACTATAACCAGAGCCATGGGGGGAAAAAAGATTTAAAAATTTTAAAGTTCCTATTGTATAATAGCGCCAAGATATGTATAGTTTTAAGTTCTTTAGTAAGAACAGATCACTAAGTATTATTACATAGCAGCAAACTTTTTAAAAATTTATTTTCAACTGGATGCTGCGAAGAAAATAGATTTTATTTTCTTTCATCTATAAGGCCTAGAAATGTGCCAGCCTAAGTTCAGAAAAAGCACTGCGCCAAGCTTCGAGGCCATTTGCGGCATTTTCTGCCGGGCCGCCTCCTCTCTCTTCCTTCCAATCTCGCGCTCTTTCCCGGTGGCGGAATTAGGCGGCGGCCATTGCGGGCCAATGCGCCATTTCGTAACGCGGCAGCGGATCAATGTCAATGTGGCCGCCGCCCGCCTGCTCGCTCTCCCGGATGTGCCTGGTCGTCCCCTCCCCTCCCCCACCGCCTCCTCCCAACCGCTCCCGCCCAGGCCCGCCATGCCTTCCTCGGCCTTAAATCCGAGGCCGCGCGACCGGCGGGCCGGCTCCCATCCCGAGGTCTCCCCAGCCACGCCGCGCCTCCAAAGGGCCACCTGTGCAGCCGAAGAAAACGAGGCGGGCGAGAGGTCCCGAGGAGGTCTCCGAGGCCCGCTCCCTTCCCCCTCCCACCGCCCGTCTCAACGCAGAGCGCGGGACCGCCGATCTGTCCACCCGGCCTCCCCGCTCCCACCGAGCCAGGCCCCCCACGCCGGCCACTACCCATCAACCCCCCGCTCTCCCCCTAATACCTCCTCCCCCCGGCGGCGGCGGCGACGGCCGGAGTCGGGCTGGGGGCGACCGGGCGGCGGTTTTACCTCCATTTTGAGACCGGACTCGCCTCTTCCAACTCGAGTTCAATATGGGACCGAGAGGAAGAGGCGGGGCCAGCCGTCACGTGACGCACTTTCCGCGCGCCGCCGACCTGGTGGAGGAGGGGCGAGTTACGCGAGGGGCGTGGCTAACTGGGCGTAAAGAGGGACTGGACGCGCGGGTTGGCGGGCAGAGAGCGGGGGCGTGGCAGGTCGCGGGAGCGCGCGCGCCTCATCAACTTCCAGTGCGGCGCCGCCCTTGCCGCTGTTCCCGCCCGGGCTGCTGCGGGGACGTCTGCTCGGGCTCGGCCAATAGCGTGTGCACACGTCGGGAGAACTTCTCGTGACCGCGCGTCACGGGAGAAAGAGGCCTTTTCCTTTCTTCTCGCGCTTCTTTCTTCTCCCCAACTTCCATTGCCCGAGCCTGCATGAACCCACGCTGTTTTCCCCTGTACTTTAAGGTCCCAAGAAAGACCTCTCGGCCCCTCGGCTTCTCGCATTTTTCCAAATACAAGCGACCAGTTTCTGTGACTGCGGCGCCCACGGTGAGGGCCTGTACGAAAAATCCCTTTGACACCGACGTATGTGAATCACGAGCCTTTGGAAAGGTCTCAAAACGCGGCTAACACACTGAAATTTTCCCCTTAAGGACCTGCGGCAGGACTGGTCGAGGTCAGTTCCTTAGGTTCCCACTGATATCAAATCTGTCGGCACTATTTTCTAACATTTTCCTAGTGACTGAGGAAAGAGCTGAAGCAATTTTTTCTTGGGGATGGAATTTAGGGAATTGAATGATTTACAAGACTTTAAAAGTAGGGTAGCAAGGCATGCTACCTAATGGCCAGTAACTTTTACCTTAATGCTTCTAACTGTGTTGTGAAGCATAATGAACAAGATCAATTAAAGAGTCAAAAACTGGAGATGCACTCCTTTTTCGGCCCATCTGACGTAAATGAGCTTCAGTTTTAGTATTTTTTAAATGAAATGGGGATAAGATTTGATAATCACCAACACTCAAGAAACGTCAGTTCATCTATAGACCCATGTTTAAACAAAGATACTGATGAAAGTGTCTAATTGACAAGTATCCCTACCATAAGAAAGATTAGGAATTTAATCAATTATATTGTAAATTGTTTAAAACACAGTTTGTGTTGAGGAATAGGGAATAGTCTGCTTGGGACTTGGAAAAAGGGAGCACAAAAAATAAGAATTTGTTAATGTTTATTTAGCATTACCCAAGCAGAACAGGTGTTTTATTTGGCAGACAGGAACAAAAGGTACTTTGTTTCAAGGCAGAAACCAGTCACCAGTCCTTAATGTAACTTGGATGAAATAACCCTCCACACTAGCCTCCTCCTGTTGCTCTGATTCCAGTATCAACAAGCAAACTGTTAGGTACTCTGCTTTTCAGGCACGCTGATGCCCAGCAACAGTACTTGAGACGTTGGGAAAATGTGTACCCTTAGGGTCTCCTTAACACATGAAGGCTTCTTGAATTTACTGTGTATAGTCATGGATAACTTGATTTCGTTTTTTCTTTTTCTTTAAATATATTTTTATTTATTTCAGAAAGGAAAGGAGAGGGAGAGAGAGATAGAAACATCAATAATGAGAGAGAAACATTGATCGACTGCCTCCTGTACGCCCCACTACTGGGGATGGAGCCCGCAACCTGGGCATATGCTCTTGACCGGAATGGAACCAGGGACCTTTCAGTCCACAGGCTGACGCTCTATCCACTGAGCCAAACTGGCTAGGGCGATAACTTGATTTCTGATTCAATTCTGAGTATGCAGAAAAACGAAAAATTAAAGACCTTAGGAAGATGGTATTCACACCAAAGTACCTGGTGAGAAACTATAAGAGTGATCATGAAAACTGATCACTTGACTTCACTTATGGCATGTTGTCTAGGTGTTTTCTAACCAATTATTTTTATTTTTTTCTAACCAATTATTTTAAATCAATAACTTCTGTTTTCTTTCTTCTTTGAATTGCATTAAATTCTAATATTAATTTGAAAAATGGTGGGAGATGGGATACTAAGTACTTCCATCCAGGAACGTGAATGTCAGTCCATTTATTCAGATCTTTGTCCTTCAGTAGAATGTGGATTCCTCCCTTTGGATTCATCCAGACTCTGTGGTATTTAGACATTAGCTATTTTTTATGCCTTTGTCTAAGTTTATCCCCAAATCTGTGGACACATGGTATCTCATATAAGTATCCCTGCTTGAGTTCTTGACCCTGTTAGACACAAACTTGACCCTTGGCTGCTGTCTATCCTTGCAGCCCTGGCTCTCTTGGAAGTGTGTGTGTGTGTGTGTGTGTGTGTGTGTGTGTGTGTGTGTGTGAGAGAGAGAGAGAGAGAGAGAGAGAGAGAGGAAGTACATGGGGTGGGGAGCAGGGGACAAGGGTCCTAAGGTGGGATAGAGTAGCAGACAGATTTTATAAATCATCTATATTAGGGCCTCAACTTCTTTCATATCACAACATATGCAGAAAATGTTATTTTGTGTATAGCACATGAGGTTGCATAAACAAAGAGATTTGGAAACACCTAAATGATGGCTGGTTAAAAAATTCATAACATTTTCTTTAAATTATATAATCATGCTAAAATAAAATACAATGTATTAGAGAAGATATTAAAATTCATTTTGAATAAAACATTCAAATAAAAAATTTCCACATTTTTTCATTATCATTTTGAACTTGTTCCTATGAATATATTTTGATATTAGGTTTTATGGTTGAAATGGCTTTATGCAGTTTCTGATCTCGACTTTTTAATGATAAACTCATATTCTGAATAGTAATTATCAGTAAGGGACTCTGATCGCGTAAGTGGGTGATAAAATATTAAAACCATTTTATACCATCATTCAAAATTTACAATTGTAATTATATTTAAAGAATAACAACTCCTTTTCTTGACAAATGTAATGTTGAAATTTTGTATGAACATGCAGATGAATTTCAAACTAATAGTACATTTTACATCAAGATTTCCACAATGAAACTCTAGCATACATTGTCAACAGCTAGTCTGAGGGCCATTAAAAGAGTTCATCGTCACAGAGGGATAGAAATAGCCACTATCCCCGGCTGGGTATTTCATTTGGTTGGAGCGTGTTGTCCTGATGCACTGGGATTGCTGGTTGGGGCACATATAGGAAACAGCCAGTGAATGCATAAATAAGGAGAACAACAAATCAATGTTTCTCTCTCCCTTTCTCTCTAAAAAAGAAAAGAGAGAGGGAGGAGAGAGAGAGAAAGAAAGAAATAGCCACTATACCTTAAGACAAATATTAAGGCAGTGGTTCTCAACCTTTCTAATGCCGCGACCCTTTAATACAGTTCCTCATGTTGTGGTGACCCCCAACCATAAAATTATTTTCGTTGCTACTTCATAACTGTAATTTTGCTACTGTTAATGAATCGTAATGTAAATATCTGTGTTTTCCGATGGTCTTAGGCTCTACAGCAGCGGTTCTCAACCTGTGGGTCGCGACATCGGAAAACACAGATATTTACATTACGATTCATTAACAGTAGCAAAATTACAGTTATGAAGTAGCAACGAAAATAATTTCATGGTTGGGGTTCACCACAACATGAGGAACTGTATTAAAGGGTTGCGGCAATAGAAATGTTGAGAACCACTGTATTAAGGGCAATGCTGGCAGCTGAGCCCACCGGGAACCCCACTCAGTCAAGGCTTCTCTCTCAGTCCCCTGGAGGTGTGTGCTGTCCCCCTTGGGCACCTAGAACGGAAACTTGTGCATTGGTTCCATGATGTTGGGTCCATGTTGGGCTTTGCAGATAGCTGTCCGTGTGGCAGGTATCCTTGGCCATGCACAGACAGCAGAATTTTAAGTGTTGGTGGTTGTTTACAGTGCTTGGCATACACCCCAGACTACTCAGCACACGCTGCCCTGAGGACCCCTCAACAAGGCTGCTCATGGACAAAGGTACTGGCCCAGGGGTTCTGACCTCCCCTGACCTCTCTCAACTGCCTCATTGAAGGAGGGGGTCAATTTCTCACCCACATTCAGGACACCAGCATGCCATAGTCTACTAGTTAAGAAGCACTGTTGTGTAATTCATTTTATGAGTGAGAAAGCTGTAATGCAGATCAAGGAACTGATTTTTTCCAAGATCAATAGCAAGTTATGACAGATTCAGAACTAAAAGAGACTATAAATTGAAAATATTTTAGATAGGACAGTAATTTTTAGAAGGGAAAAATTGTAATAAACTAAACTTTGTCATCTACCACTATATTCAGAATATGTCAGTAGCTTTATTTTTCTAAAATCTTGGTTTTTAAACAAGGAGTATGTAAAGTAAAACACAAAGTAAAAATCTGTTCCCTCAATTCCTATTACACAGCCTGGCTGGCCTGGCTCAGTGGTTGAGCATCAACCTATGAACCAGGAAGTCACAGTTTGATTCCCCGTCAGGGCACATGCCTGGGTTGTGGGCTCAGTCTCCAAAAGGAGGCACACAGAGGCAACTGATCAACGATTCTCTCATCATTGATGTTTCTCTCTCCCTCTCCCTTCCTCCCTGAAATCAATAAAAATATATTTTTAAAAATCCTATTACACAGATTTGACCACAGCCAACTTAGTATACATGGTGTCCCAAAAAAATGTATGCACACTGAATAATTATTAATTCCAATGCATTAAATCTGAAAAGAAACGTCAATTGAGCTATTAGCTGTAAAATGTGTATACATTTTGGGGGACACCCTGTATATTCTTTTACATCTTTTTCTAGGCTTAATCAATGTTTTAAGTGTGTATGAGTCTGTATAACCATATTGGTTTCATTTATACAAAAATATATCAACCTATCTAGATTGATCTGAAATTTCTTTTTTACCCCCATTTAACAAACTAGTCCAGCCGTGGGCAAACGGCCCGCGGGCCGGATACGGCCTGTTCAGCTGTTCTATCCGGCCCGTGGAGCCGAAAGAGCAGAGGGTTCTCTTGCTCTCCCCTCCGCTCCTTCACCAGCAGCAGTGTTAACATGGCAACGTCGGGAAACACGGCCGCAGCTCCTTCTTCTGAGTGGGCGGATTTATATCCGCCCATTCAGTAGAAGGAACAACCTCTCAATCTTCCAGAGGCTCCTTGTAATGCCCGCGGACACATCCCCTGACATCACCCTGGGAATGCGTAGACACGTTATTGTGGTGATGTAGGGAGACACGCCCCTGGAGAGCACAGTATCAGAGCACAGTTTGAAATGAATAAAACTATTGAAATAAAAAAAAAAAAGACCGTACCCTTTTATGTAATGATGTTTACTTTGAATTTATATTAGTTCACACAAACACTCCATCCATGCTTTTGTTCCGGCCCTCCGGTCCAGTTTAAGAACCCATTGTGGCCCTCGAGTCAAAAAGTTTGCTCACCCCTGAACTAGTCACTTATCGAACTCTTATGTGCTTGGCCATACTAGGTGCTAGAAATTATCATAGTCACACATTATTAAACACTTAACATGTATCTTGCACTGTTCTAAGCACCTTATGTTCCTGATCTTATTTAATTCCCCTAATTTAGGAATAGGTCCTTTATTCTCATTTTTTAGATGATGTTGAAAAGAAAAGCCGCGAGCCCAATATGGTGTCACTTGTGCTAAAAGCCCAGGGTACCAAACCTAAATTTAATACTTAAGTAATAGTGGTTTCAGCCACTCCCAAGAGTGGAATTTTAAATCAATCAGTCTGGGATTTCCTGACCCACATTAGTGAGGTAATCTGTCTGATAAGACCCTCTGCCTTCCCCTAAGGGAAAGTTTCCTGGACTGAAATAATCCACTCTCAATTTAGTCGCATTCTCTTTCTGCCTATGAAAACCTTCCATTTTGTACATTCCCTAGGAGTATGCTTCTAGTTGCTAGATTGCGTGCTGCCCAGTTTATAAGTCACTTAATAAAGCCAATTAGGTTGAATTTTGTTTTAGTAAACTAGGTTTTAGGTAAGTTGAATACATTTACTGGGGTCATATAGGCCACACAACGAAGGAACTGAGGTAGACTGTCATGTCATAGCTAGCTGTATTTACATTTTAATATTCTTGAAAATAACAACCCTTTCTTATATATTTTTGTCAAGCATCTGTCGTGTTCACTACCTTCTTCATCATGTCTGCAGAAACTACTAGAGTGCCTGGCTTGTAGGAGGCCATTTATGTATTTGTCATTGAATAAATAAGTGAATGAATGATGAATGAAATATTTTCAGTCACTTCAGTGCCCCGCGTGTCCTACTGCATAGTATGTGGGCCTTGTGCAAGATGAAAATTCAGGGCCTCTGTTCAAATTTTATTAAAAATTTCAAGATACAGACATCAAATCAGTAAGCCATGCCAGGACCCTTCTGAGCACAGGACCCTGTGTGACTGTAAACGTCATATGCCCATGAAGTGGCCCTGGTGCCTAGAGTAGTGCTCTGTTTAGAGCAGGCTCTCCCTTTTGAGAAATTTTTTTTATTTGCCATTTTATGATTTACTTCCACTTCCTCCTTAGTCACTAACTTCTTAAGTTTTCTGCCCTATGCTACAGACTTTCTTCAAAGTCACAAATGATTATCTAAATGTCAAATTAGTTTTCCTATTCTCAACGTTAATCCTTCCTATCTTAGTCAGTTTGGACTACTTTAACAAAATACCACAGTCTGGGTGAATTAAAAAACATTTATTTCTCACAGTTCTGGAGATGGGGAAGTCTATCAGGGTGCCAACATGGTTGGTTTCTGGTGAGAGCCCTCTTTCTGGTTTACTTGCTGTATCCTCACAGGGCAGAGAGAGGGCTCACACTAGCAAGCTCTTGTGTTTCTTTTTCTTCTTCATTTTTTTTTCTTTTGATTTCAGAGAGAGGAAGGGAAGGGGAGGGGAGAGAGAGAGAAACATCAATCATGAGAGAATCATTATCGGTTGCCTTCTGCACACCCACTACTGGAGATTGAGCCCACAACCCGGGCATGTGCCCTGACCAGGAATTGAACCGTGACTTCCTGGTCCACACTGGCCGGGCATGTTTCTTCTTTGTAAGGGCACTAATCCCATCATGGGGTTCCGCCATCATGACCTTATTATCTCCTGAAGGCCCCATCTCCCAATACTATCAGATTGAGGATTATGGTTTCAACATACAAATTTGGGGGGGGATGCAAACATGCAGTTCATAACACCTCCCTAAGGCAGAGATTAACATTACTATTGCCCATTCTTCCTGTTTGATGCTCTCCTCCCTTGTCTTTATTAAGGACACTGATTCTTCCTTTAGGTGCTATCTCTGCTTCTTTCTGGATCATCCCCTCTTTCATATCTTTTGCCCTCTGTTTCTATAAGACTTTGTAACATAAAGGTTTGGAACCTTTTGAGGAACTTGATGAAATGCACCCATTGCTCTGCCCGGAGTGACCACTCTCCTAGGAAAGAAGGTGAGTGAGGTACATGCCTGAGAGCCCACAGCGAATTTGTATATGACTCCTGGGAGGCTGAAATAGCGGTCAGGTCTGATTAGTGGATTAAGATGATGGAAAGTATCACACCCTCTTTCACAAACACACATACAATGGGTGGGTAATTTAAAAGGTGAGGAGGTAACTTGATATTAGAAGTACTGATGAGTCATACACAATGACTACTATGTCTCAGGTAGGTTCCAACTTGGACCTTTGAAAAGCTAAAATCTTTGACATCCCAGTATTTCCCACATCTTTTGGGATGAATATCTGTGTTTTTACCTGTCTAGCATATAGTTCCCTAATAGTAATAGTACTTTGATTTTCTTATGGAATCACCCATTTCTCATTTTTAGACCATATGTTTCAGTCCCTGACCACAGAGGCAGCATTTGATTTAGGGCTGGCTAATTAAAACATTGAATCCCTCTACCTACAGCAACTGGTTCAAGATTGGTCACGTGACTTATTATTTATTGATTCCTTTATTAATTCAAAAAATATATATTGAGCACCAGCTATGCGCCTGACAATGTTTTAGGTGCTAAGGATACATCACTAGGAAAAAGAAAAGACAAAGTTCTTGCTGTAGCGATTCAGAACAAGATGTGCCTCTGTGGTATAGGCATTATTTTGAGCTAAAGTCAACTGAGACCCTGTGGGCAAGAGAAACTTCTGCACCCCAGTTAACTACTTAGAGGAATTTAAATTAGAAGTATTGCCCATACTAAGAGATGTCAGAGATAACCTTTTTTTAAAATTTAAATTCTTTGTTGTTTAATGTATTACATAAGTCTCCTTTTCCCTCCATTGACCTCTCCCCGGCATCCCCCAGCACATGCCCTCATCCCTCACCCTCTCCCCCCGTCAGAGATAACCTTTTGACCTATCTGTATGACAGGGTAAACTATTAATTATTAAACATCTACTCTTCTTAATATCCTGTAATGACCTTCCTCCTCTCTGAAGCCCCAAGGCCTTTGCCATATGTTGTATATATGTATATATGTGTGTGTATATATATATGGTGTTCCCCAAAAATGTATATATACTTTAAGAGCTGATAGCTCTTACATTTTGAAAATGAAATGTATTTATTTTAATAAACACTGCCTTTGTAATTACTCAAAGTGTATACATTTTTTGGGACACTGTGTGTGTGTGTGTGTGTGTGTGTTGTTGTTGTTTTTCATTTTCCCTTTCTGTTTCTGAAACTCTCATGTATGTGGGGTCTCTGACTCTCTCTTTAGCTGGGTAATTTTCTCCAGGAGTTCTCTGTAGACTGAGTGTGAATAAAGAAGTCAGCCAGTTAGTTTGGTCTAGGACTGTGGAGTGGGATAAGAGGTCTTGGAAAACAAGGGAGTTGAGAGTATTGATAAGAATGGCTGAGATTATGGATCATGAAGACTAAATAAAGAAATTAAGATGGATGAATTGAGAGAAAATTGAACAAACAAGGACCCAGATATTGAAAAAGAAGTATGGGAATAATTGGACAACACAGCTGGGATCAAAGGTTGCTGTCAAGTGTGGTAAATAAACATAATATTTTAGAGGCAGAGAAGTCCTCTGTGATGATAAAGTCCATGGAACTGGGCAGAAATAAAGGGGAGATTATGCCTCCTGAGAGTGAGAGGGTCAGGGAAATGTGAAGGCAGAGTGTTGGGTTATTTGGACAAGGACATTAGATTTATCTCTGATAACAATAGGACTTGGAATAGAAAACTATGCTGGATACCACATCTTCAGGTAATACAGGGAAGTGAGAAAACATCTTTATGACTAGGGGAAAATGTACAGAGAAAACAGATGACTTTTCAAGGCATTTAATGCTGGGTAGTTGAAAGAAGATAGAAGGTGAACTTTTTTTTATTTTATTATTTTTTTAAATATATTTTTATTGATTTCAGAGAGGAAGGGAGAGGGGGAGAGAGAGATAGAAACATCAGTGATGAGAGAGAACCATTGATTGACTGCCTCCTGCACGCCCCACATTGGGGATGGAGCCCACAACCAGGCATGTGCCGTGACTGGGAATCAAACCATGACCTCCTGGTTCATAGGTCAACTCAATCACTGAGCCAGGCCAGCCGGGCCTTTTTTTAAATTTTATTTTATTTTTTATTGATTTTAGAGAGAGGGAGGAAGGGTGAGAGAAACTGAAACTAATTTGTCGTTCCACTTATTTATGCTTGTGCCCTGGATGATTCATGTATGTGCCCTGACCCAGGATCAAGCCAGCAACCTTGGTGTATCAGAATGACACTCTAACCAACTAAGCTACCTGGCCAGAGCTGGAAGGTGAACTTTTGAGTCAGCAGAACCAGCTTCTGATACTCATGAGCTGAGTTTTCTTTATTTAGATCCCATCACATTTTAGAATACTTTTGCTTTATCTGCTGATTTTAATTTCCTTTCTTCTGGCTCATCTGGTCCTTTTAATCATTGCTTTAGTTAGTATCATACAATATAATGTCATTTTGCCTCCCATGGAGGACTTTTTTTTAAATCGTCACTGAGGATATGTTTTCATTGATTTTATAGAGAAAGGAAGAGAGAAGGAGAGGGAGAAGGTGAGAGAGAGAGAGAGAGAGAGAGCGAGAGAGCGAGCAGAGACATCAATTGGTTATCTCCTGTGTGTGCCCATGGGATCAAACCAGCAACTTGGGTATGTGCCCTGACTGGGCATTGAACCTCCCTTCAGAGGACAAGAAGACACTCCAATTAACTGAGCCACACTGGCCAGGGCAAGGACATTTTTTTTTTTTTTTAGTATATTTTTTATTGATTTCAGAGAGGAAGGGAGAGGGAGAGAGAGATAGAAACATCAATGATGAACCCTAGCTGGTTTGGCTCAGTGGATAGAGCATTGGCCTGTGGATTGAAAGGTCCTGGGTTCGATTGCGGTCAAGGGCAGTTGCCTGGGTTGTGGGCTCGATCCCCAGTAGGTGACATGCAGGAGGCAGCCCATCAATGATTCTCTCTCATCATTGATGTTTCTCTCTCTCTCTCTCTCTCTCTCTCTTCCTTCATTTCTAAAATCAATAAAAAATATTAAAAAAAAAAAAAGAAACATCAGTGGTGAGAATCATTGATTGGCTGCCTCATGCACGCATCCCACTGGGGATCAAGCCCGCAACCCAGGCATGTGCCCTTGACCGGAGTCAATCCCAGGACCCTTCAGTCCGCAGGCTAACTCTATGCCCTGAGCCAAACCAGCTAGGGCACTTTTTTTTTGTTTTTTTAAACTTCAGATTTCCTAACAAGGATATCTGTAGTTTCTTGATTTAGTTAAGTATTACCTGAATACATAAGGAGATTCTGCTAACCTTATACACTACGAAAAATTATACACAGTCTTAGGAGATAGATAATTTATAAATTAATCAAGAATGAAGGTTTGACAGGCTTAAATGTGAGTCAGGTATTCCTTCTCTCCTGTGTTGTATGGTGTAGCTGAAGGAATGTCTGTCTCCAGCTCAGGTTCCCTTTCACCTCAGAGCTCTGCTCAATAAAGTCTCTCTCAGTAAAAGGAATCTTGGTATGAGCTGCTAAGAAGTTACTTCTGCTCACACATCATTAAATATAAATAGAGGAAACTATGTACCAAGGAAAGTGCTTTTATTTACATTTATACAGCTAAGCAAACAAAATATGCTGGTTACCATTGCAGTGTATCTTAGACACATTTTTTTAAAAATATATTTTATTGATTTTTCACAGAGAGGAAGGGAAAGGGATAGAGAGTTAGAAACATCGATGAGAGAGAGACATCGATCAGCTGCCTCCTGCACACCCCCCACTGGGGATGTGCTCACAACCAAGGTACATGCCCTTGACCGGAATCGAACCCGGGACCGCTCAGTCCCCAGGCCGACGCTCTAGCCACTGAGCCAAACCGGTTAGGGCTAGACACATTCTTTAACCTCCAAAAGTATATACAAAAATTAGAAAACAGAATAAAAAGAAGTAGGAGTAGAAAGAGACAGATTATTATGAGGCTTTAGAGGTAGGCATCGTTATCTCTATTCCCTTAATAAACATTTTTTTCCCAACATTTTGTTTGTTTGTCTGTTTGTTTATATTGTAGTAAGATATGTATAACATAAAATATGCCATTTTAGCCATTTAGGTGTACAATTCAGTGACATTAATTACATTTACAATGTTGTGTAACCATCATTGCTATGTCTAAAATTTTTCTATTACTGTAAACAGAAACTCTGTACCCAGTAAGTAAATAACTCCCCACTTCCCCTCCTCCCAGCCCTGGGAACTGATAATCTACTTTCTGTCTCTATGAATTTGTCATTTTTAAAATATGAATTTTGGTGGTTCTGTGGGTGGGAAATGGCTAAAGAAATGCAAAAGAATAAGACTTAGCTCTTTTTCTACAGGTAACTTAAAAGGATGACATTTGAAAACCATTATTGTGATGGTCTCAGAGCACAACCTTTGCTCTAGTTGGCAGATGTGTTCATCTAACTGGCAGAACTTGGAAATTAGGATTTGAGATAGAAAGGACACAAAACTATATGATAGTTTCTGAAATCAAATAGTATTGTGCATGTCAGCAGCCTTGCAAACTGAGTTTTTAAGAGAGTATTTTTCTAAATTCCCTTAATATTCACTGGCTCATACAGTTCTGTGATATAGAGAGGATACTCTTCTGTTTATATTAACAAAGCCACAAGTCTTCCTGCTCAATAACAGAAAGAGGGGAATAATTAGGTTAAGTTTGCCTGCAAATAACAAAATGTTCAATATAATAATAAAAAAGGTAGAAGTTTGTTTCTCTATCATATTCCAGAAATCTTTTTAGTTCATTAGGTTGTCAGTCCAAGTTTTGCTTGGCATTCCATAAGACTTGGAAACTTAGACTTCTTCTATCTTGCTATCTGCTATGCTTCATGCTGGAAATTAAATCTACATTGTAGCCAGCAGGTAGGACGAAAAAGGAAAGAAGGATACATCACCTTTCTTTAAGGACATTTCCTGTAAATTGCTCGCATGATGTATGTTTATATCCCATTGGGCAAAACTTAGTGACATGATCTTAAGTGACTCCGAAGAAGCCAGAAAATGGGAACTCTATCATTATGGAAGAAGGGACATACAGATATTGAGGGAATAATGAGCAATTTCTGCCACAAAAAAAGAGACGTAGTTTGAAGAATGAGACTTCAAAGATGGAGGGCATCACAGAGTAGAAAGTCATAATAGGGGCTGGGATAGGGAGCTCTGGGCATCCCAAAGGCAACCCATTGTGAAGGTATTGCATGTCAAGAGTAGGTTAGTTCTGAGTACAACAAGAGGCTGGGAAATGGGTTTTGCTAGCTGAGAAAGTGACAAAGGAATATTCTCTATCTTATAATTATAGCTAAGACTGGTTCTGTCCTGTCTTCAATAATATAAACTACAATATGCAAAGTGGCTTCTTCCTTCAGGAAATGGGTCCCAAGAGGGAAAGGACCCTGATGGATATCTCTCTTTGCCATGCTGCATGAAGAGCCTGGAGGTAGGGCTGAAGGGAGTAGGAATGTCCTTAACAAGAACCTCTAGCTAAGGGATCTGATGAGTAGCAACAGGTGAAGGTTTGTACTTTGGGATGTGCACAGCTTTGATGCCTTCAGTTTCAGAGGGGCCTCTGCTTTGTTCTGGCCTTCAATTTTTGCCACATTGGCACAGATGCTATATAATGTGATTTACAGCAAGTATTTGGGAGCCAGATTGTTCAGATTTGGACTCCAACACCACTGTAACTGAACCAGGTTCAGCTGCCTGCTGTAATAATAGCCAAACATGTGATACAGGTGCTAGTGTGAAGGAAAATGGTTTATTCAAGTGCTGGCAACCCAAGAAGATTGGAGATTCTTGTCTCAAAGCCCATCTTAACATTTCAGTACATGCAGAGTTTTTTATAAGGAGGGAGAGGGAAAACAGAACAAAGAGATCAAGGGGAGGGCCAGTGGACATTGCTGAAAATCCTGATATGGATTTTCATGGTCAGCATTCTTGAGTTGGCTGTCTGTTTTTTTGTCAGTGAATTCTGTGTCTGGGCAGTTGGTGTTAGCCAGAGCCTTGAAGGTCAGGCTGCTCTTTAAGGACTGAAACTGCTGAACTGTAAAGTATAAACAAATATTTTAACATGCAAGTTCTAGTTTGAGAGAAAAATCAGGTTAGAGTAACAACTTGGCTTTAACATTTACAAAGATTAATATGGGTAGCTTTATATAAGTACTAGAAGCCCGGTGCACGAAATTCATGCACGGGGGTGGGGGGGGGTTTGTCCCTCAGCCCAGCCTGCACCATCTTCAATCTGGGACATCCCTCTCACAATCCAGGACTGCTGGCTCCCAACTGCTCGCCTGCCTGCCTTCCTGATTGCCCCTAACCGCTTCCGCCTGCCAGCCTGATCATCCCCTAACCACTCCCCTGCCAGCCTGATTGATGCTTAACTGCTCTCCTGCCAGCCTGATTGCCCCTAACTGCCCTCCCCTGCAGGCCTGGTCACCCCTAACTGCCCTCCCCTGCAGGCCTGGTCCCCCCAACTGCCCTCCCCTGCAGGCCTGGTTCCCCCCCAACTGCCTTTCCCTGCAGTCCTGGTCACACCCAACTTCCCTCCTCTGCCTTATATGATTAAATTAATTAAAATATGACATATAGAAAAACTCAAAAAGTTAACTTTTATGTACTACTAGAGGCTCGATACACGGATTCGTCCACTGGTGGGGTTCCTTGGCTTGGCCTGCAGGAATCAGGTCAAAATCAGCTCTCCAACATCCCTTGAGGGGTCCTGGATTGCAAGAGGGTGGTTCTCGGGTGACACACCCCAGAATCGGGCTCCCTCCTCTCTGGTTCTGGGTGTGTCACCCGAGAACCACAGCTGCCAAGTCACTGCAGCTCAGCAGTTCCTGCATCAAGTGTTTGCCCCTGGTGGTCATTGTGCATCATAGCTACCAGACTGGTCGGCTGGTCGGCCAGTCAGCCAGTCAGCCGGTTGCTTAGGCTTTTATATATATGGATTATTATTATAACAAAGTGGAAAAATGGCTGAAAAAACATGACTCTAAGAAGTCTACTTAGGCTCAGAAAATAGGTGTTTATTGATTCTTCATAGACGTTGATGTAGCATGATGTAGATGGTGGTAACTCACAATACTTTCAAAAGTTAGTAGATGAATAAATATGCTTTCAGTTGTGTTTTCAATTAATGCAATGGAAATAACATTAAATCCATAGGAAATGACAGATACCAATGGGCAAAGGCTGATTTATAAATTATTTTTACAGTTGAGCAATATTAAATCCAAACAATGTTATCTAGATCTTTATGTGACAGATCTATGCTTTTGGTTAGTCCTTTGCAGCAATTATGACAATCACAAAATTGCAAGTAGAAATCAATGCAATTCAGATTGTTCTTGAGGGTAAATATAAGAGAGAACAAAGCAGGACCACTAGTAGAAATCTGACATAATAGTAGAAACACTATAAATGATTGCATGGACATTATAACACTATAAAGGATTGTATGGATAGAACACTGAATTTTTTTTTTCCTTTTTGAAAGATACAAGCAATCTCCATTCAATAGAACTAACCATATTGGATTTAGAATGATAATACACCTCTGGGTCTTATTTATACCCTGAAGCTTATTTATAGAATGTTCTAACTAGCATATTCTCTGAGTTTACCTTCAAACTACAATATCAACTGTGAATCAGTTCAGTCCAAATACTACTATGGTCTTTGAAAGTTGTAGTTATAATATTTTAAATACTATCCATTAGATATACTAGTAAATCCAGATTAATTCTTTTCAGTTTATATCTCAGATTTCTTTAATTTTAATTATTTTAATTATCTGCATATAATTATATTTCTACTGTACTTTTTTTCAGCAGGTTAACTATGTTTTGGTCAAATATTCCTTAAATCAGATGATATCATATGAACTGTATGAAAAAATAATTATGAATATTCTAATATACAAAGATTTAAAGTTAAAAAAGTTTTAATGAGTCCTAGAAATAAAATTTATATATTACTTCATTAATATTATTTTACATTTGGATTTATCTCAAGCTTTAACTATTACTATTAGGTATAAGACAGCTTAAAAAACAGAAACTATTGTTATTAAATAATAGAGCAATAAAAATGTTAGGTGGGGAGAGAGGGGTTAGAAAGGAAGTTTCAAATACACCTAAGCAGTGACCCCAGCAGCTTAAATAAAAATAATTTAGCATATAGCACCTTAAAGTGTGCTAACATGTTCAGAATACTTGATTCCATGTGTCTGAGGGATAATTGTCACAAATTTTGATCCCCCAATTTGAAATAATTTTGAATTTTTTCTCCTTTTGGCTAAAAAGAAATGAACTTAACTTTGAAATTACATAATCCTTAGTCTAGGCCTTATAATAAGTAACAAAGACAAACTGGTCACCTGCTAGAGCAATTGCTAAAGTTAGAACTGTATGAGATAGTTAATCTGATTTAAGTTTCTAAAATACAGAAAACTGACTCTCCTTCAATGAGTCTTGCTATTTACTGAAAGGTAAAGCCACTTCTAGCTAGTGGGTGTGCTCACCACTCCACTGAATCAGAACCCCCCAACTCACCCTCCAGTCTCTCTGGGACTATGGTCTGCTCTCAGGAAGCACTTTAGGTCAGTTAATTCCAGGCTAGGCACTTATATAATTGTTCCTAGTAAACTAGCAACAGAGAGCTTATTAAACCAAGAGTTTAGAACTTTAGATGGTCCTTGGAGTCCTTTCAAAGCACTGCTTTCTATTCACTGCCCATCAGAGATCAAGCCAGCCCTACAGGCAGTTGTGAGAAAGCTACTCGAATTAGTTTAAATAAAAAGGGTAAGGACATGGAATAATAAAGATTTCACAAAATCAAATATAGTCAGGCTTCAAAGGAAATAAGGCAGTATGAGAAGCCGCCCATTGTCTTCACTAGCAGAGATGTGTGGACAAAGATCCCGGAATGCTGGTGACCCTTGAGCTCTGGCAAAGTTCAGGGCTGTACACCCAGTGTTTAGTCCAGACAATGATAGCTGAAGCAACTTC
This sequence comes from Plecotus auritus, assembly GCF_963455305.1. Lineage (NCBI taxonomy): Eukaryota > Metazoa > Chordata > Mammalia > Chiroptera > Vespertilionidae > Plecotus > Plecotus auritus. Next base: position 44,106,998 of record NC_137776.1, read on the forward strand.
CCCACCAACCAGACAGTCATGTAAATCCTTACTGATAAGATAGTCTGCCTGTTACTGGAAATTGCCTGCCTAAGGGCTATAGGTGTATCCCAAATTGAATAAAAGGATGGCGAGGTCTGAGCCCAGGCAGAGTCCTTCCCATTGAGCTGGGCTCCTGCCTGGTCCCCCAATATTTCCAAATTATTGTTTCTTGTCTCGTCTCTTTAATTTGCGGGCGGCCCCTCTTCCAGAGCCCAAACCCTGAACCACGTGGGTCATTCACAAGGCTGTAAACTGTGAAACTGTCAGGAACCAAAGAATCTATATTCTCCCCCTTTCTGTCTCACCGGGGCCAAGTACTGTCTCCTCTTCTGTAGCATATCTACTCCATTTTCCTCTTTCATGTAGCTAACACGTTAATGCACACGTTCCCCAAATGGCAGAGAGCCTCTTAGTGTATGTGACCTTTCAGCATAACCACCTTCAGGCTTTAGGTGTATATTTAAAACCTTTGTTGGGAGGGGACAGAATACCATTTCAAACAGGAAAGCCAATGGACAGACTAGTTACCACAAGTGTCTATCTTTGATCCAATGAACCTTGGTTGCAGGGCTCCCAGATGTTAAAGATCAATCTTACTCATCATGAACAACAACAAAAAAATGGAATATAAACAGCAAAACAAACAGGAAGATGACATTTCAAAATAGTAATAATTACTACATTTTAATACTCCCTGACATTTTCTTAGTATGTTAGCTAGATTTTATGATATCCAGTTGGTAAGACCTTAAAATAAACAATTTGTAGGAGCAACTTTGCAGTGTGGACAGAGTTGGGGAATAAACTATTACTTTATTAAACTTGCACTATTTTCTATGTATGTCCTTTTCTTCTTTAGTGTATTTTCATTCAAACAAATGTAAACACCAAATTTCTAATTCTAACCCTAGATCTGGTGGAGAGACATTTGAAAAATCAAAATTCTTGAAAATATTTAGAACTATCAGAAGTATCAAACCCTCATGGTAGTTATTACAGTATTTTAGAGCAGGAAGAGAATTTGCAGATCGTTTAGTTCAAGTCTACACTTTTACAGAAGAGTAAATCAAAGCCCAGACAAAGAGAGTGCGTGATCCAAGGCCACACAGTTCCCTGGAGATGGAGCTGAATTCAACTTTCTGTCACTGTACTTCTAAATTCACATGTTTCTCAGGAATGCTTTTTAATGCCCTGGCCAGTGTGACTCAGTTGGTTGGAGGGTTGTCCCGTGCACAGGAAGGTCTCTGGTTAGATTCCCAGTCCCGGAACATACCTAGGTTTCAGGTTTGATCCCGGGTCTGAACACATTTGGGAGGCAACCGATTGATATATCTTTCTCACCTCTCTCTCTCTCTCTCTCTCTCCCTCTCTAAAATCATTTTTAAAAGCCCTAGCTGGTTTGGCTTAGTGGCTAGAGCGTCGGCCTGCAGCCTGAAGGCTCCGGGTTTGATTTCGGTCAAGGGCACATGCCTGGGTTGAGGGCTCAACCCCCCGTAGGGGATGTGCAGGAGGCAGCTGATCAATGATTCTCTCTCATTGATGTTTCTATCTCTCTCTCCTTCTCTCTTCCACTCTGAAATCAATAAAAATATATTTAAAAAATAAAAATAAATAAATACTGGTTAGCAAACAACTCACATTACTAAAAAGGGCAATGTTATGGACTTAGTCTCCTCCACCCCCATTCATAGTTTGAGGCCCTAGTCCCCAGTGTGTTGGTATTTGGATGTGTAGCTTTGGGAGGTAATTAGGTCATGAGGGTGGAGCCCTCAGGAATGCGTTTAATGCTCTTATAAAAAGAGTCACAAGAGAGATGATCTCTCTTTCTCTGCCATGTGTGGATTCAGCAAGGAGGCTGTCATCTACAACCCAAGAAGTGGGCTCTCACCAGACACCAGATCTGGTATGATCTTGGACATCCCAATTTCCAGAATTATAACAAATAAATGTTTGTTGTTTAAGCCACCCACTCTATGGTATTTGTTATAGCAGCCAACTGACCAGGACAGACAAATAAAGTCTAATAAGGTTATTTAAAGAATTTTCTCTCAATATTTGATAATTTTAACAAATTTTCATTAGGTTGACAGGAGACCATGAGTGTGTTGCTTACTCTCTAGGGACAGTTCTTTTCAGTTATTATAATTCACTTTATAATAAGTTCTATGTACATTCAAACCCATCAAAATATAATTGCCTGATTGGATTAAAGAAAGGATTCTATGCCTCAGGTGTTTCAGTTAGTTTAATTGTTTCTATGATGATGATGTTATTATCCTCTCACTCTTTATATTACTTACTAGAGGCCTGGTGCACAAAATTTGTGCACGGGGGGGGGGGGGTGTCCCTCAGCCCAGCCTGCACCCTCTCCAATCTGGGACCCCTCCAGGGGGATCAGGCCTAAACAGGCAGTCAGACATCCCTCTCACAATCCAGGACTGCTAGCTCCCAACCACTCACTTGCCTGCCTTCCTGATTGCCCTTAACTGCTTCTGCCTGCCAGCCTGATCACCCCCTAACCACTCCCCTGCCAGCCTGATTGATGCCTAACTGCTCCCCTGCCAGCCTGATTGATGCCTAACTGCTCTCCTGCCAGCCTGTTTGCACCCAACTTCCCTCCTCTGCCAGCCTGGTCACCCCTAACTGCCCTCCTCTGCAGGCTTGATTGCCCCCAACTGCCCTCCCTTGCAGGCCTGGTCCCTCCCAACTGCCCTCCCCTGCTTGCCTGGTCGCCCACAACTGCCCTCCCTTGCAGGCCCAGTCCCTCCTAAATGCCCTCCCCTGCTGGCCATCTTGTGGTGGCCATCTTGTGTCCACATGGGGGCAGCCATCTTGTGTGTTGGAGCGACAGTCAATTTGCATATTATTCTTTTATTAGATAGGATTAGATAGGATAGAGGCTACATCTTTATCAGTGAGTGAAGCTTTATTCATTTATACCATAATTATTAGTTGAATATTTATATGCTAGATTTTTATTTTTATTTGCATAACCTGAATTATAGTATTTACTGATATGAAATAAGAAGGTGGCCATGTTTATGGTTTCTATTATAGTAAATAAAACCAGCTTTTAGGAATTCTGCTATGTTCATAAAAGCCTCAAATATACATAGACTATAAATTTATCATTGATGTTGAGATTTTTCTTTGTAGACAAATCTGAAGAGCTTACTTAAGTTTTACAATAAAATTTATACACCCTTTATGCTATTTGATAACAAAAGCTTATTTCTATAACATATTCATTAATATTTGCAGTGCTCTGATGAACAAGGCACATCTCAGTTTTAAGGAATATGTGCTCTGAAGTCATCAAGCTAAAGTTCTGTGTCAAACACTTAAGTTTTGTTCATGTTTAGTGACCACACACCTCGGAGAACTGAAAGGAGTCTTTCAGCATAGCAATGGAAGGACAGACACCAGGCTATTTTTAGTTGCCAAGAATATCACATTCTAGCCAATACACTTTTTTTCATATGGGTAGAATGAGCCAAGTTCAAGGTGTCATTAAAGTATCCCTTAATATGTGGAGCAAAGGTTGTTTCTAAAACGTATTCATAAAGCAAAATTCCTGATTAGTAAAAAAATTTAAAAACACATATTTAAATTAAAAAGAAATTCTTGCTCATTCCTTTGAGAACCAGTTTAACTACAGTTGAATAATTCTCAGGTATGAACTGTGCAGCCATCTCCCCCATTCCTGGCTCTCTGTCAATTTCAACATTAGATTCTGTGCTGTTTCCTGTGCTGTGATCTTCAATTTCTAGGCAATAAAGATAACAAGGTAGGGCCCTTGCTGGGTAGCTCAGTTGGTTAGAGCATTGTTTGGATACACCAAGGTTTCAGGTTTGCTCCCTGGTCTGGGTACATACAAGAATCAACCAATGAATGAATGAATGGGTGGGACAACAAAGTTACGTTTCTCTGTCTCGCCCTTCCTCTCTCTCTCTCTCAAATCAATAAATTAAAAAAAAAAAAAGGTAACAAGGTAGGAAAAATATGGCTTCTCCTTATACCTATATGTAAAAGGTAGAAGGTGGATGGAAATGCACATAGATTAAGAGCCTGCTAGTTGCCAAAAGTTTTTTGCAAACATTGTTTCAATTAATCCTTTGATTGGCCATAGGTAGGTTTATTATCTCCATTTTATTTTTATTTATTTATTCACTAGAGGCCCGGTGCATGAATTTGTGCACAGGTGGGGTCCAGCTGGGCATCAGGCCAGCCGGGTTGGCCATGGGGAGAGGCTGCAGGTGGTTTGCCGGCCGGCCCTGCCCCCTGGTCAAAACTCCCAGTTGAACTCCTTCCTGGTTGAACTCCAGGTTGAGGGGACAATTTGCATATTAGCCTTTTATTATACAGTCCTAGGGTTATGTCGGAGATCCGTTCCTACTGCGCGATGTAACGTGATTTTCGCCATAAGTCAGAACCCACCTACATAAGCACCTACATCACTCACATAGAGCACATACACAGCAGTAATGAAGTGAAACAGTAAAAAAAAATTAAAAGAAAGATAACAATTTGCCGGAAACCGATCATTGTCTCACTAATTAGAAAGGTGTGGACAAGGAACCTTGGAAGGCTGGTCAACCTTGAAGCTCTGAAAGGTCAGAGCCAACCACTCCCTATCTAATTGAGACAATGGTAATTGAGGCAACTTCCCCATCTTGTAATCATGTAAATCCTTACTGATATGATAATCCGCTTATTACCTGCTTAAGGGTAATGGGTGTATCCCATAGCCTCAATAAAAGGGATAGCAAGGCCAGAGCCTAGCGGTAGTCTTCCCACTAGAGGTGGGCTCCCGCCTGGCCCCCCAATATTTCCAAATTAACTCTTTTCCAAGTCTCTTTTCATTTGTGTGCGGCCTTCTCCAGAACCTGAACCCTGAACCGGAACCCTGAACCACGCGGGACGTGAAAGGGGTTCCCACAACAATTCCTGACCTTTACTTGTGGTAAATAAATAATAAAAAACATAAAGCACATATGTACATATGTCGAAATGACGGAACTTTTTTTTTTATAAGTAAATGGGAGATGGCGATGTAACCACGAAATGACATACGTCAAGTCTGACATAACCTGAGGACTGCCTGTATATGACTTTGTTAATCCTCACCCCAGGGTATTTTTTCCCATGATTTTTAGAGAGAGTGGAAGGGAGGGAGAAAGGGAGGAGGGGAGAGAGAAAGAGAAACATCGATGTTAGAGATATCAGTTGGTGCCTCACACATGCACCCTGACTGCTGGGAATTGAACCTGCAACCCAGGTACGTGCCCTCGACCTGAAATTGAGCCCACAACACTTAACTGCTCAGACTTATGCTCTAACCAATGAGCGACACTGGTCAGGGCTATTGCTATTTATTTCCATTTTAGAGATTAGAACTCTATGTGTCAGAGAAGCTAATTTGCCTAAGATCATATGGCTAATAAGAGTAAGACTGGAAGAAAAAAATAGGTCTGACAAGAAACAGGGATAGTGTGAGATAAATGTATCACTATGAAAGTAACTCTACCCATGTCTTTCTTCTTGGCCCTAACACACTAACAGCGGCAATAGCAATAGCTTAGCCAGCCCTGGGCCTCTGTGCAGGATGAAGGCAACTGCCATTTCATAAAAGCTTTAATTTTCTGAAATAAACCCATGACCTTCCAAGTATACTTGGAATAAAATGCCATAAAAAATTAAAGTATAATATTGAATTTCTTCTTTTATTAGCAGTTTTGAAGTGAAAATTCTCCGTATGGATTCGGTAGAGCTCAGGATGCAGGATGATGGGGGGGGGGGGGGGGCAGCTGTACTGGAGTTGTTTTCTCGTCTGGTGACTTCAAATAAGGCTTACAGGCTTATTTTTGTGCTTTCAAATCTTCCCCCAATTGATTCTCTCAATTAATTGGCATTTTGTTTCTTAAGACTCAGAACTGGCTTTTAGTAAAGATTATTTTTCTGAGAGAAACCAAGATGGTGGCATAGGTAAACACCTAAACTGCTGCCTCACACAACAATTTCAAAACTACAACTAAGACAAAACAGACATCATCTAGAACCATAGGAAGGCTGGCTGAGTGGAAATTCTACGACTAGAAGGAAAGAGAAAAGCACACTGAGACTCACAGGAGGGAGCTGCAGAAGGCAGAGGTACGGAGGCATGCTCTGAGAGGGCTGGCAACTGAGTACGTGGCTGGCTTTCTCAATCGGGGGGTAGACAAAAGCTCCCGACTGCTCTGAACTCCAGTTCCGGGCAAGACTCTGGGGACCTAGACTCATTTGGGGAGAAACTGGACTGTCTGGCAGTGGGTGGAACTCGAGGGCGGCTTTCTCTCAGAGGTGCTTGCAGCGATTACCAAGGGACACTGAGATCCGGGGACCTCTTAGGGCAGGGCTGACGGGAAGCACCTACATCACTCACATAGAGCACATACACAGCAGTAATAAGTGAAACAGTAAAAAAAAAATTAAAAGAAAGATAACAATTCCTGATCTTTACTTGTGGTAAATAAATAATAAAAAACATAAAGCACATATGTACATATGTCGAAATGACAGAACATTTTATTTTTATAAGTAAATAAGAGATGGCGACGTAACCATCCAAGCTGAGCACAGAGGCTTTTGCAAGTCTAGTCTCATAAGGGTGTCTCCAGCACAGAAGTTCTCCCAGCATAGACACAGCTGGTCCCCACAGCCAATTGGCCTGGAGGTCAATTCCTCCCAGTGATACCAACAACAATCAAGGCTTAACTACAGCAAGACTGTGCACACAGCCCACAAAGGGGTGCACCAAGAGTGTTCACCTCAGGTAACTGGGGAGGCTGAGCCACTGGGCCCTATAGGACACCTAGTACACAAAGCCACTCTAACAACTCAGGGAAGCAGCCAAAATGCGGAGACAAAGAAACAGGTCACAAATGAAAGAAATGGAGGAAAGCAAACTACTGGATATAGAGTTCAAAACCATGGTTATAAGGTTTTTCAAGAATTTTCTAGAAAAGGCCGATAAATTTAGCAAGACCCTCAAGGATATGAAAAAGGACCAACTAGAAATTAAGCATACACAGACTGAAATAAAAAATATTATACAGAGATCTAACAGCAGACTAGAGGATCGCAAGAATCAAGTCAAAGATTTGAAATACAAAGAAGCAAAAAACAACCGGAGAAGCAAAAAGAAAAAAGAATCCAAAAAGTTGAAGATAGTGTAAGAAGCCTCTGGGACAACTTCAAGCATACCAACATCAGAATTATGGGGGTGCCAGAAGAAGACAGAGAGGAAGATACTGAAAACCTATTTGAAGAAATAATGACTGAAAACTTCCTCCACCTGATGAAAGAAATAGACTTACAAGTCCGGGAAGCATAGAGAACCCCAAACAAAAGGAATCCAAAGAGGACCACACCAAGACACATCATAATTAAAATGCCAAGAGCAAAGAGAGAGAATATTAAAAGCAGCAAGAGAAAAACAGTTACCTACAAGGGAGCACCCATATGACTGTCAGCTGATTTCTCAACAGAAACTATGCAGGCCAGACAGGAGTGGCAAGAAATATTCAAAGTGATGAATAGCAAGAACCTACAACCAAGATTACTCTACCCAGCAAAGCTATCATTCAGAATTGAAGGTCAGATAAAGAGCTTCACAGATAAGAAAAAGCTGAAGGAGTTCATCACCACCAAACCAGTATTATATGAAAAGCTGAAAGGTATTCTTTAAGAAGAGGAAGAAGAAGAAAAAGGTAAAGATAAAAATTATGAACAACAAATACATATCTATCAACAAGTGAATCTAAAAATCAAGTGAATAAAAAATCTGAGGAACAGAATAAACTGGTGAATATAATAGAATCAGGGACATAGGAAGGGAGTGGACTGACAATTCTCAGTGGCGGGGGAAGGGGTGTGGGGGGTGCGGGAAGAGACTGGACAAAAATCGTACACCTATGGATGAGGACAGTGGGAGGGGGGTAAGGGCAGAGGGTAGGGTGGGAACTGGGTGGAGGGGAGTTATGGGAAGAAAAAAGAGGAACAATTGTAATAATCTGAACAATAAAGATTTATTTTTAAAAAAGATTATTTTTCTTTCAAAAGGGGTATGAAATGTAGATGCTAATTGGATTTTGCTCATCTAATTAGACATGTGAGTTAAGGGGTATAAATTAAGCCACTAGCTACTTTCTCACAATAAATCTCTCAGATTGAAGAGCAAAATGGCATAAATTGTAATAAAAATAGTATATGATATCATTTCATGCCAGAAGAATGAATTATTTCCAAGGGCTCTTGCTGAGAAATTAGGTTGGGAGATTGGCTAAATCCTCAAATCCTCCCTGTGTCTTCATCCACGAGAGAAACAAAGCCGTTTGCAATACACAATTTAAAGTGAAGTTATAATTATCACCTAGTAATCTCTCACCATTTAATTTCTAACATCTTTACACCAGTCTGTTTCGGCAATTCTCTGCTCAAAACCAGCTCTGCACTAGAAACTATTGAATATCAAAATCAATTCCTTAACTAGAGTACATAATAGGATAACAAAACAAAAAATTGCTGCACAAAAAACAAAGCCTTTCATCTCCCATTAGAAATACATGTAGCCACTCACCCCACACCAAATGCCAGTATGTCATCTGCAGATAAGCAGTACTGATGCTGTTCCTAAACACTCCTGGGAAGGCCTTCAGCCTAAACAGAGAGCAGAGCCACTCCTCTGCCCTCATCTACCTTCAGTAGGATATGCACTTTTATGATTTTCTTAGGACAACCCTCCTCTAGACCATGCTCTAGCTTCCTGGGACTCCTAAATTCCTTGCCCACATACCCAGAGCACACAGCAAAGCCTTCAGTGTCCCTTCTCTATATCTCTCCTTCCTAAGTGCACCATTTTGTGAGCTCCTTAGACAAATGGGCTGTCCTGTCTATAAGAATACTCCAGAGGTCCCTCCTAATGTGGGTCTGAGCAGAAGGTGGAAAGAGAAGGTGGGGGCAGCCTGCAGGCAGTGGCCTCCACTTGTACTCTTGCTCCAGACCCTGCAGATATTACCTGTTGCCCTGGATGAAACTGAAGTGGGCTTACTCCACCCGCCCTGGGGACAGGCCTACAATGGGAAGTGCTTATTGTATGTGAAAACTAAAATGTGTTGCTTTCTCTTACAGTTCATGTAAGGAGCCATTTTGTCAATAGCCCACTTCCTTGTGGAAGCTGCACATGTGAGTCCCCTGAAAAAATGTATATAATTGTTATGAAATACATTTTGAATTAAGCTATAGACTGTTTATATATCATGTATTACATGGAAAATAGAGATGCTAGTTCTCACTGCTCACCCCTGTATGGTGTAGCTGGCAGAAGGGATACCTCTTTATCTCAGACACACTCTGATATCATTCCATCGAAGTAAGCAAAGATCCTTGCTCTATGCACGCCGAATGAAAGCCCAGGTGTCCCATTTGATTATGGTAATAAACATATGCTGCTTTGAGATTTCAGGGAAAGAATTCTTAGAGAAAATGGGAGATGGTCTTCGTGTCCCCGGAACCTTATGCTACATTATATCAGAGGCATTTTATGCACTTCCTTAGATTCTTTCTGCCCCTACAGGACAGATTGCTTTGTTTTAGCTCAAACGCAGCTGACTGGGGTTGTGGGGCTCTGCTGCTGGGGCTGACAAGTTGCTTGTGGTGGGTGTTGGCCCTTCCTGGCTACTGCTATGCCAGTTGTTGAGTTTCTGGCTCCTCCCACCACTGTGAGACTGGATGAAACATCATATTCAAGAGCATAGTATTTGGCTTCCCAAATGGCTGCCAAAGGATCTGGATGATGCAATGCAAAGGGCTGGTTGTTAACAACACATGGGATGAACTTTGATTAGTAGAAACAGGAGAGTGTGGCAGGTCAATCATCACCCTCTTCTCTCCCTTTCATGGACTAAATGCCCCATGGCACAGTTTTTCCATAAAGCCTACTTGTGCATTGCTTCCCATTCTCTCCTGACTCTCCTTTCTCCCACCACCCTGGGTTTACACCTACCAAATAAAGTAAGAACACTCTAATCTACCTCTGACTGTCTTCCAGTAAACTGGGCAAAAGCATAGACCTGCTTCATGAATCTGAAAAAATAAAATCTGAGAATATGTACGGTACAAACTTAAGTGGTCTTAGGAATAACTGATAAAGATCTTTTTGTTTTATTTTTCGATTAGTTTACATTCAATATTATTTTGTATTAGTATCAGGTATACAGCATAGTGGTTATAGCATGTACTTTACAAAGTGATCCCTTGATATTTCAAGAACCCACATGGCATAATGCATAGTTATTACAATATTATTGACTACTAAAAGCCCAGTGCATGAAAATTTGTGCACTCGGGGGGGGGGGGGGGTCCCTCAGCCCGCCTGCACCCTCTCGCAGTCCTGGACCCCTCGGGGGATGTCCACCTTCTGGCTTATGCCCACTTCTGGGGGATCAGGCCTAAGCTGGCAGTCAGACATCCCTCTGGTAGCCAGGGAGCCCTCAGGGGATGTCTGACTGATGGCTTAGGCCTGCTCGCCGGGGAGCAGGCCTAAGCCATCAGTCAGACATCCTTGGCGCTACCGAGGAGGCAGGAGAGGCTCCTACCACCACCACTGTGTTTGCAGCCATCGTCAGCCCGACTTGTGGCTGAGCGGAGCTCCCCCTGTGTGAGCACACTGACCACCTGGGGGCAGCTCCTGCATTGAGCATCTGCCCCCGGGTGGTCAGTGCACGTCATAGCCACTGACCAGTCATTTCACCATTAGGGTCAATTTGCATATTACCCTTTTATTATATAGGTTATCCCCATATGCTGTACTTTGCATCCCATGACTATTTTGTAACTACCAATTTGTATGTCTTAATCCCTTCACCTTTTTCATGATAAAGACCTATTTTTATACCAATATTTTCAAATTGCATGCATAATAAATAATTGCCTTGATATAAATTTGGAGGCAATATAATGCTTGGATATAAATTTCATCTTTTTTTTCCCCTCAGACTCCTAAGACCTATATCCTAATTAATCAAGAATTTGTTGAATTGCTTCTCGGCCTTTTGGCTAAGATCAAGTGAAGAATTTGTTGATAATCAAGTATATGTGCAACACTATGCAAAGCTTTAGAAACACTAAAAAGTCTTAAGACACCTTCATTGTCCTCAGAATATGGTTAGGACAGGGAGACAATATACGAGTACTAATTCCTGTGGTCTAGACTAAAGTGCTGTGCCTCTGTGAGGTGGGGAAAGAATTGATGGTCTCAGGGATAGAGGAAGGTTTCATGATAGACATATAAAGTTTCTGCACCCAATTTCAACATTGGATGGGAGGATTCAAGCAATTCTTGGACACTAGCTGTCCTAAAATTCAGCTCAATTCTGACACTATTTACCCTTAGATAGCATCAGATCCTCCAGGTTAAGGACTTAGTTCTGCAGAGCTGATTTTGGGGCATCTAAAAGATATTCTGCTTAAGGAACTTGTTCAATTTTTTACTTTGAAATGAAATATCACAATACTTTAGGTAGGAACTACACCGTGATGTTTTTAGAAGTATTCTTCCTTTAAATGGGTTTGTCTGCACAGTCTCCTATGGTTGCCTCAGGAAGACTCAGGAATTTCTGGCTAGCATCATGTTGCTGAGAAAATGTTGGTTTTAGGATTAAGAAATTAAACATTTAATTTACATTTAATCACAAAACATTACCAAACCTTGATCATGATGGTATTTAGTAATGGAATATTTTACAACCATTTATTATCATTTCCTCCCAACTCAGTCAAAATTTGTTTCCTCATTGTGGGTTGAGTAATTTGACCAAAGTCTAATTGCTGAACATGGGCAAAGTCCAAGTTAAACTTCACGCTTTTATTCCTTATCCTTTTGCTTTATCTTTTAAAAAATATCCAGAATACTTACAAAGTAATAAAAACATATTCATGAAAAAATCAATAGCATATTTCTGCAGATAGTATTTCTCAGCGAGCTTCTTGTTATAGAGATCAGAACCAGAGTGCTATTGCCTTCCTATTGCACCTTCACCAAGTTCTTCCAGCAACAGAATATCCTCTGTCGGTTAATTTCCTTCAGTTCATTAGCCCATATCTTCCAGGCTAAACAAAGAAGTTTTAGTAGATTATTTTTATATATGTATATATGTACGGTAACTTTCTCTTCACACCATCTCAGGACAAATTTACAGCATTTAACCAGGCACCTCTTCTACCTTTCTTACATAGGAACGTTTTTGTGAATATTATTGTTATTATTATGTAAAACATAAAATGTGGCTTTTTAGATTAATTTCATTTTTTCAGTATTTGTCACTTTAGAAGTAACTGGATCACTCCTAAAATAAAGATAACTTTTTTTTTTTTAACTTTTGCATTTGTTTGCATTAGGTATTTCCTCCTGAGGCTGCTGGTTAAGGGTCCAATCAAAGTTAAAGAAGATTTGATTCTTTTGAGGTTGTGGACAATCCTTTTCTCAAACTTGCTTTCATTTGCTATTGTCTAATTGGCCACATGAAAGAATATAAAGAGAAAGAGGTTGCTGGGAACTTGAATCTGGCTACTAATTGATGTAGTGTCATGGGATAGAGAGGGGAGCATGACCTTTAAACACACAATGAACCTGCTCAATGGTAAACTTGGCCTAATGTGATGTCTCGGGCTCAGATCAATCATCAACAATATTTCCTCTGGGGATTGGTTTGGGCAAAAGCAAGAAAGGAAATTAGGAGAAAGGAGCAGAGACCTTAACTTTTCTAAACCTAAGAAAACAGAATACAATAAGATTCTGGTGAGAGTGAAAGCCTATAAGTGACAGTATCAGGGACAAAGTGGAATGACAAGCTTGGGTAGGGCAATATAGTAGGATTCCAGCACATAAGGGAAAAGCCTGAAGAAGGGTAATACCTGATATGGCACTTTCCATTGGGTCTGAAGGGCATCTTTTTTTTTCTTTTAACTTTTAAATTACAGTTGACATATAATATTATATTAGTTTCAGGTGTACAACACAGTGATTAGACATTTATATAACTTATGAAGTGATCACCCCAATAAGTCTACTACCCATCTGATGCCATACATAGCTATTACAATATTATTGACTATATTCTCTGTGAAGGGCATCTTTATGGAGAGGTGTTTTCAATAGATGTAATCTACAGGTGAAGACCATGATGCTATAGATTTTTGTCTCCCAGGACCGTGCTGTGGAAAGATTGCTCTACAAGTTATGGGTTAGTCTTAAGGGCCTTTGTAAGTTCTTTACAATAAATCAGGAAGTCTCTTTTTTATCACTGCATGTTCTTACATTCTTTGATCTAATCTCATGGTCTGCCAGTAATAATTTCAAAAGGAGACAGTCTATCTTTGCCAAAGAGTAGATCTTAAGTTGAGCAATACCAAGGGAAGAGCCTTAGGCCAAGGCAGTTTAAAAAAGTATATGTTTCATTGATCTTTTGCTAATGCAATTAGCAGGATGTTTTGCATGTGTGACTTAATAAATCCTTGAATCATAAAAAATGATTATATAAATTTTTTCTATTGAGTTTTGATAGTCGATTCTATAAGACTGGAGAACTAGGGATGATAAGCACAAAGGAAATGTTACAAAATTGTCCAGATCTTAGGAGAATGTAGAGTTTGCCCAGTGAAATGAGTTCCCCCCCCATGGGGAAGACCTTTTCCAGGAGTATTTTATTTACTGCTGAGGTTATGGCTGTGAGGCATGGGAATGCTTCCACCTAATGGGAAAACATACAAATCATCCTATATAATAAAAGCCTAATATGTTAAGTGTCTGGTTGTCCAGTTGGCCATTCAACCAATCAAAGCATAATATGCTAATGGTATGCTAAGGCTGCTCAACCGCTCACTGTGACGTGCACTGACCACCAGGGGCAGATGCTCTGACCAGTAGGTTAGCTTGCTGCTGAGGTCCGGCTGAACGGGACTGCGCGAAACAGGCAGGACATGACCTGGAGCCCTCCCATGGTCCCTCCCTGGCTGGCCAACTTCCCACATCCCTCCCCAGCCCCGAACGTGCACCAGTGGGGTCCCTCAGCCTGGCCTGCGCCCTCTTGCAATCCGGGACCCCTCAGGGGATGTCGAAGATCCAGTTTCGGCCTGATGGTGGAACAACCAGTCACTATGACGCACACTGACCACCAGGGGGCAGACACTCAATGCAGGAGCTGCCTCCTGGTGGTCAGTGCGTTCCCACAGAGGAGGCGCTGCTCAGCCAGAAGCCGGGCTCACGGCTGGTGAGTGCAGCAGCAGTGGCGGGAGCTTCTCACCTCTGCAGCAGCACTAAGGATGTCTGACTGATGCTCCCTGTGGGCTCCCAGACTGCGAATTTTGTGCACTGGGCCTCTAGTTACTAACATATTTGTATCCTTGAGAAGGGGACAACTAATAAAGTCCATTTGTCAGACCTCAAAGTATCCTATAAGCAAGGGAAAATGCCCCATAGAGGTATGAATGGACTTTCTAGGGTTGTGCTTTTGGCATTTTTAGTATACCGGTGAAGCTATCTTTGGAGATGGTTTCCGGTAATACTGTTTTACCATAAAACCATTTTGTCAGTGTTCCAGTAAGTTAATTTATGTACAAATTATAATATATGATGTTGTATGCAATCAGGGAGAAGTGGTCAATAATTTGGACCTACCCATAAGTTTCTTTAAGGTCAAATTTACAGCCTTGTTCTAACCATTTCTTTCTGTTTTGTTCAACATCTAAATGCTGTGTTTCCATAATGTTATCTTTTAAATCCCCAGTTGCTTCACCCTGTAGCATAGGTGTTTCCATTAGGGCTGAGATTATTTTAATGCTGGTAACTTAGCAGGGTCAGCCAAATGATTACCTCTATATTTTTCTCCACATTTGCCATTAAATGTCCAGGAATTTTTATGATTGCTAAAGATTTAGGTAATTGGATAGCCTCTAAGAGTTCTAGAAGATAATAACTATTTTTTATCGTTCATCAGAAAGAAGTCAACAATTCTCTCTGTTTCCAAAGCATACTAAAGTCCTAGGGAGCAACAAAAGCATACCTGCTCTCAATATAAATGTTAGCCATTTTATCTTTGGCCAAATTGCAAGCTCAAATTAATGCCTAGAGCTCTGCTTTTTGAGCAGAAGTTGCCTGGGGCATTGGACTGTCCTCAATGGTTTCATTTAGTGAGACAATTGCATAGCCTGCATAATAATGGCCTTTCATCTTTTAGGTAAAAACCATCAGTAATCAAAACTAACTCAGCATTTTCAAGAGGTGTAAATCCTGTAAATCAACTTGAGAATTAGTTGGTCTGTTAATGTTGGGCAGTCATGAGGGGTTTTGTCAGAGGGCAGAGAGAGGAGAGTAGCAATAGTCGCATTAAGACAATGAAAGAAGTTTGTAGGAGGTTAGTCTGATAGCAGAGAGGAGCTGAGTATGACTAAAGTCAAGTAAGGCTTCCACTGGATAAGGCACATAAAGAGTCAGCGGAGAGCCCAGTATTATCTCTTCTACGTGTTGTAGTAAATTTGTGGTGGCTACAATAGCTCTCATACAGGTTTGGTGACCTTTGGCCCCTGGTCTAATTGTTGACTATAATAGTCAATGGGTGTATGTTGGCTTCCATGTCATTGGGTCAAGACATCTAAGGCATTTCTCTCACTTTCATGGACAAAAAGAAAAAAAGACAATTGATAATTAGGACGTCCTAAAGCAGGCAGATCATAAAGACTGACTTTATTTCATTGCAGGACTTCTGGGATTCCTCTGTCCAGGTAAGGGACTCTGTCTGTCAGCCTTGAGAAGAGACTATGAAGGTTGAGCCATGACAGAAAATTTAGGAATCCAATTGCTACAATGTCCAGCCAAACCTAGGAATCACCTGAGTTGCCTTTTAGTCTTGGGTATAGGAATAGTTAAAATGCCCTGGATCATATCAGAATTCAAGAGGAGACCTTTATCAGTAACTAAATGTCCCAGATATTTAACTCGCATTTGACAGAACTGAAGTTTCTCTTGAGATACCTATGTCTCTTGTTTTGCTAGTTCTCGAAGGAGGTGAAGGCAACTGTAGGTATTTTTCTCTTTTCGCGTTCAGCGCGGCTAGAGAGTGGGTCCAGTTCCTGAGTAGGGGTGCCTGGGGATTGAGAAATAAAAGAAAGAGACAAGACACAGAGATAGAAGGAAAAAGCTGGAACCGGGTGGGACCACCATCCTCTTCTGATGGAGAGACAGGGACAGGGACCCAGAGCCAATCCATCGAGTTTATTTTATATCCCAAATATCAGGAAGTTTCACCAAAAGGTCAAGACAAAAGGAGATTATTTGCATTCTTGAGTAGGTCCTGAGCATTCCTGGTGCTAGGCTGGATTTAGATATCAAAACCACTTCCCCCACACCACAGGCTGAAATGAAGGTCAAGCTGACAACACCCTTGACCTTTTGGCAAGGCGTGTTCCCAGGGCGTGGCTTTGCCACTGGGTTCAGCTGAAAATAATTAAGGAATGCCCATGTGCCTTCCCAGGCATTGTCTACAGGCAACCTTCAAGGAACTCTTCTCAGAGGGTGAGCAGAGGAGGAGGTCATCCACGTATTATAAAAGGGTGGACTGATAAGGGAATTCTATATGGGCAATATTTGCCTTTAAATTTTAGAAAAAGCAAGTCACATTTTCAGGGTAGACCTGAGGCATTGTTGTCTAAGTATTACTTCCTTCTTATGTGAAAGCAAATAAGAATTGGCTTTCAGCCAGTCAGAGAAAGACAGCTATCACATGATCTCACTTATATGTAGAATCTAATGAACAAAATAAACGGATGAACAAAACAGGTCCAGAAACATAGAACAGATTGACAGATCTCAGGGGGGAGAGATGGGTGGGGGAATGGAAAGAGATTAAGCAAAGAATTCATATGCATACTAGAGGCCTAATACACGAAATTTATGCACGGGAGAGGGGGTCCCTCAGCCCGGCCTGCACCCTCTCCAATCTGGGACTCCTTGGGGGATGTCTGACTGCCTCTTGCAATCTGGGACCACTGGCTCCTAACCGCTCGCCTGCCTGCCTGCCTGCCTGATCACCCCTAACCACCTCTGCCTGCTTGCCTGATCGCCCCTAACTGCTCCCCTACCAGCCTGATTGCCCCTAACTGCTCCCCTGCTGGCCTGATCACCCCTAACTGCCTCTGCCTCGCCTCACACCCGGAACCCAGGATTCCCTCCTCCAGCCGGTCGCAGGCACCCAGGACCCGGGCTTCCCTCCCTCTGGCCGGCCACAGGCACCCAGGACCTGAGCCAGCTTCACCCAGGCTACAGCCACAGGCGCCTGGGACCATGGGGCGGGTGACTTGTCCCTCTCCCAGGCCACAGGCACAGGAGCAGCTGCTGGCACCCAGGACCGTGGGGCGGACGGCTTGTCCCTCTCCCAGGCCGCAGCCTGGCTGGTCTCCATTCTTCTCTCACGAGCTCATTTGTGCTTGGCTCCTCCCCATTCCTCTCTTTTGAGCTCATTTGTGCCTGGCTGGTCCCCATTCCTCTCTCCCACGCTGAGTGTCTGAGCCGTTACTATGTGATGGCATGAGGGCGTGATGACCATTTGCATATTAGCTCTATTATATAGGATGTGAAGCCACTGAACCAGCTTTGAGGCTTCACTCATGGTTTCTCCTCTTGATGGGAAAAAATCCTCACAGGGTTTTGCCATTACACTTTGTTTAGCCCTTCTCTTTCTCCTACAAGCATATGGATAAACTGATAGAGATCAGAGAACCTTAGCTCATATGTTTGGATAGTGAGCAGAAATTCTCTAGCAAACCCAATGGAGTCCTCTTTGGGATTAGGAAAATCTTTAGTAATGTCATAGAGCTCAGCTTTTGTCCATGGGCTATAAGAAATAAGTGGTTGTCATCTAGGGCCAGGCACAATCAACAATTTAACTTTAAATGGGGTGGGAAGAGCAGGGGAGCCTCATAGAAAGTGAAGGGTAAAGACCCCAAGACAGGCAGACAGCAAAAGAATAGAAGGTGCCGATAATGAGATATCCGAAGAACATTTAGAAGTTTCCTCAAGTTTAGTAAGCTTCTGAGATAACTCAGAATTTGCTTTGGTTAATTTAGAATTTGTGTTTTTCAGGGAAGCAATTTTTAAAATCACTTATGTACATGTTTGGATGTCTCAAAATGCCAATCAAATATTTACACAGATACCTATAATGAAAGACATGTCCTTTCTTTTATAAGTTATGAATTTTTTAAATAATAGAAATGATAGGTGATCAATTAAAACATAAAAGAATACTACAATACCAATGTTGGAATCGCTCCCTGCCATTTCCTGATTGTGAAAGTTCACCCTCTCATCATTTTCCCTGTGTTGAGTTTCTCATTAGCAAGGGTTCTCTTTCTGTTCTCTCCTACCCTTGCTCCTTCTGGAGCTCTTTCCCCCTAAATTAGTACAGTCTAGATCTTCTCCTATGGTTTCTTCTGAAAGTCTTTAGTCCTTCACAAGCCCCTCTCCCCAAGTCCTCAATATGCCTAGCCTGATCTAGAGGACGTATTTGCCTCTCTTCCTTCTCTTCTTTTCCTGCATCACCACTCCTCACTTCCTTCCAGGTAGAGGGCAGTCACTCTGATGGACATTTTCTTAGAGTCTCAGATAACTCTCTGGGGGGTGTATGCATGGTAATTAAACATTGCCTGGAATGAAAAAGACTGCCCACCTCCCTGCCCATGCGAAAAACAAAGAACAAAAACAAACAGCAAGAATGAGGGCAAACAGGACCTTTTGGATAGCAGAACAGATTTCCAGAGCCTCTGCACCTAGCAGATACTTAGCACAGAGTAATTCGCAGGCCAATGCTCTCTCCACTGAGCCAAACCAGTTAAGGTTGGGCTCCTGTCTTTACACTTAACTCTGTGTACCTGGGCCCCTCCCCCACTTCTTTTGTTTGGTTAACTTGATCTGCAGAGAAAAAAAGCTATTAAGCGCTGGCAGGAACGGCACCAGAATGTTACCAGTGGTTGGACCTCAGTCCAGCAACCTCAGTTCTTGACTTCTGGTTAAAAAGAATTCAGAGCCAAGACTCAAACTGTAAGATAAAGTTTATTTAGAAAGTCACAGAGGTAGGAATAATGAGCCAGCTGGGCATGGGCTCAGGAAACAAGTTATAGGGTAAAAGAAGGGCACTTGGAGCGTAGGAGAGGGAAAGGGAAAGGGAATGTGCCGGGGGTAGGGGGGACGAGGTGGGGGACTGAAAGGCACAGTATGCTCCCAAGAGGGAGAGCAGTCTGGGTTCTTCATCCTAAGAGCTTTTAAGGTTGGGGATTTTAGGGGAGGTCCAGGGGAGGATCTCAATAAAATAGTCGTTAGCTTTCTGGGTGTGTCCTTTCAGGGTCATGGTCTTCACTAATTTGTCATTGCCCGGGCAGGGGGTCCTTAGTCAATGCAGCTGGTCCTGATAACAGCCATGGTGTCGCTTGTCTGGTTTTGCTGCTTTTCTTGGCCTGGAGCTGAAGCATAACTGAGGCTTAGATGTTATCCCTGTGGGGTAATGCTTAAGGGAATGGTTGTGCAAGGGCCCACATGGGAGTTGAATGAGGGTACTCTTTGAGGGTTCTACCACATGACTAGCAACATGCCAGGGGAGAAAAGGTCAGGGGAGGGTCCTAGCCACATGACCAGTCATATGCTAGGGGAAGAAAGGTTACTCTGGGAGCGCTGTCCTTTTTTCCAGTTTTGCCCATTGCTAGGCACCTGGGACTTTCCTCCCTGGTGATCTTCTGTACCTGGCCCATCATCCTTGCTCTGCTCATGTCTACCTAACTGCCTACCACACAAGTAGTATTTCTTTTATATATTTTTTAAAAAATATTTTTATTGATTTTTTTAGATGCAGAGGAAGGGGACAGGGAGAGGAAGAGGAAGAGGGAGAGAGGAGAGAGAGAGAGAAACATTGTCGGCTGCCTTCTGCATGCCCCTTAGTGGTGCATGCCCCTTAGTGGCGATTGAGCCCACAAACTGAGCATGTGCCCTGACTGAGAATCGAACCTTTGACCTCTTGGTGCAAGAGATGATGCTCAACCAACCGAGCCACAGCAGTCAGGGCATAAGTAGTATTTCACTGTGGATTCATAGCATGTGTGAGGAAATGTTTATTTTTTGTTCCCTGCTAGCATAATCCAGCAATATATATCTAAAGAAGGTGGCTAGAGAGAAAGCCATGTAAAGAAGAAATTAATGCGGTGGTTGTTTGCTAACAAGAAAGCAAATGCGTAAAAAGAGGAGAGAAAACATGGGTATTGCTAAAAAGTAGCAAAAGCTGGGATTCTTCATCAGTTCTTCCTTTCATCCTTTTATCCATGGGTGACTGTCATGTTCCCCAGAGCATTCTCTAACTGGGCATTTGGGCTTTCTGAGACAGAAACACAAGAAGGAAGTTAATTGGCTTCTGGCCTTCTCCCTAGACTCCCCCAAATCAAAAGGCTCATATCCTTCAATTCTAAGGGTAAGAAGGTAAAGGATTAAACTGTGCTCCACTTCTGTACAAATTTCTCATTTAACCAGGCTATATGTCTCCAAATTTATTAAAATTTTTGGAGAGAATAAAGAAGAGAGAGTAAGGGAGGGAGATAAAAGAGACTTTGAGAGAAAGCCATAAGGAAAAGGAGAGAGGAAAAGTGGGGATTAGATAATGTCTAATTTTTTATAATTTTAAGAGCAAGTTTTTAAGAATTTGTGTGCCCTCTTTAGAATTCTGTATCATGTTAAATTTGAGACAAAATGCATTACATTATATATTGAGAATGCCATAGGATGAAGGGCAAAAGGTTATTTGAATGAATTGAGGGAAGTTGTTTATTGGTGGTTACTAAGTTCCTATTATGTATATGTAAAGTTCTGTCATTGAATCATGAGATTAGGAAAAAAGAATTTCTATGTATTAGTAAGCAGAAACTTTGCAATCTTAGAGATCATGACCAAGTTTCCTGTACCAAGTTCTCTAACTGTGAGTTTTCAAATTGTGTCCCTGGAGTCATTATGGTAGAGAGAAGAGGATGAGTGCTGAGGTGTGCAAAGGTTTCAGAAGTCAGATCACAAGGTCAGATGACGTACATCTCTTCCCAAGTCTGTGCTCAGCGATGGCCATGATGGGAACATTTACATCAGAGAAAGCAGCAAACCTTCAAATCAGTTTTTCTTGGAGAGCTCCTTGTCAAACATTTATGAGCACACTCCTGGAGCAGATCTGATTTTACCTGCATTTAGTGAGAATGCCTATGTAAAATATAGCTTTTGAAAAAGGTTTTCTGGGCCACAAAGAAGTTGGAAAACCATGCCTCGGTTGGATATTTTCTTCCTTTCCGAGTAAAATGCAGAGTGAATATTATAATCTGAAGAACTATGAGTCATTTTATTATTTTACATCACTATTTGTTTTAAGAGATGGTACTGATTTCATTATTTGCTAAAACTAATAAAGTTATATTGCATACCATTAGCTTTCTAATAAATCTACACAAAATGACAGCTTAAATTGTGTAAAATGTCTTAAGATGTATCAAAAGAAGTAAAAACTCTTGATTGTGAGCTTGGAGTTTTGTAAATTCAGCATTTAGTGGATTAATCAGTTAAGTAATTTCAGAAATGGATGTGTTCTGGGAAAATGCCACTCCTCTGTGTTTTATGTGCCAGGGATCAGTGTTAATATTTCTTTAAATTCTTGTTAATATTTTTGTTCCTTTTGGGTAATGGTATTGGGATACTGTATTGATTTATTCCACATTACTCTTGGCACTCCAATTTTCTACCCTCACCAGCTTGCTGTAGTGGCTCCCTAAAATTGCTCCTTGAGACTATTAGAGTCAACCATGGCATCATAGTATGGGTAATTTAAGTGTGATCACTCTCTCTATGTCTCTGTTCCCACTCCTTTTCCTATTTCTTTCTCAGGCTTTTGTTAGGCCAGATTTCAGCTTTGGTGGGTCACTATTTGAGCTATTTTTTCACTTTGGTCTTTTATCACATGAAACTAGCTGGGCTTAAGGGATGGAAGATGCCAAGATGTGAGTTAGGCTTACGGGGAGGAAAGGAACCCATTTGAAGTTAAGCCTAAACCATGTGCTTGGCCTATTAACTAGAAAGCTTTGCATTGGCATTTAGGTGTCTGGTTCTTGGAGTTTCCATTTCTCATTGCCTTTATTTTTTTTTAGAGTTATGATTTTAATTGTGAAATATAGCATTCAGGGATAAAATGGATATTTTAATACATAATCATAAAGCAGATACCTCTGTGACCACCACTGGGGGCCAACGTAGGGAACATTGCCCAATTATCAGAAACTTCCCCTACTTCCATCCTTTCTTACCTCTTGTGATAACCATTTCTTATTTCTTTTTCTTTTCTTTTTTATTGTTTAAAGTATTACAAATAGTAGTACATATGTCTCCTTTTTTTTTTCCCATTGACCTCCCCTGTGCCTCCCCTACCCCCCAGTACATGCCTTTACCTGCCCCCCCCCCCCACCCAGTGTCTTATATCCATTGGTTATGCTGATATGCATGCGTATAAGTCCTTCGGTTGATCTCTTACAGCCACCCCCGCCCCCAACCTCCCCTGCCTTCCCTCTGTAGTTTGACAGTCTGTTCAATGCTTCTTTGCCTCTGTATCTGTTTTTTCCCCCATTTCTTTCCTTTAAAAAATCTTTCCTCTGCAAACTAGAAATAAACATATAATAACAAAAAATGTTTGAGTCCCAATTTCAATGTCCAACAGTTCTGAGTCCCCGTTTCAATGTCAAACAGACACAGGTGATAGTGACTTGGCCCAGCTCAGATTGGGACCCAGGTAACAGACAGAGACTTGGCCAACAGCAGCTGCCCTATATCTAAATCCAGCCTAGCACCAGGAATGCTCAAGGCTTACTCAAGAATGCAAATAATCCTTTCCACTAATATTTACAGGGTAAACTAAGATCGTTGGTAGAGTTTTAAATTTGACAGTAAAATAATAATCAAGTTTTCAGATTAATTTAAATAGGCTAATTGAAATAAGTGAATAGTCAAGAAAATGTAATTGTACTGGACAAAAAGCTGTTCCTAAAGTAGTAACTAAAATTTCTATTGGTAGTTCATCTCATGGTAAAATTCCTAAACATGCAAAGAACCTAAAGCAGTCATATTTTTGTGCAAAAAATTAAAACTTAAAGTTATCAAGACTGCATTATAAAATTTACAAAAGCCTCCATTAATCAAAAAAAGGGGGGATAGTAGGGTAATATCATGTAAGGAAAAATATCCTATAAGTAAATTACATCTAGAAAATTTTTACTTTACAAAATTAATTTTCATTTGTAATGATAACAGCAAGACACCCATGAAAAACACACATGGTGTCTAAATAAGACAAAGGAAAATCACTTGGGCAAAAATAAAAAGGATCCCAAATCAATTATACAGAAAAGATTCCTTTATTAACTTTTGGTCGAGAATATGTTTGTATATTTTCAGAAAACAACTCCAAGACCATGTGGATTCCTGCAACAGAGAGGAATTGACAGGTCTGCTCCAACCACGAAGACAAGAGGAGAAACAGTCCAGAGATGGAAGACACTGACGATGCTTGCCACGCTAGCTGTCAGCAGCTGTGCGACGCAGCAGGTTGCCTAGGACCCAACCAGAGAGGGTCGGACCTGCATTGCCACCATGTGCCCACCATCCAGATATCATTGCTGACATGTCCACATAAGGAACTGTTTGATATTCTCATTGCCTTTAAATATCTTTCCCAAGAGCTATGGGGAGAAGAGGTGGCTGGGCTGATGCAGAAGTTAGGTACTTTGGGACCCTTTCGTTTACTAGCATGAACTTCATTCCAATCAGGGCTGCCATATGTGGCTATCTGGTTTTGAACTACAGTCAGTTACCTGCCCCAGCCTCTCCCTTGGCCAGGCTCTGGTGTAGGGCCTCTTTCTCTAATGTATACAAAGGCACCCTTCAGCCTTGTTTCTTAATCAGATAGCAAATCTTGCTTAAGCTTCTAACAGTGATGATCCCATTAGGTACACAGATTCTGACCCTGTGTCCAATTTCCTAGGCTTAAGAACAATCATAAGAATGATTCTGAGTGCTCCCTTTGACAGCACATATACTAAAATTGGACCGATTAGCATGATTGGTGGTTACCTGGCTGGGGCAGTGGGGTTGAGCAGAATAGGTAAAGGGAGTCAAAAGATACAAAGTTGTAGTTATAAAGTCATGGAATGTATAACATGATGACTATAACTAACAATATTGTATTGTCTGATTGAAAGTTGTTAAGAAAATAAATCTTTTTTTTAATGTTAAAAAATTTCAATTATAGTTGACATACAATATTATATTAGTTTCAGGTGTACAACATAGTGATTAGACTTTTATTCCAAAGTGATCTCGAAAATAAATCTAGAACATATATGACATAGGGGAGTAAATCTTCAAAGTTTTCATCACAAGAAAAATAATTCTGAAACTGTATATAGAGATGGTTGTTAACTAGACATATGGTGATCATTTCCCAATATATATAAATGTTGAATCATTACATTGTATACTTAAAACTAATATCATGTTGTGTGCCGATTAAACCTCAATTTTTTAAAAAGAGAATTACTTTGAGAGGGGAAAATAAAGCAGTCTTCACATCACGCAAATAAGCTCCTCCCTGAGAGAGAGTTCTTTCGTTGGGAGGCTTTTTGGCATTTCACGCATTGCCCCTTCTCCTACTCTCTTCTGATTGGCTGGACTTGTCTGGATGTGTTTGAAGGTAAGTAGCAGACCCAGTTTGAGTCCACTGCCAGGGGCCCTTCAGGCTTCTACTGGGCCTGCCCCACCAGTTTGACAAACATATCCAGGCATGCTTGAATACACCAATGGACAATAGATTTCCCACTATATAAATAAAGTAAGGGAGGAGGAAAAGAAGCAAAGAGAACGAATGGATAATGAGAGAAGGGTGTGACACCGTGCCACCGCCTTCCTCAGTTCCTTTTTTGATTTGTAATTTGATGGTTAATTTGGTACAAAAATTGCCATACACCCACTGGTCTGTCTTTCTTCTTCCCACATCTTGGACCATAAATACTTTGTGGGGCAGGTTCCTTCCTGGCCTAGGTGTAGTGTTCATAAAAAATGCTTAAAAACATTTTTGACGACAAAACTTTTTTTCTACAGAAGGAGTGGTGGCCAAAAATGAACTTAGATGTGAAACTAAAACAAACATAAAGTCTTTTAACTTTGTTTTGAACTGAGTATATTGTTAAACAAACAAGGCTCTTTCTGCAGTGACATAGTTCTGCTGTGACCAGTTTCACCAAGTCTGTTCAATGGCTGACATGGGAAGTGGATCAACTGTGTGGTGTATCTTTAAAGATGGCAGCACTAGCCTGGCCAGTGTGGCTCAGTGGTTGAGTGTTGACCCATGCACCAAGAGGTTACTGGTTCAATTCCTGGTCAGGGCACATGCCCAGGTTGTGGGCTTGATCCCCAGTGAGGGGCATGCAGGAGGCAGCTAATTGATGTTTCTCTCTCTCTCCCTCTCTCTCCTTCTCTTTGTAAAAATCAATAAAAACATATTTTAAAAAAAGGTGGCAGCACTAATTCCTGCTGCTAGCTAAAGCTCAGACACATGGGAAAGCAACTCCCCAAAGTTAGAATTGATTACATCAATCAATTTTTCTTTAGTCTGGCCTTTGCAAGAAACAATGAATATACAGCCAAACTCACTATCTCCATATCTTGTATTTCTGGGACTGATAATGAGGTATCATAGCAGATATTATAAATGTGATTTTTGTGGTGTTTCTTTAAAAGCAGCCAGATAGCCCTAACCAGTTTGGCTCAGTGGGTAGAGCATCGGCCTGCAGACTGAAGGGTCCCAGGTTTGATTCCGGTCAAGGGCATATACCTTGGTTGCGGTCACATCCTCAATAGGTGGTGTGCAAGAGGCAGCTGATTGATGTTTCTGTTTCATCGATGTTTCTAACTTTCTATCCCTCTCTCTTCCTCTCTGAAAAAAATCAATAAAATATTATAAATAAATAAATAAATAAATAAATAAATAAAAGCAGCCACATAAGCAAGTGCATGGGATTAATACAAATAATGTCACGTCAAATCGTGTTGAAGGTTATGATGCAGACTCTTGTCTCAGAATGTCTCACCAACAAAGTTGTTGGGGAAGAAAAAAAGCCCCTCCCCAATGATGAAGTAAATTCAGGTGGCCTCATCCTCTTATCATCTACATTGATCAATATTCTAATTGCTTCTGCATTTGTATAAAATATGGTGTTGGAGCCCAGCCCCTGTGGCTCAGTGGTTGAGCATCAACCTATGAACCAGGAGGTCATGGTTTGATTCCCATTCAGGGCGGTTGTGGCTCTATCCCCGGCGTGCAGGAGGCAGCCAATCAATGATTCTCTCTCATCATTGATGTTTTTATCCCTCTCTCCTTCTCCCTTCCTCTCTGAAATCAATAAAAATATATTTTTAAAAAATGTATGCTGGTGGTGGTGCGAGTGGGGAGTGCAGTCCTATCACCAGAATCTATTTACAAAAGGAGTGTTTGAGAGGTGAGTGAATTTGAGAGTTAAGTGAATATGTAGTGAAACAGTCCACAGTTTTCTGCTGATCCTCATTCTCTTCATTCATTTCCCTTCACTTGCAGCTCTAGGTATAGCCACGTGACTGAGTTCTGGCCAGGGGCGTGTCTACGTGGAAGGGAGACCGCTTCTGGGAGTTTCCTGCTTCCTGCTGTTGGGGATCCTGGGGCATGAGTCCATGGCCGTGTACACTTGACCAGCAAGCCAAAGGAGTGTGGATCCCTAATACCAGGGATCACTGTATCAGTTTTGGCCCTCCCATTCAGCCTTGCACGAGAAAGAAATTTAATCTATAGCTTAACACAACCAAAGTTTCTTTCTTTCTTTTTTTTTTTTTAGTATATTTTATTGATTTCAGAGAGGAAGGGAGAGGGAGAGAAAGACAGAAACATCAATAATGAGAGAGAACCATTGATTGGCTGTCTCCTGCACGCCCCCCTCTGGGCCCACAACCCAGGCATGTGCCCTTGACCAGAATTGAACCTGGGACCCTTTAATCTGCAGGCCGATGCTCTATATCCACTGAGCCAAACCAGCCAGGGCACCAAAGTTTATTTCTTGATCACACTATGTGTCCAGTGCTGGTGAGCAGGGGACTCTGCCCATCGCTGGTATGCAGAAGGGCTCCAGCTCAACCAATGCTTCCCCTACTGAGGACACAGGCAAAGGAATGTCGTGGATTGTATACTATTAATGCTTCCACGAAAAATGACACGTCACTTCGTTGGCTAATGCAAGTCACCATGCCTAACCTCAAAGAAGGTAGGGAAGTACAGGTCTACCACTTGTTCCAAAGGGAGGAACTAGAATGTGTGAACCGCCCTAATGACTACTATAATTCCTGTGTGGTTTAAGCCACTCTTATTTCGGGTTTTCAAGCCACTTGCAACTTCACTGAATCCCAACCAGTGCAGGAGTGATCACATCACTGCTGTGATCAGTAGGTTTAAACAAGTCCCAGAAGGCAGGTTGCTGCTGAGTGTCTCCCTCACACTCTGAAGGATTTGCAGGGGTCGTTTTCTGCCAGGGTTATTTTTCTGGGAAGGAAGAAGTCACATTTTCCTTAAGATTTCCAGTCTCCACCCCACCACCTTTCCCCATGTCCTTTGCAGCCATCCCTGAATCATTAAGATTCCCAGGAAATATGCTTTTATATATTTCAGAGTGGGATAACAGCAACAGATAGAAGCCATCATAGGTTTCGTAAAACACAATCGAACCTCATTAGCATTTGAATAGTTTAGGAATGTATTCTGATCTGCTACAGGTAAAATTATATGCCTGTCTGCCCCTGCCCCCAAACACAGAAACCATCATTGGCAGACAGCTGGCATAGATATTTATTTCTTTAAACAGACCCTATTCTGCAATACATGTGTTAGTGTTTATACTAGTACAATGTGTGTAGGTGTCACAGTTCATTTAAAGAAATAAAAAAGGTTAGTTTCATGGATAAAAATTCTATAGACTATTGACAGAAGAAGTCTTTTTGTTACTCAGAATGGACCACACTTGTTCTTTTGCAGTCTCATTCTTAAGCAGGAAAGCTGAGCTGTCTCAGATATGAATATGAAGGTCAAAAACACTCTAGAGACACCAAGCAATAGTCTATGTTATAGGTTTAGCACACTCATTTAATTTCATTGGAAAAAATAATGAAACTGGTGAAAAGTATTTATGGAACCGGAGGAGAGCATATTTTGCTGGTTTCACTTTATGTTTGAAGTTTTGGGTATAGCTCTGCCATAAATACTGAAATGCCTAGCATAAAGAACGCAGCCTGGGGCATACCCCATAAAACTTACAGTGCAATTAAATGAGCAATTTCAACTGGAAATAAAACGGGCATGTTGGGTGGAATATGAATTAAACTGTGCATAGGACTCGGGCCTGCCTAGGCTTCGGAGAGGGACCTGCAGGCTTCAGTAGCAACTGGTGCAGCCCATCTATATAGGTCAAGGCCAGTAAGTAATAAAAGATAACTGTAGTTACATGAAGATCAGAGCATTCCAGATTGTGGTTAATGTAGTTCCCCCTCACGTCTCCAGGAAAGGCCCAACAAAATTACGACTGATAGCAAAGGATAAGACCTGACCCTCCCTTACATTGCAGGCACACGGAGCTCCTTCATTGTGTTTGCTATGCACAAATTTGGACTGCCCATCAAATCTCAGTTTCACCTTCTATCCAGCCCTAAATGTCAGCATGTTGTATTTGCATTATGACAATTTATGTCATGAAGCAAACCTGTTCTTTTGTCCAGAGGCCACCTTCCCCCAAAATGAGCAATTATGTGCCCTTAGAATGGCTGGCCAGCTCCTCCCCACCAATCTGCAGCCAAGGAAGTGTCTGGAAGTCAGTGTTTACCCAAGAAGAGGCAGGGCAGGAGGGGAGAAAGCTGCTGTCTGGGAGCGCATAGGCCAAGAGTGCAAAGCTGAAGCTAGTCACAAGGAAAGGAAGGTGTAGGCATGAATTAGGAGCTAACGCAGTAAAGTCGCTTTCCGTGTGTGACCCTCATGTGTCGGACACTTCTGTCTTAGACTAAAGGCACAATAAAAAAGGCACTTTATTTAGGTTAACAGAGCATTATATAACCGGAAATTTTTAAAATTTTTAATGTACAGTGGAGGAAAAAAGACTTCGCCTCGTTTTATTTGGATGAGAAAAAAAACCTTCATGAAATCTTTAATGTTACATTCCTCTCTCTCTCTCTCTCTCTCTCTCTCTCTCTCTCTCTCTCTCTCTCTCTCTCTCTCTAACAAAAGCTTGGAGGCATACAATTAAGGTATTTTAATTGGAATGGTAAACTCTGTGCTGCTGCTGTACTGCATGTTCAGAGTTAAAATTATTTAATATTTTCCTCGGATGACCACAGTCAGTTTGCAAGCATCTTCATTAATTAGCAAGCGAAGACGCGATATATCATGCATCTTTAGAGCTCTGGCGCCAGCTAGTGGTAGGCAAGGGGAGCCGCCTTGTTGGTCTCAAATCAGAGGTCTGTCATCTTGTTGCCCTCCTCCTTCCCCATCGATGCCCGCCACCAATATAATGGGGGATCATTGCAGAGTGAACAGAGATTGTAGACGAAAGTAGAGAAAAATGGTGGACAGGGGTGGGGAGAAGCCAGACAAATGCAATCGTTTACCCAAAGGATTTGAGAAGAGATCATGTATTTGAACTATTCCTGCCATTTTGATGGAGCAGCTTAATCTTTTGTCAGGGAATGCTTAGCTTTTTTTTTTTTTTTTTCCATTTGTAGATATATTTGAATATATACTTAGAACATATGATAACTATGAAACTTCTTCACAAACACAGCACTGAGGACAGACATGTTGTAAATCTAAATTTGTGATAATTTTTAAGTAGCAAATATTTCTACTGTGACCAGGCTGTGCTACCTTCTCACTGTTACAACCCTAAGATGAATAACTCTCAAATGGTTAATAAAGCAGAAGAAATCTCTTAAGATAATATTTGTAGCTGGTACACGATGAAAAATATATTAAAATTTCAGGCAAAAAAAAGTCTCCCACTTTATTTGAGATGTATGAAATAAATTTAGGCTCAGAGCCCAATCTATCCTCAAATTGAAATAGGTTATGATGATTTGCAGGAAAACTGAAAACATGCAGTATTTATTTTAAGAACAAAGAATCTTTGGCAGGCCATTTTTCTCATTTAATTAAACCATAACTGATCTTACTAGGGGTATGCAGGGACTTCAAATGCTAATAAATAAAACTGGAAGTTGAGACATTTCTTTCATTAAATAACGGGAGCTGTTTATAACTCTATTGCTTATTGCTAAAATCAATTATTAGTACTAATATTCAAGGTGGAATTCATTATGAAAACAAGCTTGTAAGAAGAACCTTTCTCTTTAAATGTCATTTGTACATCTATATCTATGTTAAAGAGAAAGAGGGTAATCAGAACTGAAATTTCTTGTAATAATATTTTTGGAAGGCAGATCTAAATTTAAGAGGAGATTTCAGGCAGGAAGATTGTCGCAGTTATACCAGGCAGTCTAAATTATGTTACTCTGCTGTAACAGAGTTACATTTAAAGTCTTCTCTATGTGAAACATTAGATGGCAAAATAGCTGGTCATGGTGCTGCTGTGTGAGATTTACATAAACTGCTATTTTAAGTTATTTTACACTTTTGCTAAAAGCTGCTTATTTCACACACACACACACACACACACACACACACACACACACACACACAAATTCACCTAACCTTGTTACTCACCAATTTAAAGTGTAGACATTTTCTCTTTGGTCTTAATCATCTTGTAACTTTTGATATATAATAAGGCCCTGGTTAAATATCTTAAAATATTCAGTTTATTTGGTCTCCTCCGTGTCTCTTTTATTTCTCTTTGGAGATGAAAGCTGAGCCTACATCACTGAATAAGAGTTTCAAATCAAGACCTGAAAAGGAGTATTATTATCATTGTTTTTGGAAAAAGAAAAATAATTTTAACAAGGCTCTTTCAATGATGGTAGACTAATTGGAACTAAATTGAAAGATAGAGTTGAATTGCCATAACATTTTGAGAATTACAGCAAGATAAAATAATTTATGCCCCTTTAAAACAGCTTTGTGGTATGTAAGTACTTATTTTAAATGCTGAGTTTGTGATTAGGTCTGTCTTTAAAACTGTTTAATGGTTGCCTTAAAATATTTTGATGCCTACTATAACCCTTATGTAATTTCCCATATGCTGCCAAGTAAATGCTTTAAAATGTCATTCCATCATAATTTGAAATTTACTCATAAAGATTTTAAGATTTATCATTTGAGTTTAATTCCATATTACTTTTTTTATATTATAAAATTAGAAATTTACTCTATATTGCAAAATGAACACATTTGAACGAAGGAAGGAAAACATACCTGAGTATGTATATATGTCTTTGGAGATTTTTCTGATGAAATAGTGATATTGGCAAATAACCAGTCCACTCAGTTTGGATCCTCCTTTCATTTGAAGTAGGCTATAGAATCTTTACAAAAGAAATATATGTAGGGTATCATTTTTACTCATGGGTGTCTCCGAATGTAACAACATATAAACACACTTCCAAATAAGTACATTTACCCATCTTTCTGATATTCACATTTGAAAAGATAAGCATACAAAAATGCATATATGCAAATAATGATATATTTGTTTGGCTTCTAAATTACACAGTTGCTAAATAGCACAATCTTCCCTCGCAGAGTGATCCTGGAACCCTCCATAGACTTCCCCATTAGGAGCCGTTGGCACAGTATGAGGGAGGCACATCTGCCAGCACAGTCCTGCAGATGGTTCCCCTCATTAGCTTGCAGAACGCCAAGCAGCCATCACGGAGGAGGCCTGGGATCTCACTTGGACAAGATGTTAAGCTAGCCTCCTGTTCGATGTCATTACGGTTTCTCCAAAATCATCTCCTTAGTGTGCCCTGTTGGGCTTGGGCTAGTCTACACGTCGCTCTTGCAGCTTCGAGATGGCGATGCTGTGTCCAATTTGCCAGTGGTCAGTATATAATTTTCAGATCTGACAAAGTTCCACAGCAACCTTATTAGTCTGAGTGCAGTGGCAGGGAAGCCTTGACAGTCCCCAGAAGTGCATCAGCATAGCCTTTGGAATTCCAGACAGTGGTCACCTTCATGCACAATGCTTCCTTACTACACTAAACGCATGGACAATCTCATGTCTCCTCTTCCCCTTGACCCACTGATTTATTAACATTTTAATTTTTTGTTTTGTTTACCCTTTATTTATGAATCAGCCTTAAAAATCAGGGTACCAAGCTCTGGCAACCAGAAATGTTAGTTAAATTTAGCAGTAGAAACAGCAGGGGGAGCCCATATGGTTTTATGCTCTGCAGTTTCTCCAGCTGGATTATAATAATAATAATAATTATAATTGTTTTACATTTTTATAACAAAGATGTTTACAATCTATGTACATTTATAACATAGATATTTAGAATACAGATAATCACCGTTGCTGGAGTACTACAATTTTAAGTCAAAAAGAAGGTCAATTTTTATTCTTTAATTATATGAAATGATTAGGATACCATTATGAATAATTGATAGGCAAGAACTTGGCAGTAAGAGTTCTCTTCCCTGTCTTTATTTCATTTTAAATTTTTTAAATTAATTTCCGAGAGGAAAGGAGAGGGAGAGAGATTGAAACATCAATGATGAGAGAGATTCATTGTTCAGATGCCTCCTGCACATCCCACACTGGGAATCGAGTCCCCAACCCGGGCCTGGTCTATGCTCAACCACTGAGCCATGCTGGCCGGGCTTCTCCTCTGTCTTTAAATCCAGGAGAAAACCTGTTCTGAATTTTGTTATTTTACAAAAGATGAAATCAGCTAAAATCCCTATGTAATCTTTGTGGCTGTTCTCTGGCACTTACAACTTAAAAAAAATCTGAAATGAAGCATAGAAATTAAAACATACCATCTGGCATATGTTTGAGATTGTGATAGTGAGGGGAGGTCCCACCACAATCACTTGGTGTTCTAGTATGACTGAGACAATTTTCAATTTTGAAGTTAATAAAATGCAGAAGCCTAGTGGCCTTTAATATTGTTTTCTTATGCTTGATGAGGTCCTTGGGTCAGTAGGTTTTCACTTCCGTAAAATAATTCAGAATATCTGAATGACCTTTTGATCTCTAAGTCATTGTAATGTCTCTGGGCATACATTTCATATATTGTAGCCCATCCTGGATTATTCTGCTCTATTAGAGGCCTGGTGCACGAATTTGTGCACGGGTGAGATCCCTTGGCTTGGCTGGCTGATTGGGTCCATCTAGCCCAGTTCCAATTGGGCCGGCCTGCCGGCGGGGAGGGACTGAGGGAGGCTGGCCGGCCGTGGGAGGTTGGCTGTGGGAGTGCACTGACTGCCAGGGGGTAGCTCCTGCATTGAGCATCTGCCCCCTGGTGGTCAGTGCGTGTCATAGTGACCAGCCG
The DNA here is from genome assembly GCF_963455305.1 of Plecotus auritus. Taxonomy (NCBI): domain Eukaryota; kingdom Metazoa; phylum Chordata; class Mammalia; order Chiroptera; family Vespertilionidae; genus Plecotus; species Plecotus auritus. The sequence continues at coordinate 44,140,677 of NC_137776.1, forward strand.
GTTGTCCGGTTGTCTGGTCGTAACGGTCACTTAGGCTTTTATATATATAGATTGGAGGGGAAGGAATTCACATACTTGCATTGATGATTTTGCCCATGATATCAGAAAAGTCACTTCACAATGTGAAGTTTCATAATTATGTTAAGAAAGGGTTTTGTAAATTTAAATAATTCCTATTGAGTAATTTTTGAATTTCAAAAGAAATAGCTTAAAGCTAAGCATCAATTTTACATTGCCAAAGACACAGTACAACACATGCAATTTTTTAAAAATTGAGAAAGAATTTAAGACAAACAATATAAGACTTAAAATTCTAAGATGGCTTTGGCCAGTGTTTCTCAGTGGTTAGAGCATTGGCCCTGCACACTGAAGGGTCGAAGGTTCAATTCCTGGTCAAGGGCGGGTTCCTGGGTTGCAGGTCGGATCCCCCGCAACCAATCAATTTGTCTCTCTCACATCTCACATTGATGTCTCTCTCTCTCCTTCTCCACCCTCTCTCCCTTCCACTCTCTCTAAAAATCAGTGCAAAAAATATCCTCGGGTGAGAATTAACAAAAACAACAACAAAAATTCTATGATGGATCTACAGTTCTGTGGATCCACAGTTATGGTTCCCTCCATGTTGAAAATTTATTTTTTAATAAAAGCAATCTGTGATCAGAAAACGTTCAGGGGGAGTAGCATTTGAGGAGAGCCTTTAAGGTTGGAAGGAGCTTTATGGGGACAGTGGTAGGCCTGGAGTATGTCATTGTGGTGAGAGGGAAAGATTCTTTGGGCAGAAAGATCGCCAAGGGGTGGGATTGGAAAGGGGCCCAGTTACACCAGGACATAGGAAGTTGGGCTACCTATGGGAGTATGAGGGCTATCTGTGAAGTTTTGATGTGGGCTGAGCAGTTAGGGCTTTATTCTGGGAGCAGAGGGAGTCAGGGAGGGTTTTAGAGGGAAATGTAATAGGAATAATATTCCAGGGAGATTGATTTGGTGACAGGGAACAGGATCCTTGAAGATGTAATCAAATTGATTTAGCATTAGCATTAGAAAGCAAAATAAGGAAGTTATAATTTAAAGTCACTGTTCACATACTTTTAGAATATGATTTAAAGTGTTTTTATATCATCTTCCTTGATTAATACTGTTAATGCTAAGATCCAGGAGAAAAAGTTGAGTAGAGCTGTGTTGGGTATTTTCATCCCATGAATATTAATAATATCTTACATTCAGGGAGCATATTTTATTATTCCAAATGCTAAGGTATTATTTTGCTTTGTTCTTCCATCAACCTGGAGAGATTAACAGATGCTTATAAAAATAATAGGCATTACATGTCTCTCCCTCTGCCCTCATGATCTCCTTTTGATTTCATATGAAGTGTTGATTTATAGATTAGATTGAAGTTTATGGCTGATTCAGTTTTTCTGTGAAGAGTTGAGAATATCATTCTATGGCCACTTGTTTTAAATAAGCTTTGACTTTCATTTTGTAAGGATTATACACTATGGTATCATAGTTGATTCAATTATATGCTCATAGGAAACACTTTTTGAAGGGAAATAAATTAGAGTGTCCTTCAGTTATATGTAAATGTTGTTCAGTAAAGTCCTTTTTCTAAAAAAATATGATTTATAAACATACTCTATTAATAATGATATTAATACTATACTGTACTTGATCCAGAAAGAAAAAGGTACAATAATGTAAAAAAAGAGTCCTAATTACAGACAGAGAAGAGATTTAAAAAATTTTAATAAAATACAATAGTTTAAAAATTTTTGGGAAAAATGTGGCATATATCAATAAATTTAAGAGCTATATATTGTACTTTTGAAAGTACCTGAATATATTGGGGTGGTGGTGGGAAGTCCAATAAGACAGTCATTTTCTTCTAAACCACTTGACGAGAAGTTGGAACTTAGAATAGTTAGCTGCCCAGTGTTCAAAATCTTTTAATGCGGTACATGTGCTTATCTGTTGAATTGAGAGGATCACCATTCAGGCAACACATCATTTCTGACCTATGTGGCTGTGATTGTCATTTTTGACTTCCATGTCAATGCTTGCTTCCATCTAACTTTATATAAATATATAGGGCTCTTTGGATCCTGTGTTTGGCATTATCACAATTTTTGCTTGGCTCAGATAGGTCAGGTTGATTATCATTAAAGTGTTATTTATTTCTATTTTATTAAGCCCCTTTTATGTTCATGTTACAGGTTAATTTATACTTTTATTTCATGCACTACTTGGCTTTACTGATTAATATGCCCCATGGCATTCAATAAAGTCAGGCAGTGGAGGAAATAAGAGTGGTATTAATTTCTAACATTGCTATAAATTTGCCTTAATAAAACTAGCTCAATAACATTACAAAAGTAATACAATGGATGCTTTCAAATTGTTAACAAAGATGCAACTTAAACAATTTTCCTTCCTGAATTTAACATAACCTTACTGCCTTTTCTTTCAAGTGTTGAAATGAAACCTGCCATATATTTTCTCCCTCTTTAGAAGGTAATATAATAGTTGGCATAATAACACAGTACACAGCTCTCCATTCGACTTATTCCAATGCCTTACTCAATCGTTTAGGTTCAAACTGCAAATTAACACAGGACCACAGTCCCCTGGTGGTAGGGTAAGATTTTTCATAAAGATTAAAATGTGTCCAACATCACTTGCTTGTCCTCCTTTTGTATATTAATGCTCCATCTCAATAATAACCATTACTGTGAAATCTGATAATAGGGAGAGGCTAGTGAAAATCTACATGCTGGAATTATTTTTTTTATCAGTCAACCCACCACTCCCATCCCAACTGCTCAATTAAGTAAAGCTAGAATTAGGATTTATAGGAACTTATAAAAACAAGGACATACTACCACCCACTGACTTTTGGATCACAAAATTTTGATGATAAAGAATGTACTCCAGTGAAAGGATTAAGATGTACAGATTGGGAGTTGCAAAATAGTCACGGGGATGTAAAGTACAACGTGGGGAATATAGTCTATAATACTGTAATAACTGTATGGTGCCAGGTGGTTACTGGAAATATTGGTGGTGGTGTGGAACACTTAAAGTATATGATTGTCTAACTACTATGCTGTACATCCGAAACCAATGCAAAATAATACTGAAAGTAAACTTTCAACATTCTATTGAAAAATAAAGCTAAAAGAATGTACTCCATTATTAAGTAACCAAATTCATATGTTAGAAGAGAACACTTATTCTCTCCTCTTCATTTATTACATGGTAAGCAGGCTGGCCAAAAAATTGTTACAAGTCAGAAATTTGCCTTCATCTCCATTCTGAATGAATAAATACACTTTATTTACCCCAAAGTTTCCCTTTCTTAGCTTTTCAATACTTTAAACTCTAGCATTTATACATTAGAAAGAGATCTAATGAGAAAAAAAGCAACAAACAACATTTCAAATCCTCCTTTGCATAAAAGTATCAATAAATGTGTTCATTCAACAGATATGTATTGATCAGCCTCTGTGCCAGCCAGGCCCTGAACTTGTCCTGTGGATGAGATTGTGAGACAGTGACGGCCTCTGTCCCACTGGAATATATAGATTCACTCTTTTGTTTACTTTAATAGAATGGTGCAATTTCACACATTAATAAGGAAGGTATTTTGGGGCAGAAAAAAAATCATTTTGTTTTGTTTTGTTTTTGAATAGATGAGGAACTTCTGGATTCCTTAAATCCTCTTCAAATCACACCAGACAAAGTAACATGTATCTTTGCCCACAAACCAGTTCAAGAAACAGTGGAAGTCCTGGGGGGTGGAAGTGGCCGGGGAGAGGTTGATGGGGGAAAAAGGAAACATATGTAATACTTTAAACAATAAAAAATAAATTAATAAAAAACAAAACAAGCCAAGAAAGCAAGATGGTGGCATAGCTGAACACCTAAACTGCTGCCTCGCACAACAATTTCAAAACTACAACTAAAAGACAAAACGGACATCATCCAGAACCACAGGAAGACTGGCTGAGTGGAAATTCTACAACTAGAAGGAAAGAGAAAAGCACACTGAGACTCAGAGGAGCTGCAGGAGGCAGAGGTACTAAGACACGCGTGCGGAGAGGACTGGCAACTGAGTGCGCAGCTGGCTTTCTCAAGCGGGAGGGAGACAAAAGCTCCTGACTGCGCTGAACTCAAGTTCCGGGCGAGACTCTGGGGACCCAGACTCATACGAGGTGAAACTGGACTGTCAGGAAAGAAAAAAGCACACTGAGACTCAGAGGAACTGTGGAAGGCAGACGTACCGAGACATGCGCGTGGAGAGGGCGAGCAACTGAGTATGCGCCTGGTGGGAGGGAGACAAAAGCTCCCAACTGCACTGAACTCCAGTTCCAGGCGAGACTCTGGGGACCCAGACTCATTGAGGGAGAAACCGGACTGTCTGGCAGTGGGCGGAACTCGAGGGCAGCTTTCTCTCAAAGGTGCTTGCAGCGATTACCAAGGGACACTGAGATCCGGGGGCCTCTTAGGGCAGGGCTGACGGGAAACTAATGCTGTTGCTTTGCCCTGAGACTCCGCCCCATCCAAGCTGAGCACAGAGGCTTTTGCAAGTCTTGTCTCATAAGAGTCTCTCCAGCACAGAAGTTCTCCCAGCATAGACACAGCTGATCCTCACAGCCAATTGGCCTGGAGGTCAATTCCTCCCAGTGATACCAACAACAATCAAGGCTTAACTACAACAAGACTGTGCACACAGCCCACAAAGGGATGCACCAAGAGTGTCCACCTCAGGTAACTGGAGAGACTGAGCCACTGGGCCCTATAGGACACCTAGCACACAAAGCCACTCTATCAACTCAGGGAAGCAGAGACAAAGAAACAGATCACAAATGAAAGAAATGGAGGAAAACAAATGACTGGATATAGAGTTCAAAACCACAGTTATAAGGTTTTTCAAGAATTTTTTAGAAAAGGCTAATAAATTTAGCGAGACCCTTGAGGATATGAAAAAGGACCAACTAGAAATTAAGCATACATGGACTGAAATAAAAAATATTATACAGAGATCTAACAGCAGACTAGAGGATCGCAAGAATCAAGTCAAAGATTTGAAATACAAAGAAGCAAAAAACACTCAACCGGAAAAGCAAAAAGAAAAAAGAATCCAAAAAGTTGAAGACAGTGTAAGAAGCCTCTGGGACAACTTCAAGTATACCAACATCAGAATTATGGGGGTGCCAGAAGAAGAGAGAGAGCAAAATACTGAAAACCTATTTGAAGAAATAATGACCAAAAACTTCCCCCACCTGGTGAAAGAAATAGACTTACAAGTCCAGGAAGTGCAGAGAACCCCAAACAAAAGGAATCCAAAGAGGACCACACCAAGACACATCATAATTAAAATGCCAAGAGCAAAAGACAAAGAGAGAATATTAAAAGCAGCAAGAGAAAAACAGTTAGTTACCTACAAGGGAGCACCCATAGATTTCTCAACAGAAACTATGCAGGCCAGACAGGAGTGGCAAGAAATATTCAAAGTGATGAATAGCAAGAACCTACAACCAAGATTACTCTACCCAGCAAAGCTATCATTCAGAATTGAAGGTCAGATAAAGAGCTTCACAGATAAGAAAAAGCTAAAGGAGTTCATCACCACCAAGCCAGTATTATATGAAAAGTTGAAGGTATTCTTTAAGAAGAGGAAGAAGAAGAAGAAAAAGGTAAAGATAAAAATTATGAACAACAAATACATATCTATCAACAAGTGAATCTAAAAATCAAGTGAATAAAAAAATCTGATGAACAGAATAAACTGGTGAATATAATAGAATCAGGGGCATAGAAAGGGAGTGGACTGACAATTCTTGTGGAGAAAGGGGTTTGGGGGGTGCGGGAAGAGACTGGACAAAAATCGTACACCTGTGGATGAGGACAGTGGGAGGGGGGTAAGGGCAGAGGGTGGGGTGGGAACCGGGTGGAGGGGAGCTATGGGGGAAAAAAGAGGAACAATTGTAATAATCTAAACAATAATGATTTATTTTAAAAAAACAAAACAAAACAAAAATTTCTCAGTTTTCACTAAATCAACTTAGTGAATTCCACACCCAACGCTCTGCAACTCAAACCAATCCAAGTCTATTAAAAAGGTAGATTTGGCCGAAACTGGTTTGGCTCAGTGGATAGAGCGTCGGCCTGCGGACTGAAGGGTCCCAGGTTCGATTCCGGTCAAGGGCATGTACCTTGGTTGCGGGCACATCCTCAGTGGGAGGTGTGCAGGAGGCAGCTGATCGATGTTTCTCTCTCATCGATGTTTCTAACTCTCTATCCCTCTCCCTTCCTCTCTGTAAAATACCAATAAAACATATATATTTTTAAAAAAAAGGTAGATTTGATGTCACTATGTTTTCTCTTGCTTGGCTCTTGGTTAAAAAATCCTATATAATAAAAGCCTAATATGCAATTTGTCCCCTCAACAGGGAGTTCTACCGGGAGTTCGACCACTCGCTATGAAGTGCGCTGACCACCAGGGGGTGGTGCGGAGCATGGTGGGTGTTGGTGACGCAGTGCTGGCAGCGGCAGCAGTGGAGGTGCTGTCAGCCCCAATGGGCCCTGAGGAGAGCAGGACTGTGGTTGGATGGTGGAGTAGGTGAGTGGGTGGTGCCAGGCCAAGGCGGGTGTGAGCGGGGGCCTGATCACCCCACCAATCGTCCCATAGATGGCGACCAGTGGCCGGCAGGTCCTGATCACCTAATCGGGGCCAGGCCCCAGGCTGGGATAGGGAACTGGGAGTGGGTGGTGGTGACCAACCTCCTGTGGCGCCTGGACAGGGGGGCTGCGACCTCTTGCTGGCTACCTGGGGGCAGGGGTGATGGGGATGGAGGTGCGGTGAGAATGCGGGGTGTCCACTGAGCTCGGTCTCACTCCCACTGCTACCCTCCCCTGGGATGCCAGGGCTCGCGTGCCAGGGAAGCCCCCATGCTCAGGTGTCGGGCGCCTGTGAGGAGCTGCCCTGCACCGGCTTGGCCTCTTCCAGGTGAGCCAGGCCGCAGCCGCTGGGACTGCAGGAGCGGGTCAGGCTCCCTGTGGGTTTGTGCAGGAGCTGGTCTGAGAGGCCAGCCAGGAGAGAGTGTGCTGCCCGCCCAGTTTCCATGCGGCTCCACTGGGCGGCCCAGAATCCCACTCTGCGTCCTGGCCCGCGCCATCCAGCTGTGCTCACCACATCTCCACGTGGGGACTTGGGCACCGTGACTCAGGAGGAGGGGTGCGTGCGGGGGGCTGGGAGCTCAGGTGCTGCCCAGGGCCCAGAGGTCAGCTGAGACCTGCCCTTCCATGCCAGATGCTCGCACTTTGATTGCTGGCCAGGCCCAGGGACAGCACCCGTGTGTTAATTTTGTGCACCGGGCCTCTAGTTTTTAAAGAATTCCCATAAAAAAGATGTGCCTTTTCATATTGAGGTATTTTTGCAACCTCTAGCTTTATGGAAAAATAAAATTCCACCTTTGCTGTTTCTGTTACCAAGCCAGAACTGATCCTCTTTGCTCAAAAAAATGAGCAGAGAATAAGCATTTCTAAATCATTCCTCAAAATAGTATTTTTTAAAGGATGTACTTTTTTTTTTATTGTTCAAAGTATTACATATGTCTCCTTTTTCCCGGATTGTTCATTTTTTTAAAAATGTATACATATATATATCTTTTATTGATTTCAGAGAGGAAGGGAGAGGGAGAAAAAGAGAGATAGAAACATCAATGATTGCCCTAGCTGATTTGACTCAGTAGATAGAGAGTCAGCCTGTGGACTGAAAGGTCCCAGGTTCGATTCCAGTCAGGGGTACATGCCCAGGTTGCAGGCTTGATCCCCAGTGGGGGGTGTGCAGGAGGCAGCCAATCAATGATTATCTCTCATCATTGATGTTTCTGTCTCTCTCTCCCTTCTTCTCTGAAATCAATAAAAATGTATTAAAAAAAAAAAAGAAACATCAATGATGAGAGAGAATCATTGATTGGCTGCCTCTTGCATGCCTCACACCAGAATCGAGCCCACAACCTGGTTATGTGCTCTGATTGGGAATTGAACTGTGATCTCCTGGTTCATAGGTCAAAGCTCAACCACTGAGCCACACCAGCCGGGCTCAAAACAGTTTTTACAAAGTTATTTTCAAGGGAGTAATCTACCTCCTGGATCATGAGGATGCTGAATCAAAAGTAAAGCAACAGTTTCAGAGACTTGGGAGTGTCCCATTTTAGAAAGTTAGTTTTAGCCGAAACCGGTTTGGCTCAGTGGATAGAGCGTCGGCCTGCGGACTGAAAGGTCCCGGGTTCGATTCCGGTCAAGGGCATGTACCTTGGTTGCGGGCACATCCCCAGTGGGAGGTGTGCAGGAGGCAGCTGATCGATGTTTCTCTCTCATCGATGTTTCTAGCTCTCTATCTCTCTCCCCTCCTCTCTGTGAAATATCAATAAAATATATTAAAAAAAAATAGAAAGTTAGTTTTAGCAAGTAAAGAACCATTTGTTTCCAGAGATCAACTTATATCCTGAGCCTGGAAAATAAGGGGCTTTCATTGGGTTCACAATCTTCACATAGCCATTTCCTCAACCATATGCTCACTTGATGAACTGACTCAGTCCACCCAGAGAGACTCTATACCAGCATCCATTGGCTCCAGGAAATCTGTTAGTTAACTACTTTGGAAAAAAGAGTTTGGAATATTTTACCCAAACTTATTAATGTTTTGATGTGTTTAGGTGAAACCAAACTGATGTGTTTTGATGTGTTTAGGTGAAACCAAAACTAAAGTTTTGCATTATAATCAAATGGGGGCATTTTATTTAGGTAAGAATGGAAAAATCAGACCTGTTGGTGAAATGAGTTAGGCAGTGAACTGAAACAGAATATAAGGTTATAAGTTTTTTTAGCAAATAGGAAATGAAAATATACTGTTTGTAACCACAGGAATTTTGGTCCATGTATAATTACCTTGCTTGGGACCCATCATCATACTATTTAATCCCAAGTAATTGCAAATAAACTATAAATTAAACAATGCCAAAAATGTTTCTATTTTAAATTCCTGTTCTGTAAGTAAATCTAAAAACTTTGGGAGTCTGTAAAAATGTATTTTAACAGGTCATTCTTTGCAGAGCCTTTTGAAGTCTGATGCTTAACAGAATGGATGAATGGCAAAAATATAATAGTTTTGCAAATGTGGGTGTAAAACTATATGTGTAAAGTAAAGAGAACTTATTTGATTAGTGATAACTAGAAAGTATTGTTGCAATTTAAATTTCAGATAGTTTCAACTTAAATCTTTAGTTAAATCACATGATCATAACTCAGCAAAATATATGCAAATGCAAGATGAAGGGTGCTAAGATTTCCCCCTCCTATATTTATTTTTTAAACAACTAAGGTAAAGAATTACTACTCTTGAGGATAAGGACATTATTTTCTTTTTGAAGGGAAACATTGTATTCTATAGCATGACTTGTACTGTCTTTTGTGCCATTATTAATACATTTCCTGTTTAAGGAAATGACTTTTTTTTTTAAACAGGATAGTTTAAACTTCAAAATAAGTGCTATTGACTTTTAAAATGTCTTATCTTACCAATGTCATTCTGGGCATGAAGAACAAAGTGTGGAAAAAGCTTGTCATAATAATCTTATTGTGATGAGATTCTCCTTTTTGAATAAAGTGGCTCATTAGTTAAATATAATGTGGAAAAATATAATAATTATGACAAGACTAAGAAATGTTAGAAGACAGGCCTTAAAGGACCAGGATATGACACATAACTCTTTTTCCCTTTAGAAAAGAGAGTGAATGAGAGAGTTGCAATGGAAGAGATGGCAATGGTAGTCCTGTAAAATTGGGATAAAATCCATTATTTGCCTGATTCATCAATTCACTTAACTAGGTGTTTGTTGGTCATTGTTTTGGGTGGTGGTATACAAAGGTGAGCAAGAAGTAGTACCTGTCTTTAAGGAATTTACTGTCTTATGAGGACACTAAAGGCCCAGTGCACAAATTCGTGTATGAATGGGGTCTGTCCAGCCCACCCCAATCGGGGCCAATCAGGCCAGACTGGCCTTGGGGAGGGGCCGCAGGTGGTTGGCTGGCTGGCCCTGCCCCCTGGTCGAACTCCCAGTTGAACTCCTGACTAAAGGGACAATTTGCATATTAGCCTTTTATGATATAGGATAAATCAGTGGTCAGCAAACTCATTAGTCAACAGAGCCAAATATTAACAGTACAATGATTGAAATTTCTTTTGAGAGCCAAATTTTTTAAACTTGAACTTCTTCTAACGCCACTTCTTCAAAATAGACTCACCCAGGCCGTGGTATTTTGTGGAAGAGCCACACTCAAGGGGCCAAAGAGCTGCATGTGGCTCGCAAGCCGCAGTTTGCCGACCACGGGGATAGATCATCACATAAGTAATGCAGTAGTTCAAGAATAATCAGGGATTGTATTGATTACAAAGGAAGGGGTGGGTAGTAGGTGGGAAAAAGATTTCTCTTGAGTTTTGAAGATGTACAAGTGAGGTAGGCCAAGTAGAGAGGGATGGGTGGGAGGGTGGAGTCTTCCAGGCAGAGAGAACAGGTGGTATAAAGGCAAGAAAGTCTACATGAGTTTTGGTAGGTTAGCATGGCAATAGCTGAGCCTGAGGACAGACAGATCAGCTGCTCCAGGGCTAAGGATCACAGAGGTTCATATGAAAGCTCTGGAAAAGAGGCATGATGAGATTTACATGTTAGGACAAACCCTCTGACTAAGGTGTGGGGAGTGACCACATTGGAGAGAACCGGGTAGGACAGTGGTCGGCAAACTGCGGCTCGCGAGCCACATGCGGCTTTTTGGCCCCTTGAGTGTGGCTCTTCCACAAAATACCATGGCCTGGGCGAGTCTATTTTGAAGAAGTGGTGTTAGAAGAAGTTTAAGTTTAAAAAATTTGGCTCTCAAAAGAAATTTCAATTGTACTGTTGATATTTGGCTCTGTTGACTAATGAGTTTGCCGACCACTGGGTTAGGAGGCTATGGAGGACAGGAAGGACATGACAAGGGCCTGTCCATGGGTAGGAGTAGGAGTTTGGCAAAAAAGAAACAGTTTAGAGTATTGAAGAAACCAAGGGAAGAAGAGTTTCAAGGAGGAAGGACAGTCAACAATATCAAATGATGTAGAAAAAGATGTTCATTGGGTGTAGTAACAAGAAGGTCCCTGGTGGCCTTTGCTGGAGCAATCTCAGGTAAGTGGTTCGTGAAGAAGCCAGTGGGGAAGTGACAAGGGATGAGTGGAAAATAAATACAGTGAGGTTAGTCTCTGAGCTTTCACTTTTTCTACTACTGCCTGTGGTGATTTTCTCCTCCAATTCCAATCTCTGGGAAAGAAAAAAAAGACATTTATTGGGCAATTAATGAAAACCAGTACATTTCGTAAGTCTCATAATAATCTTATAATGCAGGGCCCATTCTAATCTTCATTTTATAGGTGGAGAGTGGAGGGTTTGAGAGGTTTATACACCAGTCCATGGCCCACAGTTGGCAAGTAGCAGGCCTCTGGTTCAAGTCCAGGTCTGTCTGATTCCAGAGCTCACAATCCAACCATTACCCTCTTCTAAAATGTAATCTTCGTGCTTGCTCTGTTCTCCTCTCCTCCCAAGGGTGCCTGCAATCATAGAGCTAATAAACTTATTCTCACCAAAACGTAAGTGATGGATAAAGCTTAATGTGTTCTTCCTGATGCATTTTTGAATGACCATTGGATGTGCTCATTTTACATTTTTAATGTGAAATAAAACATACAGCAAAGTGAACACGAGATGAGCGTAACAGTTGGATGAAACTCTGCCGAACCTCCAGAAACTGCCTGTGTCTCCTGTCCTGTTCCAGTCTCCTCCTCTCAGAGGCAACCACTAGCCCAACTTTAGTGGCCACTAGCCCAATTTTTCACGTGCGCTATTAGTGCATTTATTTTATTTATTTATTATTTATTTTTTAAAATATATTTTATTGATTTTTTTACAGAGAGAAAGGGACAGAAATAGAGAGTTAGAAACATCGATGAGAGAGAAGCATTGATCAGCTGCCTCCTGCACACTCCCTGCTGGGAATGTGCCTGCAACCAAGGTACACGCCCTTGACTGGAGTTGAACCTGGGACCCTTCACTCCACAGGCCGATGCTCTATCCACTGAGCCAAACTGGTTTTAGTGCATTCATTTTAAATGCTGAGTAATATTTCATTGTATGAATTTACCATGTTATTTATCCATGTTGTGGTTTATTCCAGTTTTGAACAATTGTGACTAATGTCCCTTTGTCAATTAAGTCAAAGGCAAGAAGCTCTAAGAAAGCAATTTTAAACATCTTTAAATATTTTAGGGGGTTGGGAGCCCTTTCCAATTCTCTTGAAATAAGCCCCCGCAGGTGGTTCCTGTGAGGTTCCTGATTTGCTTACTCATGAGACCAACCCCGAGGGCTGTGAGGAGCAATTCTAAATTAAAATGCTTGAAGAGGTCAGGTGAACTGAAAAAACAAAGAAACAGTTATTAGCAGATCTCGCATTTCCCGTAGCTCTTCCACTCCATTGTTGCAGTCTTAGCTAAAGGCAGTCAGTTCACATTAGTCCTTTGATCAGCAAAGTAATTTCTTTTCCTTCCTCTGTGCAAATCTTTTGATTATAGTAAGCTCATTCTTTGAAGAACAAACATGGTAAAAAATCAGAACAACTTGAATACTTTTAACAGCTACCTAAATAACTGATTTCATATGGGATAAATGATAACTATTTACTTTTTGTAAAGTGGATCATTGAAATATAACAACCAGTAAAAAGATCATAGTGTGCCATATATTTAATAACTCAGAGGTTAGACACAGTTTGTATAGTGGTTCAGAGGCCAGGCCCTGGAGACAGACTGAGATCCGGTTCTAGCTCTGTCTCTTACTACCTGTGTCAACTGGGTGAATTTTTTAACTTTTCAGATTCAGCTTTCCTGAGCATAAAGGTAGTAAAATTACTTATTTCATAGGGCTGCTGTGAGCATCCAATAAGAAAATGTATAAGCACTTAAGCCTGCTTTAGTAAAGCTCAGTAAATGTCAGTTATTGTTGATATATTTAGCTCATCAAAAGGGCAGACTAACCGGAGCATTTATTCACAGAGAGAGTCATCTACTTATGTCATAGCTATTTATTCAATATTTAATAGTCTCCGCTATTGCGGCAGAGGCTTCGGATCATACAGAAGTATTATTTGTGGAGATAAGCAATTAGGAGATCACAGACAAGTGGCAATATTTTGGCAAAATAAGCTTTTCATATTTTCCTTCTCATAGTAAATATATAAATAATGAGGCACTTGGACACTAAAATTCATATTGAAAAATCAGTTGTGAAATTCCTGTAAGAGCCGTTTGAGTGCATGTATCTATTCCTCTTTTCCTTTGTCTTTAGATAAGCCTCCTTCCCCACTGCTTCTATTGTAGTTTGAAGAACATTTTATTTTACAGGTTGGCTTTAGGTATTGTTCCCAGAATCTTCATATAAACCCACAATCTCTTGCCGACGCCCCCAGATCAGGAGAAGCCACTAGATGGCGCCCGGATCTACTGCTGCGTTTTGCCTCCGCTGGGCGCAGATTTGGGAACAGCTGTGGGGTTTCGAAGAATGGCTGGGGAGATCAATATGGTGCATGAGGAGCAGCGTCCTTAAGGTCTGCTCCAAAATGCTGTAAGTCTGATGCTCCTTCACACTGTTACTGTAATAATGCAGTCACCAAAGATGGGCAATGACGGTGCGGTTTTGAGTCCGAGAAAGCCTGCAATTGTGCTCTCTGCGACTTAGCCACAAGCAGGCACAGAGGCATGTGGCTACAGTTCACAGCCCATTCACGGGCAAACGGCTTGCTAGCGACTTAGATGCCGCATAGAAGGTACCCCTGAATGTCCACATATTGATTTAGATGCTGCTACTTACGGGAAAGGGGGAAAAAAAGACAAGAAGAAGCTATCTAAAAGGAGAGATTATTTTAATACTAGTTTTCACGCAGACATAAGCCTCTCTCAGCTCTGTCAGACAATTGAATGATATCAAAATGGGGAGTATATTCTGATGTAGATTTCAGATACCAGGAAGTGAGATATTTTATTTTTCTTTTGAATAGCACTGGGCCATTTCCTTTATTTCACGTATGAAATGCTGAAGGCCTTGTAAAATTATTTTAAACTTTATTAGCATTCTTCTAAAAAGGGACAGATCTCTTCCAATTCTAAGTGGTTGGATGATGACCTTGGCAGCATTTCCCTGCCTTGTTCAAGTTTATGAAAGCTCCTTTCTCACCATTCGGCTGAAGATGCAGATAAGAAAGGATGAGCCTTATTCTGGAGCTTGTCACATCAGTGCTGCTTCTTAGGTGATTAAAAAGAAGTAGCGGGATCTTGGAGACAACGTCTGACAACAGGTAATGGAAACTCAGTAACGGATGAAAAGCAATGATAGATTAGGCATAAGCGGCCTGGAAAAACCCTCTCTACTAAGTACGTATGTGCATTTCAGCTCAGGAGCGAAAATAAGACTGTTCTTCTGAGGCTCTTAAAAAACCTGACCTATGCCGGCCCCACAAACGAAGGTTTATTTGAGGCTCCCTGCAGGTGATTAGACCCAGGAGGAGGTGTTTTTCTGCAGTTTAGTTTAGGAGCCAGTGCCAGCCAAATGCTAAGTGCAGCTGCTAGTTGGCAGGTTCAAAGGCATGGAGCTTCTTTAATTAAAAATCAGGCTCATTTTCATTTTGGGCAAAATAGACTTTATTTAAACTTTCTGTGGAATAAGACCTTGTTCTTGTTTCCTTTTCTCATCTTTGCACAGCACTTACTCCCATCCCCATCCTCTGCTGTCATAATAATGGGAGGGTTTGGTAGGGATTTCTGAAAAATCTCCCCAGTGTTATACTTTTGGTTCAGGAATATGCAGTATTTTGACATAAACATTTTGAGTAAAAACACAATTTGGGGTATATGGAAACCATGTAGTAGTTGCTGACCCATTTCTTAAAAATGTTTTAGCTAATAATTTTGATAGGCCATAGGCGAGTGAGCATTAGATTTAATTCTGGAAAGTATTGGCCTGGTGTTCAGCTGGTTTTATTGTTTTGAAGGAGGGAAATTGATATGCCGTTTAATCCACAAGTAGTGATTTTTCTAAAATAAAACATTTATTTTATTTATTAAAATGTGGTATTTCAATATGCAACTTAGAAAAAATGATTTCTGATACGTTACTAGTGAAAAACCTAGAAGTGACAAAAAGGATGGCTCAAAAACAGATTGGTGGTAACCATATAAATCTCTAGAAGTAATATAATTTTCACCTCTGGGTGCCACTGTTCAACTGCTTCTTGTTTTTTATGGCTGTTTAAAAACCCGATGCTTCCTGTAGATGTATTCTTAAGAGTCTGTTAAAGAGATATTTCCTCTATCTGTAGTTATCTGCTAAATAATTTTTGGCACATGGATGTAAATTCACTATGGTTGTGATTCCCATTTTAATTACCAAATGATGATCAAATAACATTGAAGTTTGTTTATATGGGCGATTGGCCAGGTTAAAAGCCTGATTTCATCGCCCATGGAAATGAATCTTGTACTTACCATTTTTTGGTGGACATTTAACCAGAAAAAGCCATTAAAATACAAGGAAGTTTTAGTTTAAATTTGTTGTTATTTGTAGACATGATTTTAATTCTGCACAAATATTTCAATAGAAATCAAGTTTATAAAAGGAAAATAATGGGTGAACATTGAGGGAGTTAATTAAAATAGAATTTGGGAATCTAACAACTGAGATATTATTTTTTCATTTAATTCTGAAGCTTAACTACCTCAGTATTTCCATTACCCCATCCCCAAAGAAATATTTCTATATTTATTTCTATATTTTCAGCATTCTTAATTAAGATTTTAATAACTAAAAATAAACAGATTTATAATTTTATAAAATATGAGTACTCTTTTCTTTTTACAAATCAGAAAGTGAGTTGATATGCTGTGCCAATGAGCAAATGCACATGTTTGCTTGGGTTTAAAATCTCCAATTATTTATTTTAAACTTGGGGTTCATCTGAAATGCCAGAAGAAGGGGTTATAATGCCAAAGTTAATTTTGTTTTGTCATATACAAAGTAGTTAATCTAAAAATTATTGATTGATATTCTCCCTCTTTTAACTCTTTTAGGACTCAATATTTAAAGCAAAACTAATTTATCTAGGTGTCCTACAGCACAAAATTAATTCTACTGGGATTGGTCCAGGCCAAGCCTCATTATAGAACAGTTCCTTTCGCTGAACTAGCTCAAGCCTGATTCTTACTGGGGGATTTTTTTCAAAATTACTCACAACAGAGAACTTAACCCTTGAGATGCCACAGGATTGACTTTCAATATTACACTTACTCAGGCCATTTGATGGTATAAGGGATACATTAAAATGAAAATATGTCTTACCCATGACGGTGCTGCCTGGGACTTTTAAATTAGGCAATTGTAAGTGTGTATATTGGAGGGATTTCAGTCTTGTGATTTATATACCAGTGTTGAAGTATGCATTTAAAATTTTTTTCCCCTGCTCCAGTCTGTGTCACCATCAGTATATTGCCAACTTGTCTTTTTTCATTTACCTCTTTGCCTGGGTGGCCAAGTAGTTGGCCACCCAGCACCTTTGACTGAAGTTCTTTGCTCAAATGTCTGACTGAATCAATTGGTTATTTTAGTGTTTTTGTATAGAGAGACCAAAAATGTAACTGTTAAACATCAGTTGATTGTTGCAACTACAAAAGTAGTTTAGCATCATTTACACTTTCTGTGTGTGTGTGTGTGTGTGTGTGTATGTGTGTGTGTATGTGTGTGTGTGTTTCTTATCCTAATATATAAAAACCCAGGGTCCATAATGACCAAAGGCTCAACTGACCGGAAGTCAGTCCTGCAGTTGCTGCAGGAGTGGCGACCCAGCACTGACTGCTGAGGGGGCTGCGGATCAGGCCCAGAGAGAGGCCTGGACAGAGAAGCAGGGTCTGATCTGTAGCCTCCACAGCAGCTGTTGATCAGCCCTTGCCTCTCTCTCTCCAAGCCTGGCCAGCAGCTGCGCCTCTCTTTCTCTCCGGGCCTCTGTGGGGGCTGCTAATCAGCCCTTCCTCTCTGATCAGGCCCAGAGATAGGCCTGGAGATGCTGACTGGCATAGAAACCGACCAATCAGAACCAAATTTGGGTGAAGTGTGAGGAGCCAATGGTTGCCTAGGAGGTGAAGCTTTTGATGCTGACTGGCATAGAAACTGACCAATCAGAACCTAATTTGGGTGAACTGCGAAGGCAGAACCTAAGGTGGGGGCTGAGGAGGGGTTTTAAGGGCAACCTGTTTGGTGTAAGGTGTAAGAAAGCGGTTCAATTTTTTAATGACCGGTTTGGTAGCATAGTGCATATGGCTGGCTATCAGTCCAGATATAGGAATTACGTATTTTTGTCTGCCAAGAGCATCTCCTCCTGCTGAAAAAGGCTTTTCCCCCATTTAAGCAATCCTATCCTGTATAATTTATCTTTACTAATTAAAGGGTAATATGTTAATTAGACTGGGTTGACCGGCCATCTTCCAGATGTCCGACTTCCTTCCGGACAAAGTCATGGTGGTGGGGGTCGAAGCAGAGAGGGCAGTTGGGGGCGAGATCAGGCTGGCAGGGGAGGGCCATTGGGGGCGAGATCAGCCCTGCAGGGGAGGGCAGTTGGGGGCGATCAGGCAGGCAAAGGCAGTTAGGGGTGGTCAGGGCAGCAGGGGAGGGCAGTTGGGGGTGAGATCAAGCCAGCAGGGGAGGGCAGTTAAGGGTGATCAGGCAGGCAGAGGCAGTTAGGGGCGATCAGGCAGGCAGGCAGGCAGACAGAGGCAGTTAGGGGTGATCAGGCAGGCAGGCAGGTGAGTAGTTAGGAGCCAGTGGTCCTAGATTGTGAGAGGGATGTCCGATTAGAGAGGGTGTGCAGGCTGGGCTGAGGGGACCCCCCTCCCTCCCGTGCACAAATTTCATTCACTGAGCCACTAGCAATTCTTATAATATCTGTGCACAATATTATTGGAGAATAGATTTTTAAAATGTAAGTTTTTATGCTGACTTTTTGCCTGTTGTGTAGCTGTTTGTAAGGATTTTCCACTGGAGAATCTCGTGCATTTTAAAGTTCTTTGCTCATTGTGGGCACCTCACCAAAATTTTTCATTCAAGTAGTCTTTCCCAAAGCTCCTCATTTTCTGTTAGAATATTACTAACTTTGCACTGTATGTGTATGTCTGTCTGTGGCTGGTGGAAATATTTATTTGGTGGTAGTGAGGAAGCACTGTGCCCAATCTACCAGTGAGGTCTTCCACGAGAATCACATAGTAGTAAACCTGAGTGTGATTAGGTGTCTATGATGGGAAATCAATAGTTTAGTCTTTACATGGTTGCTTGATCTACATGCTAATAAACATAAACATTTCTTCCCCCACCAAGAACTGACAGATTTTCATTAAATTAGTAAGTTGTTTCCTCATTCTCACAGAGGTGTTGCAGTTATGTTATGAAACCAAATTCATTGATTTAAACTCATTTGATCTGAAATGCAATAACAATTGCTAAGTTTGCATAAAAATTTAAAAATAGCCCAAATCCATTTTCCTGGGCTATCATTACATCACATTAAATAATATAATTAATAAGTAAACATTTAGATAATTCAGTGGTGCCTGATAAGGAGGTCTCATCGATTTATGTAAAAATAAATTGTAAAAATGACCTAGTTAGGTCCTATTGTTTAAAATAAAGTAGGTTTTTAAAAGAACTTTGTAAAGCATAGATTAGCTAGTGAATTTAATTTCTCCATAAAGTAATAATTTTAATAGGAAATGTTGCTTTCTGAAACTGAATTCTCAATCTATAAGGTGCTTCTGTTATAAATCCATTATAAAAGGTATTTAAACTGCATAGCCTCCCCCCTCCCACATATTCTTGTTAGTCCAGGTGCACTAAGAAAGAATATTGCTCTATAGTTTATGAACATTTAATAAACATTCATTTTTATTAACAGTTTAATTATAATCTCCAAATAGATATAGATCTCTTTTAGTTCAAATTCTTTCACAATAAATCACAGGGTGCAGGAAACTCTGGGAAGGTTTATGGTTCCCCACAAAAAAGTGTGCTTAGAGCTTAGAAGGGAACATTCTACAATTTTTTTTCTACATCTTCCCTCTTTAGATATCAGTCCTACCAATCAACAGTCAAGGAAAAACTCAGAAAAAAGAATACCCCATTCCCAGTTTTCCATTTATTTTTTAATTTCAGTTGGAAAATCCCGCGGAATAGTTATTATTATTATTATTTTTTAAATTAAACGTATCCTGGGAACATGCCGTTCAGGATTTCGGAATGGGAACTTCAAACGAAGTTGGTAAGGGAGTCAAGTGCGTAAGTGGAAACTTTGAGGAAACTGGCAATGAGAGACTGGAAATTGGGCAGGCGGTTACGTTTTACTCCACGCCCTCCGCATGTGCGAGTACAAAGCCAGGAGCTGGCAGGGCTGTGAGTCAGAATTCTCCTCTGAGGAACTGAGCGCAGAGAGATTCCCAGCATCTGTTTCCTCAACTATCACCCAGAGGATACCGGTGATAAATCACAGGGAATAAAAATAGCCTTAGAAGTCCAGTCCCAAACAAATGAGACATAGTAGATATTTGGTAGGGCTGTGGAGTCTCTTCTCTCCAAATTCTTCATTAGCTAATTAATAAATATAGTATTATTTTATATTAATTAGTTATATTGCTTAAAACGTTGAGCAAAATCTTGATATCTTTAATGATCTGAATTGAACTATTATCTAAGTTACTTGGTGTTTGATAATAAAATTTGAACCATATAGTTTAGTCTATAATCAATAATCACAAATATTAAAGCTTTGCTTCAGAAAAAAAAATCCCATGTGTTTCTGAAATTAAAAAACAATCCTGCGAGCTTCTTAGCATAATGCCAATTGCCAGTAGACTGATAAAATCTCTCCACATTTTGGCTGCAGGAAATTTTATGGCTAGAATCATATAGTTGAATCCAACGTAAGATCCTTTAGGGTTATATTTCACACATATGAAGTATTTCTTAGGTCTGGCCAGCATTGTTGTAATTTGATATTAAGTCATAGCTTTAGATTTTTAACAAAATTAGCTGATTTAATAGATGAGATTAGCAAGTGGTGAAAAGTTCAAAGCATTTAATGGAATTGATCTACTAAATTAGCATTGACAATTTTTAGTGGCTATCTTAAGTATACATTATTATCATGAAAGAATTAGTTCCAATTAAGCCTTCACATTTGGAAGATGCCCACTCTGACCTTGTTCTACTCAATGTAAAAATTGAGAGAGAGATTATCTCTGGGCTTATTTAAATTTGTGCTAAATCAATAGGTTTGGGGGACCCTTTCACTAATATTTGGAAAAGAAAAAAAAAGCACCTCAAAACCCAAAGGCTCTTTTTGGTGACAAATGGGTTATTAGAACAGTTATGTATTGCAAATAAAAACAATGGCCAAGGAATAGAACAATATAATATTCAATAACTAGATCAGAAGAATCAACAAGAGTTGGGGTGGTTTCTCACTATTTCTTACTACAACCATATATTACTGCATATACTGAACATTAGGTACAAAGGTTTTGCATTTTAAACTGAAATAATTATATTGTATTTTATATCAGACTAGAGGCCCAATGCACAAAATTCATGCAAGGGGCTTGGCCCTCACAGCCCCGCCTACCTCGGCCTGCCCTCACAGCCCTGGCTTAGTCCGGAAGGACATCCGGAAAGTCATTTGGCTGTCCTGTCTAATTAGCATATTACACTTTTATTATTATAGATTTCATTTAGAACTTTCTGAATTAATAAATAACCAGTTAATTTAAAAAATCTATGCAAATATACATGAAGAAGTAAGTATAGTATTTTCCAAAAATCTACATACTATACATCCATATTATATTTTGTATTCTATTGATACAGATCTTTATGATGCCTTGAATATAAATACTATAAAAATAAACTTGAGTTTTGCATCTTTTTCCTTAATTGTGCAAAGGTTCTGATGATGGCTGATAACTCATATTTATCATGAAATTGTGGGGTCCTGGCTCTGGAAGGGGTTCCTTGAGAGGCCAGTTCCTTAATTCACAGGGGCTCATATGTAACCTTCATCACTGGAGCTGAGTAGTTAGCTCTTTTGTGAAAGGATTCAGTAAAATGTATTTTAGTTTTGTTGTTGCTGTGTTATTATCCATTACAATATTTAATGGCCTATTTCCCTGAACTAGGATGCAGACCCAACCATTTTGGGACATTTCTAGCCAAAAAAGATACATACTTTGTGTAAAATAAGTTCAGAAGGTGAGTGTTGTAACTAATGTACCATCAACTTTCTTTTCCATAAATTGAATAATCCAGTTCTACTAGTATAAAATGAATAATCCATTTCTCATTTATCAACCCCTTAGCTTTTCTAAGTTCTTCCCTGAATAGTCAGCAAATTATTCATATCCACCTTTCAATACAAAGCTCCAAGGGGGTATCCTGAGGAAGATAGGAAGATGATCTCATTCATTCTTTTTTTATTTTATTTTATTTATTTATTTATTTATTTATTTATTTATTTTTTAAATATATTTTATTGATTTTTTACAGAGAGGAAGGAAGAGGGATAGAGAGTCAGAAACATCGATGGGAGAGAAACATCGATCAGCTGCCTCCTGCACACCTCCTACTGGGGATGTGCCCGCAACCAAGGTACATGCCCTTGACCGGAATCGAACCTGGGACCTTTCAGTCCGCAGGCCGACGCTCTATCCACTGAGCCACACCGGTTAGGGCTCATTCTTTTTTTTTAAAAAAAAAATATTTTTATTGATTTCAGAGAGGAAGGGAGAGGGAGAGAGAGATAGAAACACCAATGATGAGAGGGATTCATTGATTGGCTGCCTCCTGCATGCCCCCTACTGGGGATCGAGCCTGCAACTGGGGCATGTGCACTTGCTAGGAATTGAATCTGGGACCCTTCAGTCTGTAGGCCGACACTCTATCCACTGAGCAAAACCAGCTAGGGCTCATTCGTTCTTAAAGATTTATTAAAAGCCTCTCTTACCAGACTGCTAGGTGCTTGGAATACAGTAAGAAAAAACAGAGCAAGAACCTTGAGGGAGAGAATGACTTGCCAACAAACAATGACAATACAGTGTGGTAAGTGCTGATGTGTGTACAATGTACATTTGTATGTCATAGTCCTAATTCTGGATCCATTGTCAGAACTGTATTTTAAACTGCTATTGTAATGCCCATTGGTAGTCACATTTCTATCCAAATAATTTCAAATTCTTTGTCTCCCACAAAGGAATACCTGGAACACAGTTTTCATACTAAGTTTAATTTTGTTCCTGGTAATTTATACAATTTCATCTTAAATTGTTATTTTACCTTCTGAATGCCCCCTTTTTTGGCATCTCTGTCTCTAGTCTTATTTGATGTTCAAAACACCATTTGTGACCTCCTAAATTTGAATGCTTTAGTTACTGCTCCCCAGCCAGGCTGTAGTTAGCTAATGAACAGTTGTCTGCTCCCGGTCATATTTTACCAGCATGTCTTATAGGACAGGATCAAAAGCCTTCCTAAAGTCAAGCTAGGTTTCATCAATTTATTTTCTGTGACCTACCAGGCCTGCCACTTTGCTATGTAAGAAGATGACTGTATATTACCAAGACAGGGCAAGTTCTTTGTGAAGTCACCTTGGTTATTCATGATCCTATAATTGCAAACACCCTTAAGAGTTCTGGTTATTTTGGCCCTTTTTTCAGTCTTTAGGCATCTACTCAGTTCTCTGAACGTTACACCAAAGTAGAGACAACAATTTTGTACCCCTCATTCTGTGTTGTCAGATACAAAAAATCAGAGCCAGAGCTATCTGAAAAGTAGGCAAGTCCTGCTTTCTGGTCACAATTTATCTCATGGCAGCATTAACTACTTCATAGTTCAGCACTAATCTTAGCGTGATGCAAGCTTTTATTTGGTTGCTGTGGGCAAGTTTTCCCTATTTATTGTTTTGTAATACACCATTCAGGTTCACTGTAGCAAAACAGTCTGAGATGGATAACAAAATGATAAAAACACAGAAACCCAAAACCACTTATAATTCCCCCATCTAGAGATTAGTATTGTTGAATTTTAGTATACAGATTTCTGTGTGTGCCTGTTTATGTAAGATATGTATATTAAACACATTTTATTTCACAACTTTTTTCTCTTAGTACTTTATAGAGTTCATTTTTCAAATTGTTTTTAAAAATATTTTTTATTGATTTCAGAGAGGAAGGGAGGGGGAGAGAGAGATATAAACATCAATGATGAGAGAGAATTATTGATCGGCTGCCTCCTTCACACCTGGGGATCAAGCCAGAAACCCGGGCATGTGCCTTGACAGGGAATCGAACTGTGACCTCCTGGTTCATAGGTCAACACTCAACCACTGAGCCACACTGGCCAGGCTGGAGTTAATTTTTTTTAAAATATATTTTATTGATATTTTACAGAGAGGAAGGGAGAGGGATAGAGAGCTAGAAACATCGATGAGAGAGAGACATCGATCAGCTGCCTCCTGCACACCTCCCACTGGGGATGTGCCCGCAACCAAGGTACATGCCCTTGACCAGAATTGAACCCGGGACCCTTCAGTCCGCAGGCCAACGCTCTATCCACTGAGCCAAACCGGTTTCGGCTGGAGTTAATTTTTTGAAGGTAATGTACATCATCTAACCATACAAGTTCAACTTTTCAATATTGGATCTCACTTGTGTTCTTTTTATTGATTCACATCACTTCCTGAATTCCTTGAGTAAAAAGAAACCTCTCCTTCACATGTGTACCTCTTGAGATATTATCTTTCTTAACTTTAAGTAGATTCCTTTTTTTTTTTAGTAACTATGGTCTCTGAGAGTAGGATTTATTTATCATTTATTCCTTACAGTTTACCTGCATAACAAATATTTACTGAAAAAAATGAATAAGTGAACTTTAGTGCTGTAAATTAAAATTCTGAACCTTTGTATTTTGGTATTAGTTCTGCCTCTGTTTTTAGTTGGTAACTCAGTTTACCCAGGGACCGAAGGAAAATAAAGAAATTTCTCACTTATCTGGTATGAGGCACGCAGAAAGTAATGTACCACATAATTGAAAACAATCTCTTAATATTAACCTTTTTGCATAAAACTTTTAAAAAAATGTTTTTTATTGATTTTTAGCGAGAGAAGAAGGGAGAGGGAGAGAGAGAAATAGAAACATCAATGATGAGAGAGAATCATGGATTGGCTGCTTCCTGCATGCCCACCACTGAGGATTGAGCCTGCAACCCAGGCATGTGCCCTGATTGGGAGTTGAACTGTGACCTCCTGGTTCATGGATTGATGCTCAACCACTGGGCCACATTGACGGGCTTGGATAAAACTTTTTGATGTACTACAAACTTTATTACCTTTTTTTTTTTTTTTTTTAAAGCAATGAAACAAATGAGGGTAAACATTTAGAAAATACAAAAAAGTAAAAAACCCAATCTATAATCCTACTACCCAGAAGTAAACCATATTATTTTGATGCATACCCTTCCAAACTTCTTTTTTATGTATTCTTATACATGTGAAATATGATTTTCACTTAGATTTTTTATCAAAATGGGATCATAAAAAATTACTATTTACCACTGCTCTTTCTTATGATTATGTTGGGTATTTTAGTTGCTATCTACTTTATACCTTATACATTACAAACAACATTGTAATGAATACCCTGTTCTTATACTAGTATCTTCGGGCACTTGGCAAGAAGATATTTTAAATATCCTTTTTTTAAATGATCAAAGGTTAGGAGGGCTTGTACTCCTTTTCTTTTCATCCCAATGTTAAAACCAAATATGTCTTATTTAAACTTATTCAGTGTATGAGATGGTCTAAGATTAAGAAAATTATTAAACCAGGGCCTGCTACCCTGATGGATGGTAATGGGATTACTTCTCTTTTCACATTGATTCTAGAAGACTTGTTTGGCCTCATTTGGTCTTTTGTGGCATAAAAAGTGAGTTTCTTTCTTAGATTTAGTCATATAAATGGTAGAAGTACGAATATAAGTGTTCACATTTCCTAGAAGAAGTTGATACCTTGCTAAACCTTTGTGTAATTTCATAAAACTACAGGTTTGTAGAGAGATTGGTTTCTGTGATCAATCTAGTCCCCAGTTTCCACTTTTGTGAGTCGGGACAGTACTAATCACTCTTCTCGGAGGGCAATGAGAGTAAATGGTGGAAAAAACAGTAGTCACCATAAATGGCTGTGAAAATGTGGGCAGTATTACAACAGTGCCTTCAATTAGAAAACATGAGGCAAGTTGCATCCATATCTGTGGGAGTCTTTTGTTACTTTTGACAAAAACAATTGCATTAGCCTCAGTTGTTTTTTTAATGCTAAGCAATGTTTATAGCCAAGTCTACCAGATAAAAACATTTGTAAGGCCCTAGCTAGTTTGGCTCAGTGGATAGAGTGTCGGCCTGCGGACTGAGGGGTCCCGGGTTCGATTCCAGTCAAGGGCATGCACCTTGGTTGCGGGCACATCCCCAGTGGGGGGTGTGCGGGAGGCAGCTGATTGATGTTTCTCTCTCATCAATGTTTCTGACTCTCTATCCCTCTCCCTTCCTCTCTGTAAAAAATAAATAAAAAATATAGTAAAAAAAACCACACACACATTTGTAAGAAGGAGAATAGCAGGGTGGAGTGAGCATCAGGTGTGGAGTGGTAAGGCTAGAAATTCCAGGACTTTTTGTGTTGTCATACTGGGTAAGTCACATAACCTCCCTGGCCTTAACTTAATGATCTATATTTTTAAAAAATCTAATGTTTATCAAGTACTTACTAAGTGATAGGTTCTAAGTGTTCCTCCTCAAATATACAGGGTGTCCAAAAAATGTATACAAAGTATAACAGCTAATAGCTCAATTTGGAAAATGAAATGTACTTTAATAAACACTGCCTTTATAATTATTCAGTGTGTATATACATTTTTAGGGATACTGTATATATTTATATTATTTTATTTAATCCTCATAAAACTAACCAAGTAAATGTCATTATTATCCTATTTTATAGTTGAGAACACCAAGCTACAGAAGATAATCTGCTTGATCAGTTTCTCAGACTAGAAAGTGATGAAGTCAGGATTTGAACCCGAACCATCTGATTCCAGAGTATAAACTCTTTTAAAAAACAACAACACATATTTTTTTATTAACTTCAGAGAGAAAGCGAGAGGGAAGAGAGAGATAGAAATATCAATTATGAGAATTATTGATCGACTGCCTCCTGTACGCCCACTACTGAGGGTGGAGCCCGCAACCTGGGCATGTGCCCTTGACTGGAATTGAACTCAGGATCCTTCAGTCCGCAGGCTGATGTTCTAATCTATCCAATGAGCCAAACCAACTAGTGCCAGAGTTGAGCTCTTAACTACAACCTTTGTTGTTTGTATATTTTTAAATAGAAGGGTAATACTGTATGCTTTTCATGGTCCCTTCTCTGTGTAACTCATATGAAACTAGCTTCAAGTGTCTGTGTGAAAATGAACTGGCTTCTGGAGGACTCATATATACCCCAAACACCCAGATATCTGCCTCTTTAAACTTTTAAATCCAGATGTTTTACAGTCTGTGTTCCCAGCCTTTGTGTTTTGACACTAGTTAGGCCCAGGTAAAGAAATCGGAAGCTCCAGGAGATGTCTACTTGGAAGTATTACAGTTAAGCCTCTTGAAAGAAAGTTATATTTATTACTGGGTAAGAATTTTGAAAATCAGGATGCCATTGTTTATCCATTTCAATGGCATCTCCCATGCTGCATTGTAAACACGCTTCAGCCCTCTGATTTGGTGTAGAGGAAGCACTGAAGTAACGTTTTGCACTTTGGCAGTTGATGAGAAAAGGAAAAGTTGCTACTATTTTTGCTTAAAATAAATCACTATTAATTGAAGATTGTGGGATTTTACAATTGAAAGCTAGAGAATAAAGAGGGACCATTATTTTTATTTTAAATAAATCAAAGCTGTTAATTGAGATCTGGTTCTATCCAAAATATGAGGGAAATAGGAAACGACTTTTTCATTTTGTCAGGTAACAATGAATAACATTAATTTAGTTTGGTTGATTAGAGAAATTTCCTCCAATTAACCTGCCAAGAAAAAGTGGCCCAGGTTGTGATGTCTTAGAATTTTAAAGAATTAAAAAATTGACAAAATTTCATCATGATTTTAGTTACTTAGTAAAATCATTGTATTCACAGAAATAAATCTACAAACACAGCCTGGATTTTTCACACAGCATTGTGGAATCGTAAGGTAAATGTGGTGGGTCTGGTTGCCCTAGACTTATAACTTATATTCTCTAGTGGTTGAGCAATTGTGTAGTTGTTGGCATCATGTGTCCCAGCATGCCACAAAAAAATGATCAGCAAAGGTGACAGAGGAAAGAGGTGGCAGGCAAGACACTGGCGGGAGTGGGGGGGAGTGGGGGGGAGGGGGGCGGGGAGGTCAATGGGGAAAAAAAGGAGACATATGTACTACTATTTGTAATACCTTAAACAATAAAATAAAATTAAAAAAAGAAGAGAAGAAAAGAATCATGGTTAATCAGTGCAGTCTGAAGAGAAAGGTGAGAGACATCTGAGCCTTTGGCCTGAGGGTTGAGAGAAACTCAGCTCTTACAAAAAAGGTATTGTGGGATCTTCCAGGCTCCACAGAGCCGACAGGGCCTCTGCTTTATAGTCTCACTGGGAAGATGTTCATGCAGTAAGTAGTATTGGACTCACATTAATCTACCTTAGCAGGAGGCTACGTGAACCTTGCTTGAGTCAGCAAACGGATGGCTCCAGAGAGCCGGTGCATAGGAGGATGAGTTGTGGTATAGAGGAAGAACTAAGGGACAAGAAATGAGTTGGCTGGAATCTAATGCCAATGCTGTCCATCGCTGGCTGTGTCCTCCTATAAAATAAGGAGTTTGATATTGGATCCTGGAACAATAATATCGAGGTTATCCCCAAATTTTGGGCATCCTGGTCTCAGCCTGTCTGGGTTCCCAGGACTGCGAGTTTAGCTTGCTTTGGAGGACCACAATGGCTAAAAGAAAAACTGTTTCGAGGCTTATGCTTTATGTCACTGTGATGCTCAAGGGGGAAGGAAGTATAATGCTATTAATGCTAAGATTATTTTTAAAGCTTATTTTGATATGTTGGTACATTTTATTCTTTCTTAAGTTCTTAAACTGGTCTTGTGTATATTCCTTGTGAACCTATTTATATTCTGGAACTTCAGTACAAAGACATGCTATTAGTTAATATTTGAGTTTGACAAGACATTCTGGTAAAAAGAAGTTACTTTGTTCTTGATATGATTTTAGAATTATCAAGAAACAAAGGAAGTTATGTTAACATGATCATCAGGAAATGACCTATAAATAAATATTTTGATATTTGGGTTCATGAAATACGATTTTTAGCCATTTACCCTTATTCTTTACCCTATCACCATTGGAGTTAAAGTATTTAGAGTCCTCAAAAAATAGTATCCTTTCTAGAATAAAATTATAAATTATTTAAAACATTTAAATTTTATTTAAATGATTTACAAACAAATCATGCGAGTGTACTATTTAACAATTCTATCGAAGAAATGCTTTCTTATTAATCAAGTATTTAGAAAGCAAG
The DNA here is from genome assembly GCF_963455305.1 of Plecotus auritus. Taxonomy (NCBI): domain Eukaryota; kingdom Metazoa; phylum Chordata; class Mammalia; order Chiroptera; family Vespertilionidae; genus Plecotus; species Plecotus auritus. The sequence continues at coordinate 44,169,482 of NC_137776.1, forward strand.
TGTATCTTTACTTATGTAAAAATGGCTAATTAATCACTTGTTTTCTAATTGGTGTGGATCCAGAAACGCTTCTTATAAAAAAGTCTGGCTTTGCCTGTAGGTTCCCCTTGGTCCAATTCTGCAGAGTGTCTAAGGCCAGAATTTTATTTAGATTTTTCAATGTTCAACAAAGATATCAACTTTATCATCACTCATTGGATCGCTAATGTCTACAGAGTCACTTCGACCACCAATGAGGAATATTTGTGTTTCAGGTCACTGGCTAGAAGTACGTGTTGTTCAACGTGTTACTCTTATCAGTTTAAAGCAGGAGTTGGCAAACCTTTTCTATAAAGGGCCAGCTAGAAAATATTTTTGGCTTTGCCAGTCTTCATGGTCTCTGATGCAATCATTCAACTCTGCTGTTGTGTAGTAGTGCAAAAGCAGCCATATATATATATGTATATATATATATATATATATATATATATATACACACACATACACACACATACACATACACACACACACACACAAAAATGAGTGCAGTTTCTTCCAATAAAACTTAATGGAGATTGAAATTTGAATTTCAAAAAAAAAAAAAAAAGAAATTTGAATTTCACTGAATTTTTATATGTTGCAAAACATTATTCTTTTGACTTTTTTGTTCAACCACTAAAAAATGAAAAAAATCATTATCTTCTGGGCCACGTGAAAACAGGAAGTGAGGTAGATTTGGCCTATAATTTGCTATACCCTGGTTTGGAAAATTGAAGTTATAAAGAAATGTTTAAAATATCATAGGATTACAACTGGTAATCTGTGGCTGAGGGTGTTCTAAGGTCTAGCCAGTGGAAACTGAGTGGAAGTGATGTATTTTCACTTCCAGGCCTGGCCTATAACCACCTACCTCCCACCCCCATGCCTGGTTCTATTCCCATGTGTTGGAATATGGTGGGCCTAAGATAGAAGAGGCTGGTTCTCATTTTGGCTTTACATGAGTAAGAAATAAACTGCTATTCCAAAATTTTCCAAATTCAGTGTTAAGCTGCTGAGAGTTTCAGGGGTTTCTATTTCGGCAGCTAGTGTTAGCTTAGCTAATGTGTCATTAATTCTTCCAGATGTTTTTTGGTTTGATTCTTACATTAAATTGAACTCTTAAAGATTGCACGGTTGGATGGTCTTTATTTTGGTCTCCTTTTCTCCGCACATTTAACTGGTAAATTATAGACTGGGACATTTCCCATGTTTTAATTGATTATATTTGGTGGCCACTAGCTTTCACTGAAAAATGTTATAAGAAACAAGACACATGGCTTTTACCACAGAGATATCAGTTAGGAAACTGTCCCCAGTATGAAGCCCACCTGAGAAATTCTTTTTGAACTCAGGGTCAGGGAAAGATTATCTTTCCTTAAGGAACTTGTATGTTTTCTTATCAACAAAGAGAATATCATTGAATGTGCCTAATTGTATTCCCTTTTCCCTTTTCCCTCTGGTTGCCAAGAAGCTCAGAGCCAAATTTTTGGCTCAACATTAATAACTTTGTAGGACCCCATGGCCTACATATCTGCATTCTTAGTTTCCTCCTGGTCTTGACCTTCTATTTTGCCTTTATATTTGCTCTGTTCCTGAAATATTTTTTGTTATTTATATTTTTCAATTTTATTGCTTGTTTTCTTGTAAGCTTCCTCAGATCCTTTGTGGAACAAGATGGGATAAACAAAAAATGGCTTCAGCTTATTAATAGCATATACCCAAAGCATTCTTTAATCACCTTAATTTTAATCTGGGAACTAGAACTTCAAATGTATTCTTCAGGCAGTCTCCTTAGTAATTGTGTCTCATGGTTTGGTGAAAGGATGGTTTTGCAATTATGAACGCTAAATGCCTTCAAATTTTTCCATTTTCCGTTATAAGAATGTCATTTTACCAAAAGTCCCTATCATTTGTCCTAGAAAATGTGAAAGTTCATAGGTAAATGTGACTGAGATATAATAGACTATGACAAGATATTTATAATGTTTAAAAGCAACAAAGAATTAATATAAGGAATACATAATGACCTGTAAATCAACATTAAAAAGATAAGAAACTCAACAGAGAAATGGTCAAAAGATATGAATGGGTTATTTTTGCAAGGATATACTAGAAAAATATAACAAATGCATGTATGAGCAGATGCTGAAACTTATCAGTAATCACAGAAAGCATTATCACTTCATACTCACCCAATTGTCAATATTAAAAGGTGGATAATAAGTATTGGCAAGGATGTGGGCAAGGGGAACCCCCATGTGCTGTTGATGGGAGTTAGGACTGTATAGCCATTCTGGAAAGCCATCTGTCAGTAAATGTCTTATGACCATTCCTAGGTATATATTCTAGATAAATTCTTTCATAAGTCCATTATTACACAAAAGAAATTAATCACGGTCTTGTTTGTGGTAGCAGACCTATGTGTCCATCCCAAAGGGTGAATGAATAAAATGGGGTGGATGCATATTTTGTGTTGGAAGCAATGTAGATTTACAATTTATGATTTAAAAAATAGTGTTCAGTGAAAAATGTATGAAAGAGTGATATCTTTAGCATAATATCATTTATATAAATTTAAGACAGCCACAAAACAACAACATAGTTTAAAAGGATTCAGACAAATTAAGTTAATGTAGCAAGCTCATTGCAGTGTGCATATATAGAGTGGGAGAAGTAGAAGGAACAGATGGTCATCTACCATGAACTCAACTACCTGTACTGAAGTTAAAAAAAGAAGTATATGTCATCCTCATAGTGTTGCCTTTATATGTTCTAAGATATCCAAATCTAATATGAGAATTCATTGATGGTGGTGGCACAGAATATAAGGTACATTCAGACTCACCTGGCTTTGATCTCAGCAACAGCCTTGAATGTACCAGTGTTTTACAACAGCTTAACATGAAAATTTTGTAAAAAACTTTATCACAGTAAAAGAAGCACCTCCTACTTTACTTGTTCATTCTTAGAGCCACATGATTGAGAGCATGAACTCTGGGGCCAACTCCTGGCTCTGCCATTACTTACTGTATGACTGTAGGCAAGTTACTTAATTTGGCATTTCTTGGCTTTCTTATCTAAATTATCTGAAAGATGGGAATAATAGTGGTTCTTACTTCATAGGGTTATTGTAAGGATTAAACAAATTAATATTTTAAAGCACTTAGAATGATGCTTAGTACATAGTAAATATTATACAAATATTCGTTAAATTTCTTCTAATTCTGATCAGGACCAGGATTAAGGACTAGCCATGGTAAAAAACAGAGGATGTGGGTGAACCAGTAGAGGGGCACTGAGAAGTCAAGGCTGGGCCACCAGATAGTCTGCACCATGGCTAGCTGCATCTGGGGATGAAGCAGAGTGGGGAAGAGGGAGAGGGTACCAGGCTAGAGACAAAGCAGCTTGGTCAAGATTTTTAGGAGAGGGGCATTATGTACTGGAGTAGGCCACCATAACCTGGGGGAGGACAGTGGAGGTCTTAGAAACCTGACAGGGCTTACTGGAACCCTTTCTCAAGTTACAGATTAACTTCTTTCCACTGACCCAGTTTCTTTTCCTGGTGAGCATAGACACGTGAAAACCTTATCAGAATTCATGCTCTCTTTAAGTCGGTGAGTCTTGATCTTATTAGAGCCACCTCAGAAGTTTTTTTTTTTTTTTTAATAGGATGCCTAGGTTCCACCCACCCATGACCAATAGAATGAGTCCCTAGGAGGGTTGAGGTGGTATAGGATTGGTGGGGTTGGGCCCAGACATATGTGATTTCTTTAATAAGAGTTTGCCCTGTGATTCTGATGCACAGTGAGGGTTAAGAACCAACCATTGCTTTAAGCACTTTTACTTCGAGAAAAAAAGATCCTTCACATCTTTTAAAATCACTTTAAATTAGAGAATGTTGCAACCAGAGACTACCCTAGAGCAGGGCTTCTAAACATTCCTGTGCATGTAAACCATCTGGGGCTCTTGTTAAAAAGCAGATTTGGGGTTAGGTGCCTGGAAGTGGGACCTAATATGTAGCATTTCTCACAAGCATCATGTAATGTGGGAACTGCTGATCCGAGGACCACCTTGGGTGCAACAAAGCTTTAGCTCTAACACTTATGGAGGGTTGACTCTGTGTCAGGCCCTGTGCTTAACACTTTTCAGTCATTGAATTCTCACAAGCCTATGAGAGGTACTGTTTATATTTCCACTTTACAGATGAGAAGACTGAAGCCTAGATAAGTTCAACAGCCTGCCCAGGATCATAATGCTGGCAAGTAGCAGAGGCAGAATTTGAATTGAGGTTGTCTGATTCCAGAGGTCGTGAGCTTAACCACAGTATAAATATGATTTCAGTGGCAGGTGGAGTGTTCAGGTACTTGCCTTGAAGTTGGTTTGAATAAAAAGTATATTACTGTTTTTACAGGTTGTACATTTATTTGAGAAGTTTGTTGGAAGAGGGGGATTATAAAGGAGCTAAAGAAATTATGAACCAACTGTAAATATATCTGTCCATTCATTCTCCACTCAACTAATCACTATGTGTCCGCTCTCAGGTAATGTGCTATACGTTGGGGGAATTTAGGTGAGTCATACACGATTTCTTCCTCTCAGGGATTCTCTTTCTGATATCTAAGTAGCAGCAGTGCCATGTGTTGTAGAGGTCTGCTCTGTCGGCCCAGAAGGGAAGAAGTGCTGGAGAAGGATTCATGTGGAAGTACTGAAAGGACAGCTCCAAGCACATGGGGATGATGTGTTTGTGTTTGGTTAAATCCTTGGTACATCATCATGGGATTTAGCCAGTATCTAAATCCCATGGCTAAAACAAGAAAGGTTTATTTCTTGTTTACCCTTCATGTCCAATGTGGATAGTGTGTAGGTGGGTGGGTAATTCTTCTCTAGGTAGTCATCTCTTAGCAGTGGTTCTCAACCTTTCTAATGCCGCGAACTTTTAATACAGTTCCTCATGTTGTGGTGACCCCCAACCATAAAATTATTTTCGTTGCTACTTCATAACTGTAAGTTTGCTACTGTTATGAATCATAATGTAAATATCTGTGTTTTCCCATGGTCTTAGGCGACCCTGCTAGCGGTTCTCAACCTGTGGGTTGTGACATTAGAAAACCGCTAGCAGGGTCACCTAAGACCATCGGAAAACACAGATATTTACATTACGATTCATAACAGTAGCAAACTTACAGTTATGAAGTAGCAACGAAAATAATTTTATGGTTGGGGGTCACCACAACATGAGGAACTGTATTAAAGGGTCGCGGCATTAGAAAGGTTGAGAACCACTGTTTAGAGAGTTGTAGATTTCACCATCTTAAGACATGACCTGCCAGTGCAATACTTCAGGGTTCACCAAAGCAGGGAAGAAGCATAGAGTCAAGGACTGCCAATGAATGCTTTTGCCCAGTAGTGATTTACTTCACTTCTGCTCTCATTGCATTGGCCAAAAACAATTATATGGCCTTACCTAAGTTCAAGGGGATGGGAGAAGTGTAGTGTTTCCCCATGTGTGTTAGAAATAAAAGGGTTGTGCTTTTCACACATGAAGAAAAATAAATGACTTCACTATTATTTGTTATTCTTGTTCTTATATTTTTAATATACAGGGTAGGCAAAAGCAGGTTTACAGTTGCAAGTACATGAAACACAGAGTTTATTCTTATATTATTATTTATTAATTATTGTATTACTTATTTGTATTGCAACTGTATGTGGGTCGTTGCCATTCAAATTTTTACTTAAAAGGAGTAGCAAAATTAGTATATATTAATATTAAAAGTATTATTTTAAAGCTTTGAAATTAAACTACCAAGGCTATTACTTGAGGCAGCATGAATATAAATTTCAAATAACAACCAGTGTCATGATTGTATGGCAAAAACAATTACAACTGAATAAATTGCCCCTGCTGAGCATCTAGGAATTACAAGAGCAACTTCCATATGGAAGGTACCCCAGTGAGCTGATCTACCATGTGGGGCAGCAGTACAAATGCAGGCATAGCACCACATTTTGAAAACAAGATGTGTTTACTGTCTTTAACATCTCTCACACAGTACCACCCCCTTTCTCCTCTGCACTCAGGAAATATAGAAAAGATTTGAGGAGGAGAAAGGGTAGGGGAAGAAGACTGGGGTGAATTTGGTGGGACTGAAAAAATTTTCTGAGAAATAGGGGACTGCTGTATGTCTTCCTTCTCTCCTTCTTGGTTGACACTTCAAATGGAAAGGGAACCATTTTCCTGTCCTTAGCTATGCCCTCTGGAAATGACTGCTGTCCAATAGATCTTTCTATGTCTGTGCTGTTGAATATGGTGGCCACTAGGCACAAGATGGCTATTGAGCACTTGAAATGTGGCTAGTGCAACTGAGGAATTTTATTGAATTTAACAATTTTTAAGTAGCCACATGAATGCAGGTGATGGGAGAGAGGGAGGTGGTTTTTATTCCTGCTTTCTTGGTGTAGGTTTTCTGTACATCACAACTATTTTACCTCCCACACAAGAAGCTGTTAAAGATAAGTTAGGCCAGTTTAAAGGGAAGGATAAGGGGGGAACACAGCAGACAGGAGCCTGCTATAATGCCTTCCTTCCTTAGCCTGTGCAGCTCAGGCTCCCATCATGAACAGTGTGGTCCAGGGACCAAATGATACCCAAAGACTTTGCAAATATAAAAGTGGGGCCTATTACATGGATGTAAGATCTGGTTGGCCCCTGTTTTAAGGGAAGGCTATGGCTTTGGGTATGGAAAGAAAATAGAGGCAAATGAACCTAGGGTGGTAACCTTTTAATGTAGCATTACATCCATTTCTTTGTAATATGTTTGGGTATAAAATCTTTATTGTGCCTGAAATTCTTATTAACAATTCAGTGAACTTTAGTTTCACACTTGCAGCTTTTCAGTCTTCAAATTATTTTTTTTTCTTTCAAATTATTCTTTTATAAGAAGTGATTTTTTTGATGGTAGTTGTTTCATGAAAGATGTGGGCAGTTCCTGAAAGAAAACTGTCATCAAACATTCGTCTGGTGACTCTGCTGTGCTGGTGCTGTGCTAATAATAAATGGCACTTCACAACACTATTTATTTATTTTTTATCAAAATGACTTCTTAGCTGTAAAGTCCCCATGAGTGTGTGTCCTGGAAGCCTATATACTTTTCTACTTTTTTTTTTTTACTGTTTATTTCAGAAAACATTTACTTTTATTACACAATAGTAAAAAATAGTGCTCATACTAAACAATTCAATGAATCGAAGAGCCTCAGACCTCACTTAACCTGACTAGCCTCCCCTAGATCCTTGGGCAGAGGCCAGTACAGTGCACTGATGATTACCTTGAATTTTATTCTTGGGACTTAATGTGAAGGCAAGAGAGTGAAGAAAGGTAGGAAAGCAAGTATGATTCCAAATAATATGATTTAAAAAAGATAGAAATTGCGGGCCACGGTGGTTCAGTGGTTGAGTGTCTATGAACCAGAGTTCATGGTTCTATTCCTGGTCAGGGCACATAACCAGGTTGTGGGCTTGATCCCCAGTGGGGGCATGCAGGAGGCAGTTGATCGATGATCCTCTCTCATCATTGATGTTTCTATCTATCTCTCCCTCTCCCTTCCTCTCTGACATCAATAAAAATACATTAAAAAAGATAGAAATGCTTACTGTCAGAATTAAAACTACAATTCACCTTAAATAAACAGCACAAAGGAAGTTCTTTTTAAAACATAATATCCGTGACATAAATCCCCCCGCCCCCAACTGGAGCATGCATATAAACAGGAAAAAATTTTTTTTCAGTGGAAGGTTAATTGTTGAAACCACCATATTTACACTCAAATGCAAGACCATCCCTAGCCCTACCCCCAACATTGCAGAGCCTACCTTTATTTTACCATGACACTGACCCAGCTTAAGATTTCGATATGTAATTACTTCTCCAGATTATACCCATGGTTCTGATGCTATAAGACAAGTTTTAAAGGTTCAGAGTTTGAGTTCAGAATAATTGGGTAATTGGTATCATCCTGTGACAAGTTCCCCCTTTTCCTGAGGTCTTCTGACTAATGGCCCTATTGTTATTGTTGGAGTAGCTCAAACCACATGGAGCCATGACGCAAAACTTGATCTTTGGTAGAAATGCTTTACACGTTTATTCCCCCCAGGAAACCAAAGGGCAACAAAGCCACATTCCAGGTTGAGAACCTGGCCTTTTGCACCATGACCTAACCTATTTCAGGTGAAAAATGTTAGACCAAAATAGTTTTATAGAAAATTTTCCTTGGTTCTTGTAGTGGTTCTCAGCCCTAGCTGCACATTAAAATCACGAGGTGTGTGTGTGTGTGTGTGTGTGTGTGTGTGTGTGTGTGTGTGTGTTTAATGAGCCCACCATCTGGGCCCAACCTGAAACTTTGAAAAAAGACTTGGGGGGGGGGTTGGGGGTGCATCACATACCTGCTGAATTTAGGCCCCATGGAAGGCCTTGAGTATCTATTCTAAACAAGACTCCCAGATGATTAGAGAAAGTTGGTCAACCTGAGTTAGGGTGTTGATTTGGGGATAACATTTTTGAAATAAAATTAGTAGTCCCAAAGACATTGCTAATGCTGGTGTCTTATTTCTCTTCTTTTACTTATTCACATATGAATACTATCAAAGAGATATTTAAGAGAAGAGAAGGTTTACCATTTTTATCTCTAATCAAACCACAGTCTCTGATCCTAGGGGGTGCTTTCATGCATTAAAAATAAAATTTACATTTTCATATGGCAGCTTTCAGTGGTGCCAAATAGTCAGTGTGCTGTAGCTTAGAGCCCAGCAGAGTGGCCTTTACCCTCTGCTTTATGAGGGAACTTAATTCTAATGGAAAAGTATCTTGGGTTCTTTTTGTACTGTGAGACCAATTTGTCATTTCATCTCTAAATGAAATGGCAAGGGATTCTTCCATTTTACAGGTATTGTTTGAATGTCTACCTTATGTCAGATTCTGGGTCAGGTACTAGGGATACCAAATAAAGGAAGTTGGGGTTCTTCTCCTCAAGGAACTGGTAGGCTAGAGCAGGGGCTCTCTACCCACGATCTTGGACCAGCAGCATCAACATTCCCAACTTGTTAGAAAAGCCCCACTCCAGACCTACTATGGGAGGAGGAGGGGACCCAGCATTCTGTTTTAACAAGCCCTCCAGGTGATTCAGATAAAATTTGATAATCACGGGTCTGTCTCTAGATTCAGAAGGAGCTTCAGTTTAGCAGACAACAGCAGATTCTCGTTATTCAGGTTCATTTCATTTGGATGTTGATGTGAAGAGAAAAAAAATCGATTCCAGCTGGGGTGTGAGGACTTTGCACGTTCTCCTCATGTCTGCGTGGGTTTTCTCTGAGTATTATTCCAGTCTGCATGAGTGTGGTGTGTGCGCCTGCGCCCTGTGATGCTGGTCCAGGGAGGCTCCTGCTGGGAGAGGCTCTGGCCACCCTCAACCCTGAACTGGAATCAACAGGTTGGAAAATAATTTTCTTACTTGTTTTATTAATCTTTCTTAAATGTATGGGTAGTTCAAATTTATTTCAATATTTAATATACATGGTTTGAGTCTTTATTTAGAAGTTTGGTGATATTTTTGTGACTAGAAATATGCTGCAGGAATTTAACTCTTGCTTTTATATCAGTTAGCCTATGGGAATATTGGTTTCATTATGGTTGTTTCATTCAAGTCGCAGTTTCCAAGGACCTATCCATGACGTCCAGGGAGGACTTACTGTACAGGTGCCAGGTGCAGGGGAGATGCGGAGGAAACTGGGGGTGTTACGGGAACTTCTGGGCGAATGCAAGGTTTGAACTCTCTCGGAACAGCTGGTGCAGAGAGCGGAGAAGTACTCCTGGAGAGGTGGGTAGGGACCACATAGGAGTTGGTGTTTTACTGTGAACGCAGCGCGGAACCTTCCTGACCTATAGTCAGATCATTTGCTCACTATCATCTTTTGGCCAAAGAATGGGCAGAGCTAGGAAAGGAAAATGTGTAATGGGAACATAGCAGAGTAAGCATTGGTTTCTGAATAAATTGAAAATCCCACGGCATTAAAAAGACTACACAAGCCTTCAGTGGTTTAATTAAAGAAAATAAGTATCTCTCCCAATTCTCAGAGGAGACGGAGTTCAGGGCTCAAAGCTTCCACACAAGAGGGAGAGGGAAAGAGGAGCAGCGAATCTCTGCAGGTCTGCCCGTGGCACCCCTTCCTCTTGGGGTTGCCTTCACATTTGCACAGTACAGTCACTGAGCAGTAGCTGGTTTCAGGAACTGGACACGAGTTACTTTTAACACATCTCACAACTCTGAAAAGATTTTGTCATTCCGTGTTCAGAAAGGAACTCAAAATCACAGGGCACTAGACTCCAAGGAGGAAGATATTGGGCAAAATATTGCTCTTCACTCAGGGTCAACCAGAATTGAAGAAACTAGGGTATAAAAGGTGTAAGGAGAGTAAGTGACCTGTTCAAAGTCAACATGTTGGTAACTGGAACAGGAATCCAAACCAGGCCTGCGTAAGGGGAATTTGTCAGACTGTATGTGACCAGAAGGAGACTGCGTGTCCTACCCCAGGAGATGGCTGTTCTAAGTACAATGAACAGTTGGCATTAACCTCTTGCTGCGTTGTAGCTAATCCAGTGATTTAAAGTTCTTACTTTCTTCATCCAAATAATAAATGGTTGTTTTATATTTATAAGGAACAACCTTCACAGGCCTCAATAGTCAGATTTTTCATTTTATTGCCACAGCATTTATATAGTTGTCTCTTCAAATGGCATCTGGATTAGGTATGAAGTGGACTGACTTCTCATGACAAGACATTTTATAAATTAAATTTAATGGTTGGTTTTAGGTCACTGCACAAATGCTGAAAAAAACAAAAAGTATATACATAAATATATGTATTTAGGAATGTATATGCCAAAAATCTATTTTATAGCATATTCTTGTACCTCACACGGATTATGTAGCATATATTATAGGGTTTTGTCAAAACTAAAAGAGATGGGTAATACATCACATATAAAAAACTCAATTCTATTTTTTCTTCCTATACCCACAATAAACAATGAAAGAGATTTTAGTTAAAAAACAAAGCTTTCTATAGTTTTATTTCAAAGACGATTGGCAAAATATTATAATAGACATTTAACTTTTTATTTCTGTGTTCTGGTTTATTAAACCAGAACAATTAATAGTCACTTTCTGTCTCTTCTGTTGGATCATAAGCTTTTTTCTCTCCAGACAATTGCAGATATGTTTTTTTCTATATTCTTCTCCTAGAGCAAATTGTAGGGAATATATGAGAGATTCAGAGGAGGAAAAAATAGAGAAATATAACACCTCTTTCAAATATAGGGGCAGCTGTTTCTTGGAAGTATGATGGAGTCTCCTGGGAATTAAGCAGAATTTGAGAAGGTCTGCCTGTCTTCAGTGGCTCTTGAGATGACGGATAAACTACAAACTTTACTCAGCACAGCTCAAGAGAAGTGTTTTCTCTCCTTTCCTAATCCTCTTTCCCTTCTCTTAGTTCAAATCAGCAGATAGTAGCTCGGATTAAAACTCACTATCTAGATATAAACAACAGGGCTGATTAAATGGATCACTTTGCCAAGGGAGATGTAGCTGGAGTGCCCATTTTTCATTCAAATGTCTCAGCTTTGTGGAAGTAGCTTCCAGCTCTAAATAGATTGAATCACCATTAAACTACTGGAAAAATAGGAACACAGGCACACACTTTCTTATTAGATGAACATGGCAGGTTGTCTGATAATGCAAACAATTAAGTGGGAGCATTTAATTATAGCTCTCAAAGGGTCTGACACAATTCCTTCTTTCAGTGGTTCTCAACCTTTCTAATGCCGCGACCCTTTAATACAGTTCCTCATGTTGTGGTGACCCCCAACCATAAAATTATTTTCGTTGCTACTTCATAACTGTAATTTTGCTACTGTTATGAATCATAATGTAAATATCTGTGTTTTCCCACAGGTTGAGAACCACTGCTGTAGAGACTAAGACCATGGGAAAACACAGATATTTACATTATGATTCATAACAGTAGCAAAATTACAGTTATGAAGTAGCAACGAAAATAATTTTATGGTTGGGGGTCACCACAACATGAGGAACTGTATTAAAGGGTCGCGGCATTAGAAAGGTTGAGAACCACTGTTTTATTTTTTTTTTAAATTTTTTAAATTTTTATTTTTTTCAGGACTTTTCTTTTTTTCTTTCTTTATTTTTTTTATTGTTAAAAATATCACATATATTAGTACATATATCTCCTTTTTTCCCCCCATTGACCTTCCCCCAGCCTCCCCTACCCCCTGTCGCATGCCCTCATCCCACCCCCCCAGTGTCTTGTGTCCATTGGTGTGCTTATATGCATGCATACAAGTCCTTTGGTTGATCTATTTCCCTCCCTCCCCAACACTCCCCAGCCTTCCCGCTGTAATTTGACAGTCTGTTCGGTGCCTTACTGCCTCTGTATCTATCTTTTTATTCATCAGGTTATAACGTTCTTTATTTTCCATAAATGAGTGAGATCATGTGGTATTTTTCTTTCATTGCCTGGCTTATTTCACTTAACATAATGCTCTCCAGGTCCATCCATGCTGCTGCAAATGGTAAGAATTCCTTCTTTTTTATAGCAGCGTAGTATTCCATTGTGTAGATGTACCATAGTTTTCTAATCCACTCATCTGCTGATGGGCATTTAGGCTGTTTCCAAATCTTAGCTATGGTGAATTGTGCTGCTATGAACATAGGGGTGTATATATCCTTTCTGATTGGTGTTTCTAGTTTCTTGGGATATAATCCTAGAAGTGGGATTACTGGGTCAAATGGGAGCTCCATTTTTAGTTTCTTGAGGAAACTCCATACTGTTCTCCAGAGTGGCTGCACCAGTCTGCATTCCCACCAGCAGTGCACTAGGGGAGAACCACTGTTTTAGAGGAACACAGTTTTTTTTCCCTTAGAGCAGCCCAACTGGAATCTTGACACATGAACTCTTTGGAGTTGGGAGATGTGTGTGTGTTGATTTGTTTGTAGTGGTTATGGGTTGGAATGCTCCATAATGAGTAAATGTCCCAGGCCATTGCAGCTCAAAGTATGGCTCAGACAAGCAGCATCTAACCTGGGAGAGCTTGTTAGAATTGTGGAATCTTAAGTTTCACCCCTGACCTACTGAACTAGACTCTGAATTTTGAAGGATCCCCAGGTAATTTGCATGCACATTAAAGTTTGATAAGCAGTGTTCTAGAAATGCTGCTGGAACTTAAACCTGGATCAGAAGAATTTTTTAAAATACAGATTTCTGGGTTCTACCCCTAGAGATTCTGATTCAGTAAATCTGGGACAGGGTCTGTCAATTTGTTCCTCACATTTTTATTTAACTCAATATGTCCAAAATGTTATGATTTCAACATGTGATCAATATAAAAGTTATCAATGAAAGAAATATTTTACATTCTTTTTTGGTAGTAAATCTTTAAAATCTAGTGTGTATCTTATAGCACATCTCAGTTCAAACAGCCATATTTCAAACGTCCAATAGCCACATGTGGCCGGTTAGGGCTGCCTTATCAGACAGCATACTGGGGCACTGGTTACCAAATGTTATTTCAAGACTGCTACTGTTTCTGAAACTTTCACTGACCTCAGGAGAAATGAGAAAAATAAGCTAAATTTACTCAATTTAAAGAATTCTTCTTTATACTGATATTACTTTTTATCACTTTTTCCTACTGAAATGACCTCTTTGATGCAGTTATTTTCAAAATGTGGTCCCCAGACCATCAGCGTCAGGTGGGAACTCGTTAGAAATGCAAATTCTTGAACCCTAACTTAGATCTACTGAGTCAGGAACTAAAGTGTGAGAATCACTGCTTTAGTGAAGTGATGGTGAAAAAATAAGTGGTAGATTAAAAAAATTTTATAACTGTACTTGGCAAAATAAGAACTTGGTAACTTTATGCTAGTCCCTCAATGAAAACATGTATTTTTTGTTGTTGTTGGTTTATGAAATATGAAAGTCAGAGAAACAATGTATGGGAAATTAGTGAAATAACTTTTTGTGCTGCTGTGGATAAAATACAGTTTAAAAAATAGGGAAAGACCAGGAAAATGAGTGTATATATAAGCATACAAATGAGTCCCAGAAAGTCAGTGCTTGGTTCTCATTAGTAGCACCTTTATGCAATTACTGCTGGAGAAAGAATACACTCACTAGGCAGCACTTACTAAGAAAATTCACATTTCCTATGCAAAATAGTGAAAATGAGTAAAAAAAAAAAAGTCCCATAAATATTGATGATCTCATTCTTCAGCTCTCTAGTAATTAGTATTTGGCTTTTATTGCTACAAAAGTTGTTCTCCAAAATTATAACTTAGTCTTTACAAAATAAAAAACAAACAAAACCTTTTTACCAATTGTATATTTTCTTTTAGAAACATTACTAAATAAGGCACGAAGTTATATTAAATTTTGTTTCTTCAGTCAACTGAGAGGTGGGAGAATATTGAAATGAAGTAGAGAAGCTAAAATATGAAATAATATAGGGAATTAAGCATGAATGATTGGACTTAAGCATGGATGATCGGACTTAAGCATGAATGATTGGATAGGTGGAACAAAAAGAAAATCTGATAACCTAAAGAAACATGTATGTGTGCTTAGGGGATCCATGGGACCCAGTGTCAGTCTTGATTGCCATATGTGATGTTAGCCATTCTAGTCTAAGGCTCATTTTTTTTTTCTAAATAAACATGAATTGCAATGGCAGAATATGTCAAGATTGTTGTTTAAAGAATCAATGTTTTTAAATTTTTTTTTTTAGATTCCTGAGGAAAACCATTATGAAGTTCAAACCATTATGGTTTCCCTTTTACAAGAAGTTCCTGTTAGGCTTAATCCAGAGGAAATTCAGGGATATAAAGAGGAAAGATGGGATAAAAATGACCAGTTCTATTGTTCTGTATGAATAAGATACCTCCATCTACTTAATGCTAAAATTAGAAATTTCCTCCTTTGTAGTTTGGAGATCTAATAAGCCTCTGGGTTTGGTGTGTGGGTCTCCTCATTTCTAGAGCTGAAGCCAAGTGGGTCATTCTTCATTTGCAGACTACAAAGCTGTGCTGTCCAGTATGGTGTCTGACCAGCCACATGTCGTTGTCGTGCACTTGAAAAGAGGCTAGTCCAGATCAAGATGTGCTGTAAGGGTGAAAGGCACACCAACATTTAAAAAGTTAGTATGAAGAAAAATGTAAAACGTCTCATTAGTAATTGAAAAAATAATGATGAGATGTTGAAATTAGGCTAGTAAGAAAGTTTAAAATTACACGTTTGGCTTGTGCTATATTTCTATTGGACAGTACTGCTATAAAGTGATATTCCTTGAATATTATGAATGCTGCTAAGAATACAAGAGATGGGATATAATTTTATAGTCCAGTATGGAATGACTATGAAAACCTACACTGTTTAATTGAAACCTATTGCTAAATAAACAGGTTTGTGCAAAAGTACTTTTTAATGTTTTATCATTGAGAAAAACTCCCAGTTCTGTGACTCTTTTACAGGTGCAAAATTGGAAACTGAAATAATTATTCTCGTAATTCAGGCAATTTTTTTTTAATCTAAAATATTCAGATAATCAAGGCAAATGTTAAATGTTTTAAATCTTAATTTCTGTTATAAAACATAGTAGGCATACAGAAGAATGTATGAGATATATGTTTACTGTTTCAAGGAAAATTATATGGACTCCTCTAATTTAGCACCAAGCTGAGAAATAGAACATTACCATATCCCAGAAACCCTCTGTGTGTCCTTCTCTTGCTCTGGAAATAAACACATTTCTGAACTTTAGTATTCCTCTCCCTGCTTTTTTAAATGGTCATCACTGCCTATTTATATGTCCCCAAACAGTGTATTGCTTAGTTTGGATTGTTTTTAAACTTTATATAAATGAAAACATACTCTACATATTCTTCTGTGACATGTTTCTTTTAATTTAACATACTATTTTTGAGATCCATTCATATTGGTTTATAGCTATAGTAGATTAATTTTTATGATATGGTATTTGATTGTGAAAAAAATACCACATTATTGACCTTGTCTGTTGAATTCATTGAGGTTGTTTTCCAGTTTCCACTGTAATAATGCTGTTATATACATCCTTCTAAATGCCTCCCGGTGCACATATACAAGCTTTCTCTAGCATATACACTTAGGAGTGGGAACATTGGATCATAAAGAATATATACACACTTAGTTTTATTAGGTAATGCCAAGGTATTTTCCAAAAGTGTTATACCAATTTATGTTCTCACCAGCAGGACATGAGCATGTTCATTGCCCCTCAATCTCATAAACAGTTGGTTGTATCACACTTCTTTTTTAAAATTTTATTCTTTTGGTTTTAAGAGTACGTTTATGAGATAAACCAAAGGACTTTATGCATGCTTATAAGTCTAACCAATGTGCACAGACACCAGGGGGGTGAGGGCATGAGTGGGGGGGGGGTGAGGGGACAATGAGGGGATAAGGACACATATATAATACTTTACCTTAATCAATAAAGGAAAAAAAGTAAAAGAAACTGACAAACTGTTATTCTCTGGAGCATTTCTTGCTTCTTGACATTGTCATCAGTTTGGCTCAAATAAAGTCTTACAAAAATTAAAAAAACAAAAAACAAAACAACCACCACCACCACCACCAACAAAAAAACTGGGGGCAGTGAAACAAGGAAGGACTTAGCATAGAAGGAGTGACAGGAGCCTAGGTGGGGTCACGTTGGCTCATTGAGAAGTCAGAGAACAGGGGCCTTGAGGACAGGTTCAGGGGTTAGCACAGGATGAGCTGCTGCTGCCCATGGTTCCCCTGATTGCAAGTCTCCTGGGGTGCCCTAGGGCAGTGGTCGGCAAACTCATTAGTTGACAGAGCCAAATATCAACAGTACAACGATTTAAATTTCTTTTGAGAGCCAAATTTTTTAAACTTAAACTTCTTCTAATGCCACTTCTTCAAAATAGACTCGCCCAGGCCATGGTATTTTGTGGAAGAGCCACACTCAAGGGACCAAAGAGCCACATGTGGCTCGCGAGCCGCAGTTTGCCAACCACGGCCCTAGGGTTTAGGAGATGAATGCCTGTGGGAGAAGTAGAGGGGAAGGGAAAGGCTCGCATGGGTGTGCTCCGGGGAGAGGGAGCCTGGGGCCCGTATCACACTTTTTAAGCCAGACAGTTTCGGAATGGTCTTTTATTTGCCATGAGTTGAACATCTTTTTGTGTTTATGGGAGATTTGTGCTTCATTTTCTATTTGGTTTGTCATTTTTGCTGATTTGCAGAAGTTTTAAAATATATTTTGCATTCTGATACTTAATGTGTTGCAATTATTTTCTCTCAGTTTGGAGTTGTCTTTTTCACCCTTTAAAATGCATTTTGATCAACAGAAGACATTAATTTTAATATAGTCAGTATTTCCCTTTATAGTTTGAACTTTTTATGTCTGATTTAAGAAATCTTTCCCTACTTCGAGACCATAAAGATGTCCTACTAGTTTGTCTTCTGAAGTTTTATAGTCTTACTTTTTATATTTAGGTCTTTAATTTACCTGGAACTGATTTTTGTTTATTGTGTGAGGGAAGATTTTAATTTTTTTAAAATTTAATTTATCTTTATTGTTGAAAGTATTACAGATGTCCCCCTTTTCCCATCAATTGACCCCCTCCACCTCATCCCTGTCCCCTCCCCAGACCTTCCCCAAGAGGAAGGAGTGTAATTTAAATTTTTTCATATTGAAAACAAATTCTCCCATTACTATTTACTGAAAAAAAAAAATCGTAAGTTCCCCCCTGATCTGCAATAACACCTCTGTCATAGGTTAAATGGCAATTTATGTATGGGTTTGTTTCTGAACTCTGTGCTGTTTCATTGACCTAAGGTTCTATACACCACTCCCTTCTTAAAAAAACATCACATTGTATAGTTCTTCATTAATTAAAGTCTTCTTTAATATCTGTCAATAAAGTTTTATGTTTTTCTCCTTAATGATCTTGCACAATTTTTGCCAAATTTATTCCTAAGGATCATTTTTTGATGCTGTAAGAAATTGTGTATTTAAAATTCTTTTCTGCTTATTACTGGTATAGGGAAATACAATAAATTTTGCATAATGATATTATATTTAGCATATTTAGTGACATTTTTGTTTTAACAACTTATATTTTTAGACAACCACATCATTTTGCATGACAAGTTTGTTCTTTTTTTAAAAATTTTTAAAATTGATTTCAGAGAGAGGAAGGGAGAGGAAGAGAGAGATAGATACATCAATGATGAGAGAGAATCATTGATTAGCTGCCTCCTGCCCGCCCCCTTCTGGGGATGGAGCCCGAAACCTGAGCATGTCCCCTGACCAGGAATCCAACTGTGCCTGCTTGGTTCATGGGCCTTTGTTCAACCAACTGAGCCACACCAGCCAGACAGGTTTGTTCTTTCTTTATCTGTTATTTTTTTTCTTGCTTTATTTGACTGGTTTAGACCCCCAGTTTAATTTTGCATAAAAGTAGGGATAACATAAATTTAGCTTATTCCAGATTTTTAAGTGGAATGCTTTCAAAATTTCAAAATTGATTATGTTGTTTGCTGTAATTTTGGGGGTAGATATCCTGTATCAGATTAAGAAAGTTCACTTTAACATATGGTTTACTAAGAATTTTACTGTTAAGGAATGTTGAGTTTTATCAAATGCATTTTATGCATTTGTTGTGATAGTCAGATGTTTCCCTGCTTCAATTTGTTAATGTGGAGATTACATTACTTATTTTTCTTTCTTTAAATACTTTGAGAGATCTAGTTTGCTGCTGTTTTATCTGGGATTTTTGCATTTATGTTCATGAGTAAGATTGGTTTGTAAATTCCTCTTTTTGAATGTTGTTGTTGAATTTTGGTAGCAAGGTTATCCTAGCCTCAGAAAATGAGTGGAGTAGTGTCTTTCATTTTTCTCTCTCTATAATGTGAAATAATTTAAAATTGAAATTGTTTCTTGAATAGTTAGTATAACTTAACAGTTAACTCTCCAGAGTTATTTTCTTTGGGGAAAGATTTTTTAAATATACTTTTATTGACTTCAGAGAGGAAGGAAGAGGGAGAGAGAGCTAGAAACATCAATGATGAGAGAGAATCATTGACTGGCTGCCTCCTGCACGCCCTCCCCCCCCCCCCCCCGGGGGATTGAGCCTGCAACCCGGGCATGTGCCCTTGACCAGAATCGAGCCTAGGACCTTTCAGTCCACAGGCTGACGTTCTATCCACCGAGCCAAACCGGCTAGGGCGGGGGAAAGATTTTTTAAACCAATGATTAAATAGCTTCGGTATTTATAGTATCATTCATATTTTTTATTTCTTCTTGATTCAGTTTAGATACATTTTCTTTTATAGAAATAATTTTAACTAAGTTTTAATTATTGAAATAATGCTCACACATCTCTTATCTAATATTTGTTACATTCTAATTTATGTCCCTCTTTATTTCATACATTTATGTAATATTTTAATTTCATGTATGCACTACGTATTATGTGTTGCTAAATCTGTCCATTGAGTGTTTAATTTCAAGTGCTACTTTTTAAAATTTATAGGATTAAACGTGCTTTTTAATATTCTTATCTGATAATTCAAGTATTTGAAGTGTTTTGAGTCTGTGCTACCTTTTGTTCTGCTGCTTCTTACTCATGGCCTTGATTCCTTGTGTGTTTAGTAATTTTGACTCTTGAGTTGTTTAGTTTTTCTTGGAAATTTATCCATTCAGTTTCTCTGCGTCCTGGAATGAAAGAGACAGTTTCCTACAAAGGATATACATTTGCTTTGTTAGGTACCTGGGTCATTACCAGTTCAGAACCACATTAAGTAATGCCGACTTCAGGTTTTATTTAGGCTGCTTCAAAAGTGCGAATTTGTGGTGCAAAGTTGTGTGAGGGTCAGCTTCTGGTTACCAATTCTCTGTATAATTTCTCCTCACTCTGCTCACTGCCAAGTTTTGAAACTGTTAGTTTTCCATGCAATCTTTTGGGGGTGGAAATGGGTAGTTTATTTTAGTCCCCTCTTTCACTGAGTGTATGATTTTGGGTCCCAGTTTTATGAGGGTTCTAATATAAGACACTCCAACTTGGGTGGTCCCTGGGCTGTGTCTTCTGTGTCCAGAGCATGGAAATCTATGCTCACGTATACTGGGTTCAGCAAATGTCTTGAGGGTAATGCTGATTCAGTGCTGCCTTCCTGGGTACTTCTTACTCTTTTTGCTCTCATATGGATGCATTCAAGTTGTTTTAAATTTTATCCAGTATTTTTAGTCATTACCAGGAAGGGTTGGTACTGATACTTAATATAATATGTTGCCCAAAACTCAACTACCTGTTTTGAACTAGAATTATCCACATAAATCCTCACTTTTAATAAAGGCTTGCTTATCAATTATAAGTATATGGAGGGTCTTGGTGGTAGGTAGAGTTCACATGATCATTGGCTCTGTCTATTCCTTAAGCTTCCAGGTATAGTTGGCAAGGGAAGGGAAGGCAAAAGCAATTGAGATAGAGATGATATGTAATTTTATAGGGTTTACAAGGAGTATGGAGAGAGAAAGAAACTATGTATTGACCCCTGGCTTAGTAAATATTAAATTATTAATATTTAAAATAGTACTTCACCTATTTTATCTCATTACAGTACTCCTATGAAACAGACATAATGACAGATGATATAACAGTTAGTATTAATGTTTACTGCATGTCAGGTTATTGCCAAGTAATTTACATGTATTTTTTTCAATTAGCACCGTTTTATAGGTGAGGAGATAGGTTTAGAGAATCATTTGCTTAATGCCACTCAATAGCCACTGACCAAATATCCAAAGAGTGCTTTTAGATTTAGGCTAAAATAATGGAATTTGGTGTCTGATTTAAAATCACACCTGCTTTACCTCCTCATGTCCTGAAAAGAATAGTTCTAAGGTATTAACAACAATCAATGTTTGTTGTGTACCAGACACTCTTCTTACTGCCTTATATGTATTACTCATTTAATCCTAAAACAACCCTATGAAGTAGGTCCTACTATTATCATGATCCCAATTCTAAAAATGAGGAAACTGGAGTTCAGAGAGTTCAAGCAACTTGTCCAAGCTTACTAATAAGTGGGGAAGCAGAGATTTGAGCCTGAGTGGTCTGTGTCCACCGTCTGTGCTCTTGACCACCATGCTATACTGCCTTTCACATTGTGAACCAGGACTTTGAGGATAGAAAGAAAGGAGTTCTGCTTTGTGATGGAATCAGGATTTCTTTCCAGACATATTCACCAGAATCAGGGGTGGTTAAACAGGTGAGAAGATCAAGAAAGGATAGTTATCATGTTTCATATACCCTAAGAAGCCTGAAACACCAATCAGAACTCTTGATCTTAAAATGAACTGTGGAAAGAAAGGCAGTGTGTCCTTGGCCAGATTGATAACCAGTGAGAAAACTATTGTGTGTGTGGGAACAAGTCTCCAGCAATGAAGAGATCAGCAGAGAAAAACAGTTCTCCCGAGACCCACTGTTAGTGTAGCCAGGTGAATATTACCAGGTGAAACAGAGTTCTAGAACTCTTGTGTATGTTCCTAATCTTAGAAAAAGCATTCCTAAGCTGCTCTCTCAGTCTTTGTAAGGGCCCAGGGGATTACCAATGGGTTAAAATGTTTTGCAAACCATTTATGACACCATTAAATATAAGTGTTTCTGTTTGCCTGGTTGAAGGACTCATTTATTCTGCAAGAGTGAGCAAATGGGAATTTTGGGGTCATAACTTAAATTATTTTGGTGAAATTTTATACCAAAGGAGGAAATATAATGACTTACTTTAACTAAAAGAATTATTTCTCTCAAAATAATAAACGCAAAGAGCCCTTCTCTAGAGGAAACTAAAAAGGTATTTTTTCTTCCAAAGTTAGCACTTTTATTTAGCCTTCCAGTAGGTGTGATTAATATATATGGGATCTCAGCTTGAGCCTGGGCTAGGGCTTGAGTATGTGTGGATACATCTGTTAGACGCATGGGACAGCACCTAAAGAACATTTGTAAGGGGCACTGGGCACTTCCGAGGAGAGAACCAATTTTAAAGAAAGGAGGAGCCAGGCATGCCTGCCTCACTAACAGGGGTTTGGTTACTATGGGGAGCAAGTTGCCGATAAAAGTGAAACCACAAACAAAAGCTAAAGTTCTGTATGATACTGTCATACAAACATCACTACTTTGGAAACTTTAAGCAGGTTGTAAGGTCAACATTAGGCAGATGTCGGGCATTGTCCCCATCCCACCATCCCTCTCTGGTATCTCTGGTGACATGGAAGTGCCCAGTGGATGCCAGAGAGAGCAGTAACAGATGCTGTGGGATTATTCATGAGCACACCTGCATTTCAGAAGCACCTGACCTCAGAGAGCACTTAGAGCATTGGAGAAACTTTTATAGGGCGTTGAGGTTCTTGCCAGGAGGAGGCAAGAGCCCATAGACTTTGAGTTCTAATTATTAGTGTGGTTATGTTTGTATTCAATGGTTGGGGAGGCCTGGGGAAACTCGGGTTGCAGTCATATTTGTATACGTAGAAGATTTTCTGTACAGCTAGAGGCTACCAAATATATATAATCATGCTGCTAAACATATAGATGCCATAGGATTTGGTATCCTTCAGGAGCTTTCTAAAATGGGTGAAGGTACTATAAACTTGCAGTTATAAGATAAATAAGTTTGGGGGATATAATGTACAGCATGGTGACTGTAGTTAACAATACTGTGTTAATATATTTGAAAGTTGCTAAAAGTAGATCTTAAAAGTTCTCATCACAAGAAAAACAATTTGTAACTATGTGAGATGATGGATGTTAACTAAACTTCTTGTGGTGATCATTTTTACAATATATACATATATCAAATCATGCTATACATCTGAAACTAATACAATGTGATATGTCAATTTATATACCAATAATATTGGTAAAAAAGCAAAGATGCATTAATTGACCCATTACTGTTTTGAAGGTTACAATTGTTATATATATAAAACAAGAATACCATATATATATATAAAACAAGGATACTATATATATATATTTTTTCCCTTAGGCTTTGTACTTAAACAGATCAGAAAATATGAGTAAATTAAAGCTTTACATTAATAATTTTTTAATATTTGGATTTTATGACTTTTTAATCTCTTACTAGAGGCCTAGTGCATGAAAATTCATGCACTGGAGGAGGGTCCCTCAGGCTGGCCTGCCCCCTCTCACAGTCCAGGAGACCTCAGGGGCGGGAGGCGACCTGGCGATCAGGGGAAGACGATGCCCCATCACACCTCTGCTGCTTCCACTGCTGGCAGCGCAAGCCTCGGCCAGCCCCAGTTACCTGAGCCTTGGGCGGCCCTGGGTGGCTGGGCAGCCGCCATCCGAGGCTTGCCTGCGTCTCGGGCCAGCTCTAGGCGGCTGGGGGGCTGAGGGGACTGGGGGAATCCAGAGGCAGGCGCGTGGAGCGGCTGGGCCCGCCTGGGGGCAGGCCTGGCCTTGCTGTACACCTGCCGCCCCAGCGGGGCTGAGGGGACTGGGCGCCACCATTTTGTGGCTGTGGGCGCTGCCATCTTTGAGGGCGTGACAGTCAATTAGCATATTCCCTCCTTATTGGCTGTGGGCACTGCCATCTTTAAGGGCGTGACAGTCAATTAGCATATTCCCTCCTTATTGGCTGTGGGTCCTGCCATCTTTGTGATGGCATGAGGGTCAATTAGCATATTCCCTCTTTATTAGATAGGATTGGGTAGAGAAGGCTTTTGAGGAAGAGCGGCTAATAGGCAGCAGTCAGAAAATGAATAAGTGGTTTTGAAATTTCTATTAGTAAAATTAATGGATATTTTCTAACATCTATTTATTTAATAGTGCATTTCAGAGAGTAACTGGTTAGTAAATATTTGTTAAATAAATTTTTCTGATAATGCCAGTGTGCCTCAGGAAGTTTAATTTACTATTTTCATGTTATCTAGCAATGCAGAGGTTTAAAAACAAATTAGGAAGACTGAGCTTTCTAGTGTGAAGTCAGAAAAAACCATGACCATGTCAAACAAAGACTGCAAAAAACATACCGGGTGAAATTTTTTATTTTTAAATATATTTTATTGATTTTTTACAGAGGAAGGGAGAGGGATAGAGAGCTAGAAACATCGATGAGAGAGAAACATCGATCAGCTGCCTCGTGCACACCGGTTGGGAGTGTGGGTGTATAATTTTTGTTTTTGTTCTTCCTTTCCACATGAGTGTGGGTGTATAATTTTTGTTTTTGTTCTTCCTTTCCACGTGAGTGTGGGTGTATAATTTTTGTTTTTGTTTTTGAACATTGGTGTTTGAGGGGCCCATGAACAGGCGGTGCTGGCTCCCCTCCGTTCAGTAATATTGCATCTGAAGTGGGTCTTCCTTTCCATTGGCCTATTTACTCCTAAGACCTACTCAGAAAAGTGGAGTCCAGTTATTATTGACTCATCTTTCTTATGCTCTGGGAGGTACACCTGAACCAATAATAGGAATCAAAATATTCCTTTAACAAAGTTATGCTGATATATGAACATTTTATTTAATTTATTTACTGAAAGGAGAACATTGTAAACTGAAACATGTTCATTATGACTAGTGGTCTTTTTCTATAGCAAGAAAATCACAGCAGTATTAAGGAAATTCTCTATATAATTGGGATAAAAGTTATACACAGTTTGTGTCAGTGTTTTCACTCAACATTGCATTACCAACCCTTTCCATGTCACTAAGTATTTTTAAAAAATATTGTTTTTAATGACTCCATGAAGTTTCATTGAATTGGGAATACCATCATTTCGTTTACTTTCCTATTTTTGGATATTTTATTTGTTTCCATGTTTTAGAAACACTTTTGCTTTTATAACACTGTGGAGAAAATACTAGTATATAAACCTTTGACCTTATTTAAGACTATTTCCTTGAGAATATATGCTTTAAGGATCCATTAACCTCTTAATAGGTTTCCATAACTTCAGTCTATCTCCTACCTACTGCTGCCAGAAAAGAATTTTCCTAAAACATCAATTACACCATTCATCCCATGCTCAAGAGCCCCCAGTGACTTCTTATTGCCTAGAGAGAGAGAGAGAGAGGAAAAAAACACACACCTCTAGAATCTTTAGCTTGGGGATTCAAGTCCTCGGTGGTTTTGTTCCTCCTAATTTCTATAATCCCTGTACCCTATGTAACCAGGCTCTTTGGGATGGATCTGCTGTCATCCAGCACCGACCTTGAGGATTTTCACTAATCATTTCTTACCCTCTCTCCATCTCTCCCTGTCACAAACCAAACATAAAATACAATTCTAATAGCTCCAGTGATGCATGGGGCATATTGCCTGTCACAAATAAAATGTTGATGTATCTTTAAATATCTCACTCCTGTCCCCAAGCTTTCTCCTTCCAATCAACCTTCTCCTTCTTCTATCCAGCTTTTCTGTATGTGACAGAGGTGTGTGTGTGTGTGTGTGTGTGTGTGTGTGTGTGTATGTGTGTGTGTGTGTAAAAGTTCTGACAGGATACATACTAAAGTTTGCCTATGAGAAAGGGCCCTGGGATAGAATTCATAGAAAGGATTAAGGGAAACTTAAACTTTTTATTCTATATTAGAGGCCCAGTGCACGAAATTCATGCACGGGGGAGGGGTCCCCTCAGCCCAGCCTGCACCCTCTCCAATCCCAGACCCCTCAGGGGATGTCCAACTGGATCGGTCCTAAACCGGCAGCGGACATCCCTCTTACAATCCGGGACCACTGGCTCCTAACTGCTCACCTGCCTGATTGCCCCTAACTGCCCCCTTGCTGGCCTGGTCACCCCCAACTTCCCCCACCTCCCCCCTGCTGGCCTGGTTGCCCCTAACCGTTCCCCCCCCCTGCCGGCTTGGTTGCCCCCCGCTGGTCTGGTCGCTCCTTACTGCCCCCCCCCCCAGCCTGGTCACCCCTCACTGCCCCCCTCTGTCAGCCTGGTTGCCTCTCACTGCCTCCCCCCTGCCAGCCTGATAGCCCCAAACTGCCCACTCCTACGGGCCTGGTCACCCCACGCAGCTTACTTTTCGGTCGTTTGGTTGGCCCTCACTAACCCCCCTGCCGGCCTAGTCACTGCACGCAGCCGGTTCAGTCATCCGTTCAGTTGCGATGGTCCCTTAGGCTTTTATTATTATAGATACCTCTATATTGTTTTGAACTTTCTTTTACAAGTATTTATTTTTAATTTAAAAACAATAAAATTATATGTTGGTTAAAAAAATCCCTCCCAGAGTTGTAATATATAATGAAGGTAGGGTTTATGAAATTGCTTCCTAAAGTTTTAAAGCTCAGGGCAAGTGCTAATGGCAGCTTTGTGGCTTTTCTCTGATCATAGAAGCACTTTGCATTCTACTTCACTAGTTCAGCTCAATTTCTATAACTTAATAGAGCCTGCCTTGATTGCTGAAACTCACAGTTTTTCTACCAACTCAAAGGCATATGAAATTGACTTCATTAGTGTCATGTGATGATAGATAAAAAAGGTATATTTAGCAGCAATCTGAACCATGAAAAATGG
Organism: Plecotus auritus; assembly: GCF_963455305.1. Lineage (NCBI taxonomy): Eukaryota > Metazoa > Chordata > Mammalia > Chiroptera > Vespertilionidae > Plecotus > Plecotus auritus. The sequence goes on from NC_137776.1 coordinate 44,196,171, forward strand.
TTCCAAATTACTCTATTTATGTAACTGTCTTCTACTATTTTTTTGTACTTTATTTATAAAGGTTATTTATTTTTTACTTTTTGTGTTTAGTGCACCACTATCTATGTGATCTTGGGAATTTCACAAATCCTTTGAGATTTTTTTTTCCATCCAGAATATAAAAGGCTTGAACTAGGCATATCTTCTAAGGTAACCTCTGGTTCAATAACGTTGTGATTCAGTTAGATGATGTGATTTTACCAGATAAGTGCCTTAATTTGAAACGGTACTTTCTTTAAAAAAAAAAAAAAAAAAAGGTCACTCCAAATCTTTTTATCTAAAGATACTAAATGGGACAACTCAATCTATTTGATGCAATAGAAAGGGCAGTGACTTTGAAATGAAAAGGACCTGGATTTGAATCCTAGCTCAATCATTACTAACTTCTGTTATCTTAGACAAATTGCTTGACTTAGTCTGTTTCCTTATTTATAAAAAAGAGAAGAGTCATCTTTCCCTGGACTATACATGTGGATTCATTCAAGACAGTGCTTAATACGTAGGATGCCCTCAGTAAATGTTAATTTCCTTTTTTCTTCATCAGTAACTTTGGGTTGTAAAAGGCATACTTTAAAAAGCAGCAAATGCTATTTTATATATCTATAAAGGAAATTCAGAGAGAATTGAGATGTGATCAGTGTGCATATGTGTGAAGCATTTAAGCAATCGTTACTCTAACTATATGCTGAAATGCAGAGCCACGATAGGCCTGTATTTTATTTCCTTTTTTCTAGAACTCTAGGTTGTGGCTAGTAACAGAAGGGTTATAAAAGGCAAATGCATCTCTGATGCTGTATAATGAATTGGTTAAGGTAGTCAGCAACTAGGAACTTTATGTAAGACTGTAGTGCCCCAGATGCTTCCAGGGCCAACATCTATTAGGCACAGAGACACAGTATCTGCAATATTTCTAGGGACCCATGAAATAATTTTAATTTATTTTTATTTAATATTATAATTTTAAATTATGTTTTTACTGATTTTAGAGCAAAAGGAAGGGAGAGGGAGAGAGATATAGAAACATCAACGATGAGAGAGGATCATCAGTCGGCTGCCTCCTGCGTGCCCCCTACTGGGGATCAAGCCCACAACCTGGGCGTGTGCCATGAACTGGAATCAAACCAGCAACCTCTTTGCTGCATGGGATGTCGCTCAGTCCTCTGAGCCACACTGGCCAGGCTTAATTTCTTTTTAAATCAGAAGGATAAAATGAGTTTTTAGGTTGAAGAAAACTATCTTAATATATAGCATTAATATAGATATCTTTATACCAATGCGGTTGAAAATATAGTTTTTAATTTTTTTTAATGGAGGAAGGGGACCATGCAAGTCATAATGTAGCCCTGGATCTTTAATGAAGTTTTAGACTCTCCCAGGAAACATATCTCCTGAGCATGTCAGGCTGAGTGATGCCTATCTATGCTAATTTCACCCTTTCCTGAGATGCATCAGGAAAGGAGGTTCATTGGTGTGGTCAGAGACCCATCCCCTGCATAGGTCTCTTTGTTTTTATTCCTGGTTCTGTGAGAAGGTAGCAGAAAAGCCAAACATGACAACAAAATAATAAAAATGTATTTACAATAAGCCTAATAGCCTCCTTACATGAGATTAGAATCTTGGGAGCAGAGACTTCCCTCTTATCACAGACTTATGTAAATTTAATATATAAACACCATGAATATGAAAGAATTTGCAAAGGACAGTTATGGAAAAGAAATTCAACAACAACAAAAAAATGGTAATCCAACTTAGGCTGAATAATAGAGAAAATATGAACTGCTTAGAAGTGGGATATGAATAGTAGAGATGACTTTCTGAGGTATGGAGAAACAGATACTGTGAGAAGGAAGCTGTGTGGCATAATGTCTCAGTATAGAGGACTCCCATCTCAAGTAGAACATTTGGCCACTAAATTCACTCCTAAGAAATCTTAAAGCATTAAAAGGTGGAGTAAGGTGGAGATCAGCCACTGTAATTCAAGGCCAACTGTTTCTGAGAGCTTGGCTGTGGGAGTCTGCCTTAATCTAAAAGGCATCCTTACTTAAAGGGGATTAAGTTGGTTGGAGAGAAAAGTTAGAAACTGTTCTTTTTTTTTTTCCCCACCACTGGGTTTGTGAGCTTTATTTTCAGTTTAAAATGATCATTTTGAAGATGACGTGAAGAGACATAAGGAGATGATGGCCATCTGCAAGCCAACAGAGAGGCCTGGGAAGGATCCTTCCCTCAGCCCTCAGAAGGAAACAGTCCTGCCAACACCTTGATTTTTGGACTTCCAGCTTCCAGAAAATGAGATGACTAGTTTCTGTTGTTTAAGCCACTGTCTGTGTGATACTTTATTATTAAACCCTAGCAAACTAATACAGGGGCTAAGACATCTTTTGTATGGACTAGACCCATAACAAGATAAGGTCCCCCAATACTATTTTGGAGGGCCTTTTTTTCCTTGTAGTAGAGAATGATCAAATGTAAATAATAGGCTTTTTATGTTTTCAAGAATTTTGGATAAACTGAAAATAAAGGTGGCCCAAGGATTTAGGGTTAACAGTGTAAGCACCTTGAATTTCTAATTCATGCAAGTAAGACTTGGTACATCATAGAATTCAGTAGTCTTCTCTGCATTTCAAATAAATGATTCCTCTAACATCAGACATTATTAACCAAAATGAATTTCCAACTCAATCCAAATATTTAATGATGGTAATGATAAAGGTAGAGTCATCTGTCCTTAAGGACATTTGGACATCTTTGGGGTAGAAATAAATTAGATTGAGCTGAAGTGTTTTAATCATACTTAAAGATATGTCCAATGATATTGGTTCAGATTGCATCAAATGCAGTTATTTTGGCCCAAGTAATTCAGTGGAAAATTTGGTAGGATTATATATACTGAGTAGACAGAGTATTATGATCTCTGAATGCATAATAATCTGGCCACTCAGTGTATATCCTATATAATAAAAGGCTAATATGCAAATTGTCCCCTCGACCAGGAGTTCGACCAGCAGGCAGGCCGGCCAACTGCCCATCCCCCTGGCCAGGCTGGCCGGACCCCCACCCATGCACAAATTCATGCACCGGGCCTCATATGTGTATGTATGTGTGTATATATATATATATATATATATATATATATATATATATATACTGAGTGGCTAGATTATTATGCATTCAGAGATCATAATAATCTGGCCACTCAGTGTGTATATATATACATATATATATATTTCTCAGGCAGATGAATTTAAAACACTTTTTTGTAAGACAGACTTAAAATATTATAACCACAACTACTGCAGTGCTGTTTATATTATTTGCATAATATATTTATTTGCATACTAATGAAGGGAGTAATTTACTCTTCCTAAATTTCTCCTGCCTTCTCCCACAGCATTTGAACACAATACTCACAACCATCCTGCTGAGGAAGTCAGAATCATCCCTAACCACCTTCCTGACAGGAGGTCACTTAGGGAGCTCACTGGATTTCTCATGTTTCCTTAGAAGCTCTTATTAATATTTATTTGATTCTGCTAATTTAGAGGGACTTTAGCAAATGAAAGTTCTCCAGAAGATCAATTGTTTTTTCTTTAACTAATGTTCATTGCTTTGCAATGCTATCAATGAAATTCACAGGTGAAAATAACCTAAAAAATCATATACTATTACATGTCTTCTTCAAAGGAAACTAGTGGTCAGAAGGTATTTTTTTCTTAGTTATGATTTGAAAATATAGGTAGGATGTAGTTAATTATAATTTTGATTCCTATTTGACTAGGAAATACTATACAAGACATTTCTGATGTCTGATGCACATAGTAAGTATATCAGACACCTCTCTTTTGTCTGATTTTTCTGGCCTTTGCCTGTTTCTCTAGAACTCTGGATGCCTTCTTCCACTCCAGTTGCTGAATAGCGACTGACCTGGTATGACCCCAGGATATAACAGATGAGAGGGAGCTGATAGATAATTTCTCTCTTCCATCCCTTAATGAGCTATTCCAAGAGAGCTTTCTGTATAGCTTATACTGAGAGACTGTGTCTTGCTGCCCTTGGATTACATCTCCCAATAAAGCTTAGAATTTAAGCTTTGCCCTAGGCTCAATTTCCAAGGGAACTTATTTCAGGATAATAAAAATTCCAGAAATGTTTAGTAAATTGAAATGAATAAAAATATGGGCTAAATAAAGGCTTTTTTTTTTTTCATCTTTCTGTGCTTTATAAGAACTTGATTTGCATTTCGTGATCCATTATCATGTGGTTACCTCTGGATGGTGGATATGGTGCTGAGAAGGAAATAACCAACAAATCAAAGTCTATTTAATTGACGGTAAGTAGTTGTCCAGGTGACTCAAAGAGAAGTTACATTTCCAAAAGGCTGATTTAATAAGGGAAGAGTATGAGTGAATGATTCTGGCTGAGAAGAGAATCGTCTAGACTGTGGGCCTGAAGCTCATCTTTTCCTCAGGGACATAGCTTACCTCTAGATAAGTAATGGCCATCTCCTCTAGGTACCCTTCCTATTAGAAAAACTCCTACGTAAATTCTGGCCTTCAGAAGAAAAACTCAAGTATTTCTCTAATATCTGTTCAATTGCAATGATTTTGTGATGTTTATATGAGACTTGAAAGACTAAAAATGTGAGGCTGCTCTGTTAAAGGGACAATAGAAAAGAAGGACATTTTATTTTATTTTTTTACTACTCTCATGCCTTTAGTAAATGACAATTGTTAGGAATTTCCATAGTAACTAAAGGAAAATTGTTGAAGAAATTCAAGATGTTAAAAAATGAGATACAGCATCTGTCATATATTTTAGTGCAAGATGGTATTCAGGGCTAAGACCTTTGTGCTCTTGGGAAGAAACGCAGGCATTATTATTACGTTTATTGCCATCAGTGTTATTAATAATAAAGAAGATTGTTAAAGAAATGAAAGTAAAAAGGTACCATAATGCTGACCTGTATAAAACCTTTGTAATGTAATGAAAAAAGACAAGAAAAGACAACATTTAGAGTATTACCTTTGTGTGTGTGTGTGTGTGTGTGTGTGTGTGTGTGTGTGTGTGTATGGAATTGGGGCCAAGTAACTATATTTGCAGGTAACTTTTTTAAAGGACCATTTAGTCATATCCATATTAAATGATGGAAATTATGATTTTGTATAATTTGCCAACTGAAAAGTACAAAAAGGAAAGCCATGGTAGGGAACTTTTAAACATCCTGAAAAGTCTACTTTTATCAAGATGTATGTGGGGGAGATTTATTAAAAATCAACTGAGCAGACTATGACTCATCTTCAGGGATTTACTGGAACTGGCTATTTGGACCTTACCATCACTGAAGGTAATGCTTGATCTTTTCACTGACCATAAAGATGTTAAAAAACAGTGGCATGAACTGCACTCGGTAGAATCCATTGAGGCCAGCTGCGGCAGCAAATGTATTTAAGTGTTTAGTCCAGCAAAGACATAATGTGCATCTTGCTTTTACTTCTGCTGCAGGGCAGAAATGAAGAAACGTTCATTCTGGCTAACATAAAGTCATTACAAATGAGGCAAGAGAGCAGCGAGCATGAAGAGCAAGCAGTTTATATTAGTGGGAAGATGAGAAGGTGCGTGCTTTGTGTTGGCAGGCTGGAATGAGCTGGATTTGCATGTGCATCCCTCCATGTCATTCCTACACTGGCAGGAATTCTGGACTGACACAGCTGATCCGGGCAGGGTTTGTGCTCCCAAGTTGTATCAGTATGTTCAGCTCTAAGTGGCATGTGTGAAACAGAGGGGTGTAAGCAATAGACAACATTGAACAGGCTTCAGATTCAGGTAGAGGAGAAAGAACTGGAAATAAAAAATAAAGGCAAATCATGCAACCTGGACTTCTCTTCAGTGAAGAAACCTCCTTCATCGTGTCCCAGAATAAAGCCCAATCATTAGTATAGCCCAGATGGACTCTAATGCCTGTCTATGGATTGGCTGCACAAAATCCCCTAGGGCAGTGATTGGCAAACTGCGGCTCATGAGCCACATGCGGCTCTTTGGCCCCTTGAGTGTGGCTCTTCCACAAAATACCACGTGTGGGCACGCACGTACAGTGTGATTGAAACTTCGTGGCCCATGTGCAGAAGTCGGTTTTCGGCTCTCAAAAGAAATTTCAATCATTGTACTGTTGACATTTGGCTCTGTTGACTAATGAGTTTGCCGACCACTGCCCTAGGGAGCTTTAGAAATACACCTCCCAGAGGTTCAGATGGAGTATGTCTGAAACAGGACTTGGGATTCTGTATTTCAAAAAAAATCTCCCCAAGGTGTTCCTGTTTGGGAACCTCTGATTTGAACTCTATGTAAACACCAACAGTAATACTGAGTTTATTACTATTCTGTTCTTGGTTAGCTGATGTTATAAGTTGATGTTATATAGCTGATGTTATCAGTTTCAAACTGATCTCTGCATTTTAAAAACATTCACCCATATTTTGGTTTTCTCTGGGCCTTTTGGAATAATTTAAAGGTCTTAGGTCAAGCTGGAGAATTTGAATTTGAAGTGGACCTAAGCATCATAGTTTTGTGATCATATCCAGCAGCAAGGTAGTCTGGGAGCAGAGAACGTGAATGATGAAGCAACTCAGATTTGGGGATTGGGATGATGAATGATAAATGAACGGAAGGATTTTGGGATGCGAGGGAGGGTAACATTGAAATCACCATCCATTACCAGGGAGACAATTGAGTCCTTCAGAGAAGGTGTGGACTGGTGTACCGGGACCTGCTAACTGAATAAGAGGTAAAGAGTGGGGTAAGCTGAGAGAGGATGTTCAGAATGGGCTATGCCTGTCTTTAGCTAGTCTTCCACTGATTTCCCAGGCCCAAGTGCAGTAGGTTCTTAATAGGCTTTTTTTTTTTTTTTTTTTTTTTTTTTTAAAGACTGACTTCTTATGGTAAAGGGCAGATTGAGTAGATATATGGGGATAGAGATAGGAGAAGAAAGTGAGGAGATTGTGTCAGAAAAGGAGAATCGAATAGACATCTTAGAGGTGATGAGAAAATCCAAGTTGTGGCTAATGTATGATGGAGTTGAAAGCGAGAGCTGTTGAGAAATTTGGTGGTCATCAACATGGATGATTCTGTTATTGAGAACAATGGCCAAAGATTGGGGAAAGAAACTGTGGCTCAGATGCTGAAGGGTTTGAGTGATGTGTTTGGAGGCTACATGGATGTGAGATAGAAATGAAAAAGAGGATGTAGAGAGCATGGAGTGCAAGTTCCTGGCTCCGTCTTGTAGGTGAATGTGGGCAAGTCCCACATCCACTCTGGACCTTCATATTCTTTTGAGTTATTAACATCCTTTCCATCTCCCTTAGAAAGCTGTTGAAAGCTCATATAAAAACAGTGATCATGTATGTAAAAGCCACTTTGAAAAGATAGATAATCTTTAAGGGCCATCTTAGTTTTGAGATCATGCAACTCAACTCTTCTAGTTACGAGGTGTCATTAAATGTATTACGGTAAAGCGACAATTTTCCTTGAAAGAAAAATGTCTAAAATCAGTACACTAGCACAAGCAGCCAAATAACCATTAAGCTAAGGGACTTTTATTTCTGGAATTAATAGGTCAAGTTTGGGGAAAATGATTCTAATTTCTTTTTCTTTCATATAACATATTGGTACCTTTTGAAATATCTAGAAATCCACATGTTGAACATGAATCTGGGGGCTGTTGCTGAAGTTATGTACCTTCCATAACTCGATATCCTCTAATACTAATTACTCAGGCAAAAATATGATGCCTCTAAATGGTCCTTTGAGTTTGGTATTTTATTATCAAGTTTGTTAGCATTAGTTATAATTCTGTAACTCTGGTAAGTCCCAGAGACTGGATATTTTTCTCTAATTAAAAAAAATATTTCTTGAGTTATGGCTTCTTTTCTGACTTTGGAATATTTAAAACTCAGCATCCAATCTTGAGGAAGATGCAGTTACAAGGATTAGTCTAAATATTTCTCACATTGGCTTTACTTTCTGTGTTGTTGATTCTGCTATGGAGTACAATCTCAAATCTCACGTATTCCCAGAGTTGGGTTCAGATATATGGTTTCTATGAATTGGTCTCTTGTCCCTAATTTCTCATATTGTATGCAAGCTAGTCCTTTATGAGGGTCACAAGCTTAAAACATATGCTTTTGGTAAAGGAAGGAGATATTCCCAGATTCACAGTGGTCTTCCTTGAAGTACATTGAAAGAAACTGAAAGTCCATTACTAGAAGACCAGTCCTCGGCAGAGGTAACACTTACAGGCTAACAACATCATAAACCTGCTAGTATCTTTAGTTAACCCCCCCTGAATGGTGTTGGTTCTAAGAAACTGGAGGCCAGAGGTGAAGAGAGGAAAAACGTTCTTCTGAGAAAGATGAAGTCAAAATCCAATGTTTGGAAGGACTTTTATCATTTACAACTAACGCACATCTGTTGATACTTACCACGTGCATCTAACTTTCAACAAAATAAGATACAGAGCAGTTGGCTGCAAGTTATTCCAAACCCTCTTGCTAAAGAAATAACAAATATAGAATCCTGTACTTAATAGAAGAACCTAGTTGGGAGCCAGATATCCCAGAATAGATCTGGAGGAAAGGTTGTGAAGTTGTTCTCTGTGCTTTGAATTACAGAGATGGAAAGTGAAAGGATATTAATGGTAGCTTGCAGAAAAGGAGGTTAAACCATGGAAAGACAGTTTTGGAATACTAGAATGGGAATCTTTTGTGCTACTTTGGCATTTTTTCCTAGGCCGACATTTCTATAATATGACTATGGCACTTCCTTGCTCTGTTTTGCTCAGAGTTTTACATGTTACATACTGTGAGTTGATTGTGTCTTTCAAAAATGATCTGTGGAAGTCTAAACCCCCTCAGAACATGACCTTATTTGGAAATAGTGTGTTTACAGAGGTAATTGAGGTCATGAGGTTAGGTCCTAATCCAATATGATAAAAGTTCTCATATAAAAGAAATTTGGACACAGTTATAGGCATACACTAAGGGAAGATGTAAACACACGCAGGGAGAAGAAAGCTTGATGATGGAGGCAGAGACTGGAGTTATGCTCCTCAAACTCAGGAACGCCTGTGGCTAACAGAAGCTGGGAGATAGCCACAGAAAAACTTTCAAAAGGAACCAATTCTGCTGACACTTCTATTTTGGATTCTAGCTTCCAGAACTCTGAGACAATAAACATCATTAAAGCCACCCAGTGTATGGTACTTCGTTATGGCAGCCCTAGGAAATTAATACACTGTGCTTATATCAAGCCTGGGAACTTTCGGTGTTTCCTCCAATTCTTTGCTGCCTATTGAGAAGTAAAATTTCAGATCCTCTACTAGTAAAATGCCCTTAATTTTATCCTGCACCCAGTTTCCTCTCCACAGCTGCAGGTGAATGGTAGATAAATATAGTCCCTGTTGGAAGGATTCTCCCTTGTTCAGAAGGGTGAACTGCGTAAGTGACATGAATTGCATGTGAATTATGATGCAGATTACTTCATGTCAGTACCAATAAAACCTTAGACCTTAAGCATCTCTCAGATGAAGGAATATTGACTGTTCTTAACCATGGGGAGGGTGTTGTGATAATAACCAATTCAAAGTGGTATATTGCTTTTCTCCAAAGAAGATTCAAACAGGGAGTCGATAACATGAAACTTCACATCAGCCAGTCCAAGATGAAATACTTGCTTGGGCATCGACTAATCAAGAACGTCTTGTCCCTTGTGTTCTTGTGTTGGGAAATAACTGAGTCCAGTATCTTTAAGATTTATTCACCTTGTATTTGCACTGATCACATTCATTGAACTGTGGACTGGAGCCAGGAACTATATTTTGAAGCTGAGCTGGTGATAGGCAGACTGTGTCTCGGTCCTTGGAGTGAATCCAGCCATCTTAAATATTGAAGTGTTTCTTTATGATGCTCTAGAGACATTTTCATTATGCTGTATTTCTTGTGATCTGCTGAGCCCCACTGTTGCATCTGCATGTTTTTCTAAGACAGGTAAAGTCTCTTAGTACAATTACTTGAATAGCTGGTGTAAATGAATGACAGAAAATACTGATATGAATATTTAAGAAATATAAATAAAATACATCTGGTGAAAAGGTAAATATTTTGATTTAATGCATATGTATGTATGTCCATATCCATATCCATAATCATATTTTTATTTAAGTCCAGTTTACATTCTATAGAGAAAGGGTTGGAGCTTTAAAATTTGTTTTCATGTTCATGAGTACTTTACTTTGTCATCTTTGTCTTTAATCCATTAGATATTGTTAACCACCATTGTTAGCAGCGCTGCTACCACTACTGTAGTTATCGTTTAGTGGGTATTTACTAAGTACCAGGCAGTGAGATAATTGTTTTGTCTACAAAGTCCCTGTTAAGCCCCTCAAAAACCCTATGAAGTATATATCTTTGTTTCCATTTTCCAGACTAGGAAACTGAGGCTTCAAGATATTAAGTAGGTTGGCCAAGATCACATAGTAAGTGGTGGAGCAAGGACTATGAGATCCAGATCTTTCTGACCCCAACGCTTGCATTTTTATCCACTCTGCAATTCAGTCTCAAGTGTATTGTTAGGAACACAAACCATTGCATTAAGGTAGGTAAAGACCCGCTCTGAGAACTCAGTTTTTGGCAGAGATCAGTGCAGAGCAGATACACACATACAAGGATGTAGCAGGAGTGCCTCATGGACAGAACAATGCAAAAGCAGCTCCAGTGAAGAAAAAAGCCATTCCTGGCACGAAATAACCGGGACCAGCACCTTTAAATAAAAGTAATGAAGACTCAGTCTCTTAGTGTATATCTTATGCAGCGATAGATGAAGACTGAGAACCTTTTGTAATGAGGACCCTGATTCAGAAAGTGACTGCCCAACACAATACCACAGGGGACAGGCACATGCAGAGTGAACAGAGGAGGCAAAAGAAGGCTAGCACACTTGGGTGACTTGAGAAGAGGAGGAAATGGGTGGGAGGGAAACAAACATAAGTGTTTTGGCCACATTTAGTTTAGAAGAGAAATTATAAGTTAATATAAGAAGCCCATATGTAACTGTTTTAAAACATGGCCATGTATCCAGAATGCATCTAGGACATTGCCTGCAGTGGCAGCCAGGCAAGAAATATCCTTCCCACAGTCGCCTTCTTTTTTCTTCAAAAAGATAGAAGGGTTCTGTTTGTCTACATGTTTGTAACTTGTGCAGGTCTCACAAGGATTATGGACATATTTCTATAGTTTGGCCCAGTTCCTTATCTCTTCATAGAAGTGGGATGGTAGGTTAGAACAGTGATTTATATAGCAAGATTTGAGGGGTGTCTAAAGACTCCTTATCTCCAAATAGCTCTACCTCTGATGATCCCTTAAATCCATTAGAAATGTTTTTGGGAGAAATTTGGTTTTTAGACTCTCTATTAAAATGCAAAATTTCTCTTACCAGAAGGAGGCAGTATGGTGTAGTTAAAATGGGAATAAGCTTTAAGCCATACAGACCTGAATTTAAATATCAAATCTTCCACTTTGTGGCCTTGGGCAAGTTATTTACCCTCTCTGAACTTCACTTGTTTCACTGATGAAATGTCCTGGATGCTTTTTAAAGTTATACAAATAATTGCTTGGCCAGCATGACTCAGTGGTTGAGTGTCGACCTATGAACCAGGAGCTCATAATTTGATTCCCAGTTGGGGCTTATGCTCAGGTTGCAGGCTGGATCCCCAGCAGGGAGTGTGCAGGAGGAAGCCAACTGATGATTCTCTCTCATCATTAATGTTTCTATCTCCCTCTCCCTCTCCCTTCCTCTCTGAAATAATATAGATGTATGTATATATTTAAAAGGTATACAAATAATGTATGGTAGACAATGACTGTTGTTCTTATTCATGAGCCATCACATCAGCTAACTGAAGTTACTATACAGTAGATGCTTTAGGGAGGAAGAGCCAACCAGAGAGTAAAGAGGGGGCAAAATGGGAAGACCTTCAAAATATTACCTGAGCCGCAGTTTGTCTAGAGCAGGGGATCCATGAAATTGGATGGAAAAAATCCTTGTCTTTATTTTCATTATACTCTAAGTGAAATGTAACATTTCCTTTATTATGTACACTAAAGGCCCAGTGCACGAAATTCATGCATGGGGTGTGTGTCCCTCAGTTCAGCCTGCACCCTCTCCAACCTGGGATCCCTCTCACAATCCAGGACTGCTGGCTCCCAACTGCTCGCCTGCCTGCCTGCCTGTTTGCCCCTAACCGCTTCTGCCTGCCAGCCTGATCACCCCGTAACCACTCCCCTGTCAGCCTGATTGACACCTAACTGCTCCCCTGCTGGCCTGATTGGCCCTAACTGCCCTCCCCTGCTGGCCTGGTCACCCCCAACTGCTCTCCCCTGCAGTCCTGGTCCCCCCCCCTCAACTGCCCTCCCCTGCTGGCCTGGTTTTCCCCAACTGCCCTCCCCTGCAGGTCTGGTCTCCCCCAACTGCCCTCCCCTACAGGCCTGGGTCCCCCCCAACTGTCCTCCCCTGCAGGCCTTGTCTCCTCTAACTGCCCTCCCATGCAGGCCATCTTGTGGTGGTCATCTTGTGTCCACATGGGGCAGCCATATTTGACAACATGGGGGCGGCCATCTTGTGTGTTGGAGTGATGGTCAATTTACATATTGCTCTTTTATTAGATAGGATGAGCAACAAATTCAGTAATAGGAAAGGTATCTATGAATTTGTCACCAAATCATAGATATTTTAATGATATAGTGGTTACAGATACTTTAAAATATCATTTATACTAATTACTGCTGTAAAATTGTGATAGATCTTAAGTCCTGCTGCCAATGCTTACTATTTAATATGTTAATAAAAACTACATAAAATGTTATGCCACAAAATTGTTTTAAAATATTTTTTGTAACAGTATTTTAAGATAATTATCTCCTTTCCCCACCTTACCCATTTCTTTATGTATTGTGAGAAGTGGTTCATATAAATCCCACTTCCAAAAGAATTGAAATCAGGTTCCAGGAATGATATCTGCATTTCCATATTCATTGCAGTACTATATAAATTAGTCAAAATATGGAAGCAACCTAAATGTCCATCAATGGATGAATGGATAAAGAAAATGTGACAGACACACATACACAATGGAATATTATTCAGCCTTAAAAAAGGGAATTCTGACCTTTGTGACAACATGTGTAGATCTGGAGAGCATTATGCTAAGTGAAATAAGCCAGACACAGAAGAACAAATACTACATGACCTCACTTATATGAGGTAGCTAAAATAGGCAGACTTATAGAAGCAGAGGCTGGGAGGAGAGGTTATTTGGTCAAAGGGTACAAAGTTTCATTTATGTAAGATCAAAATGTTCTTGAGATCTGTACAGCATAGTGTCTACAGTTAATGATTCTGTTTAGTATACTTAAAAATTTGCTAAGAGGGTAGATGTTACGTTAAAGTTATTATATCACACACAAAAGAAGAGGGCAAGGGGATGGATATGTTTATGGCATTGATTATGATGATCGTTTCACTTATCTCAAAACTAATCAAGTTGTGCACATTAAATATGCACAGTCATTTGCATCTCTCCATAACTCCACAAAGAGGTTTAAAAAAAGACAAAGAAGTCTTGCCATATACAACAATATGGATGAACCTGGAGGACAAAATTCTAAGCGAAATAAAGCAGTCATAAGACAAATACTGCATGATTCCACTTATAGGAGATATCTAAAATAGTCACTGATGGAAGAGAAAATGGTGGTTACAACTATAAGTTGTTCAATGGACATAAAGTCTCAGTTAAGTTTTAGAGATCTGCTGTATAGCACAGTAGCTATAGCTAACAGTACTGTATGGTATACTTAAAAATTTGATCTGTACATGAGTAAGTAAGTGTTCTTGCCACAAATAAAACAAAGTGGTACGGCCACTTTGGGGAAAAAAATAAGTCCATAGCCTTCACAGAGGGCCAAAGGGGGCCATGGCATGAAAAAATTTAAAAATTTTGTCTAGAACAAGATCCAGATAGGCAGTAATGCTAATCAGAATAACTGAGGAGTTTATCTCCTTTTCTGAGGATTGTTGGTAATGCTATAAACTTACCACTGTGTCCTAGAAATCAAGCAAAGGGAATGGGTGACCTCTCTCTCTCTCTTTCTCTTTCTCTATTTCTCTCTATCTCTATTATCTCTCTCTCTCTCGAGATAAATATATATGTTTATATATATATATATATATATGTTTATTTATCTCTATATCTGTATCTATATCTACATATTTCTTCCCTACTCATTTTCACAGCCAGGAGTGTCATCATGGACAAAAAAGGAATTGTATCATTGGAATGCATTCCAAAGAGAAAGTTAAATAAAAAGGTTGCTGCTGTGTTTGACTTTGAACATCATATGTATTTCTTACGAGTGGAAGGAAATATTAAATTAGTTCAGTGGGGAACTAGAGCAGAACCAGTTTATTATTTTTTCTGAAACAGAGATATTTAGTCTGTTCATTCCAGCCCCCTCATCTGTAGGATGGTCAAGACATTTGGGAAGTCCTTTGGGGTCTTTATTATCTGGCCCCCACCGATTCTCCCTCCACTTTTCTGTCTTTGAGGTGCATTTTATTTGGGGGGAGAAAAGGAATACTAAACACTAGGAACAAAGACTTCTCTCAAGTACAATGATTGAAAAAACAGTAGGGTAAGGCAAGGAGAGTGGGGGATAGAGCTGGGGACAGAGAGAAGGAGAAAGAAAAGAGACCATGACATTTCATATGTAGTTTGATCTGGAAAGAATGAGCTAGACTAGTGGTTTATTTTTTTTTTTTTTGCTCATGTACTCCATAAGAGATTTTTTTTAGCCCTTGGACTATGCCACTTTTATTTTTTTAAGATGAAATTTTGTTGTACATGATATTTACTATAAAAATCTGTTATTTTATAAGTTCAAATAATCATGCTATTATTAGGTAATCATAATATTTATAATATTCATCTGTTGAATGAACAATAGTAACAACCTCACTGATAGTATTTTTTTATTAAATTTATTGGGGTGACGTTGGTTCATAGGGTCATATAAGTTTCAAGTATACATCTCTATGATACATGATGTGTATATTGTATTGGGCACCAACCACCCAAAGTGAAACCATCTTCCATAACCGTATATTTGTCCCCCGTTACCTACCCCAACCTCCACCACTTTCCTCTGGTATCCATCATACTATTGTCTGTGTCTATGAGTTTCAGTTTTATATTCCACATATGAGTGAAATCATAAGTTGGTTTTTCTGACCAACTTATTTTGCTTAACATAATATTCTAAAGGTTCATCCATGTTGTTGCAAATGGCAGTATTTCATCTTTTCTTATAGCTGGGTGGTATTCCATAGTATATATGTAACACCTCTGTATCCAATGTTCTATCGAAAGACACTTTGGTTGTCTCCATATCTTGGCCATCATGAATCATGCTGCTTACGAACATAGGGGTGCATATATCTTTGTGAATAATGTTTGCAAGTTTTTCAGATAGGTGCCAGGAGAGGGGTTGCTGGATCATATGAAACTTTTCTTAATTTTTTGAGGCACTGCCAGACAGTTTTCCATAGTGGCTGTGCCAGTTTACATTCCCACCAGCAGGGAATGAGGGTTCTCTTTTCTCCGCAACCCATAAGAAAATGTTGAAAGACTCTTTTTAAGTTGACATCTAAAATGTTTATTTTAAATTTAAGCAGTTACAAAGAATGTATTAGATGTGCTGAATATCATATCCCTGATTAAAATCTATTTTCAGCAAAACTTTGGCCCTGCAGATTGAGCTCATTAAATTTATGGAGAGTGTCCATCATATAAATGAATTGGCAAAGCAAGTCCTTATTGTGAAATCGTTCTGCCAAATTGGACCTACTTTCTGTCTGGAAAAAAACCCTTATTTTGTTTTTTAATTCAAGTAAATGTGCTAGTATGCAACCTTTTGGAAACTTTTTGTTTCTGAATTGACTCCAGGAATTGGAGGAAAGAAAGAAGGGAGTGAGGGAAAGAAGAAGGAAAGAGGCTTCCCATGAGTTTTTCACCCTCCCCCTTTAGTATTTCTTTCTGAAGCTCTCTGCTTTTCTAGTAAAGGACTCCCCTTAGGAAGAGCCATAGAGGTTTCACATCTCAAGACAATGCATTTGAGTAGGAATATACTGGGCCAAGGGTATGCTTTTCTTTTGCAAAATAGGAAAAGGACTATTGGGAAAGAGTCCTTGTGGCCCCATCTTAGGCAGATTAAGTTCAGGGAAGAGGACTTGGAGAAATTGATTTGACAGTCAAAGCCATCCCTACCCATGAACCCCTTGAAAAGTCTTCATGCACTGGGGCAAACATACCTGTACTCCACTATACCAGCTCCCTGAGGCCACTTCAACTCCATCACAATTATTCATTGCAGTTTTGCCCGCTTCATCTTGATAGTGGAGGAGAGCAGCACAATCTCCTGAACTCTTTCCACCACTACGTCTACCGCTGCCCCAGCGTGGCCACAGGCCCTGGGAGTCAGGTAGGGTGTGTGTGTGTGTGTGTGTGTGTGTGTGTGTGTGTGTGTGTGTGTGTGTGTGTTTTGAAGCACTGTCATCACCTGGAACTAACCAAGTTCAGTGGATGATGGTGATGATTCTTTGTAAAGTCCTCATGGTTAACCAGCCTTTTTTGGTTTCACAATGCCCTGGCTTTTTTCCATTTTCTTTTTGAAAAACACTGCTTTGTTCTCACAGTCCTGCTGAGAAGGAGGGAAGACAACTTCTCATTTCCATGCAGTCCTTGCCATGGAGCAGCAGTGTGGAGCGAACGCCTCTTTTGAAACACAGGAGTTGTTTATGCTCAGAGGGAGAAAAGCTGAAAAAACAGATAGATCTGTTTCTCCAAGTCATGCTTCCACACCCCACTGGAGTCGGGAGGGGCTGCCCCATCAGTACGGTTGTTGGGCCAATTGCATTTTTCCCCACAGGCACTAATTTGCATGGAAATTGCTGCTCTGTGTTGGCAGGACTCTTCTAAATATTTCACCCACAGAATTATACCCAACATGGGAGTTTGCCTTGTGGGCTGTATCTCTGTTGGACCAGGAAAGTGAAATTCCTCGATGAGAAAGGACCTGCCTGGAGTCTTGATTCAGGAATTACCGGCATAACACTCCAGCAGATTTTATTTGTCTCCCAAGTTGTCTGTGAAAATGTTGTAAATGCTGGGGTGGTGCAGAGTTGTGGGGTGGAAGGTGGGTTAGGGTTTTGATCTTGTCTGAATGATTGCAGGAAATACAAAGTATTTCCCCAAATTTTCTAATATTGGCAGGCAAAAATACTCACTGTGCTCCAGGAGGAGCAAAGAGGGAGCAGGGTAGGCGAGAAATGCAGGCAAAATAGTGCAGCTACTGCCACGCCTCTCATCTCAGTACCTCAGTGGGTCTCCTGCCTACTTCTAGCACCATGTCTTCCCCTTCTCCACCATCAAACCTGGCTTTCAGGGGGAATGCCTGACATGGGGCAGTTCCCTCTTAGGATGGATTGAAATTTGCTGAAGCTTTTCCTGAGGTACAAACTCCTGCAACTTCGTGGTGGAATGAAAAACTTGGCCAGAGGTTTCAGCCATCGTAGACAGATGGGGAAGTTTTTAGTTTCTATCAACTGTTTTGGTAAATCTTGGTATATAGGTAATTGCCTACTCTTTCTTCACTCAAGATTGGCCCTGTTTTTGACATCTTAGTCCTGTGAAATGACCAGAAATTAGAAAGATTCCAGGAAATGAATGAAAATGCCTTAGTGCTGGCAGAGAGTTGGGCCTCTGAGGTGCTGGATAAATATATACAAATTCCCTTAGAGCTTCCAGTCATGGCCCCAGCTCCTTAGATAGAGTTAGCACCCCCCCCAGGAGGCCCAAGGAGGCACCACTGTCAGCTAGCTCCCGAGAGAGGGGTCAGAAATGTTAGCAGCTTTATGCTTGTGGAGAGGAGGCAAGTGACAGGTTGAACAGGGGAAGCTGACAGGGTTCTTCACGTCAAGAACTTAAAGAGAAAAGACAGTGTATGTATGTATGAGACAATGTCAAATAGGAATACAACACAAATTCAATCCAAAGATGAGCCTCAGGTGCCTATAGGTGACAGAGGAGTCTGCTAGGTGGCTTTTAATGCAAGGCTTAAAAGTTTTACTTGTTTTCATAAATTGCTTTGTTGATTAGGGGATTGGGTCTTTTTATGTAATTATAGGGCAGCATTTAGAGAAGGGAGTGAGAGTTTGGACTGAAGGAATTTGAATGGTGTGAGTCAAAACAAAAGAGAAGGCAGAAGGAATGCCAAGGGGAAGGGCGGAAGCTTAGTGATGACACAATGAAAAGGAATAATCAAATGCAAGGAAAGAAGACATGGAGCTTAATTTTGGGGCATTAGGCAGTGATTACAAACTTGTAAGCCATGGGTCACATCTGTGTGTTTGTAGTCAAGGGCACACATAATTTAAAATTATTTTAATATGATTGATAACATTTAAAAACTTTGCATAAAAACCTGGGTTTCTGAGTTCTCTGGGAAAATCAGAGGAGCTGGCAACACTGACCACAGTCCTATGTGGTCATTACTGGGCAAACTGGGCAGTGGCTGCTTCCTTCTTTGCAGTTTGCACACGTACCCCTAACTGCTGCATTCCTGTCCCCTCACTCGTTTACACCACCTGCTCTGCCTGTGTCACAGTGTGTAAGCAATAGACTCAGTCCTTCTTGGCCTGGGGAAGGGAGGCTGGCCCATGGACAGGCTTCCTGGGGAGTGGCTGGTCCCTGCGGATGTTCCATGGACTCCTCTGGTCACATCATCAGTGTAAAGGGCACGGGCCTTGGCTCCTCCCTCTTGCTCTCATCACCACCCGTAAGACCAGGCTGCCTTTTCCAAGCTTAGCTGTGAAATACGGAACCTCCAATTGAAGTCTCCAGAAAGCTGGGCCTTAAGTGAGGCAGGGTGTGGATATGGACTGTGTTGCTTCACAGTCTGTAAACCAACCTTGGAGTCAGCCTCTAGGGCATTTGGTTGCCTGAAATGACAACCGTTATTTTAATTCCTCTGCTCAATAACTTCCTTGTCATCTTCATTACATCTTTATACTCCTGTGTTGTTGATTTCCTTTCCATTTTTGCCAATTAAATGACCACAATTCAGGGAAAGCTAATAAAATGCTAACTGGTGCAAAGAAATAAGCAAATGGCATGTAGCATCACAGTAGACAGTAAACAGCAATCCTATATAATAAAAGAGTAATATGCAAATTAACCATCACTCCGCTACACCCACAAGCCACGGCCACAAGCCAATCAGGAGTGAATATGCAAATAAACCCAACCAAGATGGCTACGGCCACAGAGAGCAGGAGGGAGGCTTGGGTTTCCCCGGCAATGGAGGAAGCCAAGCTTTCCGCCTGTCCTTGCCGGCCTAGGCCTCCACTCAAGGCTACAAAGTTTCAATGATAGAAGATACATAAACCCAAACAGAAATGGCGGCAGCCATGGAGCTGGAAAGAGCAGGAGGCTAGGGTTGTCCCCGGTGATGGAGAAAGCCAAGCTTTCCGCACACCCTGGCTGGCCCAGGCCTCTGCTTAAGGCTACAAAGTTTCAATTATAGAAGATACATAAATCCCCCCAAAAATGGCTGCTGCCACAGAGCAAGCAGAAGGCTAGGCTCTGCTCCAGGCTACAAAGTTTCAATTGTAGAGGATAAATAAACCCCAGATACCAGGGCCTCCGCTTGGGTTGCCAGGGGGCGTGGCCGGCCTGCAAACCACCACAGGCCCCTAGCCCAGGCCGCCTCATGCCCCAAGGGAACTCCACCCTGATCCGGGACACCCTTCAGGGCAAACCAGCTGGCCTCCACCCATGCACCAGGCCTCTATCCTTTCTAATAAAAGAGTAATATGAAGATTGACCATCACTCCAACACACAAGATGGCTGCCCCCATGTGGTCAAAGATCCTGCCCCCATGTGGACACAAGATGCCCACCACAAGATAGCCAGCAGGGGAGGGCAGTTGGGAGGGACCAGGCCTGCAAGGGAGGGCAGTTGGGGGCGATCAAGCATGCAGGGGAGGGCAGTTAGGGGTGACCAAGCTGGCAGAGGAGGGAAGTTGGGGGCGACCAGGCCTGCAGGGAAGAGCAGTTGGGGGGGACCCAGGCCTGCAGGGGAGAGCAGTTGGGGGGGACCAGGCCTGCAGGGGAGAGCAGTTGGGGGGGACCAGGCCTGCAGGGGAGGGAAGTAAGGAGTGACCAGGCCTGCAGGGGAGGGCAGTTAGGGCCAAACAGGCTGGCAGGGGAGCAATTAGGCATCAATCAGGCAGGCAGGGGAGTGGTTAGGGGGTGATCAGGCTGGCAGGCAGAAGCGGTTAGGGGCAATCAGGAAGGCAGGCAGGCGAGCAGTTGGGAGCCAGCAGTCCTGGATTGTGAGAGGGCAGTCGGACATCCCTCGAGGGGTCCCAGATTGGAGAGGGTGCAGGCTGGGCTGAGGGACACCCCCCTCCCCTGTGCACGAATTTCGTGCACTGGGCCTCTAGTGGAATATAATGTAGGTGACGCTTTGGGATTGGCTGGAGAGGCCCCTGTGGGACAGGAAGGCTGTTCTATAGGGCAGTGAAGAGATAGAGTTGCAGACATATAGAGGAGAGGGCCTCCTACTGTTGAGTTGGCCAAGGACTGCTGCTGATGTTTATGGATCTCAAGAGATCAAGAGTACACATTACAGTGGGGGTGCGGGAAAGTGAGGGGAATGTGTCAGGATAGCGGGGTGGCAGTCACAGGCTCTGTTGAGCATGAAGATCAGAAATTTGAAATGGTAATTTAGGGAAAGGAGTTTGCCAGCCTCAAACACAATATTGAGCTAATGATTTTATAATAATTAAATCCTATATAATAAAAGGGTAATATGCAAATTGACTGAACAGCAGAAAGACCAGTTGGTGGAGGGCAGGGTCAGTGAGCCGGCGGCATCAGGCCAGCCAAGGCATGTGCCAGTGGGCAGAGGGAGGGGACTGGGGGAGGGGGGAGGTCAGGGCTGCACCAGCCAGCGCCGTTCCCTGATCGGCCACCCGGTTGCCTCCTGCAGAGGCTGTCAGTAGGACATCCCCCGAGGGCTCCCAGACTGTGAGAGGGTGCAGGCCAGGCTGAGGGACCCCCCCGAGTGCACAAATTTTCATGCACTGGGCCTCTAGTTTATTAATAAAGCTGTGAGGAGAGTGGTTGTCCTGTACTTAGTCTCAGCAGTGCAATTAAAAATAAATATGTAAATTAGGTACTATTCCAAGAAAATAATGCATCTAAGAAATACACAAATATGAGTGAGGTGAAAACTGAAACCCACATATCTTCTTTACGGAAGTATTTTATTTTCATATTCATGCCTTGCTACTGGGTTAATGAACATATTCCTGTCCCTTTCTGTCTTAAGGTAAATCACCTTACAGCAGGGGCTCATGGTGGCATAGTAGGCAGGGCAGGCCCTAAGAGTAGCCTCTCCACGATACCTGAATTCAAATCCCGTCTTTGCAACTTACTTGCTGTTAATCTTGGGGATATACCTACACACTCTAAGCTAATTCCTAAAATGAAGATAATAATACATAACCATTGGGCTGCTGTATTAAAGGATAAAATATTCTTCATATATTTATATGGTGATTAGATGATAAATATGTAAGCCATGCAATTGAATGGATGGGATCTAGCTAGTTTCACTAAGTGGTGGCTTTTATTATAAGGTGATTTGTGTCGCTCTTCTCAGGAGCACTTTTGGAAGGTCTCAGATTCTCTGGGTCAGACTAATTATGAACCTATCAAGCTGAGTAGTATCTGGGTGAGATGAGACTAGGAGCAAAGTGCACAGAGTCGCGATTGCCATCAGCATTTTATTCTCTCTCAGCATCTCTGCAAAGCATCCATAAAACTTGTTTACTGAAGAACCCCAGTGGGTAAATATAGTGAAGGGAAGGGCTGAAATGGACGGTTAGCGTCAGGTCTGAAATATCAAACAAGAAAAGAAGAGAAAGACTCTTTCCAGCCTCCCAGAGTGTGCTGGTGGAGCCGGAGCACAGGGGAGAGTTGAGATGCTTGGGCTTCATGCTGGGATCCTGCTGGCTGTGCTGGGGGAACTTTGGCTTGAAAGCTTTCTTGTGCTTTGACTTTCCGCCACAGCCTAGAAGCTAAATGAGCCTAATTAAACAAGCAAGCGAACATTGCAACATGGGGGAGCTGTAAGGGAACCCACTGGCTTGGGGGCTTTAAAAGAAAAAGCTGGGGGAGGAGGTGTGAAGGGAGCTGCCCAGTGACCAGGGAACCAGCAGTGGCCTTGGCCTTGGCCAGCAGTGGCCGTCTGCAGGTTCTCCAGGGCCAGCAGTGGCTGGGCAGCAAGGGGGAGCACAGTTCAGGCTGGTAACACCTGCTGGCAGCAGTGCCCTGCTCCTGAGAGAGCAGCCCCAGCCCAGACAGAGGGAGGGGTGATCTGTGTTGGTGAAGGAGGCTTCCTGGGCTGAAATTTCTCCTAATGGTAGTTTATTTTCTTCTACTCAAACTTCTTTGTGAATCATGTGGCCAATATGCTTGGTGGTGAGGGACTCGGGGCCAGCTTATTGGGCTGTCTAAATGTCCTCAGGTTTCTGCATGGGACTTAGGACATGGAAATGCTGATTCGACATGCTAAGAGGTACCTTGAGACCTATGCGTTTAGACAGGACATGCTTTTGAGATTTGTGGAGTATCCCAGAGCTGTGACAGTGGGTCACCCTGTCTTGTTTTCCCTGCGTCTCCTGCTCCACCAGCTAAATGCAGAGATGATCCTGTGAGTTCAGACCAGCCCCATACCTGCATCAAACTGGAAAAAAAAGGATGTTAACTAAATTGTGAAGAACCTCCTTCCCACACTCCATCTCTGTGTCGGCTTAAAAGCAAGTCAAACTCTGCAGACAGACTTGGGAGTCCAAGTGTGACTTCTGGGCTTCTGCATCCTTTTCTCCCAGGGCCCTTGCTGTGTTCCACGCTCTTAGTTTACCCTGCAAATTCACTGGCCACACTTGTCCACCCCACTCTGTGCGCGGAGGGACTGCCATGCATGTCCTGCATCAGCCGGGCTCCTCTCTTCCCCTCTGTGGACCTGGCCAGTGGACAGAAGAGCAGGGGAACCTGCAGCATTTATTCCGGGGCTCCCTCCCTGCTGGCCCTGTGGTGGCCATGGCTGTGCTCCTCCTGAAAGGCCAGCTGTTCGGGGGGCCCTCTCCCACAGCTACAGCTGACAGCTCTCTCGGTCAGAACCCCTGAGAGACAACTGCTACCAGCTCCTTCCTTTGGACTCTTCAGGTGAGGGGTAGTTAGTGCTCCCACTCCCCTGTTCCTCCACAGCCATTAGGGCCCTTGCTAATTTTCTTCAACGCACGCTCTTCATTGAAAATAGTCCCTTCAGGAAACACTCCCCTTTCTCTTTCCTGTGAGCGTCTGTTTCTTTCCAGGACCCTGGCTGATCCGTCACTCAAGCTCTCCATGCCCACGAGGCTCCCCTCCTCATAGGACTCTCTCCTTCTGTCATCTCAGTCAATCCAAGGAGAAGGCTTCTGTTAGACGCAGCATCACCGGCTTCCTATTTACTTTTCCCCAGACCAAAGCCTGCTTGACCGATACCCATCCAGTCCCTCTCCCTGGGTGCTGGCTTTTGTGCAGGACAGATCTAGAGTTGTGACTGCAGCCTAGGACCCTTAGATACTGGGTTGTCTCTGCTTCTCTAGAAGCTCCCTGACCCCCAGATCTGATCAGAAACTCTCATCCCGATCCCAGTGCCCTCATTGAGGGCCGAGACCCCTGCCCCCCTCCCCTGTGGTACCATCCTCATAGCCTGCTCCAGCACACACTCTAACTTCTTCCAGCCCAGCCCCTCACTGTCCCCCCTTGTTTCAGCCTGTGTGATGGACGGCACATCCCTCCTCTCCCCTGGAGCCAGAGCTGCGGTGGAGAGCTGTCTTCCAGAGGCTCCTGAGTTTCTAACTCAGGGCAAAAGCTTTGATGCCACAAAAAGTGACTGTGCCAGGGAGCACAGCATGTTGTGTTTTGTACCGCCCTGATTCGGCATGATAGTAATTGTTGATGAAATGTTTTCCTGAAGTTTGTAGAACTGAATAAAAATGTACAATAAATATAAATGTATACATATGTACATATAGCACTCTATTATAGTACTCTGTTAATAGATATTTTCTCCATATGCAAGTGTAATTGTGTACCTTTAGGCAATGAAAGTTATCAGGGCAGACTGTACCGTACCCTTTCCCCTCTCAGCTAAGGAGCATTAGCCCACCACAGTGCAAATGCAGTCAGCAGTGAATCCCCCTTCTCCCTCCCTTGAGTGGAGTGTGTTCTGCAATGCACATGCTTACTTTCTGCCATCTAATCTAGAGAACACTTTTAACCCCTAACGGCTGACATAAAGCCACTAAGGGCTAGTTCTGGACTTGCCATAAAGAAACACAGGAAAAGCAACACCCCGGTGTTTGTGATTGGAGGAAATTTCAAGGAAGTGGGAGGGGAAGGGCAGCATTAGGGATGGGTGGGAAGTCTTTGCCATCTTGATGAACCTCAAAAATTTCCCTGCAGTCGGGAGGATTATCCCAAAATGGTAGGCATGGTAGCTGGAAGAAACAAGTGAGGAGGCCTGTCATGACTCAGGAGAACCAAGGAGGGTGTTTCTGTGGATGATGACTGTGGTATTAACATGGGCATGTTACTCATTATTCTGCAAAGATATGATGCTCTAAGCACCAAGTTCAACCAGCATGCCCATTTCCAGCACTGTAACGACTGGCTGTGCTAAAAGGACACCAGGAGCCTGCTCTCTGTAACAGTTAACCTGAACATGTTCTGATAAGTGCAACAAAGGGAAAACATTGAATTTCCACATAGAGCTGGTTAGAGCTTTGCAGAACAG
Organism: Plecotus auritus; assembly: GCF_963455305.1. Lineage (NCBI taxonomy): Eukaryota > Metazoa > Chordata > Mammalia > Chiroptera > Vespertilionidae > Plecotus > Plecotus auritus. Next base: position 44,221,220 of record NC_137776.1, read on the forward strand.
GCCAAACAATGTAAGCGACAGCTTTGCAAAAGAAGCCAAAATAAGCAGCTGTCATGCATTCATCAAATTCAGGGCTCTCCCAAGTATTAAATCAATCCCATCAAAGCAGTTCTGTTGCAGATGGATGAATAGATTGAAGTAGATGTATAGCTTTAAAAGGGCTTGCTACTTGGAGTAGAAAACATGCTGTGAGGCCCAGTGGCTTGGCGCCATTCTTTCAGAGCCTGACAGTATTACTTTGTAGGTTCCAATTTTGTTGCTCCTGGGCTTACTTTGTTGAATTGTGCTATTTTAAGAGTATTCTATTTTCCAAGAACTTAAGATCAAATTCAGAACATTTGCATGGTGGGTTGTAAAGGGCCATGGTCATTCACTCAAAATCATTAATGTCTAAGTCAGTGCTTGCCCCATTAGCTTTTTGGTGATTGTAGCAGAAGAAATAGTATTTGGGTCTAACTTTATTATAATAAAGTATCTAATTGTTAAAAAAATTAAAGTTTATTATTTTTAAATATATTTTTATTCAGAGAGGAAGAAAAAGGGAGAGAGAGATAGAAACATCAAGGATGAGAAAGAATCATTGATTGGCTGCCTCCTGGACGCTCCCCACTGGGGATCGAGCCTACAACCCAGGCATGTGCCCTGACCAGGAATCGAACTGTAACCTTCTGATTCATAAGTCGGTGCTCAACCACTGAGCCATGCTAGATGGGCTCTAAGTGTTTTGTTTTGTTTTTTAAATTAGCAATTTGACTATTTAAACATGGGTGACACAAAGGAGTCTCTCATCTTAATTATTTATTAAAATTTAAGTGGGAGTGAAGTAAAAAAAAATAGACTCTGTTTTATGTGTGACGACTGGCAAGGCGTAAGTTGTTTTTATTTCCTGGAGGCAATGATGAGTTGACATTGATCTACTTATTTTATTTCACCCAGTGATCATGCTTGTGTAGTAAGTGGCTGGGGTTTTCAAATTCATCCTGGGCACATGAGAAGTGGCCTGTTAACACAATGAGGTGAGCATAGTGGCTCAACTAAGTCTAGCAGCTACAAAGAGCCATGCTCTATTCCCTTGGTTTCTTGTTTCTTTAGGAGCACTTGTATTTTCTAGGTATTGGCAAACTGAGTAAAGGTAAGGAACAACAAACCAACATTCACCTATCCATATGGAATAACTTTCTCTTTAGCCATTGCAAATAATTATCTTTAAAGTGGCATTCAATGTACTTTCCCAAGGAATCTTAGTGTGGGACAGTTTGCGTGAATGAGTGGAATTTCCCAGTATGAGGAGAATTCTCATAGCATATTTGTCTATTATGGAAGTGTTTTGTTTATTAGCTCTAAAGCTGTTCAAAGAAGCCAAAAGATTTAACCTCTCTACACATATTAACTCCAGAAGCATAAGTCATTCAGAGTTGAGAATACTGGAAGAAAGCTAGGAGTAAATTTCAAATGGAAATAGACAGGTGAGAGGGTTTTCTCATTGGAGAAATTGGCAGACACTGAAATGAGCTACTTAGGAAAACTATCTAGTTTTTTGTCCTAAAGACCTTTAAAAACATGCATAGATCCCTATTGTTCTGTAGCATTTTGATTTGTAGACATAAAGGAATGGTCCAGAGCAAGACTTTTCAATCTATGCTCAGTGAGGGACTTCTGGGGGGCGGGGAGATAGGTAGAAGGTGGGGTGAGCTGGTGGGATAGTGTTGCCTCTTCTCTGAGGATGTGCTATTAAACCTAGAAAACAGATACAACCCTCACTTACTTAGTTTCAAATTTTAAATTCTGATAAAAGGTGATTGGAAGCAAATATTAATGGCTGAAAAGCATAGAAAATTCACTTTGAAATGAGAGCATTTCTTTAAATATTGTGGCTAAAAATTCATTCAATTTTTAGTGTATATATGTTAGATATATAAAGAAGCTATTGTGTGGCTCATAGTAGACACTCAATATTGTTGAATGACTGGGTACAGAGGAGAGCAGTTATGGCAAAAATACATTTGGCTTATTTATTACTTGAATGGAATTGTTGTATAGAAAAGGAATCAGCATGCTTTTCTGGAAAGGACCAGGTAGTAAATATTTCAATTTTGTGGGTCATACTATCAATGTTGCAACTACTCAACTCTGCTGTTGTAGCTTGAAAGCAGCCAAAAGTAATGGACATAACTGTGTTCCAATAAAACTTTATTTAAAGAAACAGATACCATGCCAGATTTAGCTATAGTTTGGTGTAGAGCACAGGTATGATCAAATCTCTCAGCTTCAAGGCATATTGAGGTTAATCAGTAGGAGTATTAGGTATGATAGTGGCTTATTGTTGGGTCAACAGTTTGTGTGAAGAGGGTCTTAGACTTTTATTTTAGAATAGCTGGATAGAAAGCAATTGCATGTATATGTTGCCATATGTTTATTTCATTTTACTGTCTTTTTATTTTTTTTTTTATTTTTTTTTTTATTTAAATAAATCTTTATTCAGATTATTACAATTATTTCTCCTTTTTCCCCCCATAGCTCCCCTCCACCCATTTCCCACCCCACCTTCTGCCCTTACCTCCCCCCCACTGTCCTCATCCATAGGTGTATGATTTTTGTCCAGTCTCTTCATGAACCCCCCATACCCCTTTCCCCCTGAGAATTATCAGTCCACTCCCTTTCTATGCCCCTGATTCTATTATATTCACCAGATTATTCTGTTCCTCAGGTTTTTAATTCATTTGATTTTTAGGTTCGCTTGTTGATAGATATGTATTTGTTGTTCATAATTTTTCTCTTTACTTTTTTCTTCTTCCTCTTCTTTAAGAATACCTTTCAGCATTTCATATAATACTGGTTTGGTGGTGATGAACTCCTTCAGCTTTTTCTTATCTGTGAAGCTCTTTATCTGCCCTTCAATTCTGAATGATAGCTTTGCTGGGTAGAGTAATCTTGGTTGTAGGTTCTTGCTATTCATCACATTGAAAATTTCTTGCCACTCCCGTCTGGCCTGCATAGTTTCTGTTGAGAAGTCAGCTGACAGTCGTATGGGTGCTCCCTTGTAGGTAACTAACTGTTTTTCTCTTGCTGCTTTTAATATTCTCTCTTTGTCTTTTGCTCTTGGCATTTTAATTATGATGTGTCTTGGTGTGGTCCTCTTTGGATTCCTTTTGTTTGGGGTTCTGTGAGCTTCCTGGACTTGTAAGTCTATTTCTTTCACCAGGTGGGGGAAGTTTTCGGTCATTATTTCTTCAAATAGGTTTTCAGTATCTTGCTCTCTCTCTTCTTCTGGCACCCCCATAATTCTGATGTTGGTACGCTTGAAGTTGTCCCAGAGTCTTCTTAGATTATCTTCAACTTTTTGGATTTTTTTTTTTGCTTTTTGCTTTTTCGGTTGAGTGTTTTTTGCTTCTTTGTATTTCAATTCTTTGACTTGATTTTTGTGTTCCTCTTGTCTGTTTTTGGGTCTCTGTATAATATTTTTTATTTCAGTCAGTGTATGTTTAATTTCTAGTTGGTCCTTTTTCATCTCTTCGAGGGTCTCGTTATATTTATCGGCCTTTTCTAGGATATTCTTAAAAAGCCTTATAACTGTGGTTTTGAATTCTATGTCCAGTCGTTTGTTTTCCTCCATTTCTTTTGTTTGTGATCTGATTCTTAGACGCCGCATTTTCACTGCTTCCCTGGGTTGGTAGATTTGTGTGCTAGGTTTCCAATTTGGCCTAGTGGGTCTGCCTCCCCAGTTAACCTGAGGTGGACACTCTTGGTGCACCCCTTTGTGGACTGTGTGTACAGCCTTGTTGTAATTAAGTCTTGATTGTTGTTGGTGTAACTGGGAAGAATTGACCTCCAGGCCAGTTGGCTGTAAGGATCAGCTGTGTCTATGCTGGGAGAAGTCTGGTGCTGGAGACAGCCTTATAGGATTAGACTTGCCAAATTGCAATAGCCTCTGTGCTCAGCTTGGATGGGGTGGAGTCTCAGTCTTGGCTTCCCGTCAGCCTTGCCCTTGCGCGCACGTGTGTGCCTTCAGTCCTCTGCCTTCCCGGCTCCCGATTCTCCGCCCGAGAGTCCAGACTCCCCCCACAAGAGCGTGGGTCCCCAGGGGCTCGCCTGGAACTGGGGTTCACTGCAGTCAGAACTGGGGCTCACTACAGTCAGAACTGAGGTTCAGTGCCGTCAGGAGCCTCTGACTCCCTTCTGCTAGGGAAAGCCTGTGGCAGCCTCCGCAGCCTTTGTGCGCACTGGCGCGCGCGAGCGGACTTTCAGTCCTCCGCCTTCCCCGGCTCCTGAGTCTCCGCCCGAGAGTCCAGACTCCCCCCACAAGAGCGTGGGTCCCCAGGGGCTCGCCTGGAACTGGGGTTCACTGCAGTCAGAACTGGGGCTCACTTCAGTCAGAACTGAGGTTCAGTGCCGTCAGGAGCCTCTCACTCCCTTCCGCTAGGGAATGCCTGTGGCAGCCTCCGCAGCCTTTGTGCGCACTGGCGCGAGCGGACTTTCAGTCCTCCGCCTTCCCCGGCTCCTGAGTCTCCGCCCGAGAGTCCAGACTCCCCCCACAAGAGCGTGGGTCCCCAGGGGCTCGCCCGGAACAGGGTTTCAGTGCAGTCAGAACCGGGGTTCAGTTCGGTCGGGGGCTCCCTTCCCCCTTCCGCCAGAGAAAGTCAGCCAGGCTCTCAGCCGCCCTTCCTCTCTGCGTGCACAAAGACCCTTTGCCGTACCTCCAATTCTCTGTGAGCTTTTCTCTATCCTTCTAGTTGTAGAATTTTCACTCAGTCAGCTTTCCTGCGGTTCTGGATGGTGTCCGTTCTGTCTTTTAGTTGTAGTTTTGAAATTGTTGTGCGAGGCAGCAGTTTAGGTGTTTACCTATGCCGCCATCTTGGTTTTTTCTTTACTGTCTTTTTAGCAAACTTTTTCTCTCTGCTCTTTAAATTCCTGTAAGGTGCTGCTACATAAGAAAACATTAGAAAAATGTACTTATCATTCAGAATGGGAAGTCTGATTTATGAAAAGTTTATGAAAGCTGTGTTTGTAGAATTTTTAATCCATAGAATTAATCCCCTTTCCTTTTTAACACAGATACATTTTCCTTCCTCCCTCCCTCCCTCCCTCCTTCCTTTCCTTCCTTCCTTCCTTCCTTCCTTCCCTCCTTTTTTTTGTTTTGTTAATCTTCACTCGAGGATATTTTTTCTATTGATTTTTTTGAGATAATTGAAGGGAAGTGGAGAGACAGAAACTTCAATGTGAGAGAGACATGACTGGTTGCCTCCTGCATGTGCCCTGATAGGGGACAGGAATTGAGCCTGCAACTGAGGTATGTGCCCTTGACGGGAATCAAACCCTCAACCCTTCAGTCCATAGGCTAATGCTCTAACCACTTTCTGAGGAAGGAGACAGAGGGGATGGAACCAGATAAAGTCAATGTGTTCGTACTAGGCAATCCAGTATGACCAAATGCAGGATGTTGAGCACATTTCTGGCAGGAGCAAAAATGGCTGACTCATAAATCCACACACACACACACACACTTTTCAATGATTACTGGCATGTTTTTGTATTTTATTTTATCATTATGGCATCTCAATATTTTTATTGACCATGATAATTGCATTAGTTCAAACTCTTCCATTTTTGAGCAGTTTATAAATAGGACATTAATTGTTTTGAGTTAGAATAGTAAAAGGAAACAGTTTTTATGCTAGGTGGATTTATGATACAAAACTATTTCATTAACCCTACCAACAGGGTAAAAAACAACAACAAACAACCCAGTACCAGAAACTCAGGTGAAATGGTCTCAGAGCTCATTAGAGGTGCAGGGGTTCAGAGGGTCTTGCTCTACATCAGTTTGCCCTGAGGTTTCACAAGAACAGGGATCCTTGGCGAAGGCAGCTGGTTCAGTCAGGGGCCTTGAGGTTATTCATTGGGAGATCTGTGAGCTTCCCTATGGTTGCGCCGGTCCTATAGTCCTCTCTGAATTTGGCTGGTGAGAGGGAAAGGCTCCGTCATGTGGGGCTGATGACAAGAACAGGGATCAATCTCCTTGGGAGTCCTTCTCAACACCTCAGTCATCTCAGAGGAACAGAAGCCATTTCTAGCTTCTGTTCGGTAAATAAGATCGTAAATAGGACATCTGGGAAACGGACAGTTCTGTTTCTAGTGCCCAGCACTGTGCTAGTAGTTTCAGTTCTCACAGTTAACATTTTTAAAGGATTAGAAAAGAGTACAGCAAAGTATTCTTGGAGAAAAATCACCAGATTTTTGGTGAAGAGATCTGGTCCTAATTGTGGTTCTTTTGTTCCTAGATCTGTTGTTATTTGTAGCCCTGGGCTCATCATGTGGCCTCTGAACCTCATCTGTAAGGAGGGAATGCTCCTATCTATCCCCGGGTATGGTGATAATGGAGGGGAATCCCAGCTCCACTGTTTCCTAGTGCTGTGTGACCTAGGGGAAGTTACTCAACCTCTCAGTGCCTGGCACATAGTAAGCACTTAATACATGGTAGCTATTATTATTATCATCTACACTAATAAAAGAGAAAGATGCAAATTGACCATACCTTCGTGATGCCCACCAGCCAATCAGGAGTGGGTATGCAAATTAACCCAACAAAGATGGTGGGTTAATATTCATATGCAGGCGCCAAGCGGCCAGGGGTGGGATGCTTGTGTCATTGCCATGGTGATGACACAGGCGTCCTGCACTGCTCCAGCTGCTTGGGGCCTTTGGGCAGCGTGGGAAGGTGGAAAGGTGGCTCCAGGCCGGAACGAAGGCGGTGCTGGCAGCCAGGGGAAGGAAGGCCCATTCTTGCATGAATCTTCGTGCATTGGGCCTCTAGTTATTATAGAAAATGCTTTGAAAGAAAGAGCTATGTTAAAGGAAAGAATTATTTATTAGTACCTAAGTTGCCCCTAAAAATATTGGGTTTAAACACATTTCTCATAGTGTGGGAATCCAGCGGTACTTGGTAGATGGGACTTGTTCCAAATATTACTTCCTCTCTATGTTCCTCATTTTTCTTTCTTTTTATTGAAGTTTTTTTCTTCTCCTTATCTTCTATTTCTCTCCATTTTTTTTTTGAAAATGAAAAGTGATCTTGAAGGATGGAAGATTAAATCTTACAACTCCTCAATATAAAGAGGCTATAAAACTGCAATATAATAATGCTAACAATAAAAATAACATGTAGTCAAATCTGCAGGCAGTGAAAAGACTGAGCTCAGTTGGGTTTTTGGTGTGGCTGATGAAAGCCTACAAGTTTTTAAGGGACCTGTAGGATGCTGAGCCCAGGTTCAGGCTGTAAGGCATCCCTGCAATGCAGCAAAATTGTTGGGAGTGGGTGGGAAAGGGCTTTTTAAAATGTTTCTCTCTCATGTATTTGTAAGTTTGAAATGACACAGAAGGTTTATTGGGTAAATAGATTAAAGGTGTGTTCAACTGTGAATGATGTATTGGCTGGGACTAATACTATGCATACAGACTATTTTAAAAGTGGGTGTTGTGGAGGTTGACAATGGTAAGGAAGAGGGATATGTTACTGAGACTACTGAAAAGTGACTAGGAGGCATTTGGATAGATATCCTACCAGTTCCTGTGGTGTGGCTCTAATTTACACAGCTGGCTCTTTGGAGGAGCACTCTGCAGGACACTCTCCAGCTGCCTATAAATAATGAATGTTCCTACATAGAGAAGAGGAGTCCAAGACCACCAGACAGTGATTGGTACCCACTGCCAGCTCCATCTCTATCTATCTATCTATCTATCTATCTATCTATCTATCTATCTATCTATCCATCCATCCATCCACCCACCCACAGACCCACAGACCCACCGACCCATCTATCTATCATCTATGATCTCAGAATCAATTGAATTCAAAGAGACTGTTGCAGAAATTGTCAAGAATCCAAACAAAGTGAGGAGACATAAATGTCTTAATCCACATTAAGGACAAACTGTGAAATGGGTTTGGACACAGTTAATCTCAAGAGACTGTTATATCCATCGCTTAGTGAAGAAATCATTCATTTGCAAATTGAGAAAGCCCCCATTAAAGCAATGTGATTTAACTGTTAAGAGCAATCCAGAAATTATACTGAGTTTGAGCAACAGTATACATATTTAAATCCCCCAAGATCGTGTTTATGCAGAGAAGAGCAGTAATGGCCTATTGTACCCATAATCTGTGCATTAAAGAGCCCCACAGTGCACATTTACACAGCAGACCATGGCCTGACTTCAGTGGCAATGAGCTGTGGACTGAACACTCATTGAGAGCTACCAGGCACTTCCCCTTACTTGGTAGTAATAGCTCCACTGGAACCCTTACACACTTAGGATCTTAGTGTAACAAGCAGGATGGAATGAATGCATTTCTGACTTTGCTTTTATAAAGTTTTCTTTTTTCAATTTCATTTTAAAGGCTCATTTCTATTGGCATTAACTAAACACAAGAATTCCCAGAAATCTAAATTGAAAATGAGAGTTTAAATGTATACTGACAATGTTATTCAGAATTGAGACATGTTATAATATGCCATATATCATATATTGTCCAATATTGCTTTGGTATGCAGACATAATTAATATAAACTCACCATTAATAGTATGATATATGATCTAGGAACCTTTGCTATATAACAAAAGCCAACTAATACTTATCTCTAATGTGCCATAATCCTTACTCACATCACAAAGCATTAACAAAAGGTATACACTCCCAAGGGTTTATTTGAACTTTTTTCTGGTTTAATTAGCTTCTTCATTTTAATTAAAGTTCAATACAACATTTACATGGTGTTTAATCTGGAACTTAAACCTGTTTTCTTAAAAGATTAAGTACAGTAATAAATGTAAAATAATGATGACTGTATCTCATAGGACTGATGCTTTGGCTACATGAACAACTTCTGCTGGAAATAGAAGCATAGGTTTTTCTTTAATATCCTTTTGTTAAGACTTTAATGCCACAAGAATAGCTTTCTAACCAATTAAGAGCTTCCCTAAAAGCCATATTCCCACCCCAGCCCTGACTCTAAATGTTCACGTTAAAAAAATTATCTTTATTGTTGAAAGTATTACAAATGTTCCCCTTTTTTTCCTCACTGACCTTCCCCTCTCTGCTGTTCCTCCCCCACCCCCTGGCCTTCACCACACTATTGTCTGTGTCCATGGGTTATGCATAATACTGCATAATACATATAAATTCTTTGGTTAATCTCTTTCCACCCACCCCCCTTCTCTCTGAGATTCACCAGTCTGTTCCATGCTTCTATGTCTCTGGATCTATTTTGTTCATCAGTTTATTTTGTTCATTAGATTCCACTTATGAGTGAGATCATGTCATACTTGTCTTTCTCTGACTGGTTTATTTTGCTTAGCATAAACTTTTGGATTTGAGGTGGAAGCCCAAGACCCGCTCAGCTATAGTTCGTGTGTTTATGGTCCACTCCTCTTCTAGAAGTCTCCCCTCCAGTGCCCAGTTCATCTTGACCAGAGAGTCTGATCTTTTCCTAGAGGCAGGCATGCTTGTTGAAAGCATTCTTCTCTAATCCAACTCTTGCTTTTGCCCTTGGCAAATTCATTGCCTATGTGGGCAACCTGTACAATAAGTATCCTGTCTATCTCTCAGTTCCTTGACCTCCACAATGATGATGACTCTTCTGCTCTGACTTAGCCATTCACTTCCATGGTTACACTCTAGACTTGTCATTGCCAGAGACTGCATCACTTAGAAGTCACTTACACAAAATGCTGTTCTTTAACCACCACTTCCTTTCCTTCCTGCTTCCACTATGGTAGTACTTCGTTAAGATCTCTAGTCCATCAACCTTTCCATCTCCTCTTATCTTTTTGTTCTTCCAAATTCACTTACATTTCATGTCATTTTAACCTCTTTCTTGCAAATATTCTCAGTTCCCTTCCCCTACTCATTGCATAATAATAATCCTATATTGGATGAAACCAGTCATTCATTCATTCACCTTTCCCATGTCCATTCCCAAATGGAATATTTCTCATCATCCAAACATGCTTTTGTACCCTCACTTAAGAGAGTTCCCCCTTAGCTTCACCTTCTCATCAATTGCTTCTTTCACAGTCAAGATCCTATGAAAACTTGTATATACATATTTACTTCATTTCTTCACTTCTTATTTGCTCTTTGACCAGTTCCAATTTGGTTTTCACTGCCACCTTTCCACCAGAATTCATCATGCTAAGGTGCTCAGGCACATTCATCTCCTCAAGTTTAATTGACACTTTTTAGTCTACATTTCTTTTGCTTTATAGCAGTTTTTGTCAGAGCTGCCAGTTCCTGCCATTTTGAAATACTTTATCTCTTGGCTTCAATGGCACCAGCTCCGTTTTGGAAAGAAAGTATTTTCTCCTATTCAAACTCTGTGTAGTTGTAGAATATCTCAGAGTTTGTCCTGGCTGCTCTCATTTTCCCAAATTCTTGAGAATTTTGAATCTTAAACATTCAAAATACATCTGTATGAAAAATACAAGTCTACACCAAGACCTGTACATGAATTTTATAGCAGCTTCATTCACAATAGCTCCAAATTGGGAAAATCTGGAAGTCCATCAATAGGTAAATGGATACACAAAATGTGTTATTTATATAATGCAGTGGTCGGCAAACCGCGGCTCGCGAGCCACATGCGGTTCTTTGGCCCCTTGAATGTGGCTCTTCTACAAAATACCACGTGCGGGTGCGCATGTACAGTGCGATTGAAACCTTGTGGCCCATGCACAGAAGTCGGTTTTCGGCCTGGGCAGGTCTATTTTGAAGAAGTGGCGTTAGAACACTCAAGGGGCCAAAGAGCCACATGTGGCTCATGAGCCGTGGTTTGCTGACCACTGATATAATGGAATACTACTCAGCAATAAGAAAGAATGAACAATGGCCGAAACCGGTTTGGCTCAGTGGATAGAGCGTCGGAGTGCGGACTGGAGGGTCCCGGGTTCGATTCCGGTCAAGGGCATGTACCTTGGTTGCGGGCACATCCCCAGTGGGAGGTGTGCAGGAGGCAGCTGATCGATGTTTCTCTCTCATCGATGTTTCTAGCTCTCTATCCCTCTCTCTTCCTCTCTGTAAAATATCAATAAAATATATTTAAAAAAAAAAAAAAAAAAAAGAATGAACAATGGATACACATGACACTATGGATGAATCTCAAATATATTGTAAGTGAAAGAAGATTGACATAAAAGAGTACATATGTCATTCCATATATCTAAAATCATAGAAAATGCAGGATAATCTCTAGTGACAAAAAAGCCAATCAGCATTGCCTGAGGCAGGGGCAGAGGGAGGGATGGGCTGCAAAAGAGCATGAGTAAAACTTCTGGGATGATGGAGATGATCTGAACCTTTATTGTGAGGGTGGTTTCATAGGTATATAGTCATGAAACTGAACACATTAAATAGGTGCAACTTATTATAAGATATACCTCAATAAACTTGATTAAAATCTGCTGACAGTTCTTGCAGTTAAGTTTTTAATATAGATCTCTCTTATGAGCCTCAGGCTGTGGATCCAATTATTCATGTGAGGCACCATTTTGATATTTCATGGGAATTTCAAACATAATACATTTAAAACTGAATCTTGGATTTATTCTCCATAGACTTTCTCCTCCCAAACTTCAATAAATTACTGTCTCAAGAAGACCTCAAAATACAGTGGTTTAAATGAAATAGGAATTTATTTTTGCCTCACAGGACAGTGTGGAGATGGGGGATCCAGTGCTGGTAGGATGACTCTACCATCCTAACCTCTGGATTCCATTTCTGGGTTCCAGGAATGCTTCAGTTCTCATTGTATCCCAGCCCACAGGAGAAGGGAAAGGATCAAAGAAATGCCTGCATATATCTTTTTTAGGAACATAATCCAGAAGTGTCAAAGGGCCATACTTCATGATAGGGCGGCTGAGAAATATTGTCTTTATGCAGTCATGTGTTCAGCTACAACTTTATTTCTATAGCAGAAATGGAGAATTGTTACTGAGAGACAGGGCTTCCATCTTTCTCCATGGTATGTGGGGACTTAAGCAAATAAGTTTCTATGGGACCTCTTTCTATCTCTGCAATTTGATTAAAAATATATTAAGAAATATAGTATGCAAAGCAGTGTTTTGGTGATGAAGATTTAGAAAAATGGGTAGAAGAGTTACTTACATAGTGGTTGGTATATTGTCAAATCAGTGCACATGCTCATGTTCTTTATAGTGCATTGCATTGTTCCTGGCTAATTTTGTTTCTCCTATGTAGTAAAAAAAAAAGCAGCAACACTGTTATTACTCACAATGACATGACTCTCCAGAACTTTTTGTATTGAAACAGTATAGATCTTGTGGTTGCAGAACCATAATGGCATTTATTTTAATGCTGGTTATATTATGACTTATGATGTGGCATTATCTACTTTGCCACCCTTGAATACTGACTTCCAATGACTTTTTTTGTTTGTTTGTTTTTTTAATCCTCACCCAAGGATATTTTTCCCTTGACTTTTAGAGAGAGTGGAAGGGAGAGAGACACATTGATTGGTTGCCTTCCACATGTGCCCCAACTAGGGCCAAGCATCGAGCCTGCAACTGAGGTATGTGCCCTTGACTGGAATCGAACCTGGGACCCTTCGGTCTGCAGGCCGAAGCTCTATCCACTGAGCCAACCCAGCTAGGGCCCAATGATTCTTTAAGATTGTTACTCTGGTCCTAGCCCATTTGGCTCAATGGATAGAACATCGGCCTGCAGACCAACGGGTTCCGTGTTGGATTCCAGTCAAGGGCACGTAGCTTGGTTGCAGGCTCCTCCCCGGCACAGGCCCTGGTCAGGACTCGTGCAGGAGGCAACCAATCGATGTGTTTTTCTCTCACATTGATATTTCTCTCTGTCTTTCCCTCTCCCTCCCACTCTTTCTAAAAATCAATGGAAAAATATCCTAGGGTGAGGATTAAAAAAAAAAAAAAGATTGTGACTCTTCTTCCTTGATGAAAGCTACAAGTCTTACCCAGAGTATTCAGGAAAATGCAAACCATCACTTTTTTGTAGTTTTAAATTTTCCATTCTTAAATTTATGGCATAAATGTAGAAGAACAAATCTTCCAAACACTCTTCAGGTTGGAATCACTACATTCACAGAATGTGATCTCTTACAGTGTCGACTGCACCTCTCCAGGGCACAGGGTGAGGTACCCATGGGTAGAGAGGAACAGACCATTTGCATAAGGAATGTCCAACCTTCAGCACAGCTTAAGACTGACTTGGGAGAGCATGGCATCACTATATTCATGAGGTGCAAGAGAAGGCCTGGGTTAAAAGGGTCTGCTGCCATCTGGGAGCAGTGGTCTTGGCAGCCGTCAGAGAAGATAGTCACTCCTCCAACCCAGGTGGACTTGCGAAGCCTTTCCTTTCCTCCTTGGTGCAGGCCCAGGGATGCGGGCTGTGTTCCTCTACTTGTAAAAGGTGCACCAGCCATCTTGTATGTTTTCTCTAGATGACAGCGAATAGTGTGGGACACGGTGTCCTCAACCTCTCCTGACTTCCAGCTGACTTTGAAGATAAACATCCAGTCTTTTTAATGGTAAAGGTATATGATAACAAGGGGAAGCTAGAAGCTTCCAGTAAAAACAACAAAGGCTAAGTTATTATGGTCATGATTCTTGAGCTAGATAACATAGGGTATAGTAATTGGAAGTCCCTTTGGAGTCTTACTCTTAGTATAAAGATGGAGTTTCTCAAGTTATCGTAAACACTGAAGGCTTCTTCAGCTCCCTTTGGAAGCACCTTCCTGGCCTGGCCAACCAGCCTTGGCAGAATCACAGTTGTCATCTCATCTCTATGCAGTTCTGAGGCCTGCCATGTCAGGTGTCTCTCACCAGTTTCCATTGTCTGGTGGCCTCACACAGTTTTAAATATAGAGTAGTCTGGAGATGTCAATGCAACAAGACTAATGGAATGTCTCAGCTGTTACATTTTACGACCATTATCCCCATGGCAGCTTGAGCAACATCACGGGGAATGATTGTTTTCTCCATTTTGAAGATGAGAAAATGAGATGCAGAAAGATTAAATAATTTTCCAAAGTATGTCTGACTCCAAAGAACTCAGTGTTTCTATCTCAGTTGTTCTCTCAAAGGGAAGGAATAAAACACAGTTTATGTGTCTCACCCTGATGCCACCAGAGAAACTGATTTGGAGGAATTTTGACTAGCCAGTGCCAAATATCTGTCTCATATACTACTTGTTCCTGGAGCTTGTGCACTACAAAAAGAAATATATCTCCATAGGAGATTAAGCTGGACACAGCCTGGCCATCTGCTCTCCTGGCAGGGGCTGGCATAGGCTGCATTATGGATACGGGAAATGGTGCAAGGGCACATCACTGGCCAACAGTCCTGCTGGCAGTGAGGCACAGAGCCAGACAGACTCCTCAGCTGCTGACTGCTGTCAACATCTCGGAGTCCATGGAGCAGACATCGTGAAAATTGTATGTCTTAAAGGCAAGGGATGAGGTGGAGTCAGTAGCAGTATAGCTCCAGAGGTGAGAGAAGACTACATTTTGGCCAGCAGCCCTGCTAGGTATCATGTTAGGTGCTGTGGTTAGAGCAATAAATAAGAGGGTATAACAGGATAGAAAGACATTAAGTGTTAATGAACATAATTATTTAATTACTATTGTGATAAACTATGATAAAAAAGTAGAGTGTTCTTTGATGGTATATAATGGGAAGATCTGAGTCTGGCTGTGTAGCAAGTTTCAGGGAAGGTGTTCCTGAGAAAGTGACATCTAGAACAAATCCTGTCCTGATTGATCTGAGTCAATAATGGCGATCTCAAGGTCTTGCCATTGATTGACTTAGGCATGTGTTAGGTCACCACATGGGTTAGGGCATATGTTACAATTTTGGCTGAGGTAAAAGAGAAGTCTGCCAGTGAGTTTTTGGGTATGGTTAACTCACTCTTTACAAGGAAGAGGCAACCCTTTCTGCATCTGAATGTTGTCAGGTCTGAACTTGAGTGGAGCTCCCTTGAGGGAAAATCCTACTCACCAAACATAGAGGAGGAAGGTGAAAAGAATCTGGGTTCTTGTTGGCTTCCTTAACTGTGTAAGTCAACAGGGAGCACCCCTCCTTTGGAGTTTTCAATGTGTTCCTTATATGTGAGCCAGTTGGTTTGAGTTTCCGTTTCTTTACAGATGAAAAGACAACAGAAGTTATCTAGGTAAAAAGTGTGAGTGGGGAAGGTCACTCTAGATAAAAGAACACATGTGCAGCCCTGAGGTGGAAACAGAAAGTGGTTCCATGTGGCTGGAGAGCAGTGAGTGAGGAGGAGTGGGACAGGGTCCCAGTGGGATGCTGGAGAGTTGATGGGGTCAGATCATGCCACTGTCAGTTTTGGACATTAGCTAATAATTTATATTTGTACTCCTTACAGGTGTATTTAGGCTCATAATTCTTTTTTTAAATGACTCCAACAGAACACTAGATGATTCTTTTACTTTTGTATAGTGGAGAATGGGATTAGTTTTGAACCTTGATGGTCTACAATATGAGAAAAAAATTAGTAATTTACTTGGTTTAGACAAGGGTAGCCTGAAGTGATTTCTATCTGTTGTTCCTAGATTTGCTATCTAATGGGACTACCTGAGGGTTACCCAGTCTCAATGGCATTGAACTGGGTCCTCAGCACTTAAGCATTTTGAGCAGTACTTTTGCAGGGGTCCTCAAACTTTTTAAACAGGGGGCCAGTTCACTGTCCTTCAGACTGTTGGAGGGCCGGACTATAGTTTAAAAAAAAAACTATGAACAAATTCCTATGCACACTGCGGGCCCAGGACGAGTCGGCTGCTAAGCAGGACAGGCAGCGGCACCTGGCAGGCTGGATAAATGTCCTCGGCGGGCTGCATGTGGCCTGCGGGCTGTAGTTTGAGGACCCCTGCGAGAGTAGTTACGTTGGTTGAGTTTGTTAGTATGAAGCTGGTGATCTTCAAATTCTTTGGTCTAGGGCAGTGGTCGGCAAACTGTGGCTCGCAAGCCACATGCGGCTCTTTGGCCCCTTGAGTGTGGCTCTTCCACAAAATACCACGGCCTGGGTGAGTCTATTTTGAAGAAGTGGTGTCAGAAGAAGTTTAAGTTTAAAAAATTTGGCTCTCAAAAGAAATTTCAATTGTTGCACTGTTGATATTTGGCTGTTGACTAATGAGTTTGCCGACCACTGGTCTAGGGATCTGAGGGAGAGTCAGGGAATTCTATAAAGTAATGAGGATGAAGGTCCAATGGCTCTTGCAAAAGAGTTCCTGGAGGGTCCCAGCAGGTGGGAGAGGCACAGGGGAGTAATAGGTTAGACAAGAGACCTGCCTGCTTAGCTCAACCTTTCCCAGTGTCTTTAGTTCTTCTGCATGTGTAGCGTCTTTGCTCATTTCTTATCAGGCTCCTCTGGCGGTCTGTGTCTTCTGGCAGGAGAGCCTTCTCTGGGTGGTAGACTGCAAGATTTGGACGCTGGATTCCAAAAGCTCAGGCTTTGGGAGCAGATGCCACTTAGCAGCTGTGTAAACTTGAGTACATTATGTAATGTCTCTGAGCTATAGCTTAGTCATCTGTAACATGGTAATAGTAGTAGTGCCTAACTCATAGAAATGTGAAGATCAAACGAAGCAATCTATGGCAATTCCTCAGCACAGCACAGATGTTCAATCTATTGTAGCTATTATTTAAAACTATCATTGCTCATTCATCATCACTGGTATTGGTATTTGTGGGTTGGTTACTGACCTTCCTATGAATGCAGTATGGAGGACTTGATCTCCTTTGCCATCATCCCAGTTAATACAGTGCTGCAACACACCTGTTTATCGTGCCATGTACCAGGCACTGTACTGGGATCTGGGCACGTAAGAAAGCAATAACAAACACACAATCAAAACAACCCCACAGTTTTCAGAGTTCCAGAAAGAATAGCTTGGCTTTACCATGAGCATTTATTTTTCACAAAAAGGTGTAAATTAAGAATGTGATTGTGATTGTGACTATGAATTTTAAAAACTATGACTGTTAAAGGTCTTTTAAAAACTTTCCTTGCAAAAATGTTTAGTATTTTGATTAGCGCTTTTTGTTAGGTATGTGGAACCTCTTAAGTCTACAGCTTCATTGCAAGTGCCTCATATTCAGAGAGGGTTTTTTGGTGTGTGTGTGTGTGTGTGTGTGTGTGTGTGTGTGTGTGTGTGTGTACCCTCTGGGATGTCTCCAGCATAAGCACAGCTCTGAGCAAACCATGCTTTGCAAAGTCAGTTATTTGTTTTACTTCTGCCGGAATATTGAAAGTTTGCCTGGTGAACATTCCCTGAAATCAAAATGACTTATTATCAGGCTTCCTTTGCATTTGATCCTGCTGCAGGATGGTGTGTTTTCCTAATGATGCAGAATCTCTCGTTAAGTTCAGGAAACAGGATATAAGGATAAGTCAATTGACTCAATTTATGGACATAATAAAACGGTCCCTATTACCTTCAGCAGTCAAGGCAAGACAAGGTGAAACACAGTGTTGTAAAGTTATTATGACAAAATAGTTTAGTATTTACCTGGCCAAATAAAGTGAAAATACTGCATTTATTTTTGAAGCAGCATTTCAGACATTATGACCTAAAATTAATAGTGGTAGACGATCATTTATCCTGTCGCACAGGGATATTGCAGAGTTCACTCAAAGCCAGGAATATCTGCCATTAAATCATGGCAAACGAAAAAAAATTTTTTTGAAGTATTTCCTCGTGTCTGCTCTATGTCTACTGTTGGCCCCACCGAGCCAGTGTTAACAGCTAAGGCATTTCTTTTTCCATCTTGTAATATAATTAAAAACAAATTTAGAAGCAGAATAGATGTTTTGTACGTTATAGCCCTGTTAGTTTTGAGGGAAGGCATTGGCAATGCACACAGCTGTTTCTGACAATTATAAACTTAGGAAAGAAAAAAGGGATGAAAGAAACCAAATTGACCAAATATGGTTGCCTTTTTTTTCCACTGGGAAGTCTTTGGGATGGCTGTAGGACAAATAGATGTAAATCAAACATTTTTAACCTGCTGCATTCCACAGGAGATGGACATGAAGCTAAGCGGGTAGAGAAGGTTTCAAGTAGTTTAAGACAGAAGGCATCTAAGGGGTACATATGATAATAGTAGCTTATGAAGATGCTTAAGATTTGGGCTAAATTTCAGTGAATTTCTGGCTTTTGATTGTTTTCTCAACTCTAACGTGCTTTTATGTTTCTGAATTAAAATGGACTATAATTCCAAGTTGGGTAAGTAAGACTATGGGCATAGAACAGAAAAGAAACAGTTCTAAGTTTTGCTTTGAATATCATCTGTTTGCTAATGTTGATTGTGAGTTGCAGAGTGACCAATAATTAGATCCTTCAAGTCTTTTGCTAGCTATCAACTGCATAAGACCTACCCCCAACAACTGTTAAAATTGCATTTGGCGATGCTCCCTTCACCAGCCCCCACTCCCAAACCATCTTACCTTGTGACTTTTTCTTTTTTATAGTTATATCAACTTCTAACATTCTACATAATTTGCTTTTTATGTTTGAGATTATCATCCCTTTCCACCCCCCATCCCCATAGGCTGATGGGATCTTTGATTTGTTTACCAATGTATCCCAAGCATCCAGAGCATTGTCTGACACATAGTGCTCAATAAATATTTGTTGAATGAATGAATCATATTCTTCTTTTGCCTAAAACACGAAATGGTTTTCATTGGCTTGGTGATAAAGTATAACTTCAGTATGTGGCATATATGATCAAGTTTACATATCCAAATATATTTATTTTCGTCTTTCTATCAAATCATAGCCTATCTTGCTTGTGGGTCTTGTTCATTCTGCTTCTTTTGCCTGGATTTCTTTTTGTCCTCTTTCTTCTTGGCCTTAAGTTTTTAGGGCTGAGTTTAGACTTTTCCCCCAGGAAGCCTTACCTGGCCTTCCAAGTCCAGGGTAGAAGCTCCGCCTGTATGTTCTCTAAAGCACATACTGTACTCCCCTGAGCTGTCTCTCTCTTTTTAGACTATAAACTATGGGGGTAAGAGCCAGGCCTGCCTTGTTCATAGTTTTCTTTGTGCTAAATGCAGTGCTTGGCACTTTGTAGGAGGTTCATTAACTATATTCAACCAATGAATCATGAAAGAAAGGCTATGTAACTCAGACATCAGCTAGATCTGGGGAAGACTGGCCCAATGTCTTTGTCTAAGGTATTTTGATTATTCCTAGGACCTTATCACTTCTGGCCCCAATTTCCGTTTTGTATTCTTATTGTCCCTTAATTTAGTATACTGCAGTGCAGTGCCTTGGTTATGCGTGTGGCCCTGGAGCTCCACCATCTAATTCAAATCCGACCCCTGCCATTTATTAGCTTGTTAACTTCTCTCTGCCCAAGTTTTCTCATTTGTAAGCTGGGGGTGATTATAACAATAACATCTACATCATGGTGACTTGTAAAGATTCAATTTGTTTGTACATATCATGTACAAACAGTTCAAGACATCATAGGTCTTAGTAAATTGTAGCTCTCCCAATCAGTTACATTAACAAGGATGTTAAATTTAGCAGAATTTGTACTGAAGGTGCATAGATCCCAAGGTTATATCACAGATAATAAACGGAGACATCCCTGTTGGGAAAAGTCCTTTTGTCCATCCCACCAACAGGATTTCTCTTCAGTGCACTCCCCAGCAGAGGGCTCTGGCCTTTGGCCCTCTCGCCAGCCCCTCTCTTCTCCTCTGCCTTTGCTTTTCATCTGCTCGCTTTCTGCAATGGCAGCTGGAAATGCCCAGTTCTTCCCTCTGTCTCTTTTGCAGTGTACCTAAGCTCTACTGCTCCAGGCTGACTTCCACACTGGATTCCACACCCATTTCTACATATGTGAAGCTCAGTCCAATCAATGCCTGGGTCATGTCCAGATTCAGGAGATGCTCATCTCCCCTTTAACAAGTTCATTTTCCTTAGGAGGTAGCTGTAGTTAATGTCAGATTTTTTTTCTTTGTTACAAGTAGAGGGGGGAAAATGATAAATACCCTCACAGGTGTGAATGACAATCACATAATTTGTGAAGCAGAAAACACTAAGGAAATAGCCAGTCTTTATTTTTTTATTTTATTTTTTTATTGTTTGAAGTATTACAAATAGTAGTACATATGTCTCCTTTTTTTCCCTCCATTGACCTTCCCCCGGCCTCCCCTACCCCCCAGTACATGCCTTTACTTGCCCCCCACCCCCGCCCAGTGTCTTGTATCCATTGGTTATCCTTATATGCATGCATACAAGTCCTTCGGTTGATCTCTTACAGCACCCCCCACCCCAACCTCCCCTACCTTCCCGCTGTAGTTTGATAGTCTGTTCAATGCTTCTTTGCCTCTGTATCTATTTTTTCCCCATTTCAGAAAATAGCCAGTCTTTAGCTTTTGCTTTTAAGATAATGCAATTCCCTTTTGCATGAACAGGACTGGTGGAGGCCTCATAGCCCAGAGACACATCCTTTGCTTTCCTTTCAAAGAAATCCTTGCCCAAGTGCTGTGTTGGAAGCAGCCACATTAGCAGGGCTGAGCTGCTGCAACGTTGTAAATGCCAACAAATAAAAGTGTCAGCAGCCTGAGCAGTGGGAGGCTGGCAGGGCCTGGAGTTTAGTGCTCAGCCTTTCTAGGGGGCTGCTTCATAGCCAGCCCACACGAGTAGTGATTCAAAGTTATTTCCTACTGATGGCTCTTCCTGACCCCAGGAAAAGGGGGTTTGGAGGTCTCCAGTCCCAGCCCACCAAGGAGAAATACCTGCTCAACTTGAACTGCCCTCTCTCTCCAACAGATGGCCCCATCCTGGTGAATGGATGGCATTTTGAATGGTTGTGGAAGCTTCGCCACCACTGCCTATATTGATAATAGAATTTTTGTATTACTTCTCCAGGGACCCATAACCACATGAAAAAAAATATATGACTTGTTTTCTTTTCACCACCGGATGTATTTATTTACAAAGAGGGACTGTAAGTGGCCAGAGGCACACACTCACTGGTAGTAAAACTCCATCCTGAGATTCACTGATTTCTCACGCTGTGCTTCCTCCAGCCCTGAGGGTTTGTAACGTCAAGCACTCAGAGGCAAGCTCTAGCCAGTTCTGTCTTGTGCCACTGGACAGATGACGCCTGTGTTTGGTGAGTTTGACAAAAGCAAATAGTGTTTTAGGCCTAACGGTACCTTTTGCATTTGAATTTGAGAGAAAAATGCAACTTTGGCCCTTGAAATTGTGTAGGAGAAAATGCTTGTTTCTTGGTAGTGAATATTCAATAGCCGGGCCCCCATGGCCTGTCCACTGACAGCAGGATCCCTGCTGGGCAGCCAGGAGGTTTCACCAGGCAAGGTCTCAGCACAGGCAGAAAACAGAGCCCCATGTTGCTGAATGCTCTCCATAATGGGTGTGCTAATGGCTTGGAAATCATAGACAGCCATTTCAAATGATGTTTAAAAGAGAAAATGCCTCAGATCATTAGTAAGGGAAGGAAACAAGCAGGATGCAAAATATGCACAGTATGATCTAAACTCTGTGAAACAATAGATATCAAGAGGGACATATACCAAAATGCCTATAGTGGGTGGCAAACTTGGGGATCTCTTTTAGTCTTGTGTCTATTAATAATGTCCAGTGATTTCCAGGCTCCTTACAGTGAGCATATATTACTTTTAAAATCTGCATAAAATAAATGTGTATTTAAAAAATAAAGTAGAACAATTTACTTCTATCAGTGACAATTTTAAAGGGTATACTTTCTTTTTTTTTTTTTACAATGATGCAAAACCTATTATTATTCCCTTTTATCATTCTCTGTTGGTAGGTAAAATGGCCCAAATCTACTGCAGACAACTCTTGTGATTTTCTGTGCATATTCTCATCTCAAAAACGATGTTTTACATATGACCTGAGAACATATTTGCAATAGATGCCAACTTTTGGGGGGCAACTCAGGACCACTTGGTTTTAGTTTTGTTGCTAAAGCTTTTATTTAGAGTAGTGCGATAAAATTCTATAAACAAAAACTGCAAGGTGCATGCATACAGTTAAAATATTTACATGTGAAAATTTGCCAGTGTTATTACCATTATAAAATCTTATTTTAAAAAAGTAATTAAATATCCTAAGTTACTGAGCTTTTATTTTTGACATTGATCATTTTAGAAGGAAAAAGGCAAGTTCCTTTATTGATAATGCTAATATCCTCTCTCCATGACAGTAAAACTGGCATGTAAGTTTTTAATAGGCACTTTACAAGATCTATCCTTAGGTCATATCTGTTCATATCTAATTGCATGCAACGTTCACATCTACATTTATGTTCTAAAATAAAAATTCTAGACTTGTATTTTGTGGAATAAATAGTTCCATGACATGTTTATGAAAAAGCGTTCTGTGCTCAAATATTTTTGGAAACACTATGTACTACCATCTCCCAACTCTATTCTCAACTCATACACTCACAATAAATGTTCTGAAATGTTCTGCAGTAAAAAAATCCTTTAAACTCTGTTTAAGCCAGTATTTCCCAAACTTTCTAACAAGGATATCAGAAGAACTACTTCCAAGCACTGCAGGAACTGTGTCATCAAAGAAATACCAAGTGACTTTATTTTTTGCTGTACTGAAAAAGAAGCAGGGAAGTAGACAAAATGAGCAGAATTTTCTATAAAAATGACTCAAAAAGGGCTTTCTGCTTAAGTCTGTTGATTAACTGTAGAATCATTCAGATTTTTAAGTGACTATAGCAACCATGGCTTTACTTCAGGTTACAGAACACTAGAAGCCAGAGTGTAGTTCTTGGCTATCTCTGATCATCTCAATGTATCCCCTAACTTAAGGGTAACTCTTGCAATAGCTGCTGAGTTGATCTATTTGGTGGAGAATGTTAGCATCCTTCTCTGGTATCCCTTCCCTCCAAAAAAAAAAAAACAAAACCCTAAAACTCACCATCTTCTGTTTATTTCATCTTCTGGTCTTTCTTGTTTTGTCTCAGACCCCAAAGTGACTATGTGAGCATAAGGAGATCTCCTCTTAACACCATTTGTTCTCCCAACTTATCATTTATGAGGGCAGGCCAACAGATCTCCATTCTAACAGGTACATGCTTGCCCTATTTAAAGAACAGATTTTAGACTTAGCAACAACACTTTGAAGATATTACATCTCTGAGGATGTCTGTGAAGTCTTCTGGGCCCACTTTGTGGCATTTATTTGTACAGTGCCTAATGCATTGGAATCTTCCATTATTATCTCTTGATGCTGCTGAATTCAGTCCCTGCACTTACCGAATGTAGGCAAATCCTTAAACAAAGAGAAGTGGTTGGGATGTCATGGCGGTTTTGCAGAAGGTATCCATGACAAAGCTAATTGATTCAGGGGACTTTGTTTTTCAATAAAAGAACAGAGATTAGTTTACTGTCGATCTTAATTATTCCATCCATCAACCATTTGTTGCCCTGGGCAACTGGCACCATCTTTGCTGCTTGCTAATTTAAGCTCATTTTACTTTAGGAGGCTAGTTTCTTTTGTTCACTTTTGTGTATTTGGATGAGGAAACAAGGACCTGACATTTCTATGGGTGAAATTCTCAGCTGTGCCATGCTAAGTTCACCAACAGAAGATATTTATCCTGCCCTCACATTTTTTTTTACTGCTTGATTGAAATTCATAAACCATATGAATATTTGTGAGTATATGTGTACAGAGTAACTAGTAAATTAATATAACATGAACCTGTAAATGAACATAATCTGCCCTACTTGCAAACATGCCAAAACAAGTGAAGAGAAAATATAATTACCATGGCCAGAGGATATTGGGTCAAGGTCTCAAAAGAGTCCTGAAGTCTGGCTCTTGGAATTTAAATATGGCCAATGTCCTTTAGTTGTATTAGTTTTAAATTAGTTTTTGGTTTGGTTTTGCTGAACTCCAAGTACCACTCCACCTTTCTGCTCATCTCCCCAGTGCACTCACATGCCTTTATGTACCATGGCCCTGTGTGCCTCTGCATAGCACTCTCTTCCTGGACCACTTTGAATAGATGTAATTTGGACAGAAAGGCCTTCTAAATGGAGCCATAAGTGGCAGAAGAAGAAGCAAAGATAGGGATTTTCACAATAAAATACTTTCAGAAAAAGAACAACCATATGGCTAAAAACCCCGGGAACATATTTTGGTCAAAAAGTACAACATAATAATACTTGTTTAAATACTGCGGTTAGATTTTCACTTGTCTGGGAGGTAAATGACTCATTTGGAGGCAGCCTTGTTTATGTTGGGGAACCAAATTGTAACTGCTTGGTACCTGCTGTTCCTTCTCATTGTTTTGCATTCTCAGCATATGACTACACTGGTAAGTCTGATCATACATATGTAGAGTTTTCTAGTGTAATCAGATGAATTTCATAATAAGCTAATCCAACATATTTAATTTATGTCCTCTCTCTCTCTCTCTCTTTTTCCAGCATAATAGTTCTCATGTCACATATGACTCCTGTCTTTGTCAGATATACTGTTTGTTGCAAGGATCAGAAATTCAGTTAAGAAAGTTCAAGTCAAAATAGTGTTGATTTAAAGGGTATAGGGTCAATTTCATGGAACCCATTTATGAGAAATGTAGCTGGTCTTCCTAGGAACTGGAATGCCATCAGGAAATGACTCTTGATCTTTCTGGTGCTCTCTTTGGGACTGCATAGTCTCATCTATGCTTTTTTTTTTTTTTCTGTAAATATACGGCATAATCCTCTGTGGCAGATCAGCTTTCTTTGCAAGGCTCTTAGGTTTTGCTCCTTCAAAATTTATGCTGGCATGGGGTCTGACCACCACTTTACACGCTCTCACAGTTTCCTGCCTGTCACCATTGAGTGGTCTCTCACTGACCCTTTTCTTCCCTTAATTCAAATGAAGTGTTATTGTTGATCGCCCCCACCAAACTGTGAGCTCCATGAAAGCAGGAGCCATAACTGTTTTGCCCATCAGTATATTCTCATGGCCTGGCACAGTTCATGCCATGTAGTAGGTATGCAATGAATTGGTGAGTAAGTGATAACTCCAATATCTAGATCTTCTGAGGGTTGTTTCTGTTGTCTGATAATTTTATCTGTTGGTTTTGCTTAAATGATATCCTACTGAGAACGAAACATTGTGTATGAAAAATTGAAGAGATCATTGGAGGTTCTGGATAATAACATTGCCTCCTTCCCCAGCGAGGATATACTTTTGCTTCTTTCTTTTCATGGTTTTATTTTTTATTTATTTTGCTTTTACATTTATTTTTCAATTAGAGTTGACATACAATAATATATTAGTTTCAGGTGTACACCCCAGTGATTAGACATTATATAACTTACTAAGTGATCATCCCAATAAATCTTATACCAGCTGACATCATACATAGTTATTAGAATATTATTGACTATATTCCATATGCTGTATTCTATACCCCCATGATTATTCTGTAACAACCAATTTGTACTTCTTAATCCCTTCACTCTTTACACCCCTCTTCCCAAACCCCTCCCATCTGAGTCTGTATCTATGAGTCTATTTTTGTTCTGCTTGTTCATTTATTTTGTCTTTTAGATTCAGTTGTTGCCATTTTATTGTTCATATTTTTTAGCTTTTTTTTTTCTGATCAGTTTTAGCCAGAGGGACTGGGCTAATGTAGGACTGGGCTAATGCTCTGCTCAGTGAGGCCAGGAAAACTAGGGAGAAGCTGGACCCAGCAGGCATAGTCAGAGTGTCTGCTTCAACTATCTTCATCATCATCCTCACTCTTATTAATGCCTTGTTTTTGAAATGTTGTGATTTATAAAACACTGCAATTTGAGTTTTCTCCTCGGTTTCAGTACTCTAGGACCTGTAATTGATATATATGTTAACATTTACTCTAATACCCCACAGTGTTTAATCATTCCTCATTTTACGATTGTCATAATCAATAGCCCACACACCTAAAATGTGTGTCCTGGATCATATAATGACTAGTTTTCCATTCCCTATGCTGTGTCTTTCCTCCTGCCCAGCCACACCCATGTTTCTCCAAGCCCCAGGGAATGGCCAGTGTTTGGTCATTAAACTGCTTCTCTCTCTACCTTCTTCAACTCTTTCCACTCCTCACACGTGTTCCTGAACAGATAATATTTGTTCCAGTGCTTCAATCCAGGTATCCAGGGGGCTGGGAGTTTTAGGACAAAGCACAATGACTGAGCAGCAGGACAGAATGAATGACTGTGACTCCTGAGGCTCTATATGCATTAGTATCAGGCACCAATACCTCTCTTACCTAAAATATATTGCCTGGGTGTCTCTGAACAAGGGCTCAAAATGAAAAGACCAAGATGAACTTAAGAGTTGATAATAATACACATATTCTTGTTTGGCTAGCAGGTTAAAACTAGAAATAAAAATAAGGAAGAGGTGCTTCATTGGGGAAAAAAAGGAGCAAGGCAATGAGTTAAAAAAATGAGGCGCCTCAATTTTGCATATCAACTTTGCTTCAGCTTTATCTTTATTAGAGTCTGGACAAATTGAAGCTATACCCCAGAATATTTTTTTATCCTCTATGGCTACCTAAATTTGCCACTTAAATATAGCAGTAGCATTACCATTACCATGAGAGCTAACATCTACTGAGAACTTACTATGTTCTTAATATACATCATTGTTTAACTCTTACCACAACCCTATTTCATGAGCATTGTCATGATCAAACTTATAGCTGATGAAACTCAGGTTAGAACCGGTAATTATCCCAAGGTCACTTAAAGCTTAGTAAGTGGCAACGACAATTTTTGAATTCTTGGACTGGCATCAGAACTCTCACTTTTAAATGCTACACTATGCTGCCTGCCTATATACATAGAAGACATATTAAAATGTTTGTTTTTATGACTGCCTACACAGTAAGAAAAATACATGGGAAAGTATGATTTTCTATAAGGAAGGGGGCTGAACAGTAAATGGCTAAATTAAAATGTCCATATTTTGTGTATTTACTAAACTGCTGGAACAATATGCAGTGACTCATACAAGATAGTTGCCCATTCCTTTTTCATATTACAACCTAGAGGAAGGCAGGGGTCCAATATCACCCGGGAATTGAGGTCCTTTCTCTCTTGTTCCTCTGCCAGTCTGAAGGTGATGCCCACATCTGGCCAGTTGAAGCTACATTATGTCCATGTTCCAGCCCATGGGGAAGGGGAAGGAGAGAGAGCAGAGTACATACTCAGATTTCACAAAGGCCAAGAGCAGGAAGTGGCACACATCACTTCTGTCACATCCTATGAGAACTTAGTCTCATGGCCACACCTAGCTGCAAGGGAGACTAAGAGATGGAGTCTTTATCTGGATGGTCTGTGTCTTGCTAAAACTTAGGAGGGGATTCTATTTTTAAAAGAGAGAAGGAGCAGCTGAATAGTGGGGGAGGGGTGCAGTTAAAGTTAATAGCCTCTGCCTGATTTCCAAATTAGTGACACAAGTAATAATATATTTATGAGTTTGGAACTTTTCAAGTAAGCTGGCATTGGTTATGTGATTTTTTTTTCTTTATAATAAAACTATCTTGTCTTGGATATAATAAAGATAATCAGAATAATTATCTAATGCAAAGCAGTTCTATAGTCTGCATTAAAACCAGAAGAGATTACAGCTCATTGCTTTACTGCAAAAGAGATTATAAACTTCAGTAAAATAAACTTCACTATGTAACTAAAAATAGTTTTGCACACACATCATATAGAGCACGTGACTAGATATTTGGAAATAGCTTACAGGGATTAATTATAAACATGCTATCCATTCCCTATTTGATTGGTAAGGTAAGATTGATGGGTGTACACATAGAACAAAAGGGGATTTAATAACAGGGTTAAGCCTCACACCAAGTAGGCGGTCTGATTTCAAACAAACACAGAAGGCAGCACAGGAGCTCATGGCTCTAAGCCTCTAGGCTTGATTAGCATCCTTGGGCCAATTAAGAAGAGTTCTTAAACCCCCTGTGGGGACCCATACAGAATGCAGTCACCTGAGCTACTATCAGCCCAGGAAAAATGATGACGTCTAGAATTGCAGTTTTTATATTTCCAAAGAATGTTTGCTTTGGAAATGTTTGTGCATGAGTGTGGATAAAACTTCACAATGGTCCCAAGTATCAAGTAAAATGCTCATATGGGTGCATGAGCTTCTGGGTTACTGCCACTTGCCATTATTTGGTGTGGCTCCATCTCCAAAGTCAGGGCTGGTTTGTTTTTGTGATTGCACATTCTTTTTTTTTTCTCACACAGTTTTGCACTCCTGCCTGCCTGGAGTGATCATTAGGTTCAGTTCATGGACGAGCAAGAAGCTTCTCCAGGGTTGGAGCTGGGCACTCAAATCACAGGGCATGAATTGTAAGCATCTCACACAGCAAAGTCCAGCAGCTGAGGGACAGATGAAGGAATCTGGGATTTGCGGGGCTCCACCGTGGTCGCCTGGCCACTGCAGGACAGTTGGGTTGGGTCTAGAACCCATGTCTGCACTCCTCGTCAGTCCTCTTTCCCAGCCCCCCTTGTAATTATAAATTGCAAATATTAGACAATTTGGGAATTTAATCAAAATTCTTTGAAGTCCTACCTTTCTATTTAAAATCCACCCTGTAGAGTCTAAAAATTCTCTAGTGAATTAGGCATTTCCTGACACAGGCAGGATTGTGTCCCAAGGCCAGGGAGGTCTCACCCTGACCAAGGGCTTTTATTTAGACTTGGACATTATTTCCAAGGGTGGTGTTTATATCCTCTCATGGTAATAGTATATATGTGTGTTCAGCACATTAATTTGTTAACTCAAAACATTTGAATAGACCTATTTTTATAATTATTCTGGCCTCATATATTTTGTTTTAATAAAACAGGAGCCTGGACAATTGAGAGCCACAAGAGCTTCATACTTGGAAGATGTTTGGGATGATGCCATGCCCAGGTACAGAGCTGAGGCTGAATACACATTTGCTGAACCGAGTTTGAATCCTGATCAGAGGATTACACTTAATTGTTTTGTTGTTCAGTCCTGTTGAAAATCAGCAAAGTATAACAGAAAGAGCACAGGACCAGAAGCGAAAACATGGCCTTAGAATTCTTACTCCACTTTATGAGGTATGTAGCCTTCAGCCAGTCATTTATGTGCCTACAGCCTCAGTTTTGTCCTCTGTGATATGGGGAAAAGATCACTTGCTCCACAGTAGGATTGCGAAGCATGGTTACATCTTCAAGTAAGATGATGTTTGTAAAAGTCTTTCAAAATGGGAGGCATCATTCAAATGTGAGACATATTGGTTTTTGCTATTGTTGTAGTAGCTTTATTGTTATATTATTTCAATTGTAGTTTATTTTCAGTTCAGTGGCCCATGTTCTAATAAGTTAGGTTATTGCAAACTAGATGAGAAAAGGTGCTAAGCTGAGTATAGAAATTGTGTTTGGCCATACATTCATTCAGGGTCTGAGAACCCAACACCCAGCAGTGTACTATCAGATTCAAAATAACCTTGTTCACTGATGAGATACCTTCTTTGGATCCATCTCTTCCTCCCCCTTCCCCCCATCACAACCTGCTAGGTAAGCCACTGAGCAGCTTCAGATCCTTCCAGGAAACAAGGATGAGCTGTATTTAATCACCAGCACACTCCTTTGGTCTCTAGAATATCAATTCTCTGCCAGCCACCTTCATCTCTTTGGGTCCATAGTAAGGTGGTCAAGAGGCCAAACATGGTCTCTGACCAGTCACAGGGACCTTCCTGACCTCTGAGCATGCATGACATTGACCATCTGAAACCCTCATCCTGTCTTGGTATTGTCTTGTATTATATTTTTTGGTAATGAAACCCCACAAATACAAAAATCTGAGAGCATTTGTTCCAGACATAAAATGCTCCCTCCAACAGTTACCCACTTCCTTCTTTGAGCTCTACCTTTGTCAAGGTTCTCATGTTACTCTTGCTGAGAGTAACAAATGGGGAGAACTTCTTAATGGAGGCCTGGCAAGGAAACTGCACCTGCAAAAGTTCAGAGATCATTGAGACCCTGAGAGTTCAAGTGCTTGAAAGATTCATTGTGTGAGGCACTGAGGTAGGAGAAGACAAAAGGCCAAATAGGCTGGCCTTGAAAACCAAGGAAAAGGGTTTGCCATTGTCCTCCGAGGGCAATAGGGAGCCACAGAAGTGTTTTAAGTGGAGAGATGACAAGGTCGGGTTTGCATTTGATCCCTCTGCTTCTCTGAACCTTTGCTGGGAGGTCCACAGAGCTCCTGGGCCTCTGCATCTGGGAACAGAGAAGTGCAGTCTGAAGGCATCTGTACCTTAGTGGGGTAGAAGGGCAAGCAATCTCCTTGACAGGGAGAAATAATACTGAGGCAGATTATTTGGGGCTTTATGGCAACAGAGAGGACTAAGCCCTTTGAAGTTAGAAGAAGGTCCTTGTTGTCATGGCCCAGCGTGAGGGGCCATTCCCAGAAATCTTCCTGGGGCTTGGTCATGGTCACATGCTGCTCCCATGGCCTGGACCTGCACATTGTGAGAACAAGTTCAATTCTGACCAGCGCTAACCAGATCCGTCTCCAGCCAGCCTGCGCTGTTTTTAGTCTGGAGGGAACCGAGCATAGCGAGCTTACTTTGCATCATCGCAAAGCTGGTCCTGAAATCAAAGGAACCTATACCAAGACCATATGGTCACCACAGAGTCACTGTAGGGTCTGAAGTTGTCCTATGCTGTAGGTAAACATTGTTGGCCTCTCAAGACAAACATAGCTCTTGGCACTGAGAGCAGTTTTCTGGTGTACCTGCGGGCATGCTGGTAGTTCTGTGACAAACATGAGTCATAGAGGAAATATATCCTGAAATCTTCATGCGAATGAGCACAAACTTCACAAAAAATCTTTGACAAACTTATTTAATAAAATTAGAATATTTTATCACAAAATATTGTGATGGAGTTAACACCATAAGCTACAAATTGCAGAGGAAGTGGGAGGAGCCAAAGACAACTTTGAATGATTTCATAATTTTGCCTGGGTTTGGCTCTGGCATCTTCTTTTATCCTGAGAACCTTTTGGAAAACCAGGCTGGAGGGGTGTGTGCATGTGCGTGTGCATGTGCATGTGTGCATGTGTGCGTGCGTGCGTGCGTGTGGTGTCCCTCATTGACTTTATTTTATTACCAGGGACCTAGTGCACAAATTTGTGCACCTTGAAAGGAACTGTGGGCCATGAGGCTGCAGTAGGCACAGGGGCAGATCTCAGCCCATCCTCTGCGCCCCCTCCTGGCCCCTCCCGCCACAGCCCCCGGTCCCTTGTCTGCCTGCAGCCCTGCTCTTGCCACCGCTCCCACGTGCTGACAGCGTCCGTCCTGTTCGCACCAGCTGATGGCGCGGAGTGATTGGGGCCTGCGCCAGTAGCGGGTGCAAGTGGGGCTGGTACTGTCAGCGGCTTTGAGCAGACGCTGCTGCCCCGATCACCCCATAGGAGCAGGGGGAGGTGGAGAAACCCTCAGGGGCGATCGGGGCTGGCAGCTGTGGCTTGCACCCGCTGATGGCGCTGAGTGATCGGGACCAGTGCCCGCACCGGCAGCAGGTGTGAGTGCCGGGCGGGACCACGCCTGGGAGCAAAGAATTTTCAGTAACCACTAGAGGCTCACCTCAATGACAGTGACCAGTGCCCCACCTTGGTCTGGCGCCCCTGCTCACCTGCTCCACCATCCTGCTGCAGCCAACGCCCGCCATGTTTTACACATGCCTTCTGGTGGTCAGTGCACATTATAGCGACTGGTTGTTCTGTTGTTCCGCCGTTTGGTCTATTTGCATAGTAGCCTTTTATTACATAGGATTTTGTTTTTTCTTCATA
The DNA here is from genome assembly GCF_963455305.1 of Plecotus auritus. Lineage (NCBI taxonomy): Eukaryota > Metazoa > Chordata > Mammalia > Chiroptera > Vespertilionidae > Plecotus > Plecotus auritus. The sequence goes on from NC_137776.1 coordinate 44,253,124, forward strand.
CCATCCTTTTTTAAAAACTTTATTATTATTTTTGACACTATTACAGATGTCCTCATTTCCTCTTCACCCCCCCCCCCCTTGCCCACCTCCACCAAGCTCCTACTCCCCCTTCCCTCTGGCCATCACCACACTGTTATCTGTGTCTATGGGTTATGCATATATGTTCTTTGGCTAATTCCTTCACTTTCTTTCATCCAGTCCCCTCCCCTCTGACAGCTGTCAGTCTGTTCCATGTTTCTATTTTGTTCATCAGTTTATTTTGTTAATTAGATATCACATTTAAGTGAAATAATATGGTATCTGTCTTTCTCTGAATGGCTTATTTCACTTAGCACAATAATCTCCAGGTCTATCCATGCTGTTGCTAAAGCTCCTTTTTTTTATGGCTGCATAGTATTCTGTTGTGTAACCCCTCATTAATTTTAGGGACTGCTTTTCTCACATGCGACTAGTGAAAAACAGCAGTAGGTATTTAGCAGGGTTCATTTGGATGAGCTGATAGATTTGCAGAGCTACCTCGAGAACTGCGCTTTCTTCCCATTGCTTCAAAGAGCAGCAGTGGGACTCAAAGGGAGAGAACTTCTCTTACCTCAGGCTGTGTCTTACTTGCCTTTGGGCAAATTAGGAAATGCTTCAACGTGGTGGGCTGGCATCTGTGAGGGATGCAGGGGAGGGTATTCTGATATTGATGGAGGATGAGCTTAGAAGTCCTCTAAAGTCCCCTTTAATTACAGGGGAGAGAGAGGGAGAGGCAGGGAGGAACAGGGGATTGAGGGGAGGAGAGGGAAACAATTATGGCCTCTCTTAACTGTAAATATGCTAGCTGAAGGTTAGAGAGATTATCATTTCAACTATTGTGTGAAGACTAATTTAATTTCCTTTTGATTCCCCCCTCTTGTTTTTCTTCATTTTTGTCCTTTTCCGCTCTCAATTTGCTGCTGCTACTGCTCCTCCTTTTACTTCTCATCCTCATTTTAAAATAAACTGGTAAATAGAAAAATTTCCCAATCTAGTACAACATTATTGGGGGAAAAAATCAAGAGTTTATTTTATCTGGGGATTTTAGAAACACCGACTCTAATAAAAACCAGAAGAATATGTGGCAAAATAGAATTGTAAACACCAAGTCAGTTACAGGTATTTGAAAACTGATGGTTCTGAGGGGGTGATTTGATTAGGTAATTACCATTGTAAAGGAGTAACTTAATCTGTGAGACTCCCCCAGCAGAAAATTCATACTGCTCTGGCTTAAAATAATTTCTTCACAAATTGCACTTAAAAATAATTGGAAATTTAAAAAAAGCAAATCTAATTTTTCAATAAAAAAATCAACTTTTAAAATTCCTCCCTGGTGGTCCAGCATTATTAAATATTCTTCTGGATTTTTTTATCTTGCTTTATTGGAAGGAGAAAAACAATTATCTGTAAACGTAATTTTTAATGCATGGTAATAAAAATAAATGGCAGAGTTCTGCCGCAGTTCACCTAAATCTTCTTCCCTGGTGGTCTCGTGGTATTAAATAATCGGTACCACATGTATTCATCATTTGCTGACAGCAAAAGAAAAACTTTGGCATTTTATTGTCTAAAGAAAAGGCATGATGTTATTTAGGTTTCTGGGGCGACTTTGCTGATGGTCTGTGAAGAAACCTTCATTTTCCTTGCTGATGGGACTGTACTTTTTTTTGGTTAATTTATATGGCAATTAGTATAAAATCAGAGACAGGCACTCTTACAAGGTTGATTTGAGGTCTTCTTGCAGGTTGTCCAAAGAATTTTTTAGCTTCTTTCTGCATTAATTGGGGCAATGGGAATGTTTTACATATTGTTAACTCTGTGTTGGGTGTGACCATTGCAGGTGGGTAGCAGCAGACGATGGGTACTGAATAAGTGCTATTTTCTTTGCACTTGTGTTGAGGGTGAATTGTTAGCCATCTCAGGAGAGCACCTCGACTTTGGTTCCTTGTGCCTACTCCTTCCACTTGGCTGAGGCTGACTGTGTTATAACTTATGTACACAGCAAATTTCAAACTTGAAAATTGATTCATGTTTCTGCGTATGTGTGTTAGAAACAATACTTTGCTTTTTTTTTTTTTTTTTTAATTTAAAAAGACAGACTTGTAAAAGCTTAAGTAAGATGATGCCCTTAATGGTGTGTATAATAAATATAGTGGTTATCTGGAGCACAAGAAAACATGTTGGTTGTGATCTCTGTGGCAAGTTTTAGAAAGCACAGTGAAAGGCAAAGTGATCTCATTTGCACACATATTTGTTTATACATATTTATTGCAAAAGCAATAAAGTCCTTTCTTTCCTAGAAATTCATGCCTTATTCAGGGGTCCTCAAACTTTTTAAACAGGGGGCCAGTTCACTGTCCCTCAGACCGTTGGAGGGCCGGACTATAGTTTAAAAAAAAACAAACTATGAACAAATTCCTATGCGCACTGTGGGCCCGGGACGAGTTGGCTGCTAAGCAGGACAGGCAGTGGCACCCGGCGGGCCGGATAAATATCCTCGGCGGGCCGCATGTGGCCCGCGGGCCATAGTTTGAGGACCCCTGCATCGAAATGATTGGTAAAAAAAAAAAAAAGTAGAGGCACGATAGTTATGCACATTTATGTGTTTAATGAGATGGTTTTGTCTCCTGATGTATCAGTATAGGGGAAATGGAGGCCCCACACCAGTGTGTCTCCTATTATTATTTCGGGTGGGGTGACACCATGTCATAGCAGTAAACTTCCAGACAGTGTGGAGTTCAAATTCTACCACTGTCCTTCATTAGCTGTGTCACATCAAGCTACTTAATTAAACTGCCTAAGCCTCAATTTCTTTGTTTATGTAATGGAGGATAAGGACGCGTACCTCACTGAGTCTGTGAGGATTGAGGGATCTCTTAGCATAGTGGCTCCCACATACTAAGGGTTCAGTATTGCTAGCTTAAAAAAAAAAAGAAATTTATAGAGAAAATTACACTTTCATTTTTTGGGGGGGAATTTGTTGTTTTGAATTTTTATAATCCTACTTCAAAATTACTCTAGTCTTGGATCATTCCATAAAAATGAGATTTTTTTAAAAAAAGGGAGATAACTTGGAAATTCATAAGCTCCAAATCAAGAAGGAGCAACACTCTCTGAGCCCATTTTCCTTAGAAATTTCCCCAGCTGCCTTTAGAGCTACCTTATTTTAACCATCTTAACCCTAAAAAGACATTCGATGTTGACTCTCATGTTCAGAGCTTGCCACATTTGAAAGTCTATAGGTATTACTTATACTATATACTTATGCAACAACTCAAGGAATTCAAACCAAAGTCACAAAACAGATTTCCCTTTACCAGCGTCTCAACACGTATCCCTCCTTGGATTGGCCATGTGGGAGGTGGTACATCTTTCTTCCCGAGAAGTCCAACTACATGAGCTGTAGACATTTCCCCCCTCAAAGATTTCTCCCAGGCTAGCAGTGTAATTTTAACTCTGATAGAAATCTACGAGTTATAACTGAAAACATGTGTGCTGGAGTTGTTGCTGCCAAGCTGTGTGTGGCAGGAGTGCATCTCCACTGAGCTCCAAAGCATTCCTGATTTTATGGCAAGTCTCTCCATTGGTGTCCTTATTAATAGCTTTTATGTAGGTGGCTTTTTGATGATCGACTGGAGAGTGAAAAGCTTTTTGTACAAGGTTTGAAAAGCAGCATTAAAGCCCTGGAGGGAACAGGTTTTGATTTTGTGGTGTTTTGATTTTGAATGATATTGGATGCTATGGCTTTGCCTTTAAACTTCTCTCCCGGTTGATGCTAGCAGCCTCTCTTGACTTTTGTGGGGAAACTCCCTCACAATGTAGCAATTACTGATTTATGTTCCAGTGATAAGAATGTGTTTTATTGTGGTCATAATATTTGTTCAATTTAACTACTATGTACTATAAAGTATCATAAAAACTTCTCTTCTTATCAAATGTTATGAGACAAAGGATCATAAGCTGCTCTTGGTCCATGCACTCTACTCCAGTGGTGTCTGTGGGGGTGCCATCATGACAAGGACAGACTGTGGTCCTGAGGGCAATGTCCTGTGTCTTTCCACCCATATTTTAAAGTCAGGCCCCAATATAGGTCGCTTAAGCATTTCTGATGCTTTCTTGTCATCAGTTGAGCTCCCTTTCAGGATTATTATCTATTCTATCCCTTTGTAAAAACACTTAGAAAGACCCTTCATTTCTCATGACTCTTCAGATCTCAACTTCTCATCAATCAGCCCCAGAAGGCCTCTTTTGGAAGTTATGACTTTCACTGAGTTTTGCTGTCAACATTTGAACCTGACTTAGGTTTATGTATATTCTATGATCATAGGTAAAGAAAAGGAAAAAACCAAAATGACCTTTCCCTTCTTATCTTTTATTTTGCTCTGTTATTCTTAGGGGCAATGGAGAACCTCAACTAAGTAGGCAGCACTATTTCCCCGAAGCAGGCTCTAGGGAAAGGACTTCTCATCTTGCCTCTATACTGCCCTTGCCAGAGTTATCTTCCCTGTTCCATGTTCCCTAGCAATGCCACATAGCCTTCAGGGTCAAGACTATACCCCGTCAGTGATCTAAGTCCTGCTATTTTTTTTTTTTTTTTTTTTTTTTTTAGTCCTGATATATTTTAAGTCATCTCTAGGACTGCCCCTTCTCCCCCTCACCATCTATTCTACTCACTACTATGTCTATCCTCCAGTTATTGGGAACTATGTTGAATCTCCAATGAATTCACCATGTCATATTCTTCAAGCCCAACATCTTCCAAGAAGCCTTTCGTGTTGCCTCAGTGGGCTTCCATAGCATTCAGTGTGAATGACCTAGAGCTGGACCAATGAGGGGATATACTTGATTCTGCAATAGCACACTGTAAAATGATTCTACCTGCTGATCCCAATCTATTTTAATATGAAATCAAACAGGAAATTATTTTTATGCCTCTTTACATCTCCTTAGAATGAAAAGAATCATGTTTTCTATATATGCTTTGTTCCCTCTTTCATCTGGAACTGAGCTGAGGCCAGTTAGTTTCTGAGGAAACCCAGAATTGAGGGAGAAGAGCAGAAACTATTTTAGTGTTGTTGGTGGATGCCCTTTGCACCTGCAAAGTGTGACCTGTGTGGGTCAGCCTGATGTAAAGGGAGAATCACATATACAAGGATGGGACATGATCAAAGGCCGGAGATCCTTCTGGGGAGTAGTTTGTATTCATCTTTTGAAACCAGGTATGTATTTCTATTCACAAATAAAAGAGTTTACAAATTTGATTCCTCTATTGATTTTATAAGTACCGCACACTAACCGATTGTGCCACTGGAGCTTCTCCTCTATTGATTTTAAATGCCATTTGTATTTATAAAATGTAAATAACATTACATGTTAAAATTAATCATTGAACCCCTTATAACTATATTTGTGATCATTATGCCTAACAGTTATGGAGGGATTACGGAAGGGAGTAGGGTGATAGGTTGAGGCAGGATAGCACTGTGGTAGAGGAGTGTGCTCTGGAGACCTGCTGTGTGGCTTTGGCAACTTAGTCCCTCTGTGGCTCAGATTTCTCATCTGTGAAAATGGGGACAGGTAAATGTGCCTACCTCAGAGTTGTTATGGTGACTAAATGTGTTAATTTGTGTATTGTGTTTACATCAGTGCCTGACACTGAGCTAATATTTACTGAGTACTTCCTATAATATTTTGGTCACTTTTTTTTTGAAATAGCAGTTGCTTGTCTTCAAACACTTCTAAAAAATAAATCAACCATGTTTGTTTACTTGACTTTCTCCCTACTAGATTTTGACTTCCTTTATCCATCTTTGTATCCCTAGCACCTACCCCTTCAGAAAACACCCATAATTATACCTTGAATGAAATAATGAGTGAATGGTAGTGAACTACTGCTCTTTCTGCTTTCTGTTTCATCATGGAAGAATGAAAAAGGAGCATGAATTCTGCCACGGTGTATGATTACTCTCTGGAGGTTGTCTGACCACGGCAATTAAGAATTCACAAAGATGATTAATTGTACATGGCTGTGCTAGTAAAATAACTTTGATAGGCTCATTGAACGTGAATTTCCCTAAAGGGTCATAGAAGCCATCTCCTGCTTCTGGGCAGGTGGCTCTAATATAATGTAGAAATGTTATCTGTGTACTATTTCTAATAAATCTCCCAAAGAGAAAATGCCTTATCTTTCTTGGTGCTAATATATAATAATTTAGTAGCCTATATCTCTTAAATAGAAACTTCATTAGGTAGTTTTAAAGGCATTAAAAATTTAGGTGAGGTATAATAAAAATGGAATAAATTCTTATTCAAGTAGCTCTTTTTCCTGCTTTAGAGAGTCTTTGAAAATGAAGCTGGCTAAGTATCAATCCTGTGTGGCATAATTCTATCTAAGAAGAGGTCCATTGATAGATGTTCCTTCATCAAGTCTTTACTGAGTGCCTTCTGTGTACCATGCTCCATGCCCTGGGCTGGGATATAGTAGTGCATACTGTACACATAGTGCCTGCCTTCTTGGAGCATGTAGTCTAATGGTAAAGCTAGGCTTTGAACAGGCAATTAAAAGGGCACTGAATATTTTAAAGATTTTGGTCAAGGGAATCTTTCTGGGGGAGTGTCCTTTAAAGAACAGAAAAGAGGAGACATTCACTCAGACAAAGATAGAGAAGTAGTCTGGGGACAGATCATGCCGGGTCCTAAGGCCACTCACAGTGCTTTTGGACTATGTTCACTTAGCTATGCTGTATCATGTTTCCAAGAAATCCCTTCCTTGTATTGTTCTGGGGTAGTATAGGTCACAAGAGACAATTTGTGGGAGTTTTGGAAGGCAACAGAGAAGCATCAGCCATAGGTTTTGTGCTCTGAAGATTGATATAGGGTTCTATGTGGCAGTTCATGCATGCTGTACTTGGTCTGTCAGCAAACCTCTTTGTGTGGGGCAGCTCCTGGATCTACTGTTCACATCATAGCTCTTCCTTCATCTTCTTCAAGTCTGGGCTAAGTGCACATGCAGCTCCATGGCTAAAGTTGAGGTTGGAGGTGGTGAGAGACAGACATGGGTTTTAGTTTGTCTTCACAATTTCCATTTGCCTAATTCATCCTCATGGGTTCCAGTTTGTCTTTGCTCTCCAGCTGATTTCAAATCACCAGTCTGGTTGATCTGTGATAACTTCAGGCTCAGAACTAGATGCAGAGGCACTGGCCAGCAAAGACTGCTCCATCAGCTCCCGCGATTGTATAAGGTCTGCACCAGTTAATAAATCCCTTTCTTTATCATGGTGGAACTTCTTGTCTGTTAATACCCTTACTGATACACCATGAAAAGGTGTTTATCCTAAGAGTGATGGTGGCCATTGAAAGGTTCTAAGCTGGAGAATGTGGTCAGAATTTTTTCCATTTTGTCTGCAGAGTGGAGAATGGCTTAGAGTGGGCTTGTTTAGGACAAAGGCAGATATGAGACCTATGGGCAGAGAATACTAATGCTAACCAATAACCATGTCTTTTTTTTGGGGCCCAGAATTAGATTACTTTTCTAGCTCTTCCACAATTTGGTAAGGCCATGTAGCTGGGCCCTGGCCAGGGAACATGAGTGGATGTGATGTTTGCCACTTCCATGCTTGGCAACTCTCCATGTTTCCTCTCTTCCCTCATTCACTAGCCAGAAGCAGTGGACCCAGTAGAGGACTCAAAAGCCCTACATGATGATAGAGTTAGAGGACAGAAAAAACCTGGGTCCCTGGACAGCTGTTTGCAATACGTGCCCCTGCACCAACTCTCATTGAATTCTGCTGGGTATAGAAATACATTTTTATTGTGTACAATCACCTAAATTTTAATCTTATTTATTAAAGTAGCAAGCATTAGTTAACTTGAATAATATAGAATGTGGGCAATAGATAATGATTCAATAAGGTATTGGGAATGTAAAACGTTATTAGGAGGTAGAATCAGTAGCTCTTAGTGATTGATTAGATGGGGTGGTGGTAGAAAAAGACAAGTTAATACTTAATAAAGAGGCAATACTAGTTCCAAGTTTCTAGTTTGGATAATACTAGTGCCACTGACTAAGATAATGAACACTGGAAGAAAAGCAGATTTGGAAAGGAAGAAGAGTTCAGCTTTGTACATGGGGAGTTTGAGATGCCCTTGAACCCTCCAAATGGAGATGTTTTCATTTCTTTCTCTTTACTTCTCCCTCTGGGAACTTGATATTGGCTCTGACCAGTAGCTTAAAATGTATCATGGTCCATATGGCATCTTGTATTGTCTTTTCCTTCTATTTCTTGAAACTTCTCTATGATTATGTTACATAGTCTCATCTCTATCAATTTCTAATTTTTAGATATAGGGGTCTGTGCTGCAGGGAGAAGGTGCTCATCATTGACCTTGCTAGGTTGTTTTCCTCATCTTTGTCCTCATCTGGATCTCTTAATGGAGGATGAAAAGCAGGGCAAGATGAACATCATCAGGTATATCTTTTTGTTTAGGTTTTTGTGGAATGTGATTGTCAAGAGATGTTCTGTCTACCTCTAGAGGAAAGATGATTGCTAGCTTCTACTGTTCAAACAATCTTTTATGTCTTGGAGGACATTGACAATTAAAATGGACAATAGTGATTTTTCCATTTCCTGGCTCTGGATATTGGCCTCTGAAAGTGGTATTAATATCTATGACCAAATAGCCATGCATTGATATCAGATAGGTGATATCATAAGTCACCTCTCAAGTTCAGATGTAAACCAGAAACCCAGATGTGGAACACGTAATATCCTATCACTAATCTCTAGATCCATAATCTTCATTTCCTGTGCTTGCATTCCCTTCCTTCCTCTGGATAACAATTTAGTCAGGTGTAGAATAGGCTAAAAGATTAAAGACTTAAATGTAAAACCCCAAACCACAAAGCTCCTAGAAGAAAACATAGGCAGTAACCTCTCTGACATTTCTCTTAGCAATATTTTCTATGATGTATCTCCACAGGCAAGGGAAACAAAAGAAAAAAAAAGCAAATGGGACTACATCAAACCGAAAGGAAAGGAAAGGAAACTGTCAGCAAAACACAGAGACAACCTACCGATTTGGAGAAGATTTTTCCCAATGATACATCCCATAAGGGGTTAATATCCAAAATTTGTAAAGAACTCATACAACTCAACATAAAAAAACCCCAATACAACTAAAAAGTGGACAAAGTACCTGAATAGACATTTCTCCAAAGAGGATACACAGATGGCCAATAGACATCTGAAAAGATGCTCAAAGTCACTAATCATCAGATAAATGCAAATTAAAACCACAATGAAATATCACCTCACACCTGTCAAAATGGCTATCATCAATAAGTCCACAAACAACAAGTGTCGGTGAGGATGTGGAGAAAAGGGAGCCCTTTGTGCATTGTTGGTGGGATTGCCAATTGGTGTAGCCACTGTGGCAAAACAGTACAGAGGTTCCTCAGAAAATTAAAAATATACTTTATCACCCAGCAATTCTTACTCCTGGGTATTTATCCAAAGAAAATCAAAGCACTAATTTGAAAAGACAGATATACCCCTATGTACACTGCAGCATTATTTACAATAGCCAAGATACGGAAGTGACCTAACTGTCCATGAATAGATGATTGGATAAAGAAGTGGTAAGTATATATCACCCAGTCATAAAAAAAGAATGAAATCTTACCATTTGCAACAATATGGATAGGCCTAGAGGGTATTATGCTAAGTGACATAAGTCAGAGAAAGACAAATACCATGTGATTTCATTTATATGTGGACTCTAAAGAACAAAATAAAACAGAAACAGACTCATAGATACAGAGAACAAGCTGATGGTTATAAAAGTGGAGGCGGGTTGGGTGTTGGGTGAAAAAGTGAAGGTATTAAAAAGTACAAATTGATAGTTACAAAATTGTCACAAGGATGTAAAGTACAACATAAAGAATATATATAGTTAATAATATTACAGTAACTATGTATGGTGCCATGTGGGTACTGGACTTATCGGAGGGGTCACATTATAAATTATATAAATGTTAACCACTATGTTGTACACCTGAAATTAACATAAAATAATATTGAATATTAACTGTAATTGACAATAAATAAATAAAAACCAATATAGACTGGCCTAAGTGTGCTCATTTGTTTACGCATTCATTAAACTGATAGTGTGTTCTTACTTATTCTAGCCAATTAACAGAATGGTGGGAATGCAAATTTCAACAAGTTAGAGTTCCTGTGTTATAGTTTGTATTTTAGACAAATTATTAAACAGTTTTAATCCAGAGAGGTGCGTGCTATGGGAACATGCATAAAGGAAACCGAACTCAATCTCAAGAAATCAAGAAGGTTTGCAGAGTACCAACAAAGTAAGGTGAGCAGGTGGAGAGTTTGGAAGGGGAGGAGGAGAGGAAGAACTTTTGCTGAGAAGAGCATGTGCAAAGGGGGTGATAATCTGATCTTACATGGGGTGTTCTCTGTGTGTCACTGTGCACTACCCGCAAGAGAGGATCCTCAAGCTGCCCCCCACTGTACACAGGACTCTTCCAAGGGCCCTGGGAAATCGGCGGAGTCTTCCACTTGTTCCTCCTTTCAGATTTGTTTAGGATGCAATTCTTTCAATATTTTGAGTTTTAATTTGTTTCTGGATGTGCGTATATGTGAATGAGTGTGTGTGTGTGTGTGTGTGTGTGTGTGTGTGTGTGTGTATGCACCCATTTCCAGACTTCTTTCCCCTCCTGATGTCCTCAGACCGAAGAAAACTGCCCAGATGCATTAGGTAGGGCTGGATTCAAATATACATTTTTTTCATTCATCTACAAATGCCTTATCATGGTATAAGGGAAGCAACGATTAAATACACCAGGGGAAATGTGTCTTTGCACCAATATCCAGGAACAAATGTACTAAAAACGATAGCAAGAAAACATGGCTTCTGAGGTGAGCACATAGCTGTGGTTGGCAAAAAACAGAATGGCTGTTTGTGTTGTTTTTGTTGATGTAGGAAAAATCTGAAGTGGCCTTGGATAGACAATATGTGAAACTTCTCCGGGATCTCCAAGCAATGCTCAGGCGATTCTGAGGCAGAGGTCCATGGAGCACAATTTTAAGAAACAGTGCTCTAAAGAAGTCAGCTTAAACAAGAGGTTTAATTTCTTTTTTCCCTGCAGCTCCATGAAATTGTTTTCCATTCATTTTTGGCTCTTCCTGAAGACATTTCTGCATGATGACATAGGGAGAGCACATTTGCAAATCACATTCAACTTGGTGAGAGAGAAAGAAATTGAAGTATCAGCAGTTTGCAAAAGGAAGGCTTTCCCCTCCCTCCCAAGCTCTGTTATTACCTTATTCAATTTGCACTTTATTTTGAAGCACATGTATAGAAATAAGCAAGTTATTAATTCAAGCTCGTCTTCAATTTTGTGTTTGGCCTGCAAACCTCTAACATCTCTCCCGGTTCCCCAGGAGGGCTTGGTGATAGGCTGAGGTGGGCATATCCATTATTCAGTATGAGCTCCAAGCACTTTGATGTTTCATGAGAGCATGTGGCAGACCTGGAGGCAGAGTGTCATTCAAGGGAATGTGGTCTAGGCTACTACCACTTTCATGTTTAGCTGAAGGCTTAACATGAACAGTGCTCACATGTTTCAAGGATAATTCCATTGAGAATTCTGGTTGCGACCAGGTGTTTTTGTGTCTGTGACATGTCCTATTTCTCTGTGCCAGAGAGCACTCCTTGAGCCAGGCCATATGCTCAGCATCATGGGGGCTTTGTGTGTTCCGTCTGGAGTGCTGGGCATAATGAGATCCTGACAGCAGCGGCCCTGGAAGGCAGTCATGCTGAGGCTTGGGGAGCATTTCTTTTCTTTTTTAAAAATTTCTTTATTGATTAAGGTATTACATATGTGTCCTTATTCCCCTAATACCCCCCCAACCCCCCCCCCCCACTCATGCCCTCACCCCCCTGTTGTCTGTGTCCAAAGGTTAGGCTTATATGCATGCATACAAGTCCTTTGGTTGATCTCTCCCCCTTACCCCCATGCTCCCCTACCTGATGTCTGCATCGTTTGTCAGCACGTCCATTCCGCCGCACACACCCACACCATTCAAAAGAGCCCTGGACTTTACGCCACACTGAAGGAGAAATGTGCTCCATAATCTCGCACATCCCAAAGTGCCTTTCCTCTACTTATGAACTTGTAGATTGCCACTAGGCTTTAGGCTCATAGGATTTTATTTATTTATGTATTTTTAAAATATGTTCTTATTAATTTTTAGAGAGAGAGAGAGAAAGGGAGAGAGATAGAGAGAAACATCGATGAGAGAGAAACATCAGGCTGCCTCCTGCATTCCCCCATCCCTCACTGGGGATCCAGCCCACAACCCAGGCATGTGTCCTGTCTGGGAATTGAACCAGGGACCTCTTGGTTCATGAGTCGATGCTCAACCACTGAGCAGCACAGGCTGGGGAGGATCATAGAATTTTAGAACATAAAGGTCATTAGAGTTCATTTGTTTCCCCTCTCCCCACCATTTCTACCGATGTGGACATTTGGAATTGGAGAGGGTTAGGAGATTTGTCTGGGACATGCAGTTAGTTAGATGCAGCCTGCGGCCCAGATTCCAAATAGCAGGATTCTCACTTTCCACTAAGATAGCAAAAACCTGGAACAGTGCTTGGATCATAGGGAGAGCTCTATTATGTGTACCAAGATGAGAGGTTTTTGTAAACTGTGCATCTCCCCAAATGTTTGGTCTAAGACATATTCATTTTCAAAACCTTTTCCATCAGAGGGTCTGAGAAATGCTAGGGTGGTTATCTGAGAGAGCGTGTCTGCAGCTTAATAAAGTTCTGGAAGCTGAATGCACCTTCTGCCCCATTTCCTGGTGTTTTATGGAGGGAGGGCTCAGGTCTGCGGTGGCTGATTTGTGAACTGAGCTTTATCAGTGGTCACTTTGGGATGAGAAGATTCTGTGTGTTTGGAATAAACAATGAATAAACTGGTATTGAGTTATCAGGAAAAATAACCATGAAAACGTCCTGGATGCCCTCTCCCCAGCCATTCTAAGTGTTTTTTTAAGCAACAGACCTGCTCCTCTGCTCATTTTGCTGGCAGCAGACGAAAGTGCCCAGGTAATTGGCCGACAAGGACACTCAGGACACAGAGTGTAGCTAAGGAATACAGGAGCTTGTGGTGTTTTAGCAGAACTGCTGGGCAAATTAGCACAATGTCCTATCAGGGTAAGAAGAGAAGTTAGAGACATGAAGACTTACTAGTAGATATTGATTTTGCTCAAAGCAATGTTAAGGAGCTTCCAATCTCTCTCTCTCTCTCTCACGTGCACACAGGGTTGTGTTTATTGCCACATGTCTGGTGTGACTCTAAAGCAGTAGTTTTCCTAGCGTGGTCTGAGGGGCCCTGGGGTCCTGAGACCCTTTCAGGGAATCTGTAAGATCAGACTTTTTTTCATCATAACACTAAGATATTATCTGTCTTTCTCACTCTCATTCTCTCATAGTGTGCAGTGGAGTTTTCCAGAATATAAGACATGGTTCACAACAGATTGAATGCAGGAACAGATATGAGAATTTGGCAGTTTTCTAGTAAGCCAGACATGAACGGGATTTGCAAAGATATGAAACAATGCCATTATTCTTGCTAAATACATTTATTTTACATAAAATATGCTAGTTATATAAACAAATAGTGGGTTTATTATTATTTTATAATGAATCAACAAGCACTATGCATTTGTTTTAGTTTCTAATATGGTAAATATAAATATCTGTGATTCACACAAACAAACATTCTTTGGAGTCCCCTGTAATTTGAAAGGGGTAGGGAGTCCCAAGGTCAATAGTTAAGAGTTGCTGTTTGAAAGCAATGAAATGTTCTCTGTCTCTTTCTCTCAAACAGATGCTGTACCATACATCAAGGGCGGGGGGGGGGGGGTGTTTCCCTTTCAAAAGAGTCTCTTTGAAATCCTATATTCCTAGTATAGTGACGTCATTGCTGAGTCCCCCTTCTAAATCTCCCCTTTTGGAGCTGTCTTGTTGGCTAGTTTCTGAGCTTCCCAAAAAACCTAGTTTTCGATTTTATCTTCAGGCTTGTTTTTGATCCATAATGCACAGTCTCTATTGAGAACCTACATTGCTAATCAAACCAAGCTTCAAATGACTCTGGACTCTTCCCAACAATAAAATCCATCGCTCGAGGGACCAACATCTGCAACTAATAAGGCTGTATCAGGAGGATATGCCTGAGTTCAAAATGTAGGTCCCCAAATGGAGTTAAAATATGTTTAATAACAGCAGTATCATGGGAATTATGTAGCTTTCAAGGATTCTGCTTTGGGGAAGATAACATTTACTGAGAATGTTTAAGTCCTGGCATAGTTGTTATAACTTGTTCTCATTATTTTAGAATTTTATCTCATAAAGCTCAAAATTACTGGACACACACACAGAGTTTGTATTTTCAAGCAGAGTGGTTATTTGTATACTAAAATAAATTCTTGTGAGTTGTCTAATACTCTTTGACAGAGTGATGATTAGATCATGTTTTCTGTCTCTGTGAGGATCCTCAGAAACAAATATGCACGTGAATTCTGCACTCCACTGGTGTCTCATTGACCAGCAAGCCTGTTCCTGATCCTTTTAAAAAGATGCATTCTATTTTCCGTGTTCGTGGGAGCCTACCTGGTGATTCTATTTTAGAACAATTTGTACATTTTTTCTTAGGAAAGAAAAATAATGGTATGGTGTGTTGCACATCTCTTAGGAGAGAGCAGTCTCAGCATTTCTCGTTAGAATCGCCTTTCGCTAGGCTGTGCGGCATCCTCTGCAGGTGAATTACTCAGGGCAGTTCTGTGGTGTCCATGGAGGGACTGAAGGACTAAATGCAATCAGAGCTCGGAACAACGTAGGAGTTCCTTTTCTGTCTTCTGAAGGGAGATGGAGGGCGTTGATCCAGTTCTGCTGTGGGGCTCTTTTGCTTTGTTTATCAATGAATTTTAAACAGAAAACATCTTAAAAACGCAGAGGCTGGTGAATTACCAGGAACAGAGGCATTTTTAGAAACATCAGGGATGGGAAGACTTTAGAGTTTGCAATGTAGGCCCCCAGGTCTCCATCACTGTAATATCTAATGTTAGTGTTTTTTTTTTAAAAATGGGAAACTACACAAGTTGATAGATTATAAACTGCCTCTCCTATTTAGCCACTTCTCTTCCATTTTCCACTTCTTCAGTTGCAATCTCTGGCACATGCAATTTACTTACAGGTACCAGCATGTCATGTGTCAATATACATCAATGAAAACAAAAAAGGAACAACTTAACACTTCTTTTGAAGCTTATTTTCTTTAAAACATTACCTATGTTATGATTATTATTTTGTATGTATATATCATTATCTATTTTGTATTCTTGCATATGATTATTGTTTTATCATTTCCCAACAGGACACAAAAGCTCAGTTTAAGTACCTTGTTTATAACTAAAGGCTAATAACAAAATTGAGATTTAGAGTCTGTTTGGCTCCAAAGCACTAATTCTTTTCAGTCTATCAAATTGTTGTGTTTTTTCCCCCCAGTAAGACAGTTGAGATGGAAATTTTTTTGTTTCCCTTTTTAAGTGAAATAGTTTAAGCATTACTCTGGAAAATATGTCTTGATGAACTGTTCTGGTGTGTTATGTCTTCCCCAAATGCACTACTTAAATTCATGAGTGGATGGGTAATCATTGAGTAGGGGGTAGGGAGCCTAGATATTTCTTTGGGAAAGGACTGGAGAGGTGAGGTGGTAGCTTAAGATGTGTTTCTAATTCATATGTGCATTGTATTAGTTCCCTATTGCTGCTATAACAATTTACCCCCAATTTAATATCTTAAAACAACACATATTTGTTATGTTATGGTTCTATATATTAGAAGTCTGACATGGTCTCAGTGTGCTAAAATCAAGGTGTCAGCAGGGCCGTGTTCCTTTCTGGGGGCTCTAGGGTTATTTCATTCCTTGCCTTTTTTAGCTGCTAGAGGATGCCCACCTTCCTTGGTTTGTGGTACCCTCCTTCATTTTCAAAGCCAGCAATGTTGCATCTCTCAGCCCATCTTCTGTAGTTACACTTTTCTCTCACTAACTAGGGAAAGGTCCTGCTTTTGTGATTAGATTGGGCCCATGTGAATAATCCAGGATAATCTCCCCATCTCAAGAGCCTTAACTTTAATCACATCTGTGAAGCCCCTTTTGCCATGTAAGATAACTTATTCATAGGGCAGGGGGATGAGGGTGTGGCCTCCTTGAGAGGCCATTATTCTGCTTATCACATTTATGAAACCTGGCTATGCATGTTGGTGTACCCAAGAATGGAATGCACCAATATATTCTAATAGAGATGCCCAGCGTCAAAATGAATTAAGTTTAATGCTGAATCAGTGACTTTATTCAACAAGTATTTATTAACTCTACTGGGCACTCAGTGTTTATTGAATTTTTTTACATGAATAGATTTTATATTTTCTAGAGCAGTTCTAAGTTTATAGAAAAACTGAGCAGAAAGTACATAAGTTCCCAAATACTCCTTCTCTTCACCCCCACTCATTTTCCTCTATTATTGCATCGGTATGGTACATATCTTACAACTGACAAGTCAATATTATCTTTAAAGTTAATAACTTACATTAGGGTTTGTTCTTTATGTTATACAGTTTTATGGATTTTGTCAAATGCATAATGTCATGTTTCCACCATTATAGTATCATACAAAATTGTTTCACTGCCCTAAAAATCCTCTGTGCTCCACCTGTTCATCCTGTCTCCCTGCCCCTGGCAACCACTGATTTTTTTTCACTGTCTCTATAGTCTGTCCTTTTCCAGAATTTCATACAGCTGTAATCACAAAGTATGTAGCCTTTTCAGACAGGCTTCTTTCACTTAGCAATCTGCATTCAAGATTCCTCCATGTATTTCATGGCTTAATAGCGCATTTGCTTTCATTGCTGAATAATATTCCCTTGTATAAATGTACCATGGTTTATGTATCCATTTATTTACTAAGGGGCATCTTGGGTGCTTCTAATTGTTTGCAATAAACAAAGCTACTATTAACATTTGTGTGCAGGTTTTTGTGTGGAAATAAGTTTTCAACTCATTTAGGGAAATATTTAGGGGTGTGACTACTGGATCTTATGGTAAAACTATATTGAGCTTTATAAGAAATTTCCAAAAGATCAGTGTTTTTAAAATAGAATTTCAGAGTAATTGGGGAAAGCTGAACTGGCAGTGTTTTGGGTCTGCTCCCAAAACTTAGACCCAGAGAAGTTCTAACTTTATAAACTTTATATATTGAGGTTCTGAGTTAGGACTGCATTTACTAAAGAATTCTGCTGCTAAAAAACAACTTAAAAACTTTTGAAAAGCTAATGTACCACTACAAAGGTCTTTTCCTCCCACCTTCTCCTCCACTCTTGAACTTGACTGGGAGCCCAAAAGGTGAATGGCATTGTATAGTGTTCGGTGTAATTTAAAGGACTTTGAATATCACCCTGCAATGCACCAGGTGTTGATCACACAGGTGAGAAGGCAGGCAAATCTTTTCTCCTGGAGAAAGATAACACTGAAGTCTAAAGACAATGGAATTATTGTCCTAACTATAACATATGAGAGTGTCTGTAGCAGAATGTAATTCCCTAAGAGCTTACAACTCTGCAGCTATTTGTTTAGATAAATGCACATACCACACACCACACACTTGCATACACTCCACTAATGACTGATATGCACAACCTTAATTGACTCTTTTATGTTGCTATAGAGACTGTATCTTAGTAATTGGAAGGATTTGAATCCTAGTTCCACTGCTAACTTCCCGTATGACCTTGGGAAAATTATTTCTCCTCTTTAAGCCTCAGGTTCCTCATCCACAAAGTGAAGGTAACAGTAGTATTTGCCTTATAGGGCTGTGTGGCTATCATGAGAAGCTGCGTGTAAAGCCCAGTTCTGAGCACATAGTAAGTTCTCAGTAAATGCTAGATATACAGAAGACTACCTTTCTTTTCAAACTCCCACCTTGTAGTGAGAGGGGCCAATTTTCCCCAAAGGAGATTCCCAAAGTAGGATTTAGTAGAATGGTGTTTAATAGCTTCCATGTTATCTCACTCAAGAATTCCTTTTAACCTGGCAACTGGTTTATTTAACCTCCGTCCTCTGCCCGCCCCACCTTTCCGACTCATTCCTTTCCAGATTTCAATTCCATTCCTGACTCCAAGAAGATGGTTTTAAGGACTCCAAGTCTATGTGCTCATTGGTCTGGTTTGGTCAGCTTTTGCATGTGATCTCACTCTGAGCTTGAGAGTTCAGCTCTTCTGTGGCTGAGTCCCTGCCATGTGTGCCTCTTTCTCATGATATTAGACAGGGTTTCCCCCAGTGTTTATTTCCTGTGTGGATTCCTGCCTCTGAACTCAAGTTCTCCCCATAGCTGAGTCATCAAAAATGTGCCCCACCAGCCATCTGTACTCACTACGAATACCTCTTATTCAGCTGCAAGCTGGTCACCTGTCCTGCCCCAGATTGAAACACTTCTTGGCATCTGTACTAATAGTTCTTTGTGCCTCTCATCCTTGTAGTTGACATTCCTGCAGCTACACTTTGCAGTCATGTCTTTTATCCCAACTTCATTTTTTTTTAAAATCCTAGACTCTACTGTGTCTAGCAGTCTATCTCAGGACATTGACCCTGACCCTTTCCCAGTCTGACCTATTCCAGTGTGGTCAGAGGCCTGAAGCTGCTAGTAGGACCTGAGCATTGCCTGACCATAGAACCCAGCATTACAAAAAAGCATACCCTGACATATCTTACAAATTGGTCAAAGATGTATATTTTCATATAGGAAGGGAATTATTCAGGACATTGGCCTAAAACAGATGGTATATTAAAAATGGGTAGTTGAGGAGAGATTAATAAATGGAGTAATTGAAAATGTTTGGGCAGGATTTGAGGAAAGCAACAAGACACAATGCAGAATGGCCAGGCTAATCCCTAGAGTTATTATATCACTAGGCTTGGTGGAGCAAGTGGAATGGTTACGGGAACCCAAAAAGAGATGAGTGTGCATCCTGGGGATAGGGCCACTTGACAAATAGTGGGAACTTCAGTTGAGGCTTGCAGCTAGCCCAAAGCCACCACACTGGGAGACTGTCAATAAAATGTATATCTTTATCTTCTTCTTCTTGCCTCTAATGTGCTGATACTCCCATTTGCTGAACCTATCTGGAAGATTGAGATAAGGAAGCCCATTCATTCAGTTCACACAGGTTACTTGGTAGAGTGAGGAGTGTGGATAGTGATGCCTTTTAGGGACCTGGAGAGGCAAACAGAAGCCAGAGGACACCAAGCTATGCATGATAATCTGGCAATGTATGGCTGTGTTCTTAAAAAATGCTGAGCATAATTATGTCAAAGTTAGTATTAAGGACATTCTGCACCTTTTCAATGACCTTATGGTTTATATTGACTTCTATAATAGCTGACTACAATTCAGGCAGAATCATGTGAGATTGCAGATCCCATATTTTAGCAATAATAACAATGTTGTTTTGATTCTATCCTTTTAGTGATAGATCAAAGGCCATGAGACATTAGAAGTGACATGTTGAGGCTGGAAAGATAACCTATTGCTTTATTTATAACTAGATGCCTGGCGCACGAAATTTGTGCAAGGGTACGGTTCCCAGGCCTGGCCTGCAATGAGGGCCATCTTCCCTGGCTGCTGGCAGCTAGCCCTGCCCCCCGCTGACAACCACCCCCGGTTCCCCGTTCACCATCAGTTGATCGGAGCTTACCGGCAGGGGAGAGGGGGGATGGACCAAGAGGTCGGCTGTTCCGCCCGCTCGCCACCCTGTCCCTGCCATGGGTCACCCTCTGTGTGTGGGGTGACCGGCAGGGCAGGGGTCTGGCCTAGTGCTGCCCATGTCCCCTGCCACCCACCCCTGGTTCCTCATTCACCATCAGGCTATGGGAGCCTGCCGGCCAGGGGAAGGGACCGAGAGGTGGTCAGTGTGCCTCATAGTGACTGGTCAAGTGGTTGTTCTGATCATTCTGTCTTTAGGGTCAATTTGCATATTACCTTTTATTATATAGGATTATTAAGTAAATGCCATGGGTTAAGCCACAGTACTCAAAAAAGGCTTGTTTCTTCAACTTCACTAATTTATAATTTATGGTCTTATAAAAGTACAAAATCTTTATTCATAAATTCAAGGGTATTCTACTTGAACAAGGATAATATGGGTTGAGAAAAATCTAGGTTTTAAAGATAGGTAAATGAGAGAGTTATTCATACCAATAAATATTTCTTGAGTAGCAGCATTATAGTAATTGAACATGAAATATGACTTAATTTACCAGAATATAATTTTCAAGCATGCATTTCAGAGTAAAGAAAGGCAGATTGGTATTAATATTTGTAATTATGAGCAATAGTTAGGATTAGTAATAACTTCATAGACTCTGGAAGGATCCTTGAAGATATGTGTTATATCCACTCAACTAATGTCTGAATCCCCTCTTCGGTGCCCCTACAAAAGGTCATCCAAGTATGCTTGACATTATTTCCTCAACAAGTAACAGTTGTCATGGTTCAGATACACAGTCTTTTTGTTAAAATATATTTTATTGATTTTTTTACAGAGAGGAAGGGAGAGGGACAGAGAGCTAGAAACATCGATGAGAGAGAAACATCGATGAGAGAGAAACATTGATCAGCTGCCTCCTGTACACTACCCACCGGGTATGTGCCTGCAACCAAGGTACATGCCCTTGACTGGAATTGAAACCAGGACCCTTGAGT
This sequence comes from Plecotus auritus, assembly GCF_963455305.1. Lineage (NCBI taxonomy): Eukaryota > Metazoa > Chordata > Mammalia > Chiroptera > Vespertilionidae > Plecotus > Plecotus auritus. The sequence goes on from NC_137776.1 coordinate 44,273,988, forward strand.
CCGCAGGCCGACGCTATCCACTGAGCAAAACCAGTTAGGGCTACACAGTCTTATCATAATAATGTGGCTAATTGCATTATAATTATCTATTATTAAGATAGAAATTTGCTAGTGGTATGAAAATAATCAATTAGGTTTGAACTGCAAGAGTCCTCATTTGCATCAAATAGTTTTAATTGGGGGATACCAAGGTAGAGGAATGGTTAAATTGAGATGAAATTGCTGAAAGAGAACTTGAGAGAGTGAGGGGACTAACTCCTCCCTTTAGATAGTCAAGGAACTTGATGCCCATTTTACAGATACTATGAGAGGCCCCCCAAAAGCATGCTGCCCAAGGTCATGGAATTGATAAGTAAGTAGGAACTTGAACACCCTCTTGTAGGTTGGGGTTCATTACATGAACTTCTAAAGGTCATGGGGAGAGGCTTCTTTCTGGCTGTGGTGAGGGTGTACTTTGCAGTGTCCTTCTGCTATGTGGCATTATTATGAAGCCTCTACTTAATAAGAGGGAAATGGAGGTGATCATTGCTCAACATTGATCTGGTGTTAAAAACATGTTAGAATGGGTTTAAGAGATGTCCAGTTTTCATTCTCATTTCTAGAGCAGGGGGAAAAAAAAGGCCTCTATATGTACCTGTAAATTCTGTCTTTTATAAATAGCCTAATGGAATGAAGTTAAAAATAGCCAATGCCATTTTCTTACTGGATACAATTAGCTGATCAAGTGTGTGGGTTTGGTAGATTCATCCCATTTAGCAAAAATTTAACTCTGGTTAATATAACCGATTCTTTTCCTCCATTTCCTACATGTTATTGTGGCTTCCACTTGTTCTGGAAATTAGTCCCCTAGGATTGTCATTCTAACTTGTCAAAGGCAGGCCCAGTTTTGGAGAAGGAGCTTAGGTATTGGATCACATGATGATCCCCAATTGCTAGGCCACAGATGATCCCTGGCTCAGCTGCCTTCATATTTCTGGGGTAGATTGCCATCCAGCTGCCTTCCAGAGATGCTAGCTAGCCTTGTGGAGCCCAGGCTGTGGATTTTTAACAAACTCTTCAGATAATTCTGAAACTCCTCTAGGTTTGGGGGCTAATGATCAAAGATTATGTTTCTAGGGACTTGAAATTCCAAATATAATTCTCTCCTCAGCCTTTAAGAGTTCTTGAAAAAAATGTAAATGTTCTAAGTTAATACTTAGGGCCATTCATTTTTGTAGGGGAGAACAATGGGGCTGGTGGGTGGGGCAGCAGAGAGATAGTGGGGATGGGGCGTGGGGCTGTGGAAGATGGTGGTGGTGAGGCCTGAAGGATGAGGACTCTGCAAAATAAAAGAGTCAGGGAAGGTCTGGGAGGACTCAAAGAGAAACTTGTCCCATTCAACAAAGGTGCCCAGGGTCAGCTCCAGATGAGTGAACACAGCCTGTAATCTTTGCTATCTTACTTCCTTTGAGATGAAGATGACAATAGTAAGTAGGGTAGAGGGTATTTAGGTTTCAAGAATATATATGGTGTTGTGATTTTCATCCCCTTCACAACCTAAGAAACAAAGCAAAATCAAACAGCAATCAGCAAGTCTGAGTACTGAACTGTCTATGAAAACTGTTATTAGAATTAGATATGAAAAGATTTTACTTCACTGTAAGGTCCACTTTTGCAATTTGATGGTGGAAAGTTGAATGTTCCAGTTTGTGACTATTGTCTTCTTCTTCTTCTTCTTCTTCTTCTTCTTCTTCTTCTTCTTCTTCTTCTTCTTCTTCTTCTTTTACATATACTGTGTGTATATATATATTTAAAATAATTTTATTGATTTTTTTTTTTTACAGAGAGGAAGGGAGAGGGATAGAGAGTTAGAAACATCAATGAGAGAGAAACATCAATCAGTTGCCTCCTGCACACCCCCTACTGGGGATGTGCCCACAACCAAGGTTATATGCCTTTGACCAGAATCGAACCTGGGACCCTTCAGTTCACAAGCCAACGCTCTATCCATTGAGCCAACCTGGATAGGGCTGTATTATTCTTAATGTTGAAGAAAGTAGATACACAATAAATGAGCATGTTCTAAAAGGAATAGGGCCCTCGTGTGTAGTGGAGAAAGTGGGAGTTGTTGTAATTATGGGGTTCTTGCCAAGCCCTGGGTGCTAGGCACCAGGCTGAGGCTACAGAGATGGACACCAGCATTGCCCCCTCCCAGGTGTGTGGAGCACAGCCCAAAAGCAGAGAAGCTAATTGAAAAATATTGTCATTTAAAAAGAATTACTGGTACTTCTTGCTTGAGAATTGGAAAGCAAAAAGGCCCCATTTTCTCAAGTATTTCAACATTCTTTAAGGTTATAGCAGTTTTCTCCCCAAGCTTAAGTCATTAGCTTCTCCTTGAATTGTGCCTTGTCCCTTTTCCTTAAGAGTACCACACGTTAAACTGTGATTTACTCATCTCTGTAATTAGATGTAGTGATTAGAAACCCCTTTGTCTTACTCTACAGTTTCCCTTTATGGTGCATTATGAAAGAATAATAGGTAAAAAGTTCAGAATGGGAGAAAGAATAAACAGAATGCTGAATGGTAAAAGGAGACAGAATGCTGAATGGATAATAAAATATTTAGTGCTTTTCAATTAACTGTTCTCACGATTAGTACACTGGTATATTATGTCATAAAAATCACGTCTATTAATTTTTTGCGGCCATTATCTTGACTGTGATTTACTCCCCTCAAATCATTAACAATGCCATTAAAAAGGTGGATGGAGATGAATGTCCTAGTTCAGGGATGTAATAGGATTATTGTTCAGGGTCCCAGAGAGATTGAAGACCAGCAAATGGAGGGAAAGGGGTTTGGAAGTGCGGTGCTCACTGAGGGGAGAAAATAGAAGAGGAAAGCCCTGAGGCCCAGGGTTTGAAAGACATGTTGGTCACTTGGTGCTATGGGGAGAAGAGTGCCTTAGATGAGGCCATGCTACCTTAATCTGTGGAAGACACGGGTTGTGGAAAGCCCAGTGACTTGGAGAGCTTGGGTTTCCTCATAGTGGAATTTTATTCGCACGGGGAGGAGAAGATAAATATGTGTGTGTATAAGAGTCCCCAGGGTCCTATTGGAGGCAATGAAGCAGTCTTGTTCCAGGTTATGCTGGCTGCTTGAGGGCAGCATTTCCATCCAGCCAAAGAAAGGGCCGTGACTCTTCATAAATAGTTCCCTTCTTGGGAAAATGAGATAAGCTGTATAAGCAGAAAAATGTTAGCCAAGTGGTCCAGCCAAACCCGGGCTCTGTAGACTTGTACTGCTGCTGTGCATTTTGAGAAGTTTGCTCATGGAAACTTCTTTCCTTCTTTTTATCTACCTGTCTGGGTGTCTATCTTCAATGATTAGTTAATCAATATTCTGTTCATCAAGCTATTATTGGTTCTGACTCATTAGAGTCTTGAAATATCTTTTGGCTATACTTAAATAGAAATTTATTACTATAAAAGCAATGCTTAGAAGAATCTCATTCTCCTCATTAGTACTTGGCACAACCACAGGCCTTAGTGAATGTAGAAGCTATTTTCATTTAGGTTCTGAAATTCTAACTTCCTACCTGAGCCGCTCAGAGTGGGTGCCGGAGAAGGGCCAGTGACTTCCCTTTATATTTCTAAGGCAGTGGTGGTAGAGGCCAGAATCTGAAGTCCCTGGTTTTCAAGTGTTAAACAGATCTTTTCCAAATGAAGTTTGGCCACAAGACATGTCCTCATAAAGCAAGTTAATCTGTTACAATTTCATGAGCAGGAAATTGGGACTGACTAATCAATCAGACAGCATTTTTCCCAGCTTAGTATACTTTTGAGGTAATATCATTTTTAAGTTTTTCATTTTAACCAGGAAACATAACATTTCTCTTTACTGTTAATACCTGTCATGGAAGTCAGCATAGCTGCTCATAGCCTGGCCTTGAAAGTCTAGACTGAAACCTCAGAAATCTTTAAAAATGTTGTAATAGTAATATTTTATAACCCAGGAATTTAGGTGTTATATGTATGTTTTTAGATTACTCTCTTTAATTCCCATAATGAGATTATATATATATATATATATATATAAATTTTATATGTGTGTAATATATATTTACATATAATTTATAATATTTTATTTATATAGTAAATATGTACAATTTACATATAAATATATAAATAATATAGTTTTAATATAAAATTTAATATATAATTATGTAATTTATTTATATCTATAATTACTCTGGCAGCCATGTAAATGGATAAATGGACAATGATCCAAACCACATCACTTTCATGATTACTTCTGATCATTCTATCTGAATCAAATCATGGCCAGTTTTAGTCTTTAGTCTACAACGAATGGCTTAGCTATGTTAAATTCTGGTCATTGGTGTAACTTTTGAGTCACAAGTGACAGAGAAATGAAGGTCCCACGTATGTTATACTAGTACTAGCTCCCATGCTTCTGATGCTTGGAACTCCCTTTGGAAATGGGAGGAAATTTCCTTCATGGAGTACCCAGTAGGCTGGCACCAGCTATATAAGTTACAAGAAATGTTTACAAGAGTATTTCTTACAGGAAAGGAATTCTACGAAGCACATCCATCCTGCAACACTCCATCCTGCAACACAAAAATCAGTTTCATAATGCCCGGCAAGAGGCAGCCTACAATAAGCCTTCCCCAAAGCCCTGGGTCAAAACTCTTTTTGTACCCGGGCCTTTGGTAGTCATGAACTCTTCCACAAAGTTGGCAGCAGCCACTCTCCTATCATTTTGTTAGTGGGCATGCTAGACCAATGGTTTTCAATGTTGGCTGTGTATCAAGGTTTGCAAACTACAAATTCTTAAGCCCTATCCATGGAGAGTCTGATCCAGGGGGTGAGCCTTAGGCATTAGTATTTTTAAAGAGCTTCACACGTAGTGATTCCAATTTCCAGGCAGAGTTAAGAATTACTGCCCTAGATAGTATGAAAGCAAGGCTAATATTATCTTATTTGCACATATAACAGGCATCTTTAAAATTCTTAGGACTCACCAAAGAGCTGTGTCTACTCATAGAGTGTCAAACATTCTCCTTCCTGCAAGCAGCCCTACTCATTTACAAATAAAATAAATTGTCTGCCTAACTCTGATGTTCTTACCTCTTAACAATAGAAACTGTTGTCCCTTTTCTAAGAAACCACCCTTTTCTAGTCTAGAGGTGTGCAGGCATCTTTTGCTTGCTGGTTGAGCTCTCAACAGATGGTGAGTGTCCACTGTCAGAGGAATCCAGGTGACTGAATCATTAATCTCATCTCAGATGAAAGGGATACTCAGCAGCTCTGAGGCATGTTGATCCTGTCTTCCCCATGGCTAGGAGAGGTCAAGCTCATGGTTCATACTCTTACAAAGCATGGTTGTATTTTATTGGGCCATGTCTAGCCTAGGACCAGTTGGTAGCCATTAACCTGATCATAAGACAGGGAATAATTCACTTGAATAATATACCAAGTGTTATTTGATATCTCTAGGGAAGGGTTGTTATTTGATACCCCTAGGGAGGGGTTTCTCTACAGCAACACTAATGACAGTGGGGATTGGATAACTCTTTGTTGTGAGATGTCCCATGTATTGTAGAATGTTTAGCAACATTGCTGGCCTCTCCCGACTACATGCAAGTAGCGACCGTCCCACTCAAGTCATGACAATCTCAAATGTCTCCAGATATTGCCAAATGTCCACTGGGGGACAAAATCACCCCCATTTGAGAACCACTGCTCTAAAGGGAAACTGCAAATTAATCACTATAACTAACAGCATGAGTTAGTCTTAGGTCTCTTTTTAAAAAATATGTCATTATTGATTTTAGAGAGAAAGGAAGGGAAAGAGAGAGAAAGAAAGATACAAACATCGATGAAAGAAACATCAACATCCATTGGCTGCTTCCTGATGCCCCCTACTGGGGATTGAGCCTGCAACCTTGGCCTGTGCCCTGACCAGGAATTGAACCAGAGACCTCTTGGTACATGGTCAACGCTGAACCATGGAGCCACACTGGCCAGGCCAATGTTAGCTCTTTTTATGTTGCATTCCATCCCCTTGTTACTGCATTTAGAATGGTATACTTCTCCAGACTGATTGGAGTATTGCTTGAATGCTATCCAGGTCCTTTTATCTGAGATGAAGATTTTCCTGAGGTTTATTGAGGATGTTTCTGGAATATCTGTAAGGAATGAGGGAAGATGTTTGGGTAGAGGAAGATATTGAACTGCTAGGAAATTGACGTAGGGCCTCAGCTGATCCTCTGGAGCTGAGATAATGTTTCAGAGTTGTCCCAAATTGAGGTGAGGGGGCCAGACCTTTGAGCCTTCTCTAGCAGCCAGTCACAGAATTTGAGCTTAACCCTCCATCTCCATCCCAGGATCGACTGTGGAAGCTAATCTCAGTAGGGCAACTGCCTTTAGTCCAGAGCAATTCCTGTAAAGGGACTTGGCTATGATCTGCTCAGGGGCCAAAACTCCAGAGAGCAAGGTGAATGAGAGTCTTGGCCCTGATGGGTGATCTGGGCAGTGCACCATAGGCAAAAAGAAAACAGGTTTAAATCATTTTAAAGATGCTTTGGAACTGAAAATATGAGAAAAGAAGAGGAATTATATTCCACGTGTAAGAGGGACTATACTGGAGACCAAAGTTGGGTGACACTTACCTAAGGGCTTTACTGATGCAGAATATACTCTTCTGCTTTCTTATTGGGAATGATCTAGTCTTTGTCTTCCCTGATCTGTCATCTCAGAGCCAGAAATTACATTAGCTAAAGCACATTTTGAATGGTATTGAAAGAACATGATTCTCGCAGAAAGGCAGATAGTGCTAAGGGGTGACAGATGATGGATGATCCCTGACACTGTTTAAGCAAAATGTCACCTGTCACCATTATGGGCCAAGCGTATGTAATAAGAAGATTGCTTATCACAGCAGACTACTGATCTGCTGCATTGCTAGTCAGGTTCCCATGGCTGCAGAGGCCATGGATGTGGCTTATTTAACATTTAGAAGCAGCATGCTAACAGCAGCTAAACATTGCTTTGCAGCATATAGCTGCATCCTTAGAAAGTTATGTTGTTTGGATTGATGGGTTAAACTTTTGTGCTGGCCCTGACTCATTCAGTAATGGGAAGCTCAGAGCTGCATAGGTAGCTCTTGAAATTCATTTCAACCGAACCAGAGAATAAGAGAATCAGGAAGAGGAGGAGAAAAAGAGATAGTGAAGAGGAGAAAAAACAAAGAGGGAAAATAGAACAGGAAGAAGGTGATAAAGATGATTGTACAATGCTTGGTTCTAATAAAAAGGTGCTAAGGTTTCACTGGTATAAGGCTTATATAGCTAGAAAATATTTTCTATTGTTTCATTTGAACCTCCCAGGTTCTTATTATGGGTTTGTTCATGTTACTTACACTTCCTTTCTTACTCACTACTGGACAGATACACATACCCCTCTTATAAACCCCACAAAATATGATGTCAATTTCTTTTGCTGTTCCATTATGCTGTTTGTTCTCAATGCTGTTTTTATTTTTCTGGGTAGTTTCTAATATGCTCTTTGGAAAAATCCTGTGCTTAGTAGTGGCTACATAATTACTATCTGACTGGAGGTGGGAAATCAAGGATATTGTCTTGAAGGGGCATTTGGGTAGCAAGCATGCTATTATATCTACTTATTGGGGTCACATGTGAGGAGGCTTATAGAAATTATAGAGGATCCCTCAGCCCCAAGCTACCCTTGTAATGGCCATGCCTGTGATATGGGAAGAGAGGTGATATCCTTTTTATGGAAATTGGGAACTGAACAAGGTTTCTTATTCCCAAGGCATCTGCAGATTGTTCCTTATCAGAAGCCAGCAGTCCCTTCCCATCCACCTGAAAATACTATGTGGAGTCTATTATCACTGCCTAACTAGTCCTGGTGATGGATTACTGCTACCATCATTACCATCCTGTTCTGCCACCCTCAGGAATAGAGCCCAGAGTAATGGCCATTGCCCTTTCCCCACAAGGTGGGTGCTTTTTCCAGCAGCTTGCCTGGTATGTGACATGAGAGCGTTCAGCATGGTGAAGAAGGAGAGAGGGCAGACTGGAGGGGGCAGATACAGATGGGTAGTCTGTGGGGAGCAAGAGTTCAGCAATTTAGAACTCAGACAGCCTGGGCCTGCTGCGTGGGCCTTGGTGTGGCTTCTCATTTTATCAAACAGCACTCTCCCTCCGTTTCCACGGCCTCCCACAGCCGTCCTTCGAAGCAGCATGGGAAGACAGAAACAGCTGTGCACGTTAGCAGCTTCAGCTGTTCCCACAGCAGTGTGACCCCGAAGAATCCCAGGAGCCATCAAATATTTAGGAGGATGTTGTAGACCTTTGTATCATGGCCACAAATGCCAGGTGCTCAGATTTGGATTCCACTGTGTTCTTGTTCATGTTACCAGAAAATTGTGAGAAAAAGGAAATGGCTCTTTTACCAAATGGTACAGTACTATCAGATCAACTGCCTTTTAATGCGCACTATATAGTTAGAGCTTTTCAGTTTCTTGTTAGAGAAAACTGAACAAGGAAAATACTGCAGTAGGAGTCTCTCTGTCCCAGATGAAAAACACTTGAGAAAATTTATTTCTTATTATAATCTATTCATTAAATTCCAAAGCCTGGCCCTCTGGGAGGAATCACACACTACCACCCATACTGGAGATGAGATTATGTATTTAGAATCGGCCTTGGCTGATAAATAGGAAAACTACAAGCTGCCTGAAAATTCCCTGGTGACTCTGGATGCTGGAGAATGCAGCTAGGGATACCGAGAAGAATGTGTTGTTATAGCAAAATGAGGTCTAAATTTCCCACTAAGTAGTTCCTTTCAGATGTGACTACTTTGGGGGTGGGGTGGGGTGGGGGTGGAGGGGTGGAGATAGCTAGTTCGTGTAATCTTGAAGTAGAATACCCACTTTGGATAAAATTTGTTCTCAATGTAAAGTGTTTTTTTTTTTTTTCTTTAACAGCTTAAATATCTTTAACACAACTAAAATGGCTTTAGAGTTTTGTCTTTGCTGGATGACAGGAAAGCCAATTGTTAGAGATCTGCATTATAGCTTAATATTATTTCATTGGTTCAGTGTCAGCCAATGGGAAGATTAAGTGGATTTCCCTAGTGGCCATTCTTGATCCAGTCCTAGTCAACACTTCCTTAATGACTGGGATGATGGAATAGGAATCTGCTCATTAATTTCGCCAATAAAAACATCTAGGTGGGGTGGCTTATGTCTAGAGAGTCAGATTTGAACTGTATATATAAAAAAGAAATGGGTGATTTAAAGCTACAAAATTGAAAGGCTGATTACCAGGTAATATTAGGGAGGACCATCAAACTACATAGCATAAATGGATGCCTAATTCCTGGGTAGAGATATTGTAGAAAATGACTGGGAATTCATAAGAGACCCAAAACTATACCAAATCGAAAATCAAGATGTACATCATCAAATAACCAGGGCAGCATCTGTATTTCCAACACTAGGTCTTTTGACCATTGCCTGGTTATACTCTGCACTGGGAGTGGTGCAAACAAGGCCCTGTACAATATTGATGAGGGCTGGTGTTAACTTTAAGAAATCCAGATTGCTAAGATTGCTGGTGCAATGAAAGAGGAACCTAACTAGATATCCAAATTTAGAGTAAGGAAACTGCCAACCCCCTTAATTGAGTAAAAAAAATTCAGATCCTGGCTCATACTTTGACTCTAATTAGCTGAGTGACCTTGAACAAGTCTCCCAACATCTTGGGTCCTTCATTTTCTTGTCTTGGAAATGAGGGGTTGGATTAGTATGGTAATGCTCAATCTGTGGTCTTCAGGGGGTAATGAGAGACAGAACTATTTTCAGTGCTTGAAAAGGCCTAAAGAAATAGTATATTTTCTAGTAAGGAGGCCATATAAACTGTTATTTAATGAAGGTGATAGACAAAAACTTTAAAAACATATATACACATAGGAAAAATAATAAAATTCTTCTTTTTGGTTGTCAAAATATAGGAAGTATTTTAGCCTCTAAATTAAGATTTAGGATGACCCTCATGACAAACAGAATTGAGAAACCTTGAAGGCACTGTGTTTGTACTGCATAAAGAGGAGCTAGGGAAATATTATCAGTGGGCAAGAGCATTTGTTTGCAAGATTAGAGAAAAGGCAGGAGGTATCTCTTATAGCCATGTGCCAGCCACTGTTCTAAATGCATCAATTCACTAAATCTTCAAAATTGCTTCCCAAGGTCGGTACTGCTAATATCCCACCTTGAAGATGAGGAGTCAGAAGCATAAAAGTAGCACATTAAATTCATTGTTATCAACTATTACTAATGATCTGGATTGTTCCCAGTCTTATACAGTCACTGATCCCACAGAAATGAGAGAGATAGGTAAAGAGAGCAAAAACAGGGTTTCTCATCTTCAACATTCTCCGAGGATAAAATTAAAGGCTTTGGACTAGAGGACCTGTGTTCTAGGTAAGCCTCTGGTACTGAATACCTGTGTGACCTGGGGTGAGTCATTCTAACTTTCTGAATTTACAATGTGGTCATCTGTAAAATGGGGTGATATTCCTACTCTGTTATATACCAGGATTACTGAGAAAACATGCAATAATGTGTCTGCAAGTCCTTTGGAACCTAGAAAATGATACAAACATGGAAGAATGAAGGGTTTCCTCCTGCCTCAATGGAACTGCTCCCTGGTGGCATCAATTACTCGTTTTACAAACATTCATGGTATGCTCATAATGTGGGAGCAGAATGAAATAAAGATCTTAGGGTAACCCTCATCTCCTGTGTTGAGATGAAAAAATGGCTAATGGTTCTTCTGTTTTAGTCATTGCGTAGATATTTTTGCTATAAAATAATATCTTTAAATGACAAACGGTCCTAAATTTCTATAGCCCAGTTTCCTACCATTGGCTCATGCTTGGTCTTAATTATCAAGTGTCTACGTTTTCTTGCTTCTACCCCACTAATGCTGTCTGTTGTCATTACTGCTCAGCTCCATGATCAATTTATGACCTGTAACTGATTATATTCCATCTTTTACATCATCCTTCCCCTCCAGAAAACTAGATCAAATACTTCATGTAACCAATATCAAGACCTATGAAGAAGTCTTGATGTCCCCTTTGGGAGGTAGGCTGGGCAGGATCATTTGTATATGCTCTTTTTTAAAAAAATATATTTTTATTGATTTCAGTGAGGAAGGGAGAGGAAGAGAGAGATAGAAACATTAAAGATGAGAGAGACTTATCGATCGGCTGCCTCCTGCACGCCCCCTACTGAGGATGGAGCCTGCAACATGGGCATGTGCCCTTGACCGGAATCGAACCTGGGATCCTTCAGTCCTCAGGCCAATGCTCTATCCACTGAGCCAAACCAACTAGGGAATATATGCTCTTTCTTATTTGTGCACAACCAGTAGACAGGTACAGAGGGGCACACATTCATTTTTTAAAATGAATTGTGTTTTATTAATCACAACAGCATTTACATATATTTGAGAATGCACAGGTCATGTTATATGTGAGAGATATTCTGTTTAGGGACAGTATTTATATGTGTGTAGATTCTCAGGCCATACCCTGAGGAGCCCAAGGCTGTGGTTGTCCATGTACAGGTTGATTTAAGGTACTTGTATTTGGCACAAATTTATTACTGAATAAATGATTAATTGAATGAAACTACTACTCAAATACATACCAATCACCCATGGTATCGATGACTTTAGACAAAATGCTGCTCTCATGGAGCTTATAATTAAGTATAAGGAAGAAGGCAAATCTAAAACTACGGAATAGAACAGAAAACTGTGGGAAGCAGTTCTGTGGGGACTAATGATCACATTCAAACCTGGTAGGGATAAGCAAACGTTTCCTGAAGATCGTAAGATTTGTGCTTCATCTCCAAGCAAGGATAGGCTTTTTAAAGCTAGAGATAACCCAACTAACATTTGTCCAGAGTTCTATGTAGGAGGTACTTCACAACCACCTTATTAGGTTTTGGGAAATTTCCCAACTCTCTCATAAAGGAAGAACCTGAGGCTTTGACAAGTTCAGAAATCTGCTCAAAGTCAAACAGCTAGAAACAGCCAGGTACTTGTCAAACAGCTGGGTTTATATTCTCAGCCTTTGGGACTTTGCTCTTTCCAGTGTAGCAGTTTTTCTCAAATTTCACATCTCTAAGCCGAATCTGTATAGTAATTCATAGCAATTTACACAAAAGTCAGACATGTAACTCCTAAGGTAGCTTCATGTGCTTCCAGGTTTCCTTGGAGTCTGAATGGAGTCCACTTGATTCTTGAACAAATCTTACTTTAGTAACAACAAAACCTAACAAATCACCATCACCATCACTGTCATCAGTAACAAATACTTAACATTTCTAAAACAAAGTGCAGTTTACAAACACCTTCAGCTCCGTTGAACCATTTGCTCTCTTTGTGTGCCTTCTGTGGCCAAGTTTAGTATGGAAGAATGTTATTGGGACATTGGGCTACTACCTAGTGTAGGTAAACCAAAACTGTAATATTGAATTAACTACATCCTTATAAGATCTGTTTCTGAGGCTTTCTTTCTTGAACTGGCCTCACATATTATGTGTCTGAGAGGAAGTCTGCTGGCCTAAGGCACATAGACAACAAGGATCCTACATAATAAAAGCCTAACGTGCTAAGTGTCCGGTTGACCAGTCAGCTGTTCAACTAATCAAAGTGTAATATGCTAATGATATGCTAAGGCCGCTCAACTGCTTGCTAGGACATGCACTGATCACCAGGGGGCAGACGCTCTGACAGGTAGGTTAGCTTGCTGCTGGGATTCTATTGAGACCTCCCGCGTCTCTCCCCGGCCACAATCGTGGACCGGTGGGGTACCTCGGCCTGTTCTGTGCCCTCTCGCAATCCTGGACTGCTTAGCCAGGCCAAGGGACCCCACTGGTGCACGAATTTGTGCATCGGGCCTCTAGTTGAAATATAAAAGTAAAGAGAAGCCTTCTGCATGTTAGTCTCCAAGGACATGGGTGATTCAGTATATAGTAGGGATGAGGTCCTATGGGCTAATCAGAGTCTAAAATAAACCCTGGGACAACTCTGAGGGAAGGGTAGTCTATGACGGTTAGCAATGGAACACTATTGTTTCTTTATGCATAATAGTTCAGGGGTTGCAAATACAATGACTGTAGATGAGAAAATGGGAAACATTCTGGGGAGGACTATAGCAATTTGGAGAACATGTGTTTTCTCTGAAAGTGCTAAGTAGCTAGCATATCACGGCTAGGAAAAGCGATTCTTGTATAAAACTTCCAATTTTTTTTAAAGCATATATGTATTTTTTCCTTATTCTCAAACTTATTAGTAACTTAAAAAATAGGAACAAAGCAAAAGTCCGTATGGACACATCTGATTTGTTCTGTATGAATTCAGGCTGGTGACTTGGGGAAAGGTGGCTGCTGAGTACTGGCCTCTAGTGCGCATACAGACAGTTGTTTCAGGATAACTATCAGAAGACTTAAAAAATTCAGAGACAAATGCTGATAAGAAAGATAAACTGCAGTAATTAGCTAAATATCTCAATAACAGAAGCCTCAGGATGGTTGTCCTGAGTTTTTGCTGCAAAGTACTTGTCGGCAATATTTTAAGGACTTAATAGAATTTTATTTTAAAGCCATGACATTAGCACAGTTAAGCCAATCAATGTTTTTTAATAGCCTTTTAAAGGTGCTGTTTTAATTGTGCTCTGTGGGAGGGAGAGGCACACGGAGACTGGAAAACATCTAAAAATGGCTTAGTCAGACCCTTTCAAAAATATTTGCAAGTGCAAATTTCTGGCTTGGCTTGATTGCTGTAGAAGTGGGGTTAGAGTGTGAGATCTAAAGGGCTTATTTCCCCATGAAAAAGCAAAGACTTAACTCTTGTGTGGATTCATTCAGCTCAGCACCATAGCAAAATATTTGGAATCTGCACTGTTTTCCCTTTAGAGCAGTAAGAGTGAGAGTTGTGGTTTCCCTTAGAGGAGACTAGCTCTATGCAGAAGGTTTCCTGCCCTCCTCGGGGCCTGAGAGAGACAGAGAACACTCACATTGCTCCTTCTAGCAGTCCTCAGACCTTCTGAATGTCTGCCAGTGATCACTTCAGTTTTTATAGTTAGAATATGCCTAACATCTGGATGAATAGCAAAAAGTGCCATTAACTTCCAACTAGCTTGCTGGCACCATGCCTACATTATTGGCAGAACTATCATAGTCCATCTCCTTTTCTTTATAGCTTGGTTTTGTGTGATTCTTTATTATTTTTTTAAATGCTTTCATATTATCCTGTAGGGAACCCCACAATAGCTATGTGATACAAGGAAGTTATTATTTCTGTTTTATAAATGTAGAAACTGAAGCTTGGAAATATGGAGAGGTTTACCCAAGGTCGGTTCTACAAATTCAACCAGCATTTCATGAGTACTGTAGACTGTTTTATGGATCCCAGGGGGCTTTCAAAAATGATTATTTTATAGTCCCTGCTAACAAACTAGTGAGTCGCAAACCTACTAAGTCTCCTTACTTCTCTAGTGCTGTTTCCATGAAGTTATGTTGTCTCTTGCATGGCATTATTTGGTGGTTTGGAGTTACAACATAAAGACAGAATATGGTACAGATAAGTTGGGGGAATGAATTAACCAATAGAAAGAATATTTGGTTTTTCTTTTTGTTTTGATTACTTTCTGAAAGAGAGGTAATTCTGAGGTTGTTTTTTCAAGCATTTCAGTACAGTGTTTCATCACAGTGCTGTGTGCTGCTGTAGCTACCTGTTCAGTTCCAGCTAGAGGCCATGTGTATAAAGTATACAGTGGAACACACTGAGCAAGGTAGAGAGGTGGATTGGAGAAGAGGGGAAGTGCCTGGAAACTGGCCTACCATGGCCATCTGTGGCCAGGCAGGGACTCCACTAGTAGATTTTGATGCCTTTATATTTGGCCTTACACTTGCCTACTCCTATTAGGAAGTGACATGCTTGATGGTTTGTTGTTTCCCTTAATTTCCTAGAAAAAAAGGTCCTTTTCTAAGTTAAACTAACAGGAACAGGTTTCTCTCCTCCCCCCCTGCAACTTAGTTTTGATTGAGGGTCCTTAGTGAGAAGTGTATCGGAATCAGAAAGTAGGAGTGGCTATCAAAGATGGTACAGTATTGTAACCAAGGAGAGGATCCACTCTAGGGCAGAAGGGTGTGGTGTATTTTCGTTGACCTAAATTAGCACACTAGCTCTGCTGTGTGATCCTTAGGCATTTAATCTTTCTGGGACTCAGTTTCCTTATAGTAAATTTGATCGAATAATGCCTATTTATTATTATTATTTTTTTAAAATATTTTTTATTGTTTAAAATATTACATATATTAGTACATATATCTCCTTCCCCCCCCGCCCCATTGACCTTCCTCCAGCCTCCCCTAAACTTGTCCCATGCCCTCATCCCATCCCCCCAGTGTCTTGTGTCCATTGGTGTGCTTCTATGCATGTATACAAGTCCTTTGGTTGATCTATTTCTCTCCCTCCCCAACACTCCCCAGCCTTCCCGCTGTAATTTGACAGTCTGTTCGGTGCTTTACTGCCTCTGTATCTATCTTTTTACTCATCAGGTTATAATGTTCTTTATTTTCCATAAATGAGTGAGATCATGTGGTATTTTTCTTTCATTGCCTGGCTTATTTCACTTAACATAATGTTCTCCAGATCCATGCATGCTGCTGCAAATGGTAAGAATTCCTTCTTTTTTACCGCAGCATAGTATTCCATTGTGTAGATGTACCATAGTTTTCTAATCCACTCATCTGCTGATGGGCATTTAGGCTGTTTCCAAATCTTAGCTATGGTGGATTGTGCTGCTATGAACATAGGGGTGCATATATTTTTTCTGATTGGTGTTTCTAGTTTCTTGGGATATAATCCTAGAAGTGGGATTACTGGGTCAAATGGGAGCTCCATTTTTAGTTTTTTGAGGAAACTCCATACTGTTCTCCACAGTGGCTGAACCAATCTGCATTCCCTCCAGCAGTGCACCAGGGTTCCTTTTTCTCCGCATCCTCGCCAGCACTTGTCGTTTGTTGATTTGTTGATGGTTGCCATTCTGACAGGTGTGAGATGGTACCGCATTGTCATTTTGATTTGCATCTCTCGGATAATTAGTGACTTTGAGCATGTTTTCATATGTCTCTTGGCATTTCTTCTGTCTTCTTTCGAAAAGATTCTATTTAGGTCCATTGCCCATTTTTTTATTGGATCACTTATCTTCCTTTTATTAAGTTGTATAAGTTCCCTGTAGTTGTTGGAGATTAAACCTTTATCAGTGATAACATTTGCAAATATGTTCTCCCATACAGTGGTCTTTCTTGTTGTTTTGCTGATGGTTTCTTTTGCTGTGCAAAAGCTTTTTATTTTGATGTAGTCTCATTTGTTTATTTTTTCTTTAGCTTCCATTGCCCTAGGAGCGGTATCAGTGAAGAAATTGCTGCGGCATATGTCTGAGATTTCTCTACCTGTGTATTCCTCTAGTATTTTTATGGTTTCCCGTCTTATGTTTAAGTTCTGTATCCATTTTGAGTTTATTTTTGTATATGGTGTAAGTTGGTGGTCTAGTTTCATTTTTTTTTGCATGTATCTGTCCAATTTTCCTAACACCATTTATTGAAGAGACTGTCTTGACTCCATTGTATGTTCATGCCTCCTTTGTCAAATATTAATTGAGCATAGTGCTTTGGGTCAATATCTGGATTCTCTATTCTATTCCATTGGTCTATATGTCTGTTCTTGTGCCAGTACCAGGCTGTTTTGAGAACAGTGGCTTTGTAATACAGTTTGAAATCTGGTATCGAGATTCCCACCTACTTTATTTTTCTTTCTCAGGATTGCTGTGGCTATTTGGGGTCTTTTTTTATTCCAGATGAATTTTTGGAGAGTTCTTTCTACATCTGTGAAATATGCCATTGGTATTTTAATGGGGAGTGCATTGAATCTATAGATTGCTTTGCATAGTATGGACATTTTAATGATGTTGATTCTACCAATCCATGAACATGGTATATTCTTCCATCTGTTTATGTCTTCCTCTATCTCTTTTTTCAGTGTCCTGTAGTTTTCTGTGTATAGGTCTTTTACCTCCTTAGTTAAGTTTATTCCTAGGTATCTTAATTTTTTTTGGTGCGATGGTAAATGGGATTGCTTTTTTAGTCTCTCTGTACGTCCACTATTGGTGTATAGAAATGCCATAGATTTCTTGGCATTAATTTTGTATCCTGCTACATTGCCAAATTCATTTATTAAGTCTATTAGTTTTTTGATGGAGTCTTTTGGTTTTTTTTATGTACAATATCATGTCATCTGCAAATAAGGACAGCTTTACTTCTTCTTTTCCAATTTGGATGTCTTTTATTTCTTCTTCTTGTCGAATTGCAATGGCTAATACTTCCAGTATTATGTCGAACAGGAGTGGTGAGAGTGGGCATCCCTGTCTTGTACCTGTTTTTAGGGGAAATGGTTTTAGTTTTTGCCCATTGAGCATGATGTTAGCTGTGGGTTTATCATATATGGCTTTATTATGTTGAAGTATGATCCTTCTATTCCCACCTTGTTGAGAGTTTTTATCAAGAAAGGATGTTGGATTTTGTCAAATGCTTTTTCTGCATCAATTGATATGACTATGTGATTTTTTCCCCCTCAATTTGTTTATGTGATGTATCACATTTATTGATTTGTGGATATTGTATTATCCTTGCATTCCTGGGATAAATCCTACTTGCTCATGGTGTATGATCTTTCTGATATACTGCTGGATCCTATTTGCTAGAATTTTGTTGAGGATTTTGGTATCTATGTTCATGAGGGATATTGGCCTGTAATTCTCTTTCATTGTGTTGTCTTTATCTAGTTTTGGTATTAGGGTGATGGTGGCTTCATAGAAGGAGCTTGGAAGTGTCCCTTCCTCTTGACTTTTTTGGAATAGTCTGAGGAGGATAGGTTTTAGTTCTTCCTTGAATGTTTGGTAAAACTCCCCTGTGAAGCCGTCTGGCCCCAGGCTTTTGTTTGTTGGAAGCTTTTTGATGACTGCTCAATTTCTTCCATAGTTATTGGCCTATTGAGATGTTTAGATTCTTCCTGATTGAGTTTTGGAAGTTTATATTTTTCTAGGAATATGTCCATTTCCTCCAGGTTGTCCAGTTTGTTGGAATAGAGTTGTTCATAATATTTTTTAACAATCCTTTGTATTTTGGTGGGGTCTGTTGTTATTTCACCTCTTTCATTTCTGATTTTATTTATTTGGGTCTTCTCTCTTTGCTTCTTGAACAATGCCTATTTTAATAAGCTGTTTTATAGGTCACATAAAATAACATGTGTGAAGGGTTAAACAGAGTACACTGTATACAGCAGGTACTCAGTAATGGTGGCAGCTTCTACTACTGTGATTGTCATTCTCACTACCACCAGTGCCATCAGGATAGAGATAGCAGGAAACAGGGTTAGCTCTAGACTACCACCTTTTCCAGCTCTTGGATCCTGCTATTGTGGTTCGAAGGGCAAGACTTATGTCAAGTAAACCACAATTAGAAACCCCTACCTCAAATATTTTGGCTCAAAAGGTAGTACTGCAAGGATTTTACCAATAGTATTTTAAAATTAGTTTATTCTGGAGGATGCAGCAGGCACCAGAATTTTAAATTCCAGATATGTCCTCAGTTCCATTCAACTATTCAGCTACTATGGTGACATACATTAGTTTTCTGGACTTCAGTTTGCCTTGTGCTAAATGAGAGTGGAACAATGTCTCAGTCAAATCAAAGTGGTAGAAATGTTTGAATGATACAGGCCAAATATTCAGTGGGTTATTTATTGTGAGTTCCTCCCCTCCCTCACCCCCATCACAATCACACACATTCCCTCTCTTATTCTTTTTGTAATAAATTCTTTGGTACAGTAAAGACCCAACCATGGAGCTTATGCTCTCATTTATTCATTTATTCAAGGACTTTTTTTCTGAGCAACTATTACATGTCAGGCTTTAACCTATTTAGGGAGTGCTTGGGTTCCCCCAGGAATTGTAATGGAGAGCACATGAATTATGGGTTCATATATGATCTGACAGCATAAGAACTTTGTAAGTGAAAACAGTGGGTCAGGAAAAAAGAGGCAAAGTCCATCTCTGCACAATGAGAGACTGAGCTTGGAATGATGCACTGTGGTCTGGGAACCTCATTATTAGCAAGTCAGAGACATACTGGAGAGTGTTCAGAGAAAAGCAACAGGAATGATAAATGGGCGGAAAGACTGATTTATGAAGACTTACACAACAAAATGTGTATTCTTGGATCAACAAAGACTTCAGAAGAAATGTGATCACTATCAACAACTCTCTGAAGGTTATGAATACCCCAGAGACACCCCAAAGATATTTAGCCTGATATTTGAAGTAGTGACAGTGAATCAGAGGATGGTAAATTTACCTGTGGATCAGAGAAATAGGAGGCTAGTAAATCCATCCATGCCTTATTGACAAAAAATAGCTTCCAAGGGCAGCATCCTTAACCTATTTTACTTCCTATATATATATATATTTGCAGTTGTAATTATGTAGAATCATCTGTTATCGCTTCATGTTCAGTGGTTTTATGTGTGTTTCCTATTTACACACCTTCCCTGAAAATGTCAAGAATGAAATATTTGATTATTTTTTTTTACCTTCTACTTCAAAGGCTTGGGGATAAAAGAAGTTGAGTTATGGACAAATTGTTTTCTTAAACCAAAGTTCGCATGCTTAACTTTTGTTAAAGGTCATTGTCATAATGTAGGATTTTATTCCTATGAAAAGCCAAATGGGTAACTCTTTATAAAACTATACAGTTTTCACACACACACACACACACACACACACACACACAGAGAGAGAAAGAGAGAGAGAGAGAGAGAGAGATACATGCTCGTGATACTATACGAAGTTTTCAAAGGCTATAAAATCAAAATTTAAGGGCAGAATCCAATCTCATGCTATTTTATTTATTCTGGATTCCTGTAAGAGAGGCTATTTTAGCTCTGGGTTAGAAGTGTAATACTTCAGGAAAATAACGCAAGTGGGACCAGGCCACAGACACTCTTAGAAGAGCTGTGGCCTGATAGCTCTCAGCACTCTCACTGTAAGAGCTGGGAGACGTAACTGGATCCAATGGAAGACTGCCATTAAATCTATTAAAATACTCTTTGGCTCCCAAACCCTGATTGCCAATGATGATCTAACTGGTTCCTGGGCAGTGACTCCATGTCTGGATTGGGGCTGGGTTGGGGCAGGGGTTGAGCACACAACCCAGGCTGAGACTATGTGGTCCGTGCCCCTTGGCCATGGTGATTGGTTCAGGGGTGAGCATGGGACTTGAGCTGGGACTCAAAAGACATTTTTTTGCGAAGGCTGCAACCCAGACTTTCTCCTTATGATCAGTATAGCATGCAGATACGAAAGCTGGAAATGCTGGGATAAATATTGCTGTCATGGTGGGAGCCAGCCTGAGAACGAGGACTATGCCTTGACAAGTGCAAAGCCAGGGAAATCACTGGGAAGTGGAGCTAGAGCCCTGATGACAGAGTATCTGGATCAGGTGCTACCTCTCTGTGCTATTTTCATTTATTATAGCTAATAAATGCCCTTATTTATTAATCAATTTTGACCTGGGCTTTGGTCCCTTATGATATAAAGAATCCCAATTGCTATTTGAGTAAGTACCAAGTTGTGTGATAGAGATCACAATTTCTCTCTAAGTGTGGAGGGGAAAAGGTCCATGTGAGCTGGGAGGGTAATTATGGTGATAGCTGGAGCATGGAGGGAAGGACGGAGCAGAGGGCAGGAGGTGGCTAACAGTCTAGAGTCCACTAGGAACTGAGATGGGGCCCCACAACCTATCTTCATAACACATCTGCCCTGTTTGTCTCATTGTCTTATTTTGTAAATGAGAAAACTAAGGCTCAGACAAGTTAAGCTCAAGTCACCCAGCTAGTGAGTGAAACTTCCAGGACTTGAACCCATGCTCCTCCCATGGCTCCTCCCTTCACCAGATCTACAACTTGGGTTCAGAATATCTGGGCTTCAGCTTTGGCCAGTGTGGCTTAATTAGTTGGGCATTGTCCAGTGCACCAAAAGGTTCCCAGGCTCAATCCCCAGTAGGGAGCATGCAGGAGGCAGCTGATCAATGTTCTTCCACATCCTTGCCAAAACTTTTTTATTGATTTATTGATGACTAGAGGCCCAGTGCATGAATTTGTGCACTGGTGGGGTCCATCCGGCCCCAATTGGGCAGATCCAGGCCGGGCCTGTTGGGAGGAGGAGATGGCAGGAGGTTGGCTGGCTGGCCCACCCTGATCGGGTCTGATCAGGGTCAGGCCAGCTGGGGGCAGGGGC
Source organism: Plecotus auritus (assembly GCF_963455305.1). Classification (NCBI taxonomy): domain Eukaryota; kingdom Metazoa; phylum Chordata; class Mammalia; order Chiroptera; family Vespertilionidae; genus Plecotus; species Plecotus auritus. The sequence continues at coordinate 44,295,446 of NC_137776.1, forward strand.
TGTGGGTGATTAGCTGGTGGGCCCTGACCCTGATTGGGAGCGGGGCCAGCTGTGGGGAGCGGCTGTGGGTGGTGGGCTGGATGGCCCTGCTCCCGAATGGGGTGGGGGACTGATAGGGGGTCAGCAGCTGGGGGAGGGGCTGTGGGAGGTTGGCTAGCCAGCCCCACCCTCTATTGGTGTGGGGGGGGCGGCAGTCGGGGGTCAGCAGCCTGGGGGAGGGGCCATGGGTGGTTGGCTGGCCAGCCCTGCCCCTGATTAGAATGGGGGGACCTATTGGGGGAAGAGCTGGCTGGGGGGAGGGAACACAGGCTGATATGGTGGTGGGGGCCCATTGGGGTGGGGCTGGCCAGGCAGAGGGGCTGCAGGCAGTTGGCCGGCTGGCCCTGCCCCTGATTGGGGTGGGGGGGCAGATCTTGGGGGGGGCAGACTCGGGGAAGGGCTGCAGGAGTTTGGCTGGCTGGCCCCGTCTCCTATTGGGGTGGGGGGGCAATCAGGGGCGGGGCTGGCCAGGGGGAGGGGCTGTGAGCTGATCGGGGTGGTGGGAGCCCATCAGGGGCAGGGCCGACAGGGAGAAGGGCTGTGGCGGGGGTTGGCTGACCACCCTGCCCTCGATCGGGGTGGCAGAGGCCGATCAGGGGCAGGGCCAACTGGAGGGAGGGGCCACAGGAGGTTGGCCAGCTGGCCCCACTCCCCCATCAGCTGGTTTGCTGGCCGCAGTGGGGGTCATAGCAACCGGTCGTTCTGGTTGTTACGGCATTCTGGTTGCTGTCTTTTTATGTATATAGATAGTCATTCTGACAGGTATAAGGTGATATCTCATTGTGGTTTTAATTTGTATTTCTCTGTGGATTAGTGACGTTGAGCATCTTTTCATGTCTATTAGGCAATCTGTATGTCCTCTTTGGAGAAGTGTCTATTCAGGTCCTTTGCTCATTTTAAAATCGGATTGTTTTTTAGGTGTTCATTTATATGAGTTCTTTATAAATTTTGAATGTTAACCCCTTATCAGATGTATCATTGGTAAATATGTTCTCCCATTCAGTAGGTTATCTTTTCATTTTGTTGATGATTTCATTTGCTGTGCAAAACTTTTTAATTTGATGTAGTCCCATTTATTTATTTTTTTCCTTTGTTTCTTTTTTTTGTTTGTTTGTTTTTTTTTTGTTTTTTACTTAGGTGATATATCAGAAAAAATATTGCTACGAGAAATGTCAGAGACTTCACTGCCTATGTTTTCTTCCAGGATTTTTATGGTTTTGAGTCTAACATTTATGCCTTTAATCCATTTTGAGTTTATTCTTTTGTGTGGTGTACGACAGTGGTCTAATTTCACATTTTTGCATATATCTGTCCAATTTTCCCAACACTATTTACTGTATAGTCTGTCTTTACCCCATTGTATGTTCTTGCCTCCTTTGTCAAATATTATTTGACCAAAAAGGTGTTGGTTTATTTCTGGGTTCTCTGTTCTGTTCCATTGATCTATATGTCTGTTTTTATGCCAGAACCATGCTGTTTTGATAACTAGGGCCTTGCAGTATAGTTTGATATCAGGTAGCCTAATATCTCCAACTTTGTTCTTCCCCTCCCCCCCCAAAGGATTGCTGTGGCTATTTGGGATGTTTTTTAGTTCCATATAAATTTTTGGAATAGTTCAAGTTTTATGAAGTATACTATTGATATCTTGGTAGGAATTGCATTGATTCTATAGATTGCTTTGGGTAGTATGGACATTTAAATTATGTTAATTCTTCCTATCCATGAGCACGGTATATGCTTCCACTTATGATGGAACTCTTGATTTGTCTCAGTTAGGCTGGACAACACATCTAATATTGGAACCACTATTTTTATTTCTCTCCCCTCTACTTTTTAAAAAATTTAATGATGCCTTATGATAAGTAATGGGTAAAAACACACTGGAATATTTTTATTGATGCAATGGCTAACATAATGCATTAAACAAATATGAAATATCTGTTTAGATGGACCATTGGTAACATTTTTTGTACTAGACACTTGTTCATTTCACCTACTTTTTTTCCTAGGTGACCCAGATGTTCTGATCAAATAATTTTTAAATTAAAATATCTATTGTGAACAAATGAAACCATAAAAGCAAGAAGGTGGTCTTAGTCAAAGAATAGCTGAAAATAATTGAATTGCTAAAGTAGCAGACGCTGGGATTTTGCATATTCATTTATCAGAATCCCTTAAAATTTCAACTAGAAATTTCAAAGAACCACAAGATTAGAGATGGACAAATGCTATTCAGTCACAATATCTGTTTTTCCCCGCTTAGATTCTCCTGTTGTAGCTCATGCCTTGATACTCTTTCTGTTCTGGATATTACAGTAGCAGATAGCTCCTGTGTGGCACTGGGGTTAGATCCCTTTGTGGGTGGTGGAGAACACCCACCTCTGTGGCATCCCCTTTATGCACTTTGACTTGGCTGTTCTTCCTGGAGGCCATTGTTGCTCATGTGGACTCTGGGTTCCCTTTGATCAAAGAGAGCCCAGTGTCAGGCTTTGGTCAGCCGTAAACCACCATGTGAAAAACAAGAGTGACGTGATGATTCTATTCACTTCTTGGTGCTGCCAAACCTGGGGTGCATCACACCAGTGCAGGCTTCCTGGAAGGCTCTTACTGTTTCCTGCTGCTGGCTGGAAACTCAGTGAAAAATAACAGTGTGGAGAGAAGTGCTCTGTGGATGTGTGCTGGTGATGGCTAGGGAAAGTGATTTTATCTGAGGGTTGATTTCTTGTTTTAAATTGACCATTAATTTTGCTGTATGATTTTTAGGGGGAAAAAGTATTTTTCGATCATATATATTTTTTAAAATTTCTTTATTGATTAAGGTGTTACATATGTGTCCTTATTCCCCCATTACCCGCCTCTCCCCCCCACTCATGCCCTCACCCCCCTGTTGTCTGTGTCCATTGGTTAGGCCCATATGCATGCGTACAAGTCCTTTGGTTGATCTCTCCTCCTTACCCCCACCATTCCCTACCTTCCCTCCGAGGTTTGATGGTCTGATCGATGTTTCTCTGTCTCTGGAACTGTTTTTGTTCATCAGTTTATGTTGTTCATTATATTCCACAAATGAGTGAGATCATGTGATACTTATCTTTCTCTGCCTGGCTTATTTCACTTAGCATAATGCTCTCCATCTCCATCTATGTTGTTGCAAATGGTAAGAACTCCTTCTTTGTTACCGCAGCATAGGATTCCATTGTGTAGATGTACCATAGTTTTCTAATCCACTCATCTGCTGATGGGCATTTAGGCTGTTTCCAAATCTTAGCTATGGTGGATTGTGCTGCTATGAACATAGGGGTGCATATATCCTTTCAGATTGATGTTTCTAGCTTCTTGGGATATATTCCTAGAAGTGGGATTACTGGGTCAAATGGGAGTTCCATTTTTAGTTTTCTGAGGAAACTCCATACTGTTCTCCACAGTGGCTGAACCAATCTGCATTCCCACCAGCAGTGCACCAGGGTTCCTTTTTCTCTGCATCCTCGCCAACATTTGTCATTTATTGATGTGTTGATGATAGCCATTCTGACAGGTGTGAGATGGTACTGCATTGTCGTTTTGATTTGCATCTCGTGGATAATTAGTGACTTTGAGCATGTTTTCATGTCTCTTGGCATTCCTTCTGTCTTCTTTCGAAAAGTTCCTATTTAGGTCCATTGCCCATTTCTTGATTGGATCATCTCCTGTAATGTTGGAGATTAAACCCTTATCAGTGATAACATTTGCAAATATGTTCTCCTATACAGTGGTCTTTCTTGTTGTTTTGTTGATGGTTTCTTTTGCTGTGCAAAAGCTTTTTATTGTGATGTAGTCCCATTTGTTTATTTTCTCTTTATTTTCCATTGCCCTAGGAGCAGTATCAGTGAAGAAAATAGCTTCGGCATATGTCTGAGATTTTGCTGCCTGTGGATTCCTCTAGTATTTTTATGGTTTCCCGTCTTATGTTTAAGTTCTGTATCCATTTTGAGTTTATTTTTGTGTATGGTGTAAGTTGGTGGTCTAGTTGCATTTTTTTTTGCATGTATCTGTCCAATTTTCCCAACACCATTTATTGAAGAGACTGTCTTGACTCCATTGTATGTTCATACCTCCTTTGTCAAATACTAATTTGGCATAGTGGTTTGGGTCGATTTCTGGGTTCTCATTCTATTCCATTGATCTATATGTCTGCTCTTGTGCCAGTACCAGGCTGTTTTGAGAACAGTGGCTTTGTAATATAGCTTGATATCTGTTATTGATTTGTTCTTCTTTATCAGGATTGCTGCAGCTATTCAGGGTCTTTTTTATTCTAGATGAATTTTTGGAGAGTTCTTTCTAGGTCTGTGAAATATGCCATTGGTATTTTTTTTTTTAAAGAATTTTTTTTTAAATATATTTTATTGATATTTTACAGAGAGGAAGGGAGAGGGATAGAGAGTTAGAAACATCAATGAGAGAGAAACATCGATCAGCTGCCTCCTGCACACCTCCTACTGGAGATGTGCCCGCAACCAAGGTACATGCCCTTGACCGGAATCGAACCCGGGACCCTTCAGTCCGCAGGCCGACGCTCTATCCACTGAGCCAAACCGGTTTTGGCGCCATTGGTATTTTAATGGGGATTGCATTGAATCTATAAATTGCTTTGGGTAGAATGGACATTTTGATGATGTTGATCCTACCAATCCATGAACGTGGTATGTTCTTCCATCTGTTTATATCTTCCTCTATCTCTTTTTTCAGTGTCCTATAGTTTCTGCGTATAGGTCTTTTACCTCTTTAGTTAAGTTTATTCCTAGGTATCTTAATTTTTTTGGTGCGATGGTAAGTGGCATTGCTTTTTTAGTCTCTCTTTCTTTAAGTTCACTATTGGTATATAGAAATGCCATAGATTTCTTGGCGTTAATTTTGTATCCTGCTACATTGCCGAATTCATTTATTTAGTCTAGTAATTTTTTGATGGAGTCTTTAGGGTTTTTTATGTACAGTATCATGTCGTCTGCGAATAAGGACAGCTTTACTTCTTCTTTTCCAATTTGGATGCCTTTTATTCCTTCTTCTTGTCTGAAAGCAATGGCTAGTACTTCCAGTACTATGTCAAACAGGCATGGTGAGAGTGGGCATCCCTGTCTTGTTCCTGTTCTTAGGGGAAATGGTTTTAGTTTTTGTCCATTGAGTGTGATGCTGGCTGTGGGCTTATCATATATGGCTTTTATTATGTTGAGGTCTGATCCTTCTATTCCCACCTTGCTGAGAGTTTTTATCAAGAAAGGGTGTTGGATTTTGTCAATGCTTTTTCTGCATCAATTGATATGACTATGTGATTTTTATCTCTCAATTTGTTTATGTGATGTATCACATTTATTGATTTGTGGATATTGTATTATCCTTGCATTCCTGGGATAAATCCTACTTGCTCATGGTGTATGATCTTTCTGATGTACTGCTGGATCCGATTTGCTAAGATTTTGTTGAGGATTTTGGCATCTATGTTCATGAGGGATATTGGCCTGTAATTCTCTTTCATTGTGTTGTCTTTTTCTGGTTTTGGTATTAGGGTGATGCTGGCTTCATAGAATGAGTTTGGAAGTGTTCCTTCCTCTTGAATTTTTTTGAATAGTCTGAGGAGGATAGGTTTTAGTTCTTCCTTGAATGTTTGGTAAAACTCTCCTGTGAAGCCGTCTGGGCCTGGGCTTTTGTTTGCTGGAAGCTTTTTGATGACTGCTTCAATTTCTTCCATAGTTATTGGACTACTGAGATTTTTAGATTCTTCCTTATTGAGTTTTGGAAGGTTGTATTTTTCTAGGAATATGTCCATTTCCTCCAGGTCGTCTAGTTTGTTGGAATAGAGTTGTTCATAATATTTTTTAACAATCCTTTGTATTTCTGTGGGGTCTGTTGTTATTTCGCCTCTATCATTTCTGATTTTGTTTTCTTGGGTCCTCTCTGTTTGCTTCTTGGTGAGCCTGGCTAGAGGTTCATCAATCTTGTTTATCCTTTCAAAGAACCAGCTTTTGATTTCATGGATCTTTTGTATTGTTTTTTTTGGTCTCTATGTCGTTTATTTCTGCTCTAATCTTTATTATCTCATTTCTTCTGCTCTCTCTGGGCTTTTCTTGTTGCTCTCTTTCTAATTCTTTGAGTTGTAGCATTAGATGATTTACTAACATTTTTTGTTGTTTTTTTTTGAGATAGGCCTGTAGAGCTATAAACTTCCCTCTCAGGTCTGCTTTCATTGTGTTCCATAGGTTTTGGATTGTTGTGTTTTTATTGTCATTAGTTTCCAGAATGTTTTTATTTCTTCTTTGTTCTCATTGGTAACCCAATCAATATTTAATAACATGCTATTCAGCTTCCAAGTGTTTGTGTTTTGGATTGTTTTTATTGTTGTTTATTTCTAATATTATGCCTTTGTGGTCTGAAAAGATGCTTGGTATGATTTCAATCTCCTTAAATTTGGGGAGACTTTGCTTGTGACCCAGTATGTGGTCTATTTTTGAAAATGTCTCATGTGCACTTAAGAAGAACGTATATTCTGCAGCTTTGGGGTGAAATGTTCTGAAGATGTCAATTAAGTCCATCTGATCTAGTGAGTCATTTAGGATTGTTGTTTCTTTGCTGATTTTTTGTCTAGAGGATTTATCCAGTGATGTCAGTGGTGTATTAAAGTCCCCTACTATGATTGTATTGTTGTCTATCTCTCTGTTGATACCTTCCAGGAGATTTTTTATGTATTTGTGTGCTCCTTCATTGGGTGCATATATGTTTACCAGGGTTATATCCTCTTGTTGTATTGATCCCTTTGTATTATGAAGTGGCTTTCCTTATCTCTTGTAATGGCCTTCACTTTGAGGTCTATTTTGTAAGATATAAGTATTGCTACCCCAGCTTTTTTTTCATTTCCATTTGCCTGAAAGATATTTTTCCATCCCTTCACTTTCAGTCTGTGTGAGTCCCTTGTTCTCAGGTGGGTCTCTTGTAGACAGCATATATATGGGTCATGTTTTTTTATCCATTCAGCCACTCAATGTCTTCTGATTGGAGCATTTAGTCTGTTTACATTTAAAGTTATTATTGAAAGGTACTTGTTTTTAGCCATTTTTATTTTTTGAGGCTGTGTTCCTTCTTACCTTTTTGTTTCTTCTTTTTACAGCATTCCCTTTAGCATTTCTTGCATTGTTGGTTTGGTAGTGATAAACTCCCTTAGCCTTTTTTTGTCTGTGAAGCTCCTTATTTCCCCTTCAATTTTGATTGATAGTCTTGCTGGATAGGGTATTCTTGGATTGAGTCCCTTGCTTTGCATCACTTTGTATATCTCCTTCCATTCCCTTCTAGCTTGATTTGTTACTGTTGAGAAATCATTTGATAATCTGATGAGGGATCCTTTGTAGGTAACTCTCTGTCTCTCTCTTGCAGCCTTTAAGATTCTCTCTTTGTTGATAACATTTGCCATTGTAATTATGGCACGTTTTGGTGTGGGTCTTTTGGGATTCATCTTGCTTGGGACTCTTTGTACTTGAGTAACCTTTTTCTTCCCCATATCAGGGAAGTTTTCTGTCATCATTTCTTCAAATAAATTTTCTAATCCTTGCTGCTCTTCTTGTCCTTCTGGCAGCCCTATTATACGTATGTTATTTTGTTTTGCATTGTCCCAAAGCTCCCTTAGGCTCTCCTCCTGCTTTTTAATTTTTTTCTCTAGTTGCTATTCAGATTGGGCTTGTTTCTGTACCTGATCTTCTAACTTGCTGATTCGGTCCTCTGCTTCTTCTAGTCTACTGTTGAAGCCTTCCATGGTGTTTTTGATTGTAGCTATATCATTTTTCATTTCTTCCTGATTTTTGCATAGGTTGTTGATTTTCTCGTCCATCTGGTGTATGAACTGTATGACCATTACGCTAAATTCTTTTTCTGTCATGTTGCATGCTTCTGTTTCACTTATTTCCTTACTTGGCGATTCCTCCTTTTCTTTCCTCTGGGGATTGCTTCATTGTCTCCCCATTCTGACTATCACCAGAAGGTCCAGATGTCAAGTTGTGGGAGCCTGGGCTGTGTGCAGTGGGAGTTTTGTACCCCAAAGTGTCACTGAAGAGCTCTTGATAACAAGACTTGTGGTTGCTGTGGGTTGGTGGGAACCATGCTCGCCCTGGGTCAGAGTCACAGGCGCTTAGTGTGGCCTTGTGTGTGCACCTAGAATAAGGGACCCTGCCTGTGCCACGTTGAAACAGAGAACCCACTGGCGTGTGCCAAAAATCAAAGTCCCTTATTGCGTGTCAGGAGTCAGAAGCTCCCTGTGTCCATGCCGAGAATCGAGTATCAGAGTCTCTGTTCCTTGGTGCTACCTCACACTGAGAATCAGGTCCCTGTGTGCACATGCGCCAAGTATTGGAGTCACTGGCTCTTAGTGTGAATGTACTGGGAATCAGGGATCTCAGGCGCACATAATGAGGAATGGAGTCTAGTCACTGGTGGTCAATGCTGCCTCTTGTGTGGAGATTCAGGGTCCCCGATCTGCCTTGGAGACTGGGTTACTCAGTCACACTGTGTTGGCAGGAGGTCCACTTCTGCCCTGCGGTAAACAGCCTTCTGTGTGCGCTTGCCCTGAATCAAAGTCAGGTGGCTCTGCCCCTTAGTGTGGGTTTGGGGTCTGGTCATGCGGGTGTACACTGTGGAAAACAAACTCCCTGTGTCCATGTACCCAGGCTCAAATTCAGCACTGCCTTCCTGTGTGGGCACAGGGTCTGGTCGTGGGGAACAAACTCCCTGAGACCGCACATGTGGGTTCAAATTCACCGCAGCCTCTCTGCTAAAGTGCAGGGCTGGTCATGAGAAACAAACTCCCTGGGTTTGCACCCCCAGGCTCAAATTCAGTGCTGTCTTCCTGCATGGGCATAGGATCTGGTTGCAGAATACAATGTCCCCAAGGTCGTGTACCTATGCTCAAATTCAGGACTGCCTTCCTTCCTGGGCGTGGAGATGAGTCGCGGGAAACAAATTTCCAGAGTTCACAAGTCCGGGCTCAAGTTCAGCGCTGTCTCCCTACCCTGCATGGGCGTGGGATCTGGTCTCAGAAGACCACCTCCCTAGGGATGAGTGGCTAGGCTCGAATTCCGCTCAGTCTCCCTGCCTGGGCACGGAAACTAGTCATGGGAAACAAACTTCCCGTGTCTGACACCAAGGCTCCAAGTCAGGCAGAGTCGCCACTGCTTTGTGTGCAGAAAGCCGTATTGTGTGGCTGGGGTCTGGTAGTTTCTATGTCACTGCTGCGGGGACGGTGGGGGAGGGGTATTGACTTTGTGACTCACAGAAATCTGCGACCAGGTGCCTGGAGTCCTGGTGTCCATGGGTCTGCACCTGTGGTGGCAGGTCTTCTACCAGAGCAGCTGTAGGGTTCTGGTTTGCGTCCGGCTGGTGGCGAGGCTAGGATCCTAGTCTCAAGCAGTTCTGTTCTTCAAGATGGCGTGGTCTCTGTGCCGCTGGTGTCCTCCCTGGAGTGTTTGCGGTGGCCGCGGGGTTTTGCTTTCTAAGACTGCCCGAATTCCCCCTGGAAGAACTGCAGGGTCTAACTGTCCCTATTTCACTCACACACACCCACACATGTCCACACACACCTCTATCGCTCCCTCACTCCCTCACACACTCTCCCTCCCTACCTTCCTGCCGGTCGCCATCTTGCCTCCATCTTGATCATATTTTTATTCATGTGTGCTTCATGCCATCGTATTGATTTCCAGGTGGAAACTTGATTTTCAAGGACATCCTTTCTTTCCTACTTGCCAAGTCATTCCAGTACTAATTCTTAAATTTCAAGAAAAGATGTGTGTTAAAGCAGAAGACTTGACTCAGATGGAAAGCAGGGTCTTTGAAGATCATCAGGACTACAGAGTTTATAATGCTTTTATAGTTATTATTTGTATTTCAGAAGAATCAGGTGCCAAGCAGCGAATGCCAAGAAAGCCACAAGTCACATTGGTATATTCAAGTTCAAAAAGTGGGAGGCCACAAGGATAGTGGGGTCATGGTGCTATTATGCTGAGAAATACCAACCAGCTAGCTTTTCATGACTAATGTCTGAAAACATAATCCCCATCTGCATCTCTGACCATACTTTGACTTTGAACCTGAACAAAGGCATGGATCTGCCAAACGACCTATTCATTTATGAATCCTGAAATATCTTCTGGTCCATTTTAGTTTTCCTGTCCTTACTAATTTTCTCTCTCTATTTTTATAATATGCTTTGGCCATCTTATTGAATTTATGGGGCTATATTTCTGAAATCTTTACTCTTCTTTTCCCAGTTTTATTGAGGTAATAATTGGCATATAACACTGCATAAAGATAAACAACATGTTGATTTATATACTTATATATTTTGAAATAATTACCATCATAGTGTTAGCTAACACCTCCATCATGTCACACATTTACCATTTTTTTTGTGTGTGTTTGGTGAGAACATTTATAATCTACTTTCTTAGGAACTTAAAAACCTATAATACAGTATTATTAGCTATCACCATGCTATACATTAAAGTCCCAGAACTTATTCATCTTATAACTGGAAGTTTGTACCCTTTGACCAACATCTCCCCATTTCTCCCACTCAACAGCCCCTGGTAATCACTGCTCTACACTCTGTTTCTATGAGTTTGGGTTTTCAGATTTCATCCACAAGTGAGATTATACAGTATTTGTCTTTCTCTATCTGACTTTTTTCAATTAATACACTGCCTTAAAGTTTCATCCATTTTGTTGCAAATGGCAGGATGAAATACTTACTCTTAAATAATTCTCTGAAAGGATCTGCTTCCCCTCCTTCCCCATAAATAGACTGAAAGACTTGACTTAAGAATTCTTGCTTGTGAATTTTGATCTTAGCAATATTACATGTAATGTCATGGAAAGATCTTTCTATTCCAGAAATGAATGATCCCATTGAATGTTAAGATTTTTTCAATTGGACGGTAATTCATAAGGTGAGAGGGTCTGGAAACTATAACTTTTATTATGGAAAGGGAAGGAAATTCAACTCTAGATAGAAGTATATGGGAAATAATAATAGGTCTGTTTTGTATAGCTCTAAAGGGCAGAACTGGAACAAGTCAAAGTTATTAGAAGGAGAATATCCACCCAACACGCAGAGATTGCTAATAGTTAAAAATGTTAAAAATGAATGGGTCAAAGAACAAATAAAAGGCATCCAAATTAGAAAAGAAGTAAAACTGTTCTTATTCGCAGCTGACATGATATTATACATAGAAACCCCAAAGACTGCATCAAAAAACTATTAGACCTAATAAATGAATTTGGCAATGTAGCAGGATACAAAATTAACACCCAGAAATCTATGGCCTTTTTTATACACCAACAATGAACTCACAGAAAGAGAAATGAAAAAACAAAAACAAAACAAAACAAAACAAAACACAATCCCATTTACCATTGCACCACAAAAAATTAAGATACCTAGGAATAAACTTAAGTAAGGAGGTAAAAGACCTGTACTCAGAAAACTATAGGACATTGAAAAAAGAGATAGAGGAAGACATAAACAAATGGAAGAACATACCATGTTCATGGATTGGTAGAATCAACATTATAAAATGTCCAGATTACCCAAAGCAATGTACAGATTCAATGCAATCCCCATTAAAATACCAATGGCATATTTCAAAGATCTACTAGTAGAACAAACTCCCCAAAAATTCATCTGGAGTAAAAAAAGACTCCAACTAAACACAGCAATCCTGAGAAAGAAGAACAAAGTTGGAGGGATCACAATACCAGATATCAAGCTATATTACCAAGCCACGGTTCTCAAAACTGCCTGGTACTGGCACAAAAACAGACATATAGACCAATGGAACAGAACAGAGAACCCAGAAATCGACCCAAACCATCATGTTCAATTAATATTTGACAAAAGAGGCAAGAGCATACAATGGAGACAAGACAGTCTCTTCATAAATGATGCTGGGAAATTTGGTCAGATACATGCAAAAAAATGAAACTAGATCACAAACTTACAGCATACTCAAAAACAAACTCAAAATGGCTAAAGGACTTAACTGTAAGAGAGGAAACCATAAAAATCCTACAAGACTACATAGGCAGCAAAATAGCAGACATATGTCATAGCAATATCTTTAACAACACAGCTCCTAGGGCAGTGGTCGGCAAACTCATTAGTCAGCAGAGCAGCAAACAGCGGCTCGTGAGCCACATGTGGCTTGCGAGCTGCAGTTTGCTGACCACTGTCCTAGGGCATTGGAAATTAAGGAGGGAATAAACAAGTGGGACTACATAAAAATAAAAAGCTTTCGCACAGCAAAAGAAACCATCAACAAAACAACAAGAAAGCCCACTGCATGGGAGAACATATTTGCCAATGCTATTTCAGATAAGGGTTTAATCTCCAGAATTTACAGAGAACTCATACAACTTAACAAAAGGAGGATAAATGATCCAATCAAAAAATGGGCAATGGACCTAAATAGACACTTTTCAAAAGAGGACATACAGAAGGCCTAGCAGGCGTCCTCAAACTAAGGCCCGCGGGCCACATGCGGCCCGCCGAGGACATTTATCCAGCCCGCCGGGTGCCGCTGCCTGTCCTGCTTAGCAGCCGACTCATCCCGGGCCCGCAGTGCACATAGGAATTTGTTCATAGTTTTTTTTTTTTAAACTATAGTCTGGCCCTCCAACGGTCTAAGGGACAGTGAACTGGCCCCCTGTTTAAAAAGTTTGATGACCCCAGGCCTAGAGACATATGAAAACATGCTCAAAGTCACTAGTCATCCAAGAGATGCAAATCAAAACAACAATGAGATACCATCTCACACCTGTAGAATGGCTCTCATCAACAAATCAACAAAAGACAAGTGCTGGTGAGGATGTGGAGAAAAAGGAACCCTTGTGCACTGCTGGTGGGAATGCAGACTGGTGCAGCCAATGTGGAAGACAGTATGGAGTTTCCTCAAAACATTAAAAATGGAACTCCCATTTGACCGAGTAATCCCACTTCTAGGACTATATCCCAAGAAACCAGAAACACCAATCAAAAAGGATATATGCACCCTTATGTTCATAGCAGCACAATTTACAATAGCTAAGATTTGGAAACAACCTAAGTGCCCATCAGCAGATGAGTAGATTAAAAAATTGTGGTACATCTACACAATGGAATACTACGCCACTATAAAAAAGAAGGAACTTTTACCATTTGCAACAACATGGATGGAACTGGAGAGCATTATCTAAGCAAAATAAGCCAGTGGGAGAAAGATAAATATCACATGATTTCACTCATATGTGAAATATAATGATCAACATAATTTTTTTTAATTTGATAAATCTTTATTGTTCAGATTATTACAATTTTTCCTCTTCCCCCCCCCCATAGCTCCCCTACATCTGGTTCCCACCCCACCCTCTGCCCTTACCTCCCCCACACTGTACGATTTTTGTCTAGTCTCTTCCCACACCCCCCACACGAGAATTGTCAGTCCACTCCCTTTCTATGCCCCTGATTCTATTATATTCACCAGTTTATTCTGTTCATCAGATTTTTTATTCACTTGATTTTTAGAATCACTTGTTGATAGATATGTATTTGTTGTTCATAATTTTTATCTTTACCTTTTTCTTCTTTCTCTTCTTAAAGAATATCTTTCAGCATTTCATATAATACTGGTTTGGTGGTGATGAACTCCTTAGCTTTTTCTTATCTGTGAAGCTCTTTATCTGACCTTCACTTCTGAATGATAACTTTGCTGGGTAGAGTAATCTTGGTTGTAGGTTCTAGCTATTCATCACTTTGAATATTTCTTGCCACTCCCATCTGGCCTGCATAGTTTCTGTTGAGAAATCAGCTGACAATCGTATGGGTGCTCCCTTGTAGGTAATTAACTGTTTTTCTCTTGCTGCTTTTAATATTCTCTCTTTGTCTTTTGCTCTTGGCATTTTAATTATGATGTGTCTTGGTGTGGTCCTCTTTGGATTCCTTTTGTTTGGGGTTCTGTGCGCTTCTTGGACTTGTAAGTCTATTTCTTTCACCAGGTTGGGGAAGTTTTCGGTCATTATTTCTTCAGATAAGTTTTCAGTATCTTGCTGTCTCTCTTCTTCTGGCACCCCTATAATTCGGATGTTGGTACGCTTGAGGTTGTCCCAGAGGCTCCTTACCCTATCTTCAAATTTTTGGATTCTTTTTCCTTTTTGCTTTTCCGGTTGAGTGTTTTTTTGCTTCTTTGTATTTCAAATCTTTGACTTGATTCTTGCGGTCCTCTAGTCTGCTGTTGGGTCTCTGTATAATATTTTTTACTTCAATCAGTGTATGTTTAATTTCTAGTTGGTCCTTTTTCATATCCTCGAGGGTCTCGTTACATTTATCAGCCTTTTCTAGGAAATTCTTGAAAAACCTTATAACCGTGGTTTTGAACTCTATATCCAGTCTTTTGCTTTCCTCCATTTCTTTTATTTGTGATCTGTTTCTTTGTCTCTGCATTTTCACTGCTTCCCTGAGTTGGTAGAGTAGCTTTGTGTGGTAGGTGTCCTATAGGGCCCAGTGGCTCAGCCTCCCCAGTGACCTGAGGTGGACACTCTTGGTGCACCCCTTTGTGGACTGTGTGCACAGCCTTGTTGTAGTTAAGTCTTGATTGTTGTTGGTATCATTGGGAGGAATTGACCTCCAGTCCAGTTGGCTGTGAGGATCAGCTGTGTCTGCACTGGGAGAACTTCTATGTTGGCGACACCCTTATGAGATAAGACTTGCAAAATTGCAAAAGTTTCTGTGCTCAGCTTGGATGGGGCGGAGTCTCAGGGCGGAGCAGACAGCCTTGGCTTCCCATCAGCCATGCCCTATGAGGCCCCTGGGTCTCAGTGTCCCTTAGTAATTGCTGCAAGCACCCTTGAGAGAAAGCCGCCCTCGAGTTTCGCCCACTGCCAGACAGTCCAGTTTCTCCCTGAATGAGTCTGGGTTCCCAGAAACTCACCCGGGACTGGAGTTCAGCACAGTCGGGAGCTTCCGTCTCCCTCCCGCTTTAGAAAGCCAGCTGCACACTCAGCCACCCATGCACTCAGCCGCCCATCCTCTCCACGTGCACGCCTCTGTACCTCAGCCTTTTGTAGCTCCTCTGAGTCTCAATGTGCTTTCCTCTTTCCTTCTAGTTGTAGAATTTCCATTCAGCCAGCTTTCCTGTGGTTCTGGATGTTGTCTGTTTTGTCTTTTAGTTGTAGTTTTAATATTGTTGTGCGAGGCAGCAGTTTAGGTGTTTAACTATGCCGCCATCTTGGTTTCTCCTCCAGTGTTTGCCATTTTTATAAAGACTGATCAACATAATTTGATGAAAAAGAGTAGATCCAGAGACAAATGGCAGGGGCGGGGGGTGGGTGGGTTAGAGAGCAACCAAAGGATTTGTATGCATGCATATTAGCATAACCAATGGACACAGACACTGGGGTGTTGGGGGCTTGCCCAGGGTGGGAATGGCTTGGGGGGCAGGTAGTCAATCAGGGAAAAAGGAAACATATGTAAAACTTCAGACAATAAAAAGAAAATAAAGTAAAAATTAAGAAAGGAATATTTCAAAAAAATGAATGGGTCACCTAGCAATTTGGTCAGTGGGGTCCGGAAAGCTACTCATTAGCCAGGGCCTTTGCATGCTAGTAAAATGGGCAATCATTAAGGAAATGGGGGGAATGAGTTTCGGAATGGGTGGGGGATAGGGATCTGATTCCATAGATGACTTATCAGTGGAACTGAGAAAGAAAATCCAGAAAAATGAGGCCGGTATAGAAGGGAATGGGATAAAGGCCATCTGTGAGGCCTGAGAAGATAATGGATATGTATAATCTTTCCCAAATCTTATCTTGTTGCCTAATGAATATCTTAGACTTTTCTAGCCCCATGAGAATCTGTGAAAGTACATATATTCCTGGTGGACTTGCAAAATCACTGACCCTTCTGCACCCCTATTCTTAGTTTCCAAGACCACCTTTCAGGTTTCACCTTCTTGATATAGTTATTTCGAGCTCTGCTGACCTTGTCTCATTACTGGAACTTTTCTAGTGTATTTAATGTGGGGAAGGGGAGAGCAGGATGGCAACAACAACAAAAACTAAAGGCACAACAGCATGATTTATTATAGGACATGTTTCTCAGATGAGACAAAAAAAAGGCATCAATGAAGAGCAATCATAGGAAGTTAGCAGTTGTCTCAGAGCCAATTCAAGAATTCGCAGAGGGTTGGCTTCATATAAACAGCTGCAGAAAAGCAGTTAAATTATTTTATTCATGCTCTTGGGGAGAGGCTTGGTCTAATCTGATGCAGTTGCTTCAAAGGAGGGCTGTTAATGACATCTACACCAAATATCAGTTCAATAAATTGCTTCCCTTCATTAATCTGAGTGTCAGTGTCTGCATTAATGGTGTTTACACAGCAGAGGGTCTCAGGGAAGGATAATAAGGACTTATTTTTAGTGACATGTGAGGGTGGCCCTGTAAAAACAAGCAAATGTATAGCTGGCTCCTTGACTCTGGTGAATCAAAATCATTTTACTTATTCATTTTTTTTTCACTCTAGCATTATTCTTTGAGTGACTACTCTGTGCCTGGCACTATGTTAGGTCCTTACATGGCAATGAACAGAAGTCTTCAGGGAGCATATGGTCACGGGTGAGACAGAAATCATTGCCCACATATATAATGGACTGTGATGGGAAGTATGGCAGAAAAGGACAGATTTCTTTGAAAGAGGAACAAGGAAAACAAATTTAGATAGAGACTGATGATTTCTCCAGAAAAATCAGGGCTTCAGGCTGGGAAAGCTTATAATTTTGAATGGTTGATGGTGGTTGTCTTTAGGAGTCTAGGTAGAAATTAATACTGTGCCTCTATAAACATCAAATCTGAATGGGGCTATCTCAGAATGTGGAAGATTCCTTATTGCAAGTTCTGGCTAGGTGCTTATAGATGACAATAACCATTTGCATGGATAACAATAGGTCACTGTAAATGAGATTGAGGCAGTGTATCTCTGGGAAATTGTGTAATATTTGGGCATTCTCCTCCCATCCTTGAGCCTTAGGTGGATTAAAAACCACTGGTTCCTATGCTGCCCACTGACTATGGGTGTGCATTGCTTCAGTGATGAACCGGGCTGCCTCTGGACAGAGTGATTTTCTCTGGTGTCTGTGAGGTGGCTCACCTGATAATGGTGTCCTAGAGTTCCCAAACTCACTTTGAGAATGACATTAAAGGTCCTGAATCTGACTGGTTGTCAGGGAGTGCAGAGGAGAGGGGAACTCTGGCTTAGCCCTAGCTGCAGTAATGCTAGTCCAGGAGGAGCAAATGCATGCCCAAGAAAATGCCACCCACTGGTGGGAATATCGCAACACCTTGAAATCTCATAAAATAGCATCAGAATATATCTATACTATTTCTACTTCTTTTTTAAAAATTTCTTTATTGATTAAGGTATTACATATGTGTCCTTATTCCCCCATTACTCCCCAACTCCCATTCAAGCCCCCAACCCCCTGTTGTCTGTGTTCATTGATTAGGCTTACATGCATGCATATAAGTCCTTTGGTTGATCATTCCCCCTTACCCGCACCATCCCCTACCTTCCCTGAGTTTTGACATACTGATTGATGTTTCTATGTCTCTGGATCTATTTTTGTTCATCAGTTTATGTTGTTCATTATATTCCACAAATGAGTGAGATCATGTGATACTTATCTTTCTGTGCCTGGCTTATTTCACTTAGCATAATGCTTTCCATCTCCATTCATGTTGTTGCAAATGGTAAGAATTCCTTCTTTTTTACTGCAGCATAGTATTCCATTGTGTAGATGTACCACAGTTTTTTTTATTTTTATTTTTCATTTTTTTTAAATAAATCTTTATTGTTCAGATTATTACAGGTGTTCCTCTTTTTTCCCCCTAGATCCCCTCCACCTGATTCCCCACCCCACCCCATGCCCTTACCCCCCCACCACTGTCTTCATCCATAGGTGTAAGCTTTTTGTCCAGTCTCTTCCCACACCCCTCACACCCCCTGCCCCCTGAGAATTGCCAGTCCACTCCCTTTCTATGTCCCTGATTCTATTATATTCACTAGTACATTCTGTTCTTCAGATTTTTTATTCACTTGATTTTTAGATTCACTTGTTGGTAGGTATGTATTTGATGTCATTTTGTTGTTCATAATTTTTATCTTTACCTTTTTCTTCTTCTTCCTCTTCTTAAAGAACACCCTTCAGCATTTCATGTAATCCTGGTTTGGTGGTGATGAACTCCTTTAGCTTTTTCTTGTCTGTGAAGCTCTTTATCTGACCTTCAACTCTGAATGATAGCTTTGCTGGGTAGAGTAATCTTGGTTGTAGGTTCTTTCTGTTCATCACTTTGAATATTTCTTGCCATTCCCTTCTGGCCTGCATAGTTTCTGCCGAGAAATCAGCTGACAGTCGAATGGGTGCTCCCTTGTAGGTAACTAACCGTTTTTCTCTTGCTGCTTTCAAGATTCTCTCTTTGTCTTTTGCCCTTGGCATTTTAATTATGATGTGTCTTGGTGTGGTCCTCTTTGGATTCCTCTTGTATGGGGTCTGTGTGCTTCCTGAACTTGTAAGTCTATTTCTTTCACCAGGTAGGGAAAGTTTTCTGTCATTATTTCTTCTAACAGGTTTTCAATATTTTGCTTTCTCTTCTTCTGGCACCCCAAAAATTCGGATGTTGGTACGCTTAAAGTTGTCCCAGAGGCTCCTTACACTATCTTCATATTTTTGGATTTTTTCTTTTTGTTTTTCTGGTTGGGTGTTTTTTGTTTCCTCATATTTCAGATCTTTGGTTTGATTCTTGCAGTACGTTGATCTACAGTTGAGTTTCTGTATATTCTTTTTTTTAAAAATATATTTTATTGATATTTTACAGAGAGGAAGGGAGACAGATAGACAGTTAGAAACATCGATGAGAGAGAAACATCGATCAGCTGCCTCCTGCACGCCCCCTACTGGGGACGTGCCCGCAACCAAGGTACATGCCCTTGACTGGAATCGAACCTGGGACCTTTCAGTCCGCAGGCTGACGCTCTATCCACTGAGCCAAACTGGTTTCGGCTTCTGTATATTCTTTATTTCAGACAGTGTATGCTTAATTTCTGACTGGTCCTTTTCCATTTTTTTGGCATTCTCATTAAGGTCCTTGATGGTCTCACTAAGCTCCTCGGAGGTCTCATCAAGTTTCTCGGTGGTTTTTAGAAGATTCTTGAGTAACCTTATAAATGTGGTTCTGAACTCTATGTCGTCCATTAGTTTGCTTTCCTCCATTTCTGTCATTCGTGACATGTTTCTTTGTCTCCGCATTTTGCTGCTTCCTTGTGTTGATGGAGTGGCTTTGTGTGGTAGGTGACCTATAGGGGCCAGTGGCTCAGCCTCCCCAATTACCTGAGGTGGACGTCTTTGGTACACCCCTTTGTGGGCTGAGTGCAAAGTCTTGGTGTAGTTAAGCCTTGATTGCTGTTGGTACACTGGGAGGAATTGACCTCCAGGCCAATTGGCTGTGAGGACCCGCTGTGTCTATAATGGAAGAACTGCTGCACTGGAGACACGCTTATGGTGCAGGACTTGTTTCAGTGGGGCTTTGGTGCTCACTGAGTCTGCCTCTTGAATGTATCACTTATGGATGTGAGGAGTTGAAATCTGGTGTCTCACACTGACCACTAGGTACACTGGCTTCTGGATCTCCAATGGGGTGCAGGTCAGCTACTGTCTGAGGCCACCCAGCAGGAGCAACAGCAAGAACTACAGTTTTCTCCTCTTTGCTTGGGGTTTGGAGGTTTTGGAGCTGTCTGACCCAGGCTGCAAGTTTGCTAGGTTAAGCTGCGATAGGGCAGGCCATTCATATGCTAAAGCCGCTGCTTGGAGCTTGGGTGGGTTTGTAGATTGTGCGGGGCGGGGTCTCAGGGTGTGACTAGGCTAGGGCGTGGCAAACAGCGATGGCTGCCAGTAAGCTCGCTCTGTGTCTCAGACGGAGTCCTCGTGTCCCGCACCCCAGCCCAGTAAACAATTATTCCTGTGCGCAGCCCTGCAAACAAGCCTCCCTCACTTTCCAACTCCACGGCAGACAGTCCAGCTTCTCCCCGTAGGAGTTTGGGTGCCCCCCGTCTCCCCAGAAACTGGAGTTCGGAGTAATCAGGAGGTTGTCTCCCTTCGGGTTGAAAAAAGCAGCACTCCCAGGCGCCCGTCACCAGCCCGATACACGCGCCTCCGTACCTCAGCTTTTCAGCGCTTGTGCACCCCTCAATGCTGTTTGCTCTTTCATTCTAGTTGTAGAACTTCCACTCAGCCAGCTTTCCCGTGGTTCTGGGTGATAGACATTTTGTCTTTTAGTTGTAGTTTTGAAATTGTTGTGCGAGGCAGCAGTTTAGGTGTTTACCTACGCCGCCATCTTGGATCTCTTTTGTACCACAGTTTTTTAATCCACTCATCTGCTGAAGGGCACTTAGGCTGTTTCCAAATCTTAGCTATGGTGAATTGTGCTGCTATGAACATAGGGGTGCATATATCCTTTCTGATTCGTATTTCTAGTTTCTTGGGATATATTCCTAGAAGTGGGATCACTGGGTCAAATGGGAGTTCCATTTTTAGTTTTATGAGGAAACTCCATACTGTTCTCCACAGTGGCTGCACCAGTCTGCATTCCCACCAGCAGTGCACGAGGGTTCCTTTTTCTCTGCATCCTCGCCAGTACTTGTCATTTGTTGATTTGCTGATAATAGCCATTCTGACAGGTGTGAGATGGTACTGCATTGTTGTTTTGATTTGCATCTCTCTGATGATTAGTGACTTTGAGCAGGTTTTCATATGTCTCTTTGCCTTCCTTCTGTCTTCTTTCGAAATGTGTCTATTTAGATCAGTTGCCCATTTTTTGATTGGGTTGTTTATCCTCTTTTTGTTAGGCTGCATGAGTTCCCTATAAATGTTGATTAAACCCTTATCATTGATATCATTGGCAAATATGTTCTCCCATGCAGTGGGCTTTCTTGTTGTTTTATTGATGGTCTCCTTAGCTGTGCAAAAGCTTTTTATTTTGATGTAGTCCCATTTCTTTATTTTCTCTTTATTTTCCATTGCCCTAGGACAGCCGTGGGCAAATTACGGCCCGCGGGCTGGATCCAGCCTGTTCGGCTGTTCTATCTGGTCCGCGGAGCCGAAAGAGTGGAGGGTTCTCTTGCTCTCTCCTCTGCTCCTTTACTTTGAATTTATATTAGTTCATACAAACACTCCATCCATGCTTTTGTTCTGGTCCTCCGGTCCAGTTTAAGAACCCATTGTGACCCTCGAGTCAAAAAGTTTGCCCACCCCTACCCTAGGAGCAGTATCAGTGAAGAAATTGCTTCGGCATATGTCAGAGATTTTTCTGCCTGTGGATTCCTCTAGTATTTTTATGGTTTCCCATCGTATGTATAAGTCCTTGATCCATTTTGAGTTTATTTTTGTGTATGGTTTAAGTTGGTGGTCTAGTTTCATTTTTTTGCATGTATCTGTCCAATTTTCCCAACACCATTTATTGAAGAGACTGTTTTGACTCCATTGTATGTTCATGCCTCCTTTGTCAAATATTAATTGAGCTTAGTGATTTGGGTCCATTTCTGGGTTCTCTATTCTATTCCATTGATCTATATGTCTGTCTTGTGCCAGTACCAGGCAGTTTTGAAAACAGTGGCTTGTAATACAGCTTAAAATCTGGTATTGAGATCCCACCTACTTTGTTCTTCTTTCTCAGGATTGCTGTGGCTATTCGGGGTCTTTTTTTTTTATTTCAGATGAATTTTTGGAGAGTTCTTTCTAGATCTGTGAAATATGCCATTGGTATTTTAATGGGGAGTGCATTTAATCTATAGATTGCTTTGCGTAGTATGGACATTTTGATGATGTTGATTCTACCAATCCATGAACATGGTATGTTCTTCCATCTGTTTACGTCTTCCTCTATCTCTTTTTTCAGTGTCCTGTAGTTTTCCGCGTATAGGTCTTTTACCTCCTTAGTTAAGTTTATTCTTAGGTATCTTAATTTTTTTGGTGCTATGGTAAATGGGATTACTTTTTTAGTCTCTCTTTCTATAAGTTCACTATTGGTGTATAGAAATGCCATAGATTTCTTGGTGTTAATATTGTATCCTGCTACATTGCCGAATTCATTTATTAAGTCTGTTAGTTTTTTTATGGAGTCTTTCATGTACAATATCATGTCATCTGCAAATAAGGACAGCTTTCCTTCTTCTTTTCCAATTTGGATGCCTTTTATTTCTTTTTTTATTTTTATTTTTATTGAGGTATTATATGTGTACATATCTTACCATTGCCCCTCCCCATCCCACTCCCATACATGCCCTCACCCCCCAATGTTTTGAATCCATTGGTTATTCCTATATGCATGCATATAAGTCCTTCGGTTAATCTCTTATTTCCACACCCCCCTCTCCCTAACCTTGCCGCTGTAATTTGACAGTCTGTTTGATGCTTTACTGCCTCTGTATCTATCCTTTTGTTCATCAGTTCATAATGTTTTTTATTATCCACAAATGAGTGAGTTCATGTGGTATTTTTTTCTCATTGACTGGCTTATTTCACTTAGCATAATGTTCTCCAATTCTATCCAGGTTGCTACAAATGGTAAGAATTCCTCCTTTTTTATGGCAGCATAGTATTCCATTGTGTAGATGTACCATAGATCTCTGATCCAGTCATCTGCTGACGGGCACCAAGGCTGTTTCCAAATCTTAGCTATTGTAAATTGTGGTGCTATGAACAGAGGGGTGCATATATCCTTTCTGATTGGTGTTTCTAGTTTCTTAGGATATATTCCTAGGAATGGGATTACTGGCTCAAATGGGAGTTCCATTTTCAGTTTTTTGAGGAAACTTCATACTGTTCTCCACAGTGGCTGCACCAGTCTGCATTCCCACCAGCAGCGCACGAGGGTTCCTTTTTCTCCGCATCCTCGCCAACACTTGTTGTTTGTTGATTTGTTGACGATAGTCATTCTGACAGGTGTGAGATGGTATCGCATTGTCGTTCTGATTTGCATCTCTCGGATAATTAGTGACTTTGAGCATGTTTTCATGTGTCTCTTGGCCTTCCTTCTGTCTTCTTTCAAAAAGATTCTATTTAGGTCCATTGCCCATTTTTTTTATTGGATCATTTATCTTCCTTTTATTAAGTTGTATAAGCTGCCTATAGATGTTGGAGATTAAACCTTTATCAGTGATAACATTTGCAAATATGTTCTCCCATACAGTGGGGTTTCTTGTTGTTTTGTTGATGGTTTCTTTTGCTGTGCAAAAGCTTTTTATTTTGATGTAGTCCCATTTGTTTATTTTCTCTTTATTTTCCATTGCCCTAGGAGCAGTATCAGTGAAGAAAATAGCTTTGGCATATGTCTGAGATTTTGCTGCTTGTGGATTCCTCTAGTATTTTTATGGTTTCCCGTCTTATGTTTAAGTTCTGTATCCATTTTGAGTTTATTTTTGTGTATGGTGTAATTTGGTGATCTGGTTTCATTTTTTTGCATGTATCTGTCCAATATTCCTAACACCATTTATTGAAGAGACTGTCTTGACTCCATTGTATGTTCATGCCTCCTTTGTCAAATATTAATTGCGCATAGTGGTTTGGGCCGATATCTGGATTCCCTATTCTATTCCATTGATCTATATGTCTATTCTTGTGCCAGTATCAGGCTGTTTTGAGAATAGTGGCTTTGTAATACAGCTTGAAATCTGGTTTTGAGATCCCTCCTACTTTATTTTTCTTTCTCAAAATTGCTGTGGCTATCTTTTTTTATTCCAGATGAATTTTTGGAGAGTTCTTTCTAGGTCTGTGAAATATGCTGTTGGTATTTTAATGGGGAGTGCATTGAATCTATAGATTGCTTTGGGTAGTATGGACATTTTGATGATGTTGATTCTACCAATCCATGAACATGGTATGTTCTTCCATCTGTTTACATCTTCCTCTATCTCTTTTTTCAGTGTCTTTGTTTTTCCCGCGTATAAGTCTTTTACCTCCTTGGTTAAGTTTATTCCTAGGTATCTTAATTTTTTTGGTGCGATGGTAAATGGGATTGCTTTTTTAGTTTCTCTTTCTGTAAGTTCACTATTGGTGTATTGAAATGCCATAGATTTCTTGGCTTTAATTTTGTATCCTGCTACATTGCCGAATTCATTTATTAAGTCTGTTAGTTTTTTGATGGAATCTTTTGTTTTTTGTTTTTATGTACAATATCATGTCATCTGCAAATAAGGACAGCTTTCCTTCTTCTTTTCCAATTGGGATGCCTTTTATTTCTTCTTGTCTAATTGCAATGGCTAATACTTCCAGTACTATGTCAAACAGGAGTGGTGAGAGTGGGCATCCCTGACTTGTTCCTGGTCTTAGGGGAAATGCTTTTAGTTTTTGCCCATTGAGTGTGATGTTAGCTGTCGGTTTATCATATATAGCTTTTATTATGTTGAGGTATGATCCTTCTATTCCCACCTTGTTGAGAGTTTTTATCAAGAATGGGTGTTTGATTTTGTCAAATGCTTTTTCTGCATTAATTAATATGACTATGTGATTTTTTCCCCTCAATTTGTTTATGTGATGTATCACGTTTATTGATTTGCAGATATTGTACCATCCTTGCATTCCTGGGATAAATCCTACTTGGTCATGGTGTATGATCTTTCTGATGTAGTGCTGGATCCTATTTGCTTGAATTTTATTGAGGATTTTGGCATCTATGTTCATGAAGGATATTGGCCTGTAATTCTCTTTTGTTGTGTTGTCTTTATCTGGTTTTGGTATTAGGGTGATGCTGGCTTCATAGAATGAGTTTGGAAGTGTTCCTTCCTCTTGAATTTTTTGGAATAGTCTGAGGAGGATAGGTTTTAGTTCTTCCTTGAATGTTTGGTAAAACTCCCCTGTGAAGCTGTCTGGGCCTGGGCTTTTGTTTGCTGGAAGCTTTTTGATGACTGCTTCAATTTCTTCCATAGTTATTGGCCTATTGAGATGTTTAGATTCTTCCTGATTGAGTTTTGGAAGGTTATATTTTTCTCGGAATATGTCCATTTCCTCCAGGTTGTCCAGTTTGTTGGAATAGAGTTCATAGTAATTTTTAAGAATCCTTTGTATTTCGGTGGGTTCTGTTGTTATTTCACCACTTCCATTTCTGATTTTGTTTATTTGGGTCCTCTCTCTGCTTCTTGGTGAGCCTGGTTAGAGGTTTATTGATCTTGTTTATCCTTTCAAAGAACCAGCTCTTGGTTTTATTGATCTTTTGTATTGTGTGTTTTTTTTTGGTCTCAATGTCGTTTATCTCCATCCTGATCTTTATTATTTCCTTCCTTGTGCTTACACTGGGCTTTTCTTGTTGCTCTCTTTCTAACTCTTGAGTTGTAGGGTTAGGTAATTTATTACCATTGTTTCTTGTTTTTTTTTTTTTGCAGTAGGATTGTAGAGCCATGAACTTCCCTCTCAAGACTGTTTTTGCTGTGTCCCATAGATTTTGGATTGTTGTGTTTTCATTGTCATTTGTTGCCATGATGTTTTTTATTTCTTCCTTGATCTCTCTGGTAACCCAGTCATTGTTTAATAGCATACTGTTTAGTCTCCATATGTTTGATTTTTTTGGATTGTTTTTATTGTAGTTGATTTCCATTTTAATGGCACTGTGATCTGAGAAGATGCTTGATATGATTTCTATCTTTTTGAATTTTAAGAGACTTTGCCTATGACCCAGCATTTGGTCTATCTTTAAAAAATGACCCA
Organism: Plecotus auritus; assembly: GCF_963455305.1. Taxonomy (NCBI): domain Eukaryota; kingdom Metazoa; phylum Chordata; class Mammalia; order Chiroptera; family Vespertilionidae; genus Plecotus; species Plecotus auritus. The sequence continues at coordinate 44,321,270 of NC_137776.1, forward strand.
TGTGCACTTGAGAAGAATGTATATTCTGTGGCTTTGGGGTGAAATGTTCTGAAGTCATCAATTAATTCCATCTGGTCTAGTGAGTCATTTAGGATTGATGTTTCTTTGCTGATTTTTTGTTTAGAGGATTTGTCCAATGGTGATAGTGGGGTATTAAAGTCTCCTACTATGATTGTATTGCTGTCAATCTCTCCCTTGATATATTCCAGAAGGTTTTTTTTATGTATTTGGGTGCTCCTGTATTGGGTGCATATATGTTTACCAGAGTTATTTCTTCTTGTTTGAGTGCTCCCTTTAGTATTATGAAGTGGCCTTCCTTATCTCTTGTTATGTCGTTCACTTAGAGATCTAATTTGTCAGTTATAAGTATTGCTACCCCAGCTTTTTTTTTTTTTCATTTCCATTCGCCTGCAAAACCTTTTTCCATCCCTTCACCCTCAGTTTGTGTGCGTTTTTTTTTTTTTTTTTTCTGAGGTGGGTTTCTTATAGACAGCAGATATATGGGTCATGTTTTCTTATCCAATCCGTTACCCTATGTCTTTTGATTGGGGCATTTAATCCATTTACATTTAAAGTTATTCTTGATAGGTACTTATTTGTCACCATTTTTATTCTTTACCCCTGTGTTCCTTCTTTGCTTCCTATTTCTTTTTTTTACAGCAGACTCTTTAGCATTTCTTGCATTGCTGGTTTGGTGGTAATAAATTCCCTTATTCCTTTTTTGTCTGTGAAGCTCCAGATTTCACCTTCCGTTTTGATTGATAGCCTTGCTGGGTACAGTATTCTTGGATTCAGACCCTTCCTTTGCATGACTTTGTATATTTTATTCCATTCCCTTCTGGCCTGATGAGTTTCTGTTGAGAAATCAGTAGCTAGACTGATGGGGGTTCCTTTGTGGTTAACTTTCTGTCTCTCTCTGGCTGCTTTTAAGATTCTTACTTTGTCTTTGGTGTTTGTCAATTTAATTATAATGTGCCTTGGCATTGGTCTTTTGGGGTTCATTTTGCTTGGGACTCTGTGAGCTTCTTGGATTTGTGTGTTTTTTTTCTTCCCTATATCAGGGAAGTTTTCTGTCATTATTTCTTCAAACAGGTTTTCTATTCCTTGCTCAGTTTCCTCTCCTTCTGGCTCCCCTATTAAGCGAATGTTGTTTTGTTTTGTGTTGTCCCAAAGTTCCCTTAGGCTCTCCTCCTGCTTTTTAATTTTTTTTTCTAGAAGCTGCTCTACTTGGGTATTTTTTCCTACCTTGTCTTCTAGCTCACTGATGCGGTCCTCTGCTTCTTCTAGTCTACTCTTGATGCTTTCTATTGAGTTCTTTACAGCAGCGATATCATTTTTCATTTCTTCTTGGTTCTTCTTCATTTCCTCTTGGTTCTTACTCATATTGTCAAATTTGTCTTCCCTTCTTTTCAGCCACCTTATGACCATTTCTCTCAATTATTTCTCTGGCAGGTTGCTTGCCTCCATTTTGCTTACTTCATTTTCTGGTGATGCCTGCTTTTCTTTCATATGCCGGCTGTTTCTTTGTTTCCCCATGGTCTCTCTTTACCTAGTGTCTGGGTATGTAGTTCTCTCTCTCCTGCGTTGATTTAAAGGCACAAAAATACAACACAAGCAGGTACAACTACAAGGCACTGAACAGAAATGTATTCACAATATTAATAACCCCAAATAAAGGTGACCACCAGAGATAGGCCAATTAGGGCATAGGAGAGAAAGAAGAAGAGAAATAAAAAAAAGAAAAAAAGAAAGGCGTGCCAAAATGAAATTGGGAAAAGGAAAAAAAAAAGTAAGAGAGAATAGATAGAGAATAATAAAGAAAAGGGGAACAAACTATATATATAAGGAGAAAACTCCAAAAGAACAGCCACTAATCCCAGCAAATGCCAGCAACAAGTACCTGGAGATGAATACAAACTACAAACAACAATTAATATCAAGCGAAGCAAGGAAAAACAGATGCAACAAACAAACAAAAACACAAAACAGAAAAAGAATAAGCAAAACAATCTCACAAACAAGCATAAAAAATTGATATAATCAACATTCGAGCAAACATCAACAAAAGGACAGAGAGAAAAACAATTTTTTGGATAGTGAAGACAGAGAAGAGAGAGGTGTGTATGAACTTGGAGCAGGGGATTGGAAATTAGATATATAAGTAGGATGAAATTTTAACACGGGGTAAAAAGAAAGAATAGGGAAAATCTAAAGAAGGAAAAGGGTAAGAGAAACAGGACAACAAATGGGGAAAAGTTAGGAAGAGAGTGATGGCATAAAGTTAGAGTTGAGATAGAGTAGAATGATGCTAAAGGAAAGATGAAAATAGAATGTAGAACACTTATCTCAAAGTCAAATAAAATGATACTTAAAAAAAAGGTAAAATAGTAGTAGTAATAATACTGATTGAAAATAAAAATGTAATAATTAGAAAGGTAAAATCAAGTGAGGAAAAAAGAAAAAATATTGGTTTCTTAAGTAAAAGATGAAAAAGAAATAAAAATAAATAAAAAATAAAAATAAAAAAAAATAAAATGTGCAGTAGTGAAGGTCATTCACTTCCTCTATTGTTCTGTTTGGCATGCCTGTTTCCCATTCAGGACAGTATTGTAGTTCCCTGCATTCCACTGCTCCTCAGTGTTGTAAGCCAGTCCTGATTTTTTACGCAGGTGGTGTGTCTTACTTTCTTGTATTCCTTCATTTGTGATTACACAGGAGTCAATTTGTGATTCAGCCCCTGGGTGGCAGTGTTTCTGGGTTGACCTCCTGGTCTATAGGTCCTCTCTAGCCTGTGCTTAGATCCTGTTTTCCCTGTGGCACTCAGTACCGGTTTGTGGGAGTTGGCTGCCCCAGAGCCGGTTCTCTGATGGTCACTCCCCACTCTGATCCCCAGGTTCCAGAGAAACAACTTTCCCCTGCAGTCTCCTAGGGTGTCCCCAACTGGGTGATCCTATGTATTGGGCTCAGTAATCAGAAGCAAGGATTCAAAGATGAGAAAGTGCAAGTGTGCGAACTCCGGGTCTGCATGCAAGCCTGCACAATCCCCTTCCCCCCCCTGTGTCCAAGCAGCTGGCACACTCCCAAAATTTTTAGGCTGTCCTTCTGTGTCAGATCAAAATGGGTTGCTTTTTAGAGATCCCCTCTGTTAGCAGCTCTGAGGTCCCCCTTCCACATTCATGGATCACGCCAGCCCCAACAGCCACGGATTTTTCTAGGTGCAGACTTCCCCTGGTCCTCCAGCTCCCACAATGTGTGTGTTTCCCTGTCCTTCCAGGACCAGAGATCTCACCTTATCCCAGGCGAAATATGACCTTTCCGTGGTGGAGTGTAGAGCTCCTCTGAATCCGCATGTTTGCACCAATTGGGGACCGGTGCTCTGGGGTTCGCAGCTGTTCGGTGGGTGCTGCAATTGTAGATTTTCAGGCTCCCGATAACATCCACTTCCCACTTCAAGATGGTGTGGTCTCCACGTCCGAGTTGGTGGCTCCGGGAGGGAACCCAGCAGCAGTGAGGACTGCCCAGTCGGGACCCCCGTGCAGCAGTCCCCCACCTTCTCCTGGAGTATAGCTGTCCCTTAACTCTCCAACAGACACTCCCTGTGTGACCCTCAGCTGTTCTTTCTATCTGCTCTGGGACAAGGCTCAGGACACATCTGTCTAATCTGCTGCCATTTTTCCACCCGCCTTATTTCTACTGCTATGTCATTGAGTGAGAGAGTAGATATGATGATGCATTATCATGTGACTCAAATGTATCATCATTAGCACCTTACTCCCCACTGAAATCTTGCATGTGAGGCACTGTTTTAAAGTCTTTCTTTCTTCCTTCCTTCCTTACTTCCTTTCTCCCTCTTTTTCTTTCTTTCTTTCTTTCTTTCTTTCTTTCTTTCTTTCTTTCTTTCTTCCTTTCCTTCTTTCTTTCTATCTATCTATACCTCATTTAATTCTCACAACCTATCCACAGAATGTAATGCCCAAACACAGGAATTTTCTTGTTATAAATGATAATATATTTCCCAGTTACCAGAAGGAGACAGTTAATATTTTAAAATACAAGGTGTTCCCTTCCCCTGCCTACCCATCTGTCTCTTAGAATGTTATTCAGAATTTGATGGGCATGTTTGGCTTCAGATTAGCAGGAGGAGACCAGAGTAATTTGGTGAAATCTGTCAGGTTCTTTGAATTCACAGGTGCTTGACCACATAATATACAACTATATATATGTGTCTCCTAACAATGACTGTAAACCTCATGAGGATAAAGATTTCACCTAATTTTTCAATGGTTGCCCTCCACTCACTCAAAAATGCCTGGCTCTATTGTGTAAAAGAAGATATTTTGTTGTAAGTATCTGTTGTGTAAAATAAGATATTTTGTTGAATAAAAGAAGGAAAATCTGGGCTTTCTAATTGATTGAACCACTTCTAAATCTGTGTAAACTTGGGCAAGACATCTGGTATTTCTGTGTTGAGTATACCCCTTTGTTGGGTTAGAAATGAAATAGTTGTTGGAAGCCTCCTGGAGCTTAAAAAGTAAATGGTTGCTTAAGAACTAAATATTTTTCAAGGATTCAATGGAGGTGAATGAAAGAGGCAAAAGTCACCAAGTGACCTTAATAGTTTGGTATGTGTTAATCCATATTTTACTGTAATTCATGTCACCTGAAAAGCTGTATGCTCTATCTTCCTCTCCTTTGTATTCCTATTGGTGGCGGTGAAGATGAGGGAGGCCGTCAAGGTGTTTGTGAGCACACTTGGTGTCATTTAGCTTAGCAGTAGTAGCTTGGACTCCTCAGTGCCAACAAGATGTCATGAGCCCTCAATATTTTATGAGCCTTTTAAAAGGGTGAGTCTCCAGGAATGATACTGGAGCAGTTTGTCAGGTCACTGTGCAAAGGCTACCTTGAGGAGCTACTTCTTGGACTGAAATCAAATTGCAATGGCTCCACACAGCCGACGAAGGTTTTAATATCAGTCCAGTCCATCACCCACAGAGAACACTATTAATAACCAGGTAAAAGCCTTTGTGTGTAAGCCGATTCCATTTACAGTTATATCATGTCAGGCGGATGTCAGTGTCCTATCTTGTCTCAGTCATAATGATGGCTAATAGAATCCATTCAGGATAATAGATGGGGTGGGAAGGATTACGGAGTTAAAAATCAATCAGGGCTTTCTCATACATTTCTATGCTTTTGTGGCTGGTTAAATCATCAAAGTCTCAAGATTGATTTTCTTTTGCTTTAGTAATCAATCCTTCACAATCCGTTACCCTTTTCCTCATCCCTTTTCTCCCACCCTACACTTTTTAAAAACATGTAGACAAGAGTTAAATTCTTTCTCTGGATAAATACAGAGATGCACTCTTTGCCCCAGAGAGAAGATTTATCACATTTTGAAGGCAGAGCTGAAAAGTTGTGCATGCTACTATCTGGACAGGCAAGATATAGGGGTTGATAAGTATGAAGTAGTTTGTTCTTTTCAGAAATAAGTCATTTATACTTAGGTATTTGGTATTTTATTTTATCAGCTAAAGAAAAGGCTCACTTTCTATCTCCAAAGGAAATCTGGTTGTAACATATATACAACAAGACACATTAGCATGAAACACTAGCATCTGCAAGCATTAAATGCAGTGAGACCAGGTCTCTTAGGCTTTGAGATGTATATGATATATATGCGTGTGTGCATATTCACCAAGGTTCTAAGGCATAGCAATGAGAATGCTAATTTGATACAGAATAGCTCAAAGGGGAAGTCATATTCCCCTTTGAATAGCCACCTGCTATTACTGAGAAGTTGGAACTCTTCGGACAAAAAAACATAAAAATCCAGGTAATTGTCTCTGAACAGGTTGACAGCCGTAGGCAGATACATGAGGGAGTGAAAAGGGAAGAGGGTGGGAATTTGAGATTAACAAGAGGTGGAACAGGAATCCTGTGATGAATCCATCTGAGTGACTGGGAAGAGAGCCAGTGTGTCAGCACAACTTGTGATAAGGAGGGAATGTTACCTGTAGAGCAGTGGGTATCAGGGACATCCAACGTGGAGTAACAGCATTCCATAGGTGTGGAAACACAGGAACTTGGAAGGGGCCATTCACTCATTCACATGCCACAATCTTTCGTTAAACAGGCACTCTTCTGGGAGAAACAGCACCTCCAGACATAGCCTGGGCCCAATATCTTCTGTTTGCCCCTCCAGAATCACTCATCCTCCTTCACTGCATGTGGACCAGTTATTGGACTTGCTTTCCCTCTGGCCAACAGTGAGTCCTTACAGGAGGTTGGAGGGAGGGCTGGGGTTATTCTCTCAGTGACCTTCCAAAGCTGAGGCATAGCCTGAAGGTCAGAGCTTCTCTTGAGGCTGCCATCTTTGTATACTTACTGCTTCCTGTTCCCATTGGGCCTTGGGGTAACAGCCTTGGGCTACTGCACTATTCCTTGTAGTTTCTTTATATCCAATCTCCACATTTATAAATTGTCATTTTTTAAACTTCCCTCAAATTGTCTTGATTTTGGCACTGCTGCAACTCAGCCTCATACATATCCCAATTCCATCACTCCTTCTCCATCTCCTCTACTAAAATCTAATCCTTCAAGGTTACCTACCACACTAGCCTCCCAATTCACTCCCTGATTTCACTCTTGTGTTCTTACAGCCTATTCACTATACTTTAGCCAAAACAGTCTTTTTAAAAATATAAATCAGATCACGACAATCTCCTGCTTAAAACTCTTGAACAGCTGCCCAGCACTTTTGTAAAATCCAAAGTTCTTACTGACTTAGAATGCCCTTCATAAAATAAACCCTTCTTTGCACTCTGATCTTATCCATGACTACTCTCTGCCTTAGAACTGTGTTCCAACTACCCTGGCCTTCCCTGATCACTCAAGTACTCCTTGAGCATCAAATGGCAGCTTCTTCTGCCATCCAAATCTCAGAGAGGTCATGCATGACCACGAAGCTGAAGTGGCCAATCAGTCATTTTTCATGACATCAACTTATTCTAATTTTCTACATAGATTTTATCTATCCATCCATCTATCCATCTATCTATCCTCCCACTAAAATGCAAGATCTATTGGGACAGGGAGCTTGTCTGTCTTGATCTGTACTATATCTTCACCACATCACATAATACTTGACACATACTAGACACTCAGTAAATACTTATTGAATGACTGGATGAATGAATGAATGAAAGCAAATCAGAGGACCCACTCCTAGAAAGAATATAGAATGAACCCAGTTTCTAAGACAGAGATTCAAGCAGGAAAAATAAAAGAATTGGGCTTTAGAACTATAGTACTTATTAGAGCCAGGTATAAGCCATGTTTTAGAATTGGGTTATGTGATAATGGCCACGTAAGAATTCCAGAGTCTTGCAAGGGTGGGAGTTCTTTATAATTTTTTGTGAGTGTGCCAAGGACACTTTTGGAAGTCTGATGAAGCCAATAAACCCTTTCTTAGAGATATGCTTTTAATGCATAAAATAAAATATCTCAAATTACAAGGAAAACATATTGAAACACAGTTATCAGAATATTCTAAAATTGTGATATAGTAATACATATGCTTTGTTAATAGATTAATAATAAAATATAGCAGTGTATCTGATCACCACCAGGGGGCAGATGCTTAATGCAGGCTCAGGGCTGGCAAGAGCCTCGGCAGCACGAGCCTCTCCAGATGGGGTCTGGGCCCAAGCCCACGGCAGGCGCAGCGGGGCCTGGATGAGCGGGAACGGTGTGGCACCTGGCCTGGTTCGGGCTTGGGCTCAGGCTTCTCCCCAGGTGCCTGCCACTTCGTGCACTCCTACATCCCTTGGGGGATGTCAGAGTGCTGGTTTTGGCCCGGCCTGGCCTGTGGGGATCAGGCTGAAATCCGCAGTCCGACATCCCCCAAGGAGTCCCGGATTGCGAGAGGGTGCAGGCCAGGCTGAGGGACCCCACCGGTGCACGAATCTGTGCACCGGGCCTCTAGTAATCATTATATGAAAATATGTATGATTTCTGTATGTCCTAGATGTGCTTATTCTGCTCTGCTCATAATATGAGGAAATACTGAATTTAGTGACAGTGTTTTTCTCACCAACTTGGTAGACATCTGAATTCTATCTATTGACCCTCGGGAGTCTGTTTAGAACCTTGATGGGGCTGGGCCTGGAGGTGGAGTCAACAGCTCCTCTAAGGACAGGGGGGCCAGCAGAGAGAGGCATGTACTACTGCCAGAACACAGCTTGTGAGAACACTTGCATGACACCTGCATGACCAGAGATTGATAATATCAAAAGAGCTGAGGACTTAAAGGTACTCTCTTGAATCAGATCCAAATTACTGTCCCTTTAAAGACTGAATTTCTGTGGTGAAAACCACGAAATAGAATACTTTCTAGTGTGATATTTGGGGCTCCCTGCTTCTCAATAGCTGAACAGTTTAAAGAGGAGGCTACACACAGTATCTGTGTTTTTTCCTAGTTAGTTTTTAATCCCGTACATATCAACACTGGAAAAATGAAATCGTGCGGTTTTGCAGGACATTCCACACATACTAGTATTCCCTGTAAAAAGGAATCCCTCTTGAAGAGTGTTTTAGGGTGAGGCACTGAAGCTCTGCCATTACATCTAGAATGCATAAGCAGTTACAGATGGGGTTCCTTAGAGTCATTCATCACATTTATGATCTATAGACTCTTCCCAAAGTAGTTTCTTCTTTAACCGCATTGGTTTGGGGTGTGTGAAAAACATCTGCAATTGATCAGCATTGGAGATGCTCCCACTTGCCCCACTTCAAGAGGAGGGCTCACTTGAATATGCCGCCTGCTTCCGGTTGCAAGGTAACAGACCAAGGGCAATACAAACTCTTCAGAATGCAAACTGTGGCTTATTACTTGCCTGGATGTCTTGCTCTTCATCAATCAGAAGGCTTTAATAAAATTCAAATTTCTGTTTTATGGAATTTCTAAAATGAATGGAGGCCCTTTCCCATGTATTTTGTGTTTGGAACTTGGGAAAGCTAAAGCTATTCTAAAGCCTGTAACAGTTGGCTCATAAGATTGTTTTGGTCTAGTCAAAAGAATAGAGAAATTTAAATCTAGGCACTGTGTAATCCAGCACCTCAGTGTATATTAAATCAAAGTATTCATGGTTTTCTTCTTGTGTACTGGCCATCAGTTTCTCTTACAGTAGGTGTGTTTTCTAGGATTAACTAATCCTAATGCTTTGTGACAGATCTTGGCTCTGTGGCACGTTTTCAAGTGGATTTGAAATGCTTTGGGTTGTTGAAATAATTCACTACACTGTGGCTTGACATGTGACATCTTATTTTATCAAGTAGAGAAATTGTACTGGAAATCAAGAGCATGAAACATTCTTTGCTAAAATAAATCAGCAATAATTCCCTATAGGTTTGGAGAAGCCTGCCCTTATGACATCTGACAATCAAATTAAAACCAGGTGTAACCTGTATCACCACAGCCTGTCCCTTCCAACCACTTCCTGGTTTTTGTTGCTACTCTATGTGATTTTGATAAGTAGCATATGCTCTCCTAGTAGGGACTTGCAAAATTATTCGATAGAAATCATGAAAGTATGTAAAAGGGCAAAAACCCACCTTTGGGTTTGAATTTACAGTGTGGAGTGCTGAGAGCTTGTTGCTCATGGGAAAGATAGTATTTCATCCTGTCTGCTCCAGCCCGGCCAATTGTTGTGTGTGCTGATGGCCTCCCAGGCTGTGGTTCTCTGAGAAGGTCAGGTTGAAACATATTACACTTAACTGGAATTCAATCCCCATTGACAGGAAGTCACGGCTGAACCTGACTTAGGGTTGTGGCCTAGGATCTTTATAGCCAGTACCTCTTCTTCTGTTTCCACTCCCAGGTTAAATGCTTATTACCCTTTAAGCCTAAACTTTTATAAGTAATTAGCAGTTGAATCTTCTCTGGGCTCAATTCTCTTATCTGTTTTCTAGCCAAATTCCCATTGAAATTAACAACTAGGCTTATTGATTTAATTTAGACTAATTTAATTTTAATCAATAACTAGCAGTTGCTTTCACTGGAAGTTTAAATTAAGAAAGTTCCAATGAAATAAACTAATGTATTTTGGTATTTCATAAACATTTACATTTGAAAGGCTAAGTTTAGCTGTGTCTATAGAGGAAATGGACTTTGTGAACTTTTAGAAAGCACAAGAATCAAGCAAATGATTTGTCAGAAATAATAGAATACTCACTTTCAATTCTATGAGTTCTATCCACTTTTTAAAGCCCTTTTCTCTACATTGAGAAGTGATTGGTTTAAGAATAGTTTCCCACAAGCCACTTTATTGAACATACATTCACCTTAGGAGCCAAGTCAGAGTGAGGGCAACTTCATCAAGGGAGAGAAATCCTTGACAGCACAAATTTTATTCTTTTCTGATCAAAGGAACAGTCACCTACACAGCATGTACAGATACTCTTTTGTTTTATTTTTTAAAGAAAAATGATTAGTCTCTTTCTTGATCCGAATACTTAGCTCACGTGGTTTCCATTGACTTTAAGGACTTAGGAATCATTTGAAGACTGGACTTGCATGTTGAAGCCTTTGGGAAAGGCTACAATCAGTGACCAACATTAACTCATGTTTTAAATTCTGTTCCCCACCCGCCCCCCACACACATACTTCCATTCTGAGTTTGTAATGTCTTTTCATCCTGTCCAGAAGCTGCAGCTATTTTTCTCCATGCTTGACCTAGCCATTTATCCCACTTTCTTTTGGCAGAAGAATAGAAAACAACATTTGCAGCATCCCTAAATTAATTATACTTTTCTCAAGCTAAAGAACTGTGACAGAGCCACAAAACAGCAACTGAAAACTAATTCCTTAAAAGAATATGAAAAAAGGAAGTTGTATAAGATAGGGTAATTAATCTTGCAATAAAAATAATTGTTTACAGTTAAAATTAATGTAACATGCATTCCTCAGCAGATAATAAATTATAGACTTTCTCATTAGCATTTGAATTGATTTTCTCTAATTTCTGAGGAGCACATGCGCATGTGACTAGATTAAGTTTAATTGGACTACAGCTGGTGCTGATTGTATGCACATGGGGTGGGGGCTTTGCTGACTGATTGGCTGTCTCTGCATTTTGTTTCCATGGTCTTTCTCTTTTTCCACTGTTTTTCCCCACAGGTAGGAAGATTGAAAATACTAAGGTCTTAAAATAGAATTAACTAGAGGAAGGACTGTGGTTTGGGATGTTAGGCAATAAGCTTCTACCAAGAATGATTATGATATAATATCTGATTATCATGTAATATGATTGTTATTAGTATCTTCTCATCATTATATAATTATTATTTTGTCAACAGTTAACTTACTGAGCATTTTATCATGGCGATATTGTACTAAGTACTTTACATGTTATTTAATCTTTGAAGCTTTATTATAGGTGTGAACTCTCCCCATTTTATGGATAAGTAAATTAAGGCTCAGAGGGGTAAGTAACTTGTCAGAAATTCATGGTTGAACCTGACTTAGGGTTGTGGCCCAGTTTGTGGCTCAGGGTAACACAGATGGATATGGAAGAGTTGATATTAGAAACCAGTTTTTTTGTTTGTTTGTTTGTTTTTTTTTAATTCTAGGGCTCATGCTCTTAACCACTTTATTGTTCCGATTATTTGAAGAATCATACAGTCTAATTACCCTGTTGATGAAGTATGAAAAATGGGTGGTGTGTGTTCCTAGCTAAGCATTTGGGCAGGTAGCATATAGCATCTACAAGAAGGGGAAAACAGCTAAGAAGGGGTTAACCTACAGCTGATGAAGGACTATGGTATCACCATGGAGATAGGCAGGGTGTCTAATAGGCCCATAATTAGAAAAAAAAAGCATTAGTCTGATTAATATTGGAATTGTAAAAAGTGGGAAGAAATTGATATTTCAGAAAAGGCAAGGGGAAGAATTGGTGAATTTAAGTCACCTTCTACCAGGGTGTGCCTAATTAGAGCTGAGAAAATTGAGAACAAAGAGTATTTGTAGGTTTTTTAGTCATATATTGCAATGTTTTCTCTTAGAATAAATTTCTTACTTAAATGAAGTAGAAAAAGTATTTAGAGCAATTTGAAAAGTACGCTCCTCCAGAGAATTCTGTTGTGTGAAGCTTCGTGTCTTTTTCACTTGATTGGGCACTTAGGTCCCATCCCAACAGGAACAGCTCAAGCCTTTTGCTTTATTGATATACAGGAAAAGGTGGAAGGAAGGGTTTTTCGGCAGAAGATAAAATAATTTTTGGTGAATTTAATTGCTTTTACAGGATTGTCGTTAGCACCTTAGCTCAGGGTCCTCATTTTGCTCTTCCTTGTCATGAAGTAAATTGTTTACATAACAGTTCCTCATAGGCTGTGCCTTCCTTGAGGATGGAGCCCACATTAGGTATGACCAATAAATACACCAAACTGTAGGTATTACTTACAATTTTTGATAAAAATTTCCTCATTCTAAATAAAATTAGGCTTTGAAGTGTTTCTGCCTTCTCTTATTTGCCAAATATACCTTTCTACATAATTTTATATGCAGCGGGTTATTCATAAACTTAAATGTTGATATTGATTATATGGAGAAATAGAAGTTGGTCATGTACCAAGATCAGTGTGAACAAAAAAAGAGAAGATTTTAGGAAATGTTATATGTATGTGAGATTATATTCATGCTACCATTGAATATAGAAATTTTGAGCAAGGTAGAGACCGGCCAGTGTGTTAAGCATGGGACCCATATTTTAAACACACACACACAACCACACACACACTTCTAGTCTGGGAGAGAAACAGAAATGTGACACCTGGCTGATGTGCTAATATTTTAGTTGAGTGAATGAGCCCAGTACCAATGCTAAGAAATCAGCTTGCTCAGAGCCTACTTTGATCCTTTGACTTTTTGCATTTTTTATTAAGTTCCTATATGGCTCCCTTCTTTTTCACTCTTGTTCGGAGCTCTGCTAAAAATCTGTAATCCATACCCCTTGTTTCAGTTTTATCATAAGCTGGAATACAGCCTCACTTAAATTTTCCCAATAAACAAAGCGCCACGTTGTTGCAGCCTTGCCTTTCACCTCATTATGGCGGGAGCAGAGTGTGATGTCACACTTGACCCAATACCAGTCTGCCCATAAATGATACAGCCTGTTCCCCCTTTGCTTCCTGGCTCAAGTGCCGGGAAGGAGCTTAGTATGAAATTCATGCCGTGATGACAGATTTAAAAGTTGCTACAAACTCTAACAGACAGCAACTGCAGTTTGTAGACATACACAACATGTACCGCTCTCTTGTATTCTTAAGTGATGACATTCTTCGTTTAAAGAGTTACGTTTATATAGCTCATTACTGTTGCCTGTCTGTGAAATGAGGGTAGTAGAGAGAAGGGGAAAGAAGCCTAAATTGGATGGGAAGACATTTACCAGAAGAACTTTCCAAATGTTAATGAGCAGCTTAAAGGGCTGCACACATGTGTTGCGATGTAATTGGGTTTGATGCCTTCTGGGGACTTTGAAGCTTTTCCGCTCTTGCCCATTGTATTTTGAGAGGTGGAATGAGCCCCTCAGATTTCTAACACTTTTGGCTCTGAAGATCCACGTGGTGCTATATTGTAAATCTGCAGACAGCCAACAAACAGAGGGCCAAGCTCCAGCGACTTGTTTGGTTTGGGTTTTTCAAGCAATTAAATGAATGGCAGCCTCTAAACGTCTTTGGGGAGGTACATGTTCTGTGAAGAGAATTTACTGGAAAAGGAGCAAGAAGGGGCTCCTACACTGTTGCTGGGGCTTTTCCTGGGGGGTTGGGGGTGGGGCGGGGAAAGCAATTATGTCCAAATGTGTCCTGAGAACTTACCAGCCTGTTCCTATCCCTTAGTCCCTGACACCTTCATAGACTGAGTTCTATTGGGAAATCATTCAGTTTTTTTTTTTTTTCATGTGAAGCAGCCACAACACAGAATTAGCTTGTATCATAGTTAAATGAGTATATATTTATAAAGATTCCCTTTGGTCCTTTTTCAATCTCTTGAAATGTAGTTAGGTCTGTTTACCATAGAAGGAGTAAGATGCTCCCAGAGCTTGGTCCAAGTAGGCAAGTTGCTCCCATTCTGGATTATCTCCAGATTTCTGGCACTAGGGAGCACACTGGGAGCAGTGAGGCTCTGGGTGGGGAACCCAGATGCCAGGGCTCCTGCCCTCTCTGATATCACCCATGGGGGCCACCAAGAGCTTCAGGTTGTGTGTTGCCCAGTCTGGGTGAAGTTAGTTATGATTATTGCTATAATTCTGAGGAGACTCCCCATTTGTATTCTTTATTAATTTTTAATTTTTTTATTGTTTAAAGTATCGCATATAGTAGTACATATATCTCCTTTTTTTCTCCATTGACCTTCCCCCAGCCTCCCCTTCCCCTTGTCGCATGCCCTCATCCCACCCCCCCAGTGTCTTGTGTCCATTGGTGTGCTTATATGCATGCATACAAGTCCTTTGGTTGATCTCTTTCCCCCCTCCATTACTCCCCAGCCTTCCTGCTGTAATTTGACAGTCTTTTTGGTGCTTTACTGCTTCTGTATCTATCTTTTTGTTCATCAGGTTATAATATTCTTTATTTTCCATAAATGAGTGAGATCATGTGGTATTTTTCTTTCATTGCCTGGCTTATTTCACTTAACATAATGCTCTCCAGGTCCATCCATGCTGCTGCAAATGGTAAGAATTCCTTATTTTTTATAGCAGTGTAGTATTCAATTATGTAGATGTACCATAGTTTTCTAATCCACTCATCTGTTGATGGGCATTTAGGCTGTTTCCAAATCTTAGCTATGGTGAATTGTGCTGCTATGAACATAGGGGTGTATATATCCTTTCTGATTGGTGTTTCTAGTTTCTTGGGATATATTCTTACAAGTGGGATTACTGGGTCAAATGGAAGTTCCATTCTTAGTTTTTTGAGGAAACTCCATACTGTTCTCCACAGTGGCTGCACCAGTCTGCATTCCCACCAGCAGTGCACGAGGGTTCCTTTTTCTCTGCATCCTCACCAGCACTTGTCATTTGTTGATTTGTTGATGATAGCCATTCTGACAGGTGTGAGATGGTACCGCATTGTCGTTTTGATTTGCATCTCTCGGATAATTAGTGACTTTGAGCATGTTTTCATATGTCTCTTCCCATTTGTATTCTTATCTGAAGCTCAGAGGAACAATCTGAATGTTGTATGATTCACCAAATTCAGCAGAGTCTTTAAACTTAAACTACTAATGCCAAGTATGAGGCATCAAGGATCACTAACTGTTCTTCTCCCCTTCCTCCTCAACATGACCAATTATGTGTGGGGCTCACTTCCAGGTATTGGGAAGACATAAAGAAGTTTGTCACACACTTTGGTCCTAAGGAGGGAGTGAAGATAGTTGCAAAAAGATATCTAATAATTGGAGGTGGCTCAAAAGTGCAGTGTAGAAAGAAGCTCATGGAATTTTGGAGGAGCTCACTTCTAGCTGGGATGGTTGGAGAAATCATCACAAAGCCTCTATCGGATACTTTCACACACATTATTTTATTTAATCCATTCAACATTCTGGAAAAGTAGGTATTATGATTTTCATTTATCTAATAAAGAAATTGAGGCTCCCAAAGATTAAGTAACTTGTTCAAGATCTCAGAAATAGAAAATGAGTTAGAATTTGGACCCAGGTCAGACTATGTCAACTGGGGAGAACCATTATAAGGAGATGAAAGACCAAGGGTCAGGAGTCAAAAATAAACTCTAGGAATTTATGCAGCTCTGTTGGTCTGCCTTGGAGGTTTGGGCCGTATGGGGGAGTAATTGGGAGATAAGCCTGGGAGAAGATGGGGTTCTACTATGGGTTTGGAATGGCTGGCTGTAGTCAAGGAGACCCTCCAATTGACCATCAGACTGTGTCTGTTATGTTCACTATGGTAGTCCCAAGCACCAAGGGCCAATCCTGAAGCAAAATAGACACTCAATAGATAAGAAAGAGAGAAAGGGAGGGGAAAAGGGAGAGAGAATGGAATGGAGAGAAGGAGGAGGAAGAAGGAATCATTCAACTTTATTCCCCGAGGAGTGATTTGCAGAATGGTGTTTTAGGACATCTAATTTTGATATAGATGTTTAGAATAGCATGTGATTGGTAGTAGAGCCTGAGGGAGAGTGAAATGGTGGAAAATAATAAAATTTAAACTATATGGTCAAATTTGGATTGAGAGAATTTCTGACTCATATATGATTGTTGTGCAAATTTTTTGCTATCTTAAAAATCTTAGCTGACTTCATGCTTCCTAAAACAATGTCGTATCTGGTTGGGACTCTGTCTCACCTGGATAAATAATGTAGAATCACTGGAGATGAAGTGCTTAATTGCTTGTTTAATGTTTCCAATATATACACAGTTGGGACTGTCTTGATGCTGCTCAGCCTTAAAATTTACTCTTTCAAACATCTCTCTTGATAAATGCCTGGTTATTTTGGTAATCGGGGATGGTTATTGTGATAATAGCCAATTGCACATGAATCACTAGACTGTCAGGGTTCGGGGCTTTCTGTGATCAGTCAGAAATTTGAGGAAAATTAATTTGAATTTCAATTTGGTTCCTGGGGCCCAAAGAGTGCCTGATGCTTAGTAGATATTTTTCATGTCAATGAGTGAGTATAATAGTTGATCAGACCACTTAAACTTGACCTGGCTATTAGATGGGAAAAGCAATGAGTTAAAATCAGCTAATGATGCACTGTAATTTTTATCAAATTAATGTCTCTGTTTTTATTCCTATTTTTGGTTCCTAAATCTAGGTCCATATCATTTTATAATTGATTTTCTGCAGTGCGTTAACAGCTGGTTTTATAGTCTTGTACCAGTTTTTCTTCTCTTTCCATGAAATCCCCAAAAGTTCATGTTCAGATATAATGCTCCTGCAAAAATTTCCATTATGTTTGTTTGTTCATTAGTGTATTCATTCATTTGTTTGTTCATTGTAAAATTGTTTTTGAATGCCTCTCTTGTGTAAGGTAATCATCCAGGTGTGATGGAGGGTAGGCACACAGTATGAGAGGAATATACAGTATTGGAGCAGCCTGCCCCCAGACTCTATAAGCAACTTTTATATTATAAAACCAAGCTTCCCACTTTTGACTCTGGAAAGTTGAGAGGTGGGGTGGCAATAACCTATTCATCCCTGATGAAACTTCTTATCCTCATCCTCAAGTCTCTTTTTGCATCTTATTTCTATTCCTTCTCCCTGAGGTATAACCTTTGTTTTTCCTTTCTACAATAGATCATTCAATGGCTCCCCAAAGAAAATGTTTTGCTCACCGTTCCCTAACTGTACCACACTCATTTCTACTTCTCTGTTCTTACTGAAGCTGCTGCCTTCTTTCATCCTGGGACAGCACTCTCCCTCCTTTCGGCCAACTCATTCTTCAACATTAAGCTCAATTTCTGTTTTCACCACTGAGCTGTCTTAATGCCCCAGCCTATATTTACTCATTCTTTCCTGACCATTGGATTTTGCCTCTTGTTGTATTTTCTATCATGTAATTATTTCCCATTTAAGTCTATCTACGCCTCCTTATGAAGGATGAGTTTTTTTGACAGTGACTCTATGTTTTTTTTGTGGATGCCTCATATGCCAGCACTCCATTTCATTTAACATTCACTGACCAGTTTTAGAGGGGTTTCTTTCTTAGGTGAGGGTACAGTTGTGAAAGTGGTGAATATGATATTGTTATTAACATTTTTATAGCACTTAATAGAATACAAAAAATGAGAAGACAGCTGTAAAATTTTTGATACACTCAAGAGATCAAAATGAAGATTTATCTTGCACAGCTGTTTTTATTGCAGGGAAAGGTTTTCTTGACTCATTCTTCCCAAACTATTCCAGTATTGTTGTTATTGTTAATTTTATTGATTTAAACCAGAAAATTTTAAATTGCTGTTGGCTTTCATAAATCCATTATTTTATGACCCATTGAGAAGACTATTTTGTTGCAGAATTTACAGAGTGCTGAACAGGCATTATGAAATCAGAAGGAATTTGGATATTTTAAAGCCAGCTGTACTCTCCTGACCAGGGGTCTAGATGAACAACATATCAAAGGAAAGTCTGTAGGGACCAAATATTGGCTCACTAAGCAGGTTCTCATCAGTGAAGGTGTGTGCATGTGGGGAGGTCATCCAGCAGGTGATGGCTTATTGTTTCTCCACTCTTCATAAACTTTGGGGTTCCTAGGCAGCATCTCCAGGAAAGGAAAGAGAAACTTTTGTAGAATGTTCACTCACAAATGAGAGTGAATGATTTTCGGTGGTTTTATCCCATGTGTGGTCATTATCGAGACATTTCCAGCCAAGCTCTGGCTGGATCTCTCCTCACAGTTTGAAGCTGTGATACTTGCATCCATATTCTGCAACAGCTTGTAAAATTGTTTTCTGACCAAGTTAGAGTTTTCTATTGGGATTATGTTATTTCAGGTAATAAATATGGAATATGCAAAGAATCACCTGCTAATTGGCACAGACAAGATTTTGAAAAGGTTAATGTTTTTCCCTTAAAAATATTAATAAATATGTTAACTTATGTCATATTAAACTTTTTTTCTAGTAGTGATAAAGACTATGGCTGTGTAATAACTATTCTAAAAAATATTTTTAAAAGTTCTAATTTGATTTCCAGGTGACATTTTATTGTGGACAAAATGAGCAATTCATCTTAAATCTCATAAATTACAAAAATATACTAAAATTGCATGCCATCAAAGAAAAAAACATAAAGGAAAACACTGATAATTTGACTACATTAACAAAATGATAGTACAAGAAAAATATACTTCATGAACAAAGGTAAAGACAAACTGAAAAAATATATTTACAACAAGGAGATACATATAATTTGATATGACAAGGGGTTACATCCCTAATATATAAAGACCTCCTACAAAATAATAAGAATGTAAATATGAAAATAGAAAAATACAAGCAGCAAAAAATATGTAAAAGTATATTAAAGTCCATGAGTAATCAAAGAACTACCAATTAAAATAGCAATGGATGTTTTCTCCTAGGAAATGAATAAATATTGAAAATACTCAGTGCTTATAGGAAAATAAGGAAATAAGCATTTTTATAATTTTTGATAGTGATAAAAATTGGTCTAACATTCTATTGCTAATCTAACAAAATCTCAGTCTTAAAAATATGTGTGTCCCTTGGCTCAAGAATTTCACTTCTAGAAATTCATTTGAAGGAAATAGTTGAATAAACACATAAAAATGTGAACATGAGGTATTCATCACAGCATTGTTTATAAAATAAACCAAAATAAACCTAAATGCTGCCAATAGTGATTGATTCAACAACTAATGGTACGACACTGCAGATTACCTATAGGCATTAGAAATGTAGCTGAAAATTTGTATTTGTTAACATGGAAAAATATACTATGTATGTTAAATGAAAAAAAGACAGGCTAGGAAACTGTATGTAGTATTTATGCTCCCTTTTTTAAAAAAAATAATGAAAATCTGTATTTGTATATATAGAAAAGGTACACATCAAGATAAGGTTTAAAGGATATAATCAAAAGTGATAATAACCATTAATATGAGTATTAGTGAGTTACTAATTCAAAATGAGATAAGTAATGAATCTGTTCTTATTTTTGGAAAAACACACCAAAATGTGCTTGTGTCCATAATCACAGATATAAAAAAAATTGTTTTTTAAGGATGGCATTCCCACATCTGCTTCTTCAGGTCATTCCAAGGACATGTTCACAGCCAGGCTACTAGAGGATGCAGGCATCTTTGAACTGGAAAAGGATAAAACAATGAGACGGGCATGAATTTAGGTGTAGGAACATTTTGATAAATGTTACTTTGGATTTTAAAACAACACCAGTGTCTGAGAATGAGAATACGAGTCACCAAAAACAAGGCAAGGGATGAGGAGTGTGTATGAACCCGTTAGGAGAGATCTCCCCTCTCCCCACCTTCAACCCCCTCCTAAATCATGTTCTGTGCACTTCTGGAGGCATTCCACGCACCCAGCACTATTTCCTGGGCCTTTCCCATCAACTGTCAAGCTGCTTCAGACTGGGAAATAGATCTCATTCATCACTCATTTTGTTGCCTAGTGCGTTGAGCATGTACTGTGTGCCAGGCAGAGAACTAGGCACCAGGAATACAAAGTTCAGTGCAAACAAACCCTGCGCTCCAGGAGCCCATGGGGAGGGGGCAAGCAGACTAAATAGGTTGTTTTATAAGGGCTTCGTAAGGGTTGAGTGTTGAGTTTAACTCTGTCCTATCCTGTTTAGTAGTCATTAGGGAAAGCTTCCTGGAAGATGTATTAAAAGGGAGACTGAAGCCTGGCTGGTGTGGCTCAGTGGTTGAGTGTCGACCTATGAACCAGGAGGTCACGGTTCGATTCCCTGTCAAGGCACATACCTGAGTTGTGGGCTCCATTCCAGTGTGAGGCATGCAGGATGATTCTGTCTCATCATTGATGTTTCCATCTCTCACTCCCTCTTCCTTCCTCTCTGAAATTAGTAAAAATATATTTAAAAAATAATTAAATAAATAAATAAAAGGGAGATTGGAGAGATGACCAGAAATTAGCTAGGTATGTAAGAGGAGAGAGTGGAAGACAGTGTTCCAGGCAGAGAAACTATTTCGAACAGAATCTTGAGCTGAGAGGCTGCAACTCCCAGCGTGAAAAAGGAAGGTCAGTGACCAGGCTGGTGGTGAACACAGAAATTTTCAATCCTGGCTAAGGTGAGAGATTAAATAAACAAGCCAGGAAATACAAAACAAAGCTACACCCAGGTCCCACTCCACCCCAGTTTGATTTAATTGGCCTCTGTGTGGTGGGAGATGGTCTTTGAACCTGGTCCCCCACCCCTCACTGCAGGATACCCGCCATGCCACCTGCCGGTCAGGTCAGAATCCCCTAAACTGCAGTTCTGTCCCTTTACTGACCAGGCCCCTGGTTACTGCAGCCTGCAGCAGAGAATCGGGAACATGGGGAGAGTGTGAAGGGCCTGGTCCACTAGGCAAGGAGTTTGAATTTGCCTTAAGGGCAAGGGAGTGCCTGGTTGCATAAATGTATATGCCACAACCCACCATTAATAATAACATCTAAAGAGACTTCAGCATGTTTGCCAAAGCTCTGGGATTTTGATGGTAACCACCTGGGTATATAAATGCTTTGTGCAAAGGAGTGGGTATAAGGAAACACAAAAATAGATATATGATAGAATGGATTATAATCTATACTTCAGTACCCTCAGAAGATTCATTTCTGAATAGGTGTATGTAAATGGAAAACTTGTAAAGCAAATCATAAAGCCACCTGGGGAGGTTGCTATTTAAAGAATCAGTGAAGTAAAACCCACTGAAATGTTAACAACAACTCCTAATTTATTTGTTCTGCATTATTTGGATTTTCAATGCAGTAATGAGTTTTTAAAAGATGGTATACACATGGAACATTTGCATATTTATGCAAACCACAAAGTATGTTTTACTTCATCAGAGGAGAACAAGTAGGGGCATTTGGGAATAAACATGGGCTTATTTTCATACTTAAATTTGAAGTTAAAGGATATGATTTTGAGAAAATGACTTAACCTTTCAGAGACTTTGTTTCCTCAATGATAAAAATGGGAATAATAAACCCCCACCTTGCAGGTTTGTAGTAAAGGCTTATAGGTAGGTAAAGCAAGTAAGGCATCTAGTATTATGCCTGGTGTGTAGTAGGTGTTCAATAAATTAACTAATATTAGCCTGCTTCAAAAAAAGTTTTAGGGCCTTCTTGGATTTTGAACACCCCCAGCCTTTCCTAGATTTTGTTTCCAAAGCAGATTTTTTTATGGGTGAAAATGGTTGGTTGTTGCTAGGTGTTCCTCATTTATTTAATAACGTCCTGGTATCTAACCAGAGCCAGAAAGAATAATTCAGTGTTACCCAGAGAAGATGAAAATGATTGTTTTTTGGTTGGCAAGCTCCAAAACTCAGCAAACCTGTTACATAATTCCAAGTGGCTAATTGGGAATGTGTTTTATGGCTCATGCCTGTGAGCCCCCGGGAAGCGACAGCATTCCCATGCTCTGGGTCAAATGCTTGAGAGTGTTTGTGAAGCTTTTCTGTGGTTAGGGTGGATGACTAGCAACACCTGCTTTGAACATTTTCCAAGCCAAATGATTTCTGTTGCACTGTATGTCACGGAACTCTGGGGCCTGATTAGAGCATTTTTCTTGTACTGGAACTGACCCCAGCCAGACAATTCTGGTTGGTGTTGCTGCAGGGACCCCTGCAAACCACCTCATGTGGGGCACCTCCAGTTTTCAAAAACAGATGCCTGCTGGTGCCATTTCCATCCTTAATCTCCCTAATTGAGAATAAATTCTGGGAACCCCTTAGCGGGGATCATTTCAAATTTTCTGTGATCTAGCTTAATACGCCCCAACAGTTTTAATATCATTTTAGAGTAAAATTAAGTAGGGTGAGCAGACATCCTGGTTTACCTGAGATAGTCCTCAGTTTGTACCTATTGTCTCTGTGTCCCATGTAATTAACAAAGCACCCTCTTTCACGCTCAAATGCATCCTGGTTTAGACACATACCCAAACTTCGGCCCATGCAGCCTGTTCCTCTGCCTACCTTTCCGACTTATCTCCCACTTTTGCCTTGCTCACTAGCCATTCTGGCCTCCTTCTTTTCCTTCTTTGAAGACATCAGGCTTGCCATTCAGGCCTGAACTCAAGTGTCATCTCCTCTAAACTGGCCTGTATCCCCAGTCTACACACTATCACTTCACCTAGTTTTATTTTCTTCACTTTATATCATAAAAGATCTGAAAGTGTTCCAACTTATTTACTTACTAGAGGCCCGGTGCATGAAATTCATGCATGGGGGGGGGGGGGGGCGGGGGTGGTCCCTCAGCCCAGCCTGCACCCTCTCCAATCTGGGACCCCTTGAGGGATGTCTGACTGGCAGGATCAGGCCTAAACGGGCAGTCGGACATCCCTCTCACAATCCAGGACTGCTGGCTCCCAACTGCTTGCCTGCCTGCCTTCCTGATTGCCCCTAACCACTTCTGCCTGCCAGCCTGATCACCCCCTAACCACTCCCCTGCCAGCCTGATCGATGCCTAACTGCTCCCCTGCCAGCCTGTTTGCCCCAACTGCCCTCCCCTGGAGGCCTGGTTACCCCTAACTGCCCTCCCCTGCAGGCCTGGTCACCCCTAACTGCCCTCCCCTGCAGGCCTGGTCACCCCTAACTGCCCTCCCCTGCAGGCCTGGTCCCCCCCAACTGCCCTCCCTTGCAGGCCTGGTTTCTCCCAACTGCCCTCCCCTGCTGGCCATCTTGTGTCCACATGGGGACAGTCATCTTTGACCACATGGGGGCAGCCATCTTGTGTGTTGGAGTGATGGTCAATTTGCATATTATTCTTTTATTAGCTAGGATTAGATAGGATAGAGGCCTGGTGCACGGGTGGGGCCAGCTGGTTTGCCCTGAAGGGTGTCCCGGATCAGGGTGCGGATTCCCTTGGGGCGTGGGGTGGCCTGGGTGAGGGGCCTGTGGTGGTTTGCAGGCTGGCCACACCTCCCAGTGACCCAAGCGGAGGCCCTGGTATCTGGCACTTATTTATCTTTTATAATTGAAACTTTGTAGCCTTAAGCGGAGGCCAAGGCAGGCCAGGACTGCGGAAACTTGGCTTCCTCCATTGCCCGGGGCAACTCAAGCCTCCTGCTCTCTCCGTAGCCATAGCCATCTTGGTTGGGTTAATTTGCATACTTGCTCCTGATTGGCTGATGGGCATGGCTTGTGGGTGTAGTGGAGATACGGTCAATTTGCATATTACTCTTTTATTAGATAGGATTTGCTTATTGTTTATCTCCCTCCTCTAGAATGCAAGCTCCATGAGAACAAGGAGCTTGTCTGCTGTGTTTGCTGTTATATCCCAACTCCTAGAATGGAGTCTGTAATATAGAAGGTGGTCAGTAAATATTTGCCAAATTAGTGACTATGAATGCACAATCCAGTGTTTGTTAGTAAGTGGAGAGAAATGGTTAAAATAGGGGATTGTTTAGACATGCAATTTATTCACTTTTACAAAGCAGCTTTATTGAGATTTAATTCACATATCATATAATTCAGCCCCTGAAAGTGCATATGCTTTAAGTATATTCACAGACTTCTGCATCCATCTCCATCATCAACTTTAGAACATTTTCATTACCCCAAAAGTAACCCCACACCCCTTAGCCATCACTCCAAGTCACCTGTACTTCCCAGCCCTGCGACCACCAATCTACTCTCTGTCTGTATAGATTAGCCTATTCTGGACATTTAATATAAATGGAATCATGCAATATGTGATCCTTTGTGAATGGCTTCTTTCACTTAGCACAATGTTTTCAAGGTTCATTAATGTTGTGTTATGTCAGTCACTTACTCAGATTTCCAAATTGTATCCCTGCATAAAGTTAGACCACCAGAAGGCTACACATGGGATGGTCATAGTTCATCTCAAAGGTCTTTAATCATGGCTGCTCATCAAAAGTTTCTCCCTTCCACAGCTCATGGAACTTTTAGAAAACCCAGAGTATGGCTCTACTCTGGAGTTGAGAACCATTGGTTTAGCTAATTACCTCAACTGGATGGTTATGTAATATACCCATTTGACTTTTTTTCATATTGCAAGTAAAGGCCATGTGAAACTTGCTGCTGCAGGACATCATCCCATAACCAGGTATCAGATCTTGGTTATCAGATGTTGGACAATTGTCATCTTACAAATATAGAATAATGAAAAAACACAGAGCTAGGAGTTCTGACATGCTTTGATTCTAACTTGAGCTTTTCCCTTTGTAGTGTTAGGCAAGTTGTTTAACCTCTTAGCACCTCAGGTTCTCTATCTATCAAGTGATCTAGCGCTAAGGTTGTTGGAAACATTAAAAGAAAGAATGTATGAAAAGTACACCAAAAATTAAAAAAATGTATAAAAGTATAATTTGTCCTTATTGTTAACAGATAGAATCATGAAATCTTAGAATTAGAATAGGATAGAGTAGAAAGGGTAGGCTGGAAGTCAAGAGAATTGGTTCTACTTTTGGTGGTCCATGAACTGAACAATACTCTCGTTTATTTTGATTTCTCTTCCCTCATCTGTAAAATGTTATGGTTGGAGCAGGTGATAACTAAAGACCCTTCAAATGAAAAAAGTATACTAACCAGTGATTCTCTGACCCATTATAAATGCTTCTAATACTTCAGATGACTCTTGTAGCTTGAGCTGACTCTACCTCCTCCCTAGAGGAACATAGTAAAACATTTTCCCTCATGGGAACACACACAGACACACACATACTAGTATACACACACACACTCCTGTATAATGTATTTGCATTTTAAATATCAGTGGTAACAATAAAGACCAACGTAAAATTAGAGATGATATATTAAAAACAAAACTTAATTATTCACACCATCCAAATTTCTTTCTTATCTCCCTTTCTTTGCCACAAATAAAAAGGAATAATGTAAGAGCCTATTTATTTAGGATTTACTAAGAAATTAGTCTGTTTGAAAGGGAAAATAAATGCAGGAAATCTTTGTATCTTTTTGTCCCACTCTTATTATTCAATACAGTTACAGGAAGTTCCTGATCTATTTTCTAATTGTTTCTTGCACTTGGAAGTAACTCCCACCCCCCATGTTACTGCCCCTTATAGTACCTATAGGTCCAGACCTTTCCTCTGAACCACCATTTGATTTTCTCCTGTATGATTTTAGCATTAGGCAATTCACTGCAGTTTGATTCTTGTTACTATTTTTTTTAATTGTTCTGAATTATTTTCCTTGATCATCGGAAAATTTTAGCATTATATATTTTTACATCAAGCAATCTTGGTGCTTGTGTGATTTATATATACTAGTATTGTCTATGTGTGTTCCCATGTGTGAAAATGTTTTACAGTGTTCCTCTAGGTTTGGAGGAGGTAGAGTCAGCTCAAACCACAGGAGTCACTTGAGGTATTAGAAGCATTTGCAATGGGCCAGGCCAGAGAATCACTGGTTAGTATCATTTTTTCATTTGAAGGGTCTCCTCCCTTCTTCCTCTTTCTTCTTTCTTTCCCCTGCTGTTTCATCTTCTCTGCCACTTCTCACTTTTGCTATCGAAAAGGCAGAATCTCCTCTATTAATTGCTCTGTATTTTAAATTCTAATTTCTTTGAAGTAGATATGAATGTTTAGGGGGCAGCTTTCCCTTCTATTTTAGACCTCCTGAGGGATTTGTATATTATCAAGAAAACATATACTAAACAGTGGGTTTTGTGCCCTGTGAAGAATAATTTGAGGAATTTAAGTAGCCTGCTGCTTTGATCTCAGCTGTCCATCAGGTCCTCTGAACAGATTTTATGGCTTTTCAAAATTTGATATTTCAGTAGACTTTTCTAGTTTTTGTTACATCATCTTTGAAAAATGTTTACAAGATGAATAAATTTGTAGTCAGCCCAGCATGCATAATTTGTTAATAAGCACAGTTTGTTAAGCAATCCGGGTAATCAGTACAGAAGGCAGTCACCTCAAGAAATATAAGAAATAATTCAGTTAAAGCCACTAAATCATTAAGTTTGGGATTTTATTATGCCACCAAGTTCAATATTTCCTGTGAAAATGAGCCAACTTCAAAATATACAAGCTTCTAGAATTTTCTAATACAGTTTTTAGAAAGGTAGGTAGAATTAATTTTTCACTGTTCTCTCTTCCTCCTTCCTCCACTTCACCTAGGTTCACTTGACTCTGTAAATTTACTGCCAATAAAAACTAACAAGAATATCTTCATTGAAACAGTTGTCTTGTGATGTCACTTCTTAAATATAATAAATGAAACATGATGCATAGCTTATGCATACTCTTTGCATAGAGGTGAACAAGAGATTTACCATTTGGTGTAAGATATTTACATCTGCTCATCAAAATATGACTCCTTTTGTAGTCTTCTAAAGCCATGCCTATAATATACATTATTATGGTAATTTAAAAATGGAACATAGAGTAGGGAAAAGAACATGATAAATGCGTAACATCTTACTCTTTATAGCTCTAGTAAATTTTGTACCTTAGGCTAGACTGAATACATTCTGAGTTTCTCATGCAACAATCATTTTGGAAATGCGTCAGTCAACAGGCGTCCTTTACTCATTATTATTTAGCCTAAAGATGCGAGGAATCTGTTTTTATTCTGTTATCAATTTATTTCCAAGAAATGTCCTTGCCTTTGCCGACTTGAATGAACAATTCCTTTCTTCCCATTTATAATGATTTTCCACCCTCATTTCATCAACTATTTCCAAGGGCCGTACCTTTCTTTTTCCGCAGGAAGCATTTACCTGCAAATTAGTATAACGGATGTTTCAAAAACAGCAGCTGAGCCTCAGCAAAAGTATTCTTCTCCTCTCTCAAAGCAAAGGATAGAGAATCTCTTTCGGGTTTCTATATTTCCCAAGCATTAAATCCTTTAGCCCAAATTCTGGAAAAATTACTGGGAAAGCATTTGTTGAATTACACAAAGGGCAGGTGGTTTCGACCTCTGCACGAACACAGGCTGCAGCCTAGCTGTCCAGCACTATCCTTCCCTGCAAAGGTGAAATGATTTAGAGGCCTAGAGAAACTTAATTTTTCTTGATCACCATGTGCAACCCGGAATTTTAATGGCAGGCATAATTAATTCTTCTGATGTTAATCATCAGGGCTGGGCTCCACAATTATCAGTCTGGTGCAGCTGGGGCATGGTGCAGACATGAAAAATTAGGAAAATGAATCAGTAATAGGGTGGCAGATTTAATCTGCATCATGAAAACAAAGTTAAAAAGAGGAAGATCGAGAGAATTTCAGCTGAAGCTTTTGTGCCAATGCGCAGTGACAGAACTGAAAAATGTTGCCGATGTCCAAAGTGATTGGTAATTACCAAGCCATTGAATTTTTTATTGTCAATTTATCATTGCGCCAGAGGTTAAATTTAACATCTTCTTCTAAAGCCATCACTCTAAGAAGACTCACTGCGCACCACGTGGCTCAGAGTCAGCGAAAGGTTAATCAGGTATTTCTTTAGTTTGCATGTGTCTCCAAACCTGCCTTCCTCCAGGGCTGTACCAGGCCTCTGCTGAATGCATACCATGGGAGATTTCCCACTATTTCTTACCTATGACTTTCAGATAAATATCAGGTTGTATTATCCACACACTTCCCTCTCTCTCTATTGGCATTTACTAAGAACCCTGGAGCAAGAAAAGAATTATTTCTCAAGTAAGAAAAATCCCATCATTTTAAGCCCTGAGGATACTTCATTAAGGTACAGCTGAGACAAGGGGCTCTTCTTTCTCTCAATCTGTTTTAAATGCTATTTTGTCAGAGACATTGGAAGAAATTATATGATGACCTCTTCTTAAAACAAAATAAAATTGACAATCAATTTCATCTCATTCTGATTTAACTTTCTTCTCCCCCCCCCCTTTTTTTTTGCACAAGATGTTCCTTTACTAATAGTTGCAAAAAGCTTATTTTAAAAGGAAGGAGATATTCATCCATGTGAATATTGAATAATTCAAATAACTGTTTCTTTAAAGAGCTTTCAGAAATATTTGAACAGATCCAGAGTAGATACTGAAATTCCACAGGAAAACCTTCTTCATACTGATTTTTAAAAAGTGACTTTGCTTAAATCAGTCAATGCCCCAATCTGTAACATTACCTGTTTCATCTTTTAGTCATTTGCTTGAATTTTCCTCTTCTTCCATATGTATTTTTAAAATATAGAGCAGTCTCTTATTAAGGAAATGGTATATATTTTCTATAAATTAAAAATGGAAATGGCCTTTAGGAAGGCTTGAAAAAAAAATCAATGTGTGCATTAATTACTGCAATTCATTACACAAATAAAAATGGGCTCAACCTTGCATTGGATACAAATTTAGGGACTGAAGATGTTTGCAAAAGACAAAGCCTGTGTTCCTGATCATGTTAATCTGTAGATCAAAGACTGTGGATCCACGCCTGGTGGAAGCTCCTCGGGGGATAGGCTAGCGGGGCTCCATTCCAGCAGCCGGCAGTGAGTTATTACTGCTGAATACAAAAGCGGGTCATGTGACTGTCACCTACCAGCAGTGGCACAAGTCTGTCCCCTGACTGGGCTTCCTGAGCCCTTGCTTTTCTGAGCCCTTGCTTTTCTATAATTAAATCTGAACCATAAAAGCCATACCTGTCAAATGACCTCCAGCTGCCCTCATAAACAACACTGGGAATTTTGCTAGTAGCAACTCTTTGCTTTTGGAAAGAACATAGGAAAATATCCTATTTAGCTAGAGACTTCCCTCCCCTCCCTACCTTTTTTTTTTTTTTTTTCCAATTCTCCCCACACGGAGCTTCCTTTTCCCTTTTGGAATTTAAGTAGAGGACTGGAAAATACACAGCAAATAAAAAATGCAGTATAATTTATTGAAAAAGATTCTGCTGTCTTCTTCTGAATTAGTAACCTGTCCTTTTAGGAAGAAAAGAGAAAAAGTGGAACGAAGGAATGTAATTTTTCTAACAGCATTTGGCTGCCTTTCTTTGATCATGTTTTATGGCTAGGGGATAAATTACCTTGGGAAGGTTTCTGTTTAAGACCTGAACATGTTTAGTATGATTTGAATCCTGCCATATTTTGCATAGCTGCCTTTTGCCTGAGCAAGTTTAATGCAAAGATCAGCAGCTCAGAGCATAACACATATTAACTGGTTCTTTTCTGCTATTGGAATCCTCCACTATTTTAATTGGATTCTTTCCAAAACTGCAACTAATTAAGAATCAATTCAGGACCATTAGCAAGTGGGACAAGCTAGCCAGTGTTGCATATTTCAAAAGAGTTAGTTTTAATGAGAGGCGTTGCTAGATGGGGGAAAAGAAACAGATTAAAGATAGTGTAGGGACCTTCTTCAGCTAAACTGAACGACTAATGGTACATGGAAAGATGCTGAACTTGTAGTCCTCTGTAATTGATCTACTTACTATTCTTAAATAAACTTTAAAAACAGGAATGCAGGTATTTAGAGGTACATTAGAGGTTCAGTAACGATTTATAAACGTTACAAATTGTTGGCTTCTGTGGTGGAGCGCTCCCTTTATTGGAGAAACATATGCTGTCTGCTTTCAGACCCGTTAACCTCAGCATCGCCAAGCCATTCTCTCTTCCCTGGGCTTTGTACTCGTGCACATCTGCTTATCCAGACTTCAGTGCCTGCAGATGGTGCTTTTTAATTTGTTAAAGGGTTAGCAGTGCCATATTTTTGACAGCTGTTCTTGAGTTCTTTTACCACAAAGAAAAACTTTTCTAGAACCTGGTGCTTAGGGAGAGTAATTTGATGCTCAGGTCCTCATTAGCTATTTCTACTCTTTCTTGGATCTTAGTATCCAACCCTTTGTTATTATGAGTTGTGTGCAGGCTGATGTCTTTTTCCAGAAGATGGAGGTGGAAAGTCAGTATGCAGTTGACCTGCTTTGAACATTATAGTATGACTATATGTGTGGTTTCAACGGGGCAGCGAATATTTAATCATTAGAAAGGATGGGCTATAAATCAAGTGTCTCAACTTGGATGCCTTATCTGATACGCTTGATTTCAGACTTAACCTCCCTCAGAGACTTCTGTCGTGAGAAATTACCTGGACTAAGTTTCTTCATTTGAAGCAATCATAACCCAAGCACAGAGCTTTTATGATTGTAAGATAATAGCAATAAAAAAGAGATTCTTGGCTTCTAGCAGTGGACAAGGACAATAAAAATATATTACTCTGTAGAAAAATAATTTTACTAAGTTTAGGTTTGATTACATGTTTGAGACGGTATAGAGTAGATATTGAAAAGGCAATTATAAGAATATTGGAGGCTTGTGAGTTTAAAAGGTTCTTTAGAATTCGTAGGCTAAGAAAAGTCATGCATACTTATTGGGCAGGATTTTCTCTAGATACAATTGTTATCAAAACAATAGAGTAGCTACTGTGAATCTAGGACGGTATTATTATTTACAATTGGGCTTGCAACATGGGGAAATGTTGCATTACCATTGCTTTCCTCTGCATTCTTATCCACTCAGTCACCTGGCAGTCATCCTTGATTCCTCCCTCTTTCTGCCTTTTGACATATAATCAATCACCAAACCTGTGGATTTTCCCTCCTTCATTTTTCATGTCTGGCACTTCTGCACCACTCCTTTGCCTCTTTCTGAGTTTAAACTTCCATTGTTCTTGATTAGAAGGAGCACTAGATCTTTCACCTCTGTAATTCTAGCCCTACCACAGCGCGCACAGTAGCTTAAGAAAAAAAAAAAAAAGCCTGCCAAATGACTTACCTCCGGTTACATATAAGGCCATGTTCTAAGTCCTGAGGATACAGCTGGAATGGGACTCACAAAATCTGTGTATTTATGGATTCAGGCTCATGTGAATGAACATGCAAATGAACAGTCAATCTCAAAAGCTCACTTGCCTGCCTGCTGTGTGAAAAGTTTAGGTCTTTTTCCAGCATGCAGTTGACCATCTGAGGTACACACGAAAGAAGCCAGAAATCACCAGGCATCTTCCAACCTCCAAATTAAACCTCAGTAAAGGTTTTAAAGAGGTCAAAGAATGAAGTCACCTTGGGGTCAAGGATGTGTGGTAGATTGTTGTAGTAATGATCTCCAATTTGCTCCTAACTACCCATATCCGTGGGCAGTGCCCCCTTACACAGACTCTGAGCTTGACCATGTGACTGGTGTTATGGAGCAAAGACTAGTCAAGGTGGCATCCATCTCCTCCATTCCAGCTAGTGAGAACATGTTGGAAGACTAGATATTTCATTGGAAGTCCCAACTAGAAAAACGCTAGTCATGGGGTGGGGTGGGAAAAATTGTTAAAAAGTAATTGATTTTCAACTTAGGGGTGTGTGTGACACTTTTGGTCTTTAGATGTAGCTTGTTTGCTTGCATAGGCATGTAGAAAATAGGATGATGATGAGCAGTGTGCTGGTGGTATTGTTGGAGTGAGCTGGTATTGGGACTCAGGAACCCAAACTAACTGAAGAGCAAAGGAGCATGGTGCCAGGGTGGGGAGGACCTCAGTTAGAGCGACCTTTCAACCTAACAGTCTCAAGCTTTGGTTTTTTAAAAGACCAAACATTGTTTCATGGTTTGCAGGTCATCTCTTGAAAAAAAAAAAAGTTAAGACTTTATTCTGACTAATGTTCTGAAGTTGTTAAGAAATAACACAGAAGCAGCTATTATTTTTAGTTTCAGCCTTTTGGAGTCATGGCAGTGAAGTTTTATTTTATTCTTTTTTGACCAAATATTTACTTATTTCCTACTAGGAGCCCAGTGCACGAATTCGTGTACAGCAACCGGTGCCCACCTTGGTCTGGCACCCCTGCTCACCTGCTCCACCATCCCATCGCAGCCGATGTCCACCATGTTCTGTGCTCTGCCACCTGCTGCTGACGCCCGTCATGTTCCGCGCGCACCCCCTGGTAGTCAGTGCACGTCAGAGCGACCGGTTGTTCGGTTGTTCTGCTGCTTGGTCTATTTGCACATTAGGGTTTTATATATATAGATAGGTGCCAAGTACTGTAATTTGTGCTAGAGATATAAACTCTCTTTACTCAAAGAGCTTTTAGTCCAGAAGGGTTGACAGACAAGTGAACAGAACAGATATTTACAATAGGGGGTGAGTGATATGATAAAGGCAAGAACAGCCTGCTTGGGGCACCAGGGGAGGGGCACCTAGCTCAGCCAACCAATGAGAGTGCAGGGAAGGCTGACTGGCAATAATAGATCCCTGAGGCTTTTCATATTATAGTAGTTTGGCTTAGCTGACCACAGTATTCAATATAGAATGATAAGCTGGAGAAACATCAAGGTACAAGTTCCCTCTTTACCTTCAACCTTACCTTTCACACTTGCTTCCTGATGGGTTCAAATGTGTTCTTGATGGAGGAAGCTTAGGTATTCCAAATCGAGGTGGCCAGCCAGCAGCCTGAGCACCAGCCTGATGAGGCTACATCTCCACCTGCCTGATGGCCTGAAGAAGGAGGACTTCACAGCCAGGCTGTGAAGCCAAGCCCTATGTATATTTAGGGTTATACTTTTTCTCTTATATATTTAGTTTTGTGTCTGAGTTTCAAGAAGAATTGCTTTATGTTGGTGTGTGAGGGATTTATATTAGGCTCAGATACACTATCTAATAAAAGGGTAATATGCAAATTAACCATCACTCCATCACAAAGATGGCATCGCCCATAGCCACAAGATGGCGTCGCCCAGTCCTCTCAGCCCTGCTGGAGTCCCCCAGTTCTGGGGGGGTGGCCGCTGAAGGCGGGCAGTGTGAGTGGTCTGGCAGAATGCTTGCTTTGTCACCGCGGTGATGAGGCAAGCGTTCTGAGCCTGGCCACGGATGGGCCTCTGGGCAGCGGGTGTGGAGTGGCCAGGCCCCGCAGAGAGCTACTGGCACACGGATTCATGCACAGGGCTACTAGTTGCCTTATAAAAAGAGAAGCACATTTAAGGAAGAAGTTTAGAGAAAGTCCTTTGCTAAAGATGTTTGTCATTTTGGAGGAGCAGCCCAGTTTTGGAGTCCTCTTTCTAAGTGTGAGAATTTGTCAACTTACGACACTTGGCACAGCCTTTCCCATTTAGAGAAGCTGGAAAATACTAGATAACTTTTTTAACTTTTTAAATTTTGTCAGCTTTGGGAAGGCACATAGGGTTGGTCAATCAGATGCATCCCCTGGGGATGCTGCCTGTGGCACTACTGAGGTAAAGAACCAGTGGTGTGAATCCCTGCCCAGCTCCGGGCATGCCCTATGGCTTGGGTCACCAGTGTGGAGACCCTATGTGGTGGCTGACCTTGGACTGTGTTATTGCTCCTGGCCTCTCTCTGCTCCTGTTTTCCAAAACTGGATCTCTAGCCCCCCAGAGCAATTCTGCCCAATATCCTTCAATGCTTTTTTTCCCTTAAACAAGGCAGTTACTTACAATTAAGGACACTGACTGATAAATACTTCATTATTGTAGTTTTATTTGGATGGAGACAAAGCAGGCTGGCTAATCATGTTGCTTGAGGTTAAGTTGCTGAAAACAGAATTCACTCTAGCCAGTTTTAAGGGATTTAGGAGAGGGAATGAATTGACTCGTAGAATCATTGGGAGCGTTGAAGAAATACATCTGGGTTGAGCTTTATGAAAAACTCTTCCAATTTTTTACTTATTTATTGGTGTTGTTTACTGTTTATCTCCTCTATTAGAATGTAAGCCCACAAAGGCAGCAATCTTTGTGTTATTCTCTTATGCACTCCAAGCACTAAGACAGTGTCTGGTACATTGTAGGTTCTCAATAGTACTTTAATGATAACAAGAATAATAAAATGTATGTAGGAAGAACTTTTAAAAGAGAGAAACCAGAAAAATAGTCTATTAGTCCATCCCCAAAGACTGTAAGTTATGAGTGACTTTTCTGAGTTGGGAGATATTTGATCCTATGTCAAAGAACTTGTAGGAATACAGCCAGATTGGACCTTACTGTCCACTAAAGGGAACTGTTATTTTCCAAGAGGATGAATCCATATAAACATACACCTATACTTAATGTGTATAATATAGGCTCTCTCCCATTTAGACATGAGTCATATATACTTCTGGTTTGTATTGCTTAAATTTTTTGATTAGGGGTTTCATAAATAGAGTAAACTCCAGAATTATAGAGCTTAATATAAGTTTGGGTTGACTTAAAAATTTAGAATAATTTGGACCAGGTAAGCCTCAGCAGTAATACGCAAGTTTATCAATGATGATGAATTTCTTACAGATTCGGAGGAAGAGCTTGGCAGATTTCTCAGGTAGAGAAACTAGAAGGGAAAGGTCATGACAATCTGGATTTCACATACAGTGCCAATTTACGCAATTTAAAAGGCTTGACCTCTCAATTACTACTTTAACTTTGATTTTGGGTATAGAGCAGGGGTGGGCAAACTTTTTGACTCAAGGGCCACAATGGGTTCTTAAACTGGACCGGAGGGCCGGAACAAAAGCATGGATGGAATGTTTGTGTGAACTAATATAAATTCAAAGTAAAGGAGCGGAGGGGAGACCAAGAGAACCGGATAGAACAGCCGGATCCGGCCCGTGGGCTGTAGTTTGCCCACGGCTGGGAGCATTAACTTATTATTGGCATGCTCTATTAACCATCACAATTCTGATTATCAAAGTTTTTGCAATATTGCATACAATTTTTCTTTCACTAGTGTCATAGTGATGTGACTAGGTCTATGGGAGCAGGAGGACCCTATACTTTAGCATGTCGAATGTGCTCTGTAAACTTCACTGTCATTTGGGAAAGATGGATAACATGAGAGTGGGTATTTTAGGAACACTGTAAAGCATCAGCATGTTTTTCTTCTCTTTCTCTCTCTTTTATTTTTAGTTCTGTCCTTTTTCTATATTTAAAAAGTCATGTATGAGAGTAGACCAAGACATCTCAAAACCCAGATTCATTCATGAAAATGTTAAAAGAACATTAAAAAACCTACTCTAATTCAGTAGGAGCTGGGGGACTTGGAACAAGTCCAACATTTCTGATATTAATCACTAAACTTTTATTGATATACTTTACAACAATAATCTCTTATTGAGGTAACCACATTATTACCCCCAATAAATTCCACTTCACTGTCAGATCTTCCTTGTGTCCAAATAAAAAGAAAAACTAAATGCCTCAAAGAACATTGCTGAAACAAATGCTAGAGCCTGAATAGTTACAGAAATTAACTCTGTATTGTGCCCAAGTTAGCAAGTTGCCTGTTTAAAATGCAGTTTTAGTTTAACAATGGAGGCTGGAAAGATGAATTATCTTGTGTAGGCAAAACATTTCACTATGGCTTAGCTAGCTGGCTGGAATCTGCTGGCCAAATGAGCCAGATCAGTTAGTTACTTGGATTTCCAATCAGCAGGAAGACCTCCTCCTCTCAGAGACCTGATGCTAACAAAACAAAGCAAAACATGAATGAAAACTTGCAAAAACCTTGATAATCAGAATTATGGTAGATATTAGCGTATACCAAGATTAGAGGAATGCTGAGTTCAGATCCTCCGGTCCAACAACGTTGTTTTCAAGTTTGTTGATGGTTCATTTTACTCTCTCAACCATATCACTGCTTGTTTGCAAACTCTCTTCAGGCAGAAAGATTGAAATCACTATACTTTTTACAACCTGTTGAGAATGTTTGTAGAAACTTTTTCTCCCAAGGGAAATGCTAAAATTTATTGGTTAAAGTGATATTTGGGTATTATCAATGTTCTATCAAATCCCAACTTCAGTATCATCTTCTCTAATAAGACTCCCTTCATTGTTTGGGAGAGAAATTTTCATTTTTTTTATATTTTATTGATATTTTACAGAGAGGAAGGGAGAGGGATAGAGAGCTAGAAACATCGATGAGAGAGAAACATCGACCAGCGGCCTCCTGCACACCTCCCACTGGGGATGTGCCCGCAACCAAGGTACATGCCCTTGACCGGAATCGAACCCGGGACCCTTCAGTCCGCAGGCTGCTGCTCTATCCACCGAGCCAAACTGGTTTCGGCAGAAATTTTCATTTAACAATGTATCTTTCTTGATGTCATTTTCACTTACATCTTTTTAATTACTCTGAAACACGCCCCCCTCCCCCCCCGCCCCACACACACACATACACACTTTTTCTCTGCATATTGGTGTATTTCTTTTTTTCCCATATTGGTGGATTTCAAATGCACAACAGCACTGAACTTAGATACCACGTGCATTAAAAACTTATTTGAATTAAATAAATTCAATAATCTGCCAGTGCACCTGGCAGATTATTCTTAGAGGAACATTCAGCAACACTCACTCATGAGCATCTGCTCTGCACAAGGCACCCTGCGGATTCAGCAAGGAAATCTTTTCTTAAGGTTTCTTTCTTTCTTTTTAAATAATAGATTTGTCTGCTCTGGAAGTTGGCTATTTTCACAAATTGTGCAAAAAATGAAACTTTATTGTTATATAAGAAACTTAATTTCCATCTGAAGATTTTATTTTGCCTAGCGGAGAAAATGTGTTCTTTGTTTGTTCAGGATGAACTCTCTCAAGTCAGGACAATGCTCAGATAATTCAAGATTTCTCATTTCTTGCCTCTTTATCTGAATTCTGAGTATATACCCAGAGTCAAGGCAGTGGGAGGCCAGGGCACTGGCTGCTGGGAAGTTATCTCTCCAGGAAGGTAGCTCCTGCGCTGTCCTTGGTCCTTTGTGGTCTCCAGCTGCATCTATTGTGTCCTCCCTGGTTGCCTATCTCTTGCATGCATTTTATTGCTTGGTAAGGCTGCCCTTAGCCTTCTCATAGACAACCCGAGCATGTATTTCTACTCAGTGGAACCAGCCTGACAGTGGGGTGTGGCAGAACTCTAGACCTGGCTGCTTTCCTGGGCCCACATGGTCTGAGGCACTGATCTTGCCCGCCTTTGTCTTCCAAGAATACTTGGGGGACACCCTGTTGCTTCATCTCCTACCCCTGGTTTCAGGCTAGGAGTGATGGGTTAGGGATTAGGCCACTTCTCAGGGACACCCACTGTAGTCTAACTATCTTGCATGCTCTTCAACTCTCTCTTTCCCCTGACCTGGCTCTCTTATATCCTCAGGGCGTAGAAAAACAAACGTTCCTATTGATCATGTACTCTCCAACTCCTTTCTGTTTTAAACCTGGGATGTAGCTGTGAAGCTTTTGATTCTTTTATTCCCTGAGGCAATGGCTACCACCTTGTCTAGTTGCAAGAAGAAAAGGTTGAAGGGCAAAAGTTTCAGAAAGCCTATTTGTTGGTATACTTAGGTGTTACCCAGCTAAACTGGCTTTTCCTAGGGCCCACCAAGCCTACTCACTATTTTAATACAGTAGTCCCCCCTTATCCTCAGTTTCAGTTAACTGCAGTTAACCATGGTCCAAAATTATTAAATGGGAAATTCCAGAAATAAAGGATTCATAAATTTTAAATTGTGCATGCTCTGAGTAGCATGATGAAATCTCCCATGACCTACTCCATCCCATCTGGGACATGAATCATCCCTTCAGCAGTATTTCCATGCTGACTGTGCTCCCCACCAGTTATCACTTAGTAGGCATCTTGGTTGTCAGATTGACTGTGGGGGTTTCACCATGCTTGTGTGCAAGTCACCCTTATAATAGGCTAACACTACGTCACAATGTCTGCATCATTCTCCTCACTTCACATCTTGCCACGTAGGCATTTTATCATCTCATATCATCTCAAGAAGAAGGTGGGTACAGCACAGTAAGATATTTTGAGTAAGAAAGAGACACCACATTCACATAACTTTTATTACAGTCTGTTTCTACAATTGTTCTATTTTAGTATCAATTGTTAATTTCTTACTGTGCATTATTTAAAAATTAAACTTTATCATAGGTATGTGTATGTAGGAAAAACATAGTATACATAGGGTTTGGTGCTATCGACGTTTTACGAAACCTGCTGGGAGTCTTGGAACATGTTCCCTGTGGATATGGGGTCTAGTGAATTTTCATTTTAGTTTCCCACCTTTTCTTATGTGTCTCTCTGCTTTGCAAGGTCCAAATATCTGAAGGTCTAAAGTTCTACCTGTTTTATGACACTTTCCATAGGATGTGTAGGGTGATTACTGATTTCCTTTCCAAAGAGCCCAATAACCCGAGCAAATAAACCACTCCCTCCCTCCTCAAGCCCAGTAATCATTTCTGGAGAACAGGATTGCTGTACATTATAGTGGAAGGAGTTAGCAGTTTTCTCAGTTGGTATGAAATACTAGCCAGCATAGTTTTAATGACAGAACTTGATCTTCCTCAGTTATGGTTATAGGAGAGAAAGATAATCTGAAGATGATTCACTGATGAATGAGATGAGGTTGGATTGTAATACTCAGAAAGGGGTTGGGGGCATGTGGAGGTTGGGACAGATGACAGGGGAAGGTTGGCGGGGGTAAGGGAGGGTGGGCCTTGATTTGTGCTGATTTTTGAATGCTCTGTAAACTTTGTGCAGGATTTTTACTTGGCTCAGAATTTCCTTTGATTGTCATTATGGACACTAGCATTTGCTTTATTAAGGCTACAACAGCATGTAACATTGAAGACAATATGCTTTACCTGGACCCAGAAAAAGAGTGCCTGGTAATTTATTATTTCATACCTAGGTGGATGTTCAGGCCATGCAGATAACAAAACAAAAGCAGTAAACCAAGGCACAAATGGTGGGTTAGATGACCCATAAAGGTCAGGTTTTCTTCAGACAGATTCTGATTAAGCAATAAGGTTGTGGTAGAGTCAGCATTTAGTGGTTTGAATCTTATCAAGAAAGGTCCACAGTGTGATTCAGGGTGTGGCTACTTCACAGAGTGGTCCTAACAGAGTGGCTAATAGAGGCACACAATGGTAACTTGACAAGTATTTGGGTCTTAAGTAGTGCTCTGTGTTGAGGTCCTCTCTCCCCACCTACTCACACAGCCCACATTTGGATTTTATCACATGACAGACATTGGAGCACTCATTTAATTTTATTTGGGGGCTGGTATCGCCATCTTACTCAAACTTGAGATCACAGATAGGTGACATCATGTGCTTCTCCTCCTGGGTGATCTGCCTGGAGAGGAAAATCATGTCACTAGAGTAGTCACAGAATGTACTTCTCTGCCCCACTCCCCTCTAATTTTGAGGCTCCCAAGGGCTGCCTTATATGTTCTGCAAACCTGGCTGCTAGGAGACCACCTCTTTCCCCCTCTTGGTTGGGCTTGCTCTAGGAAGATCTCTGGAAGATCTCAGCAGATGAGGCCCCAAACTAACAGCTATGCTGCAGGGGCTGCTGTCCCTGCTGAATGCTCCCAGAGTTGCTGCAGCCTTGTCCACTCTGCCACTCCTTTGCTGTTTACCTGTGCCCTCATCCTGCAGCTCCTACTGGAATCTTTGAGAACTCAGGTGGCCTCCTCCTTCTCTTATCTGATAATGAGCATCCACTGTGCTTGCACTAGCATGTCTCACGTAAGGATGCATCTTTTCCCAGGAGTTTCTACACATCCCACTGAATCTCTGGCTGTTGCTCAATGTAACCAATCCTTAAACTCAAGCTAGAACCTTTGGATATCAAAACACTTGCAGTCATGCAATCCTGTTGCCATATTTTTATAATTCAGTGGGTTCCAGAAGCACTTTTCTGATCTATGGTCTCATTGGGCACGTCCCTTGCAGAACTCTTACCTGCTTATCCTTTAAACCCAACTCCAAGCCTCTCCTCAGCCCTGAGAGGCTTGCTGGACTTTAGCATTGCCTTGTTACTTTAAGCTTAGCTGCTCCCTAAGCCTGATGATGAAGGTTTAGTTATTTGTCTGCTTTAGTCTTCCTATGTGTCAATGGGGTTAATTTCAGTCTGCCCTATATGTAGGGTGTGGTTGGAGAACTGAATCTTGAAATTAGATTGCTTTGATCTGAATCCTATGTCTAACAAGTTATTAGCTTTTTGGGAGCTCATCCAACCCCTCTAAGCCTCAGTTTTATCACCTGTAAGATGGCTTAATAGGATAATGAGAACCTCATGGGTTATTGTAAACATTCACTGAAGTAATATATGCAAAGCACATTGCACAGTGCTAGGTAAATTGTAGATTTCAAAAAAGTTAATTATAAATAACTGATTATGATACTGAATATGATTCAGGGTTGCTGTTCAGAAAATTCTGATCTTTGTGTTCTGCTGACTGCAAATGTTTTATTATTATTGCATTTTTAAATTATGAGGTGATTTACGAGGGAAAAACATGGCATCTGTGCAGAGGAGTGAAGCTTACAAATCTAGAGTAAGAAAAAAAAACAGTTTAATTTTTTTGAACCTCTTCAATAACTGTCTCTTGTGTGGGTAATGTAATTACCAGTGGAAAAATGAGTAAAAACTCATACTCAATAAATTATATTTTCATTGAATTTTTTTGCTTATTTACTAAGGGGGTAGGGTTTTGAATTTTTGAAACACCTTTTTGCCACTTTATTTTTTAAGCTCTAAGACATGACATAGTATACATTTTAATGTATTCATTCACGTCCAGTTTCAATAAAACTGGGTGGGAATTGATACCCCATAATTCAAGTGCCAGGGTGTCTTATTACAATTATAAAATTTTATTATAAAATGTTTTTTAATATTTATATTGTTAATTAAATGACAATGAATCCTCATAAATTCTGAACAGAGAATTATGGTCCATTAGTCTCTGCTCAGACTTCTTATTAGCCAATCAGAATATTTGATATCTTCTCACACAGTCAGATAGTTGATGTTAAAGCTTGCTGATGATGCTGGTTCCTCTGGAGTTCCTGAAACAAGAAAGTGCTCAAAGAAGTTTACAGCTATACTGAGGATATTTCAAGGTAGTAATTTTCTTGGGGGCACTTTTAAAGAACTTTGTGATAATTAAAAAAAACACCCCTCCTTTTGACCTTTGGTTTCTATGCAAGGGAAGGGCATGTATAGTAACTATAAAAACAGCATAAGGATTTCTGTCCTCCATACATACATGCACACACTTTTGGTCACTAGTGCTGTTGTGATTGGACATCAAATGATGCAATGACTATCCAAGCAGTAATCAAAAGGTAGGGAGCCAAGAAACCCTAAGAGAATGATCTAGACCTGCACTGTCCAACAAAGTAGCCACTAGCCACATGTGGCTATTAAGCACTGAAAATAGGGGTATTGTGACTGAGAAAACAAATTTTAAAAAATTTAACTTTTAATTAATTGAGATTTAAATTTAAATAGC
Organism: Plecotus auritus; assembly: GCF_963455305.1. NCBI lineage: Eukaryota > Metazoa > Chordata > Mammalia > Chiroptera > Vespertilionidae > Plecotus > Plecotus auritus. Next base: position 44,363,179 of record NC_137776.1, read on the forward strand.
AGGTGAGTTAAAAATATTCAGTTTCTCAGTCACACTAGTTATATTTCAATTGGGCCATGGTCACATGTAGCTAGTGGCTATAGATTGAGCAGTGCAGATATAGAACATTGCTATCATCACAGGAAGGAAGTTCTATTAGACAGCACTAATCTTTGGAGTCGAGGGGGACGTTAAGAAGATATGAGTCTTCCCTCTTTTTGTTTTGCCTTATTCTATGTCCCGACATTCTCAACACTGGAGAAATGGGGAATTCAGAAGGGGAGAGGGGGAGTGAGAATGTAAATCTTAGAAATGAGCTTTGTGGTGGACAGGGCCATAGCTAAGGCACTGGGAGAAAACGCTCCCATGGCAAGAGGGCTGCATATCTCCCAGGTGCCTGCATGTGCTGGTGTCGGGGTGTGAAGTCAGTGAAGGACTGCAGCAGTAGCTGTGTTAAAAAAGAAAAATGCTGTCGAAAATAACAGGCAGAGGTGCAAACCTTTTCATCTTTCTCTCCAATACTATTCTTTGCCCGGGACCCAAACATCATCTTATTTGCATTTCTTCTTTAACTTTAATGTTTATCTCAATCACCTGGGAATCTTGTTAAAATGCAGATTCTTACTCAGTAGGTCTGCATTGCAGTCTGTATTCCCACAATCAACCAGATATTCAAATGGTTAAGCACCATATTTTAGGTTGCAAGGATCCAGAAGGTCTAGAAAGCATTTGCACTTGAGACCTTCTGTATAAACACTGTTCCAATTACTGGTTTAAACATAGAAAGTTACACCTCTCCAGAAATCAATATGCCTTTAGTTTCAAACTCAGACTAGGGAAGTTTGTCTGGGAGTAGGTGGTAGAGGGAGCCTGTTGTTTTTGGAGAAATTAGGCTCATTACTTGGAATCCCAAGACTGGTATAAATATCTTCCCATGTTTTCATACAGAAGTAGATATTTAAAAATTGAGGAGCATTGTCCTACAGAAAAAAATCCATCAAATTTCTTACATAAATAAAAAACATGTTACATGTTTTGTTTTAGTATTGTTGTGACTATTTCTGTAATACTAAACCTTTAAACAGAAAGCAGTTTCTATCCGATACTGTGATGTAGAGCTAGTTGAAGAAAGAATCGATTGTAAGTAGAGGCCAGCTATTGATCAGAAAGGGGAATGGGAAACTGGAACATTTCTCAAATAGAGAAAAATTCCAAATTAGAAGCCAGAAGGCAGGGAAATTACTGTTTGGAACAATACAATCAGGAATTTTCATAATATGAAATGCACTATGGGACTTTTCTGCTTCTGACAAAGATGGAGAAGCTGGGAATAGCTAAGGAGCTGAGGATCCAGAAGGAATGAGGCATCAGTTCCTTGGTTAGGTCCTGCAGGGCAAGCCGGATTGGCAGAGTAAGTGCAGCTGCTTGAGCCACCCTGAGTGTAAAGTGTCATTCTGAGACTATGCCAGGAAGATAGAGACCCAAAACGAAAAGTACCTGCTCTGTTATATCTGCTCCTATCTAGAGGAGAACCAAGACCAGGTGGAGTAGAAACTTAATGCTCCAGGCATCCACATAAAGTTCATGCTTTGCTTAGTAGTTTCTTATTTATTTAGTTGTTAATTTTCACCCAAGGATATTTTTTCTATTGACTTTTAGAGAGAATGGAAGAGAGGGAGGGAGAAGGAGAGAGAGAAGGGAGAGATAAGGAGAGACAGGGGAGAGAAACATCGATGTGAGAGACACATCAATTGGTTGCTTCCTACAATGATCCGACTGTGGCTAGGGACTGAACCTGCAACCCAGGTATGTGTCCTTAACACTAACCACCAAACAATGCAGACCAGAGCTGCTTAGATGCTTTTTAAATAAAAAGAGGTCAATGTTTATGGAAACATGAAAATCAAGAGGAAAAGCATGCCATCTAGATTTACCATTTATTCATGCTCAATGGAAGCTGAGTTGCTAATTTTTTATTTGTTGTTTAACAAATAAAAACCCTTGTCTACATGGTGGCAATGACCTGAAATTGCAGGACATGTCAGGTAAGAAAGTGTCTGATGAGTGCTAATCATAAAATCAAAAACGAACCAAAACCCAAGAAGTCCTTATGTTTGAATAGTAATGGCAAACAACTCAAAGATGATAACACTGAAGTAAAGTAATGCATGGTTAAAATACTAGTCTGGTGTGACAGAGAGAGGACTCCACTGGCAATTAGGAGACCTATTGCCAAGCATAAAAGAAAATAAACTCAAGATTGAAGAGAGTTGACATAATATACAATGGATGAAACATATGGCTTTATATCTTCACAGGCCTTATCACTCCATTTACTCTCCATATTTGGGACCCACTTACCATTTGAGTCTGCACGATGCTAAGATAACTAAACTTTTCAAGAGGAGTTAAGGGAGCTTCTGCAGCCACTGCTGGGCTTGCTTTTGCATGAAGTCCTTTTCCTTTTCCTCTTCTCCTTCCTCTTTCTTCCTTAGGAAATTGAGTATCTCTGTCATCTCTTAAAAAGAAAGATATTTTTATTGATTTCAGAGAGGAAGGGAGAGGAAGAGAGAGATAGAAACATCAATGATAAGAGAGAATCATTGACTGGCTGCCTCCTGCACGTCCCGCACTGGGATCAAGCTGGGCATGTGCCCTGACCAAGAATCTAACTGTGACCTCCTGTTTCATAGGTCGATGCTCAACCACTGAGCAACACCAGCAGGGCTCTGTCATCTCTTTTGAGTCCCTCCTTTATGCTTCCTCAGTATACTTATTTGTTTTCAATTCTTTATAGGTGACAAAGTATGTCCAACCTTTGCAGATGTTTCCTCTTCCTTTTTCTTTTCCCCTCCACCTTTCTCAGTATTTTCTTTTCCACTTTCAGATCTCAACTTAAGTGTTACTTCTTCCGAAAGCTTTCTCTGACATCACAGGTTAAAACAGGATCTGGTGCCCCATGCCACATTGTTTTCCAAAGTCATACATTTATCACACATTCATTTTGCGATCTGTTTTATCAAATGTATTATAAGCTCTTTTTAAGCAAAGAGAGGATATTTCATTTCTGTATCTCTATCATCAGGCACAGTGCCTACACATAATAGATATTTAATGAATATCTGTTGAATGAAGGTAACACTTTAGTTTTAATATGTCAAATATTCTACAACTTTAATTATTGGCAAAATAGTGGTTGATTGCAAGTTATTGAGCATCAAGATCCTTATGAAAATTCTTTGCAAAATAAAAAAGATTTTCAAAGTAGGGTTAAACTAGTTCCATAAAAAAAGATTGGAACTATTTCCACTACTCCAGACTATGAGCAGAAAAGTGCCAGACATTCCCCAGGCCCCTGGGCAAGTGTTCACACACCTCGAGGGCAACCCTACCCTTCTTCAAAGCACAGCCATCCAGTTAGAATAATGTAGCAGTTAGCAGATGAAAACCATGCTTTATTAAAAAAAAAAAAAAAAAAAAAAAAAAAAAGGACGTGAAAGGTAAAGCAAGCTAGCCAGTTCTTTATAATTGCTTACTGTTTCCCTATTGCATTTTTAAAATGTTAAGTTTCAAGGGGCAGCTTTTTAATTTGGTTTAATTTTCGGAGGCAGCACTGCAAATAAACGTCACTCAGAGGACCCAGATTCCTGCCAGCTCCTGATGATGCGAAGGAGCCATGTGCAAGTGTCTGAGTTCAAATTGAACTTAAGGCCATTGTAAAACCAAAATCAGGCAGAGCTGAGCTGCACCATGAGCAAAAGCTGTTCTGTTTCCCCAGCGGGGGGTCGCTGTGTACACAGCACGTGGGAAGAAATGAGAATACCTGCCGTGGAGATTTGAGAGGGAAATTGATTGCGCACATTTAAATAGATGGGGCTAAGATTTTCTCCTGACAGTAAAAGCCCAGAATTGTAAGATGAGGAATTTAAGAACAAATGCTTTGAGATGGACACTGAGAAGAAGTGTGAACTCTCTTTTATCCTCCAAATCTGCACATCTTGGACTCAAGCCAGGAAGCTTCTCAAACCGCTGGAACACTGTAAATTTGGGGCAGAGAGTGTGCTGAGTCCCTGCTGTGTGGCCTGGGAACCCTGCTTGCTGTTCACTGTGGAGACCACCTCTTCCAGAGGGAACTCATCTGGAAGGCTGTGGAATCTTGGCTCTGGCCCCATTCATTTATTGGTTGGAGGGAGAAGGTGATGGAAAATGTGCCTTGGAAAAACACAGATGGGTTTGTGAACCAGCAACCTTGTGCTTAACCCTTGATGGCCTAAGGGAGTGCATCTCCCAGTGTGGTCCTGGAACTAGCAGCATCAGCAACAGCCTAGGAACTTGTGAGAAATGAACATTCTCATGAGGGGGTTGACCGCAGACAGACTCAATCAGAAACTCTGGAGGTGGGGCCCAGCACTCTGGGTTTTAGGAAGCCCTCCAGGTGGTTTTGGGCACATTAAAACTTGAAAACTCCTTGCCTAAGATGCTCATAGAAGATGAGGACGATTGTTGACCAAAAAGAATAAAATTATGTCTCAGAATCAAGCTATTCCTCATACTCATAAAGGAAGGGAAAGAGCTGATAGTCACCAATATTTTGAGAAGGTGTGTCAATGTCAGCATCGTTAGTATCAGTTAATATTACGAAGGTCAATGTAATAGTTAGATATTGCCATGAAATTGTTGCATAACAAACAAACATAACACCTCAGGTGCATACCAGTAGACATTTTTCTCCTGCATCTGCAGGGTTCAGTTAATCTCTACTGGGCTCCCTCTTGTGTCTGACGGCTGGTTGATCAAGTTTGGGCTTGTTTGGGGGTGCCGTGGCTTGCTCCACATGTCTCTTATCCTTCTCCTGAGAACAACAGGTAACACAGGCATGTGCTTGCCATGGCAATGGCAGAAGTAGGAAATGACAAGCAGAAACAGGAAAGCTTCTTGAGGTTCAGGCTTAGTACTGACATATCTGTCAATTCTATCTCATTCTGGCCAAAGCATGTGTCCAAGACCAGATTGAAGGGGTGAAGAAGTAGAGTTGCCTATTTAGAGAGAGGAACTGCAAAGTCACAGGACAAAGGGCATGGATACAGGTAGAGGTAAAGGACTGAGGCCATTCATGCAATCAACCACAATCAACAGTGAATAAGCTTCTCTTTGTGTTTATAAGCTATACTTGCCCAGTGGGGGAAAAATATATATATATTTTACTCCAAAAAGCATACTGATTTTTATTGATTTCAGTTGGGTTAACTGCATGATTGAAAGAAGGTCTGTGGGTAAAATGCCATCGAACAGCATTGTATGCTACAGAGAAATTATCCGCGAAAGGAAGAATAAATGAATGCGGCAAGCTGCATGCTATCTAATTTTAAGGAATTGCCACAGCCACCCTGGCCTTCAGCAACCTCCACCCTGATCAGGCAGCAGCCATCAACACTGCGGCAAGACCCTCCACTAGCGAGAAGATTACGACTCTCTGAAGGCTCAGATTATGGTTAGCATTTTTTAGCAATAAAGTATTTTTAAATTAAGGTACGTACATTAAAAAAACCATAATGCAATTTCACACTTAATAGACTACAATATAGTGTAAACATAACTTTAGAAAAACCTTTTTTAATTGGATTTATTGGGGTGACATTGGTTAATAAAATTATATTGGTTTCAGGAGTACAATTCTATCATACGTCATCTGTACATTGTATTGTGTGTTCACCACACCAAGTCAAGGGTCCTTTCATCACCATTTATCTCCCTTTACCTTCTCCTACCTTCCCCCACCTCCCTTAAATATAACTTTTATATGCACTGGGAAACCAGAAAATTTGTGTGACTCGTTTTATTGTGATACTTGCTTTATTGCAGTGGTCTGGAACTGAACTTGTGATATCTCTGAGGTATGCCTGAGGTTAAGCCACTTTGTTTTTCAATAATATATCAAATCTACTTCTTAAAGACAAACCGAGGGATAAGGCCTTCTTCTCTACCTCAGACTTCATTCTTAAGTAAACTCTTAGCATTCTATATCTACAGGGGTCATCTGATGTATACCTCTATTTCAAATAGAATTCTTAAGCTAGATCCCGCCACAGATTTTTGGGTTGGTTTAGTGACTGTGTTAATCCTGCATTCCTAATTAGCTGCTGACATGGATGCACGAGGGGAGAGGGTGGCTTGCCGGCCATTTCTAGATGTTATCACACATTGAGTAGAGATTCAATCAAGGAGAACATCTGGCAACATGCTTTGAGCGCCCAGAGATAGGGAGATCCCTGCCTTTCCTCCTGTTGGTTTCTTTAAAATGTAGATCCAATAGAAGAGATAGTAGATAGCTATAGTTTAATTTCTGAAGATGAGCATTTCTCCATGTTGACCTAACATACAATTGCCTTTTCATTTTTCACATGTAATAGGAATGAAATGATTTTTTCTCATTGCTCTGCATCTTAGAGTTGTTTATGATCTAAAAGAAACCTCAGATAATTTTTAAAAATCCTCTTATTTTCCTGGGGAAGGGACAGGCACCTAAAGCTGTGATATAACCTGCTCAGTGTCACCCAGTTGACTGGGGAACGCCAACCACAGATGTTCAGCTTTCTCATTACATTGCATCTTTCTTTTGGGAAGGGAGTAGTTATGAGTAGATGGATCAAGTACAAAATAGGGAGCAGGGTATTATGATCTGTGGACATTAATGGAATTAAATTTTCCTATTTGTGAATTGCAGATAAAAATTCTTGTAAGGTGCTTAGAGTGTTTGAGTCAGAAACAAGTTCTTTTCTTTTAAAAATTAGCAATTATCATTAAGTGATTTGGAAAAAAGCACCGCTGGCCAATCATTTGAAAGAAATTCATGTGGTTAACAGTGAAATCTAGTACTGGGATGGACTAGAGCGAGGGATGGAGTTCAATGTCTTTTTCAACATCTGGAGTTATCTGTTTGATTAGAAGTTTATTTTTAAAAAGTCCTACAGGGAGTAGAGGAGTCAGGACTGCTCCAACACCCACAGCTGGGTGCTCTCAGGGTACTCCTCACCCCTTGAAATAGGTGTTGCCAGAAGCCTATGCTTTGCCTGGAATCCATCCCTTCTTCCCTTTCTTTTTCATGATGCTGAAGCCAAGGATAAAAAGATAAAGGATTGCATAGCTGGCACATGAACGCTTCCCCACTGTGTGCTGCTTTTGTGGGGAGGAAGTAGCAGCCACCAACTGCTGTTTTATTAATAATGAGGCATTCACATAAATTCCATGCAAAATTGATTTTTGACTGTTATATAAGAATCAAATACCAGGCTTTAAAAAGTAATTGAGAAATCTATTTGTAATTTACTTTGCCTATAAGAACCTGCTGTCTTGCCATAAACAATTTTACAGTATTTTCCTCCCTGTTAAACAGCTATTTTTACACATCTGTTTGGCCTCTCTTGGTTGACATGCATTCAGGAGGTGTAATGAATACAGGTTTGAAACAACATGTGGCCACAATTTCTTTTAGTTTCATCTTCAAGGGGATCTTTTGCAAGTTGTGATATCATTTTCATCACAGTACAGGCGAAGTATGTTAATGGCTAATTATCTGACATGCGGTGTTGATAGATGAATCATAAATATGCTTTGTGGCAATAGGCAAGCATGATGAAATAGCCAAGCACTGCCAAAAAAAAAAAAAAATCTCAAAAAAAAAAAATGACAAACCAAAACAATCTGTTTCTCACTTGTCTTTTAATGCCTATATTGGCTATGGTCCAATGACAGTCTCCTGTAATGAAGATTTTTCTCTGGAAACCTATTTAATACCCAGTAGTTTTGTATATATTAAAGTTTTGTATATATTAAGGTGTAATTTATTCATTCCTAATTTTTCTTGAGATGGAGATTAGAGGGACAAAAAAAAGAAAAAAGAAAAGAAAGAGAAACAGGTAGCATAAAAAAAAGTCAATCTTTTACATATTTTATGTAACTTGCAGATGGGAATATAATTTTGTTCTTACGATAGAAAATTCTTTTCTTTTTAAGGGATTCTGAGACCCTTGTAATTAAAAAAAAATTTCACCCCAGTTTTGTTGAGGCACACTTTATATCAGATAAAATTCTACATGTACATGTTAATGAATTTTGGTAATTGTACACAGTTGTGTAGCCATTTCTATGATCAAGATAGGACATGTCCATCAACCTAAAAAATTCCCATGGGCCCTTTTACAGTCAATCCACTCCCCCAACTGCTGGCCCCAAGACAACCGCTGATTTACTTTGTCCCTATAGTTTTGCCTTTTCTAAAACTTTATATAAATGGAGTACTAGTATGTAGTCCTTAGCTTGTTTTCACTTATCAGAGTATTTTTGGGATTCACCCATATTATTGAGTATATGTATTAGTATTTTGTTTCCTTTAGTGCTGAGTTGTATCCCATGGTATGGATATACCACAATCTGTTTATCCACTTGGGTTGTTTGCAGTTTTTGACTATTATGAATAATGCTGCTGTCAATATGTACAAGTTTTTGTGTAGACATGCATGTTTATTTCCCTTGGGTAAAAATCTGGGAATGAGACTGCTGGGTTATACAGGATATATGTGTTTAATCTTACATAAAACTGTACTATTTTATACTTTCAACAGGCAAAGGATAAGAGTTCCTGTTGCCTCACCATCTCACCAATACTTGGTATTGCCAAGTATGTGGTAAATAACTCAAGTGGCTTTAATTGGCATTTCTTGCATAATTTGTAATGTTGAGAAGCTTTTCATGTACTTATCAACATTGTATACCTTCCTTTGTAAAATGTCTGTTGCAGTCTTTTACCCATTTTTATTCAAATGTTTCCTTGTTACTGACTTTTAAGAATTCCTTATATATTCTGGATACAAGCCTCTTATTATATGTCTTGCATATATATTATCACAGTATTTCACTTGCCCCTCCCCCCCCGAATTGTTGAGATATAAAGTGTGAGATATAATGTATACATTTAAGGTCCACATCATAATGACTTATATATTGTGAAATGATGCCTTTTTTCTTTTTAACTCTTATTTAAGAGCAAAACATTTAATTTTGAAGAGGTCAATTTAATAAATATTTTCCTTTATGATTTGTGCTTTTGTGCTTTTCCTAACTGGATTACACAAGCATTTTCTTTTATATATTTTATTCAGAAATTCAATACTGTTAGTTTTTATGCTTAAACCTATTATCTCTTTTGATTTAATTTTTGTATGTATTGTAAATAAGAATAAAGGTTAAGTTTTTCCCCCTGAAGAGATCCAGTTGTTTCAGCACCATTTTGCTGATTTTCCCATTTAATTATCTTGGAATCTTTGTAGAAAATCAATTGGCCATATAAGTTTGGTTCTATTTCTGGACTCTACTCTGTTCCATTAATCTGCAAGCCTATCTCTACTATCTTGATTATAATAGCTTTATTGTAAGTCTTGGAGTCAGGCAGGTAGTTCCTCCAACCTTATTATTCTTTTTCAAAATTGTTTTGGATGGTCTAGACCCTTTGCATTTCCATACACATTTTAGCTTTTGTTGTCAATTTCTTCAAAAAAGACTGCTAGAATTTTAATTAACACTGCATTGAATTTATAAATCAATTTGGGAAGAAAATATTAAATATACTTCAAACTATTATTAAAATCATAATAAATACAATAGATACACTAAAATGTGATGTGGCCATTTTTAATACACTGGAGAAAATTAACATGTCAATTTGTGCTAGCAGGTTAACAAGTCTTTTTGCAGACAGAATAGAATACAATTTTTACTGTCATCTGTTTGATCAAGGTATGACTGAAATCACAAACCACTATAAGAAAACTGTTAAAACCACTATTAAAAGGCATTTGCACCTACCGAGTCATGATTTTTAAAAATTCTATGCAATCTAAATAAATACAGCATGAAGTAAGAGGCAGAAGCTAGAATGCCTATTGCCGCTGTGTTTATCAAGGTAGCTTTAGTATTTTAGTAATTGACTTTTTAGTAAGCATCTATACTAATAAAAAAGTAATATGCTAATTAGACTGGACATCTTCCAGACAACACCGACAAAGCTGGGCCCGGGTGAAGCTGCCTGTGGTCCCTGGTACCTGTGGCTGCAGCTGAGGCCGGCCTGGGCGAAGCTGCCCATGGTCCTGGGTGCCTGCAGCCAGCCAGAAGAAGGGAAGCCTGGGTCCTAGGTACAGGGGCCAAGGCAGAGGTGGTTAGGGGCGATCAGGCCAGCAGGGGAGCAGTTATGGAAGATCAGGCTGGCAGGGGAGCAGTTAGGGGCGATCAGGCAGGCAGGCAGAGGTGGTTGGGGTGATCAGGCAGACAGGCAGGCAAGTGGTTAGGAGCCAGTGGTCCTGGATTGCGAGAGGGATGTCTGACTGCTGGTAGCCTAAACCAGCAGTCGGACATCCCCTGAGGGGTCCCAGTTTGGAGAGGCTCCAGGCTAGGCTGAGGGACCCTCCACCCCCATGTATGAATTTTGTTCACCAGGCCTCTAGTATTATTAGTATATTTAGAATTGAATGTTCACAAATTGATATTAATAAAAACTTTTTCAAAATGTTTTATATTTTCAATTGCAGGTAAGATTTCAGTTGAAATTCTAATAGAGAGTTAGAATAGAGGTACTGCATTTTAATGGAAAGAAAATAGATTAGGAACAACAGGGACCTGAGTTTAAATGACAGTTTTTTCCCTAAGTAACCTGGGCACATATTTCTGAGTCTAGTTTGCCCATCTGTAAAATGGCGATAATAATGTTTACCTCACAGGTGTTTGCAACTAAATATATACAAAACACTTGGCAGGTACATAGCCAATATATATGAAGTAATGATGTTATTAAAAGTGGGGGCAAAATGTAGGTACTTAGCCATTTTCATATTGTTAAAAAATTTCCTTATACTTTTTAACTTAAAAATAAAGCTTAAATGAATACCTTTATACATAATTCTCTGCATAAATGATTATTAGGATAAATTCCTAGCATAAGAATGCATATGTGAGAAAGTTATGGGCATCTTGAGGTTTTTGGTATATGGACTCAACTTGCTTTCTAAAAAGATTGTATACATTTGTGCTTCTACTATTTTTCCACATCTTCACTAATTCAAAATATTGTTTTTAATAAAGAAATGTGCTAATTTTAAGCCCAAATTATGGCTTTGGTTTTCTAGAAATAATTTACCTGATATGGAGAGATGGGACACTTTAAAAATGCTTGTTAACAATTTGTGTATCTCTTTCTGTCATTTTCCATTTTATGCCCTTTGACCATTTATCTACAGAGGTGTACTAATCAGGATTCTTGGTTGCAAATGATGGGAACAAACTCCACTTAAGTAGAAAAGACTTGGTTGCTAAGGGTGTTCTGTACGGTACAGAACTGAGGGGACAGCTGAGAACCAGACGTGAGCAGGAGCCAAGGCACACAAGTCATAGCTGACATTAGACCACAGGAGCAGTGACGACACCATAGCTTCCACCGTAACTGCGGGATAGTGGTTTGTACCATGACTGGCTTGACAATGACTCCCCAGGCTTCTGATTTTCACCACAGCATCTGTGAATAACCTTTAGGATTCTATGACTTTTACCCTCAAAGAGGGGAGGCTCCGGTGGGAGCATATGATTGCCTATTTTACGTCACCTGGCCTCACGCCATGAGCCAGTGAGCAAGGATGGCCACTGTGTCCATCAGGGGATTTCCTTCAGAGGGGTGAGGTGTTGCACGTGGGCACCTAACTAACAGAAATCCACTACATGGGGATTTATCCAACGGTATTAGCTCCTTACAAACAACGTATATTGACATATTGTCTGTCACATTTCAAAAAAAAAACACAACTATTTTACTCGCTTGTTTGCTTTTATATCTTATTTATATTTCTTTATTAAAGAGATAAGCTTAATTTTCATTTAGTAAAATCCATTGACTTTTCACTTTTTGATTTTACTATTTTGATATATTTATGTCTGGAAAATCTCTCCCAACTCCTACATCATATATTCATCTACTTTCAAAGGTTTTTATAATTTAATTTAAAAAATATATTGTTATATTGATTTCAGAGAGGAAGGGACAGGGATAGAGAGCTAGAAACATCAATGATGAAGGAGAATCATTGATCGACTGCCTCCCACACACTCCACACTGGGGATTGAGCCCACAACCTGGGCTCAATTCCCTGACTGGGAATCAAACTGCAACCTCCTGGTTCATAGGCCAACACTCAACCACTGAGCCATGCCAGCCAGGCTGATTTAATTTTTTGAATTTTACTTTTGCACCTTTAAACTGCTTGCATGTGTTTGTGTGTGTGTGTGTGTGTGTGTGTGTGTGTGTGTAGTGTGTTCATGTGCATGTCCCCCTCTCTGTCCCACATAGTTATCCTACTGCATTGACTATATGATCCTCTCCTCATGGTTTGTGCTGGGACTCTTATGACATACTACTAATTTGCCAACCAGTTCTCTTTTGAGTAGTTGCCCTGACTCTTTTTATGAAAAAGGCTACTGCTGAGGGGTTGGATGTAGAGGAAAATAACATTCCTATGTAGTAGAATGGCTGTCTGATTGAATGAGCCAGGTGGCAGACAGTGGGGAGGATATAATGGGCCTTTCTAACTTTGGACAGGTGGGCTTCCTCTAGGTCTGGTGGCAAGCACAGGTGGGCTACTAATTGCCTTCAAAATCCAGGTTCATTGACCTTATAGTTAGTGGTAGGGAGTCAATCTTAATATTTGGTGGCAATGTAACTGTTTCTGTGTGTGTGTGTGTGTGTGTGTGTGTTTTAATGGAAGAGGCTATATTAGGGTTATTAGCCAGATGCCATTTTAAACTGGAACACTTTGGGGCCTTTTTATTTTAAAAATTAATTACCAGGTTACTTTTATCTACCAACTCATGTGGCATATGTGAGACATAAAAAAGTGAAGAGCTAGAAGGTGCCCAGTGGAATGAAGAGAGAAGACAGATTTGGGGGTTGTACTCTGTCCCTTACCTCTCCACCTCTACTCTCCCACTGTCCCCCACTAAGCCATGATTTCTCTTTGTTCTCACTCCTTGCTTCCTCTTTCTCCCAAGCCTGGATTTAAACCTTAAGCTCTTCTTCATGTCTACTTAATACAGGCATCATGTTCATTGCTTTGCTGTCTCCCTGACAACTCAGGTTTTACTCATCAAGATCCCGATAGGCCATGATTAACAGATACTCAATCCTGGCAGAAATTATGTAGCCTGGGGTGGACTTACCTTTTCCTTCCACCCTTTATGGAGGCCCAGTGTGTCAGTTCACATCTCAATTAGGAGGCGGTTACAGGTAACAGAGAAATGGCTGTGTTGCTCCCTGACCCCACTTAGCCGCACAAGTACAGCATGTTTCATGGGCAGAGGATTTAGAAATGGGCATCCTGCCTATCACACAGGTGTGCTGGCTGCTGCTGCTGTGGGGTCCACCCTGGTGGCCTGGCCCACAACCCCACTTTGTGGGAAGCTCAAAGTAGAGGCTAAGGACTGGTTTCCACCTGTTGCATGGTAGGTCAGGATGGGAAACCTAGCAACACAAATTTCACATGTTTTTGTTTTATTAGTTAAACTGAAAAATTGCTGTAACTATATAAATTAAGCAAATATGTTAAATGACCATTAAAATAAGAAAAATTCAAATTTTAGAAGTGGAGTCACCAGTTACCATTAAAATTCACTTCATATCCTAATGCTGAGGGTCTAGGGGTATTGTCATATTTCAAATATAGTAAGGGTTGAATGTACAGAGGCCTTTAGATAAATCCCATATTTAATCTCTCTTCTGTTACACTTCCATATTTTTCATTGCTGTTGCTAGGATGAATACCAGCCTCTGTGAATGTGGAATAGTTCCAAGAAATATCATAAAGGTTGTATGCTTCAACCATACTTTACCTTCTTATTGATTGTTTTGTTATACTAGGTGAAAATGCATTTGTACATTTCCTGTTTTCACCAGAGTAACTAATGTGAGAATGTCAGAATATTAAATAATTTTTACAAATTTTTTTATTTTTCATTGTCTTTAAAGAAGGGGTAAGTACACTAAATTCTAAATATTTTAAACATGGGTTACTACTTGAATAATATGTTTTATTTGTTAAAAAAAGTACCATTTATGGAAACATTGTAAACTATCCCAACACACTGGCAAATACATTAATCTTCACAGATGCCAAGATAAGTTGTCTAAATAATACCAAATTGTTTCATTCATTTTTGTATGCCCCAGTACCTTGAACATAGACATGCTAAATATTTTTTTTTATGAATGAATGACTATTTGGTATGTTATATGCTGTTTTACTTATATGGCCTCTGGCATGTAATACTTGATAACATGAGATTGAAAAAGTAAGGTGATAAAAAAAAAAGTAAGATGATCATAATTATGATTTGCAGGTACAAGAGTAAGATTAGACTATAAGAAGTTAGGAAATCACATTGTGCAAGGTAATCTATGACACATTTAGCTTTTTCATGAAAGCATGGCCTTGCCTAGATATGGGCAGGGACCATCCTGTATGGCCAATCATGCTAGCATAATTGATCAATTAACTATTTAAAACTACATTTTACATAAAGCAATGAGTTGGCTGGGTGACATTTTACATTTTTCGTTTGCTTGATCTGGTGTTATAGAAATATCCCTTTAAAATAAACACTGGGAAGCCTGAAAAATGACAGTAGGAGGCCAGGTTGCTGTGATTTCCTGAACATACTCTAGTTGTTAAAAATCCAGAGGATACAGAGTACCCCACTTTCCTCCTCCAAGCCTGTAAGATGCATGAATGCTGCCCTGTCATCCCCAAAGGGGAGAAAACAAGCTTTTTGGGTGATAAAATATAGACAACATAATTCTCAAGTCAAATAATATTTGGTGAATACCAATAGGTGATACATTTGTACAGTACGTTAGGTATTATTTATTTGTCCCTCACAGCAGCAGAAAGTTGGCAGGGACTATGGCTTTTCTGATTTTTATGAGTGAAATATTTGAGGCCCAAAGAATTTAATTGACTTCCTTAAGGTCACAAAGCTGCAAATCGATAGAGGTGAAAAACCAGATTTTAGTTTTCTCATTTCTAGTACTATATTCTTTCCTTTGCCCTGATATCATATTAATAATACTAATAAAATATGCTGTCTAACATTTATTGAGTTGGCCATAACTTATATGTTATAAGTTAATTTTATCCTCAGCACAGGTCTGTGGAGTAGATACTATCATTGTCCCCATTCTACAGATGAAGCAGCTAAGGCATAGGGTCCACTGTGGCAATGTGCCAGAGTATTGTGGGGACACTCCAGGGTGAATGACCCAAAACTTTGAATTTATAATCAAATAAAGGCGGTAGATCCTGAATATTGTCAAGGACAATAAGAACAGCTTTGAAGAATACTTTGATAGCAGAATACTTTGCTAACTGAGGAGCACATTCGGAAGGTCCAGTACTTGGAGGAAGCAGCAAATCAGCACAGGTATACTTTTCATTAGTGATGCAGTTTTGTTTATGTGAGTCTTCCCCTAAACTCTTTTGGAGTGGATGGTTCTGGAAGTAAATAAAGCCCTTTGGTAGGTCCTTTTTGTGAGGGATTGCAGACACCCTTATTAGTCACCCTGACTCCAGTCTCCTCATGTAACTCCAGAAGCTCCTTGGTGGTCATCGTTGCTCTGTGGCTCAGGGGACGATGATGTCTCAGTGCTCTCAAATCTCTGAGACCCTGCATTTCGTTTTCTGACCAAATTTACCCTTGTTTTGCAAACTTGATTGCCAACTGGAAGGGGAAAGGTGTCAGAGAGTGCGAAGTTAGAGGTTTCCCTTGCTGGGCTCAGACGAAGCCCTTAAATGGTGCAAACCTCCAAGTGAGCAGTGTTTTCACATTTGGGACTAAAGTTCTATTGGTGAACATGAACCCCCAGCTTCCTCCTTTCCTCAGCAGAACAAGCCTAAAACTTTTAGATTTGGAAGGGGCTGGAGATCTAACCCACATTGTACTTATTTTATGCATAGGGGTGGGAAAGCCCGAGACCACAGAGAAATCCAGTAATAGGTGCCATGTTACCTAGTCAGGGTATGTTAGTACTCAGAGGAAAACTCCATTATTTGACTCAGCTCAGTGTTCATGATGAATAGTGTCTCTTCAGTTATTGCTAGGATATTTGAACTTCTAAGTATAAAGCATTGTAATTATTAATTTTTCTAAGTAAGGGCTGGGCCTGGAGACCCCCTGACCCGGCCAGTGGTGATGGTGGGAACACAGGGAGCACATGTGTGATTACTGCTCACACCCCACATACCACTCTACCCTTAGTGAACCTTCCATCCATGTTGCTGAGACCTTTATGTAAATGACTTTATGGAATGTGCACATCTGACTTTATAAAATAGGTCCATTGACCACTTTGAGCTTAGTTCCTCTAGTCTTCTTTCCCATGGAAGAAACATAAAGTTACTGATTTCAGTTGTTTACCTTGTTCTACCAGGTTCCAGTCAGTGACAAAAACTCGATTGCTTTAAGGATGTCATATAGAGGAACAAAGCAAGAGTGCAATTTTATTAATGTCAGATATAAATATTTTTATGAACCTTATATGTCTGGATTCATTAGCCATTTAATGAACGTAATAACAGATGTTCAGGAAATAAGGAGCAACTGACTTTATTGGAAATTATAGTGAGCTTGGTGCCATCCAAAGTATCAAAAACATAATGTTCCTACAATCTGCCAAGAAACTAGGTATAGGGGGAAAAAGTGGCAGTGGAATAGACAGACGTGTCCTGAGCCTTGTCGCAGAGCAGATAGAAAGATCAGCTGAGGGTCACACAGGGAGTGTCTGTTGGTGAGTTAAGGGACAGCTATCCTCCAGGAGAAGGTGGGGGACTGTTAGATGGGGCTCCCCTGCCCGGGCAACCCCCACTACTGCTGGGTTCCCTCCCGGAGCCACCGGCTTGAACGTGGAGACCACGCCATCTTGAAGGGGAAAGTGGATGTTATCGGGAGCCTGAAAATCTACAACTGTGGCACCCACCGAACAGCTGCGAACCCCAGAACACTGGTCCCCAATTGGTGCAAACACGTGGATTCAGAGGAGCTCTACACTCCACCACGGAAAGGTCAGATTTCGCCTGGGATAAAGAGAGAAAGAACTACCTAACCAGACACCCGGAGAAGAGAGACCATGGGGAGACAAAGAAACAGCCCGCATATGGAAGAAAAGCAGGCATCACCAGAAAAGGAAGTAAACAAAATGGAGGCAAGTAACCTGTCAGAGAAAGAATTCAGAGAAATGGTTATAAGGTGGCTAAAAAGAATGGAAGACAAATTTGACAATATGAGCAAGAAGCAAGAGGAAATGAAGAAGAACCAAGGAGAAATGAAAAGTGACATCGCTGCTGTAAAGAACTCAATAGAAAGCATCAAGAATAGACTAGAAGAAGCAGAGGACCGCATCAGTGAGCTAGAAGACAAGGTAGGAAAAAATACCAAAGTAGAGCAGCTTCTAGAAAAAAAAATTAAAAACAGGAGGAGAGCCTAAGGGAACTTTGGGACAACACAAAACAAAACAACATCGCATAATAAGGGTTCCAGAAGGAGAGAAAACTGAGCAAGGAATAGAAAACCTGTTTGAAGAAATAATGACAGAAAACTTCCCTGATATAGGGAAGACAAAAACCACACAAATCCAAGAAGCTCACAAAGTCCCAAGCAAAATGAACCCCAAAAGACCAAAGCCAAGGGACATTATAATTAAATTGGCAAACACCAACAACAAAGTAAGAATCTTAAAAGCGGCAAGAGACAGACAGAAAATTACCTACAAAGGAACCCCCTTTAGACTAGCAACTGATTTCTCAACAGAAACTCATCAGGCCAGGAGGGAATGGAATGAAATATACAAAGTCATGCAAAGGAAGGGTCTGAATCCAAGAATACGGTACCCACCAAGGCTATCAATCAAAATTGAAGGTGAAATCAGGAGCTTCAGAGACAAAAAAAGACTAAGGAAATTTATTACCACCAAACCAGCAATGCAAGAAATGCTAAAGGGTCTGCTGAAAAAAAAGAGAAATAGGAAGCGAAGAAGGAAAACAGGGGTAAAGAATACAAATAAGTACCTATCAATAATTACTTTAAATGTAAATGGATTAAATGCCCCAATCAAAAGGCATAGGGTAATGGATTGGATAAGAAAACAAGACCCATATATCTGCTGTCTACAAGAAACCCACCTCAGAAAAAAAGACGCACACAGACTGAGGATGAAGGGATAGAAAAAGGTTTTTCAGGCGAATGGAAATGAAAAAAAAAGCTGGGGTAGCAATACTTACATCTGACAAATTAGATCTCAAAGTGAAGGACATAACAAGAGATAAGAAAGGCCACTTCATAATACTAAAGGGAGCAATTCAACAAGAAGAAATAACTCTGGTAAACATATACGCACCCAATACAGGAGCACCCAAATACATAAAAATTTCCTGGAGGATATCAAGGGTTGAGATTGACAACAATACAATCATAGTAGGAGACTTTAATACCCCACTATCACCATTGGACAAATCCTCTAAACAAAACATCAGCAAAGAAACATCAATCCTAAATGACTCACTAGACCAGATGGAATTAATTGACATCTTCAGAACATTTCACCACAAAGCCACAGAATATACATTCTTCTCAAGTGCACATGGGTCATTTTCAAAGATAGACCATATGTTGGGACATAGGCAAAGTCTCTTTAAATTCAAGAAGATAGAAATCATATCAAGCATCTTCTCAGACCACAGTGGCATAAAACAGGAAATCAACTACAATAAAAACAACCCCCAAAAATCAAACATATGGAGACTAAACAGCATGCTATTAAACAATGACTGGGTTACCAGAGAGATCAAGGAAGAAATAAAAAACATCATGGCAACAAATGACAATGAAAACACAACAATCCAAAATCTATGGGACACAGCGAAAACACTCTTGAGAGGGAAGTTCATAGCTCTACAAGCATACTGCAAAAAACAAGAAAGAATGGTAATAAATTACCTAACCCTACAACTCAAAGAGTTAGAAAAAGAGCAACAAGAAAAGCCCAGTGTAAGCAGAATGAAGGAGATAATAAAGATCAGAGCGAAGATAAACGACATTGAGACCAAAGAAACAATACAAAAGATCAACAAAACCAAGAGCTGGTTCTTTGAAAGGATAAACAAGATTGATGA
The DNA here is from genome assembly GCF_963455305.1 of Plecotus auritus. Classification (NCBI taxonomy): domain Eukaryota; kingdom Metazoa; phylum Chordata; class Mammalia; order Chiroptera; family Vespertilionidae; genus Plecotus; species Plecotus auritus. The sequence goes on from NC_137776.1 coordinate 44,382,408, forward strand.
ACCTCTAGCCAGGCTCACCAAGAAGCAAAGAGAGAGGACCCAAGAAAACAAAATCAGAAATGAAAGAGGTGAAATAACAACAGATCCCGCTGAAATACAAAGGGTTGTTAAAAAATACTACAAACAACTTTATTCTAACAAACTGGACAACCTGGAGGAAATGGACATATTCCTAGAAAAATATGACCTTCCAAAACTCAATCAGGAAGAATATAAACAGCTCAATATGCCAGTAATATGGATGAAATTGAAGCAGTCATCAAAAAGCTTCCGGAAAACAAAAGCCTGGGCCCAGACTGTTTCACAGGAGAGTTTTAACAAACATTCAAGGAAGAACTAAAACCTATCTTCCTCAGACTATTCCAAAAAATTCAAGAGGAAGGAACACTTTCAAGCTTCATCTATGAAGCCACCATCACCCTAATACCAAAACCAGATAAAGACAACACAGTGAAAGAGAATTACAGGCCAATATCCCTCATGAACATAGATGCCAAAATCCTCAACAAAATTCTAGCAAATTGGATCCAGCACTACATCAGAAAGATCATACACCATGACCAAGTAGGATTTATCCCAGGAATGCAAGGATGGTACAATAGTCGCAAATCAATAAACGTGATACATCACATAAACAAATTGAGAGACAAAAATCACATAGCCATATCAATTGATGCAGAAAAAGCATTTGACAAAATCCAACACCCATTCTTGATAAAAACTCTCAACAAGGTGGGAATAGAAGGATCATAGCTCAACATAATAAAAGCCATATATGATAAACCCACAGCTAACATCATACTCAATGGGCAAAAACTAAAACCATTTCCCCTAAGAACAGGAACAAGACAGGGATGCCCACTCTCACCACTCCTGTTTGACATAGTACTGGAAGTATTAGCCATTGCAATTAGACAAGAAGAAGAAATAAAAGGCATCCAAATTGGAAAAGAAGAAGTAAAGCTGTCCTTATTTGCAGATGACATGATATTGTACATAAAAAACTTGAAAGACTCTATCAAAAAACTATTAGACTTAATAAATGAATTCGGCAAGGTAGCAGGATACAACATTAATGCCAAGAAATCTATGGCATTTCTATACACCAATAGTGAACTTACAGAAAGAGAGACTAGAAAAGCAATCCCATTTACCATCGCACCAAAAAAATGAAGATACCTAGGAATAAACTTAACCAAAGAGGTAAAAGACCTATACGCGGAAAACTACAGGACACTGAAAAAAGAGATAGAGGAAGACGTAAACAGATGGAAGAACATACCATGTTCATGGATTGGTAGAATCAACATCATCAAAATGTCCATACTACCCAAAGCAATCTATAGATTCACTGCACTTCCCATTAAAATACCAATGGCATATTTCACAGACCTAGAAAGAACTCTCCAAAAATTCACCTGGAATAAAAAAAGACCCCGAATAGCCACAGCAATCCTGAGAAAGAACAACAAAATAGGTGGGATCTCAATACCAGATTTCAAGCTGTATTACAAAGCCACTGTTCTCAAAACAGCCTGGTACTGGCACAAGAACAGACATATAGATCAATGGAATAGATTAGAGAACCCAGCAATCTACCCAAATCACTATGCACAATTAATATTTGACAAAGGAGGCATGAACATACAATGGAGTCAAGACAGTCTCTTCAATAAATGGTGTTGGGAAAATTGGATAGATACATGCAAAAAAATGAAACTAGACCACCAACTTACACCATACACAAAAATAAACTCAAAATGAATCAAGGACTTAAACATACGATGGTAAACCATAAAAATACTAGAGGAATCCACAGGCAGAAAAATCTCTGACATAGGCCAAAGCCATTTCTTTACCGATATTGCTCCTAGGGCAATGGAAACTAAAGAGATAATAAACAAATGGGATTACATCAATATAAAAAGCTTTTGCACAGCAAGGAGACCATCAATAAAACAAGAAAGCCCACTGCATGGGAGAACATATTTGCCAATGATATCAATGATAAGGGTTTAATTTCCAACATTTACAGGGAACTCATGCAGCCTAACAAAAGAAGATAAACAACTCAATCAAAAAATGGGCAACTGATCTAAATAGACACATTTCGAAAGAAGACAGAAGGAAGGCCAAGAGACATATGAAAACCTGCTCTAAGTCACTAATCATCAGAGGGATGCAAATCAAAACAACAATGCGGTACCATCTCACACCTGTCAGAATGGCTATTATCAGCAAATCAACAAATGACAAGTGCTGGAGAGGATGCGGAGAAAAAGGAACTCTAGTGCACTGCTGGTGGGATTGCAGACTGGTGCAGCCACTGTGGAGAACAGTATGGAGTTTCCTCAAAAAACTAAAAATGGAAATCCCATTTGACCCAGTGATCCCACTTCTAGGAATATATCCCAAGAAACTAGAAACACGAATCAGAAAGGATATATGCACCCCTATGTTCATAGCAGCACAATTCACCATAGCTAAGATCTGGAAACAGCCTAAGTGCCCATCAGCAGATGAGTGGATTAAAAAACTGTGGTACATCTACACAATGGAATCCTACGCTGCGGTAACAAAGAAGGAGTTCTTACCATTTGCAACAACATGGATGGAGATGGAGAGCATTATGCTAAGTGAAATAAGCCAGGGAGAGAAAGATAAGTATCACATGATCTCATTCATTTGTGGAATATAATGAACAACATAAACTGATGAACAAAAATAGATCCAGATGCAGAGAAACATCAATCAGAATGTCAAACCTCAGGGAATGTAGGGGATTTTGGGGTTAAGGGGGAGAGATTAACCAAAGGACTTATTTGCATGCATATAAGCCTAATCAATGGACACAGACAACAGGGGGGTGGGGTCATGAATGGGTGATGGGGGGTAATGGGGGAATAAGGATACATATGTAATACCTTAATCAATAAAGAAATTAAAAAAAAGAAACCTGGTATAGTATGGTCTCTGTGTTCCATATAAGCTCACTATTAACACTCAATAAATGTTAATTGTATAATATAAAAAATATTGAGCATGAACCTTCCCAGTGGAGATAAGATGTGAACATAAAGGGATATTCTCGATTTTCAGAATATATCTTTCCTTTGGATTTACATTATATTCATCTTATGGAAAGTAAAAGAGCTGTGAAAGAGCAAATTGGTACCTTGGGCTGAGTTATTAATTTTGAACCATAAGAATTGAATTTGGCTTACATAATTTTTCATCAAAACAACTGTATTCGATGTCTTGTTTTGCTCTGCCAATCACCTTGTGCTTCATAGGCAGTGTGAGTGAAGCATACAGTAGTTGAAGAGAGAGGGCAGTATCAGGCCAGACTTGACGTTGAAGTTGACTATGTAATGATTTCACACCTAGCCTAGAGGCAGACACCATTTTCAAGGGTATTTGTTCTGCTTCATTGCTAACTTTGTCATATTATACCCTTTGGAGGCAATAATATGGAGGGGGGAAGAGGGCAAAATAATTCTATTATATGTACTTAAAAATGTTATTCCTTGGCAGTGATATGTTGGTAAATGCTTAAGAACTGGCTCTCCTCTCTCTTTATGTAAGAAAAAAAAAAAAGGCCCCGATTTGTAGTGTTTGCCTATTTCCATGGTGTAAATGCTCCCACTGTGGCCAATTCCAAGCCATCTGCTCATAGACTTCCTTAGAATGTAATAATCAGCTCTTGCAAGCTGATACCAGTGGCTCCAGCAACAATAATATGCAGTTGTCCTTAGTATACAATAATCATGGCAAGAGATGTGGGTAGTGAGTACAGAAGCTCTGGAGTGAATAATACTCAAGGTTAAATTCTAGTTCTGCTTCTTACTAGCTCTGTCATCTCTAGCCAGCTATTTAACCTCTTTGATCCTCTGTCTCCTTAGTGCAAAATGGAAATAATATTTCTTATAAGGTTGATAGTTGTATAAGGAAAACAACAAATATGAGGTGTTCATCAAGGTTTTTGGCATGTAAGTGCTCAAAAATGCTAATTGTTATTAATATTTTTATATCTTAAGATTAAATATGACAGTCCCAAAATCTATGTGGAAATAGTATGATGATCAGAGAATGTGGACTATCATAGATATCAATTAGCCCTGGCATGTGTGTTATGAGAAATTCATATCTTAATATTCACCAGATATTTAGTATAATAGGCATGTGCACATTGATGAGAAAGTGCCTCATTAATAACCTTAAAAAGGAAAACATATGTGCTTGATTTCTGATAAATACAAAGAAGAATCCATATCATATTGTTTTAAAGATGCTGCCTTCAGTGTGAATGATTTTTAGGGTATGTTCTTTCTTGGAGAATTGTTAGCAGCTTTTATCATTAAAACCCAGTCTTTTGAAATAGGTGGGCATGGACAACAGTGGCAGGTGCACAACTGTCCGAATGTCCTGCTTCTCACAGGCTTGACAGGCCCAAGTTTCCTTACTCAGCTCAGGAAAATGCTGAGCATCTGGTAGGGGCCACTGTGCACACCCCTCCCACCACCGTGCACATCTCCTCCCCTTCAAGCACAGAACAGCTTGACAAATGAAAGTTCTGAGAACACAGGCCTTCTTTCCCAAGGGAACCAGGGAAATCTTATATCTCTCTTTCTCAGCCATTTAAAAGAATAATCGGTTTAGCTTTTGTACTCTTTGAATCAGTTCATCGTGTTGAAATTATTTAAATGATAATTGATGATGAACACAAATGTGTAACACTTTGTAAAACAGGAGTTCTTGGTAATGGAAAGAAATTTTGAGCATCGCCATTAAACATACCTTAATCTTGCCATACACTGTTAAGCATCCCAAATAATTCTTTGGCTTTCACTTCCATTATTATCTGGAAAAGCTTGTCTGCTGTCACCAAATGCTCACATAAACTGCTCAGGGCTCTATATTTTCTCATTGCTGTTTACTATTATATCACTAATTATATTTGATTCATATTCAGCAAGCTCTTTCTCTGTGTAGTACGAAAGCATTCTGGCAACTGTTAGCTCCACGAGTGGGGATCATGAACAATCACACACACAAAGAAATTGCAAATTAGAGCTTATATTCCTTATATCTTCACATGGCTGACTGAAGAAAGACAACTCCACAAACAATGCATTTTAAAGCACATTTGCAGGGTGAATATATTACAAATATGGCTAGGAAGTAGGCTGCTGTAAATCTTCAAAAGTGACTGATTTAAACCCAAACTTAATGTATTTTGGAGGCCAGCAATAATTTGACTTGCTGAGTGGATGGAATTTATGGGTATAATGCAGTGCAAATAAAAACATCCTCTTTCAGTCATAAAGGTGTATGCTGTGTCCATGCTGGGAAATATAGCTTCCCTTACCCCTGACTTCTGGTGAGAACTCGGGGGAATAGCTAAGTCAGACTAAATGCCTTTTTTTGTGGCCTTATGGAAATACCAAGTTTTATTTTTGTGTGTAAGAGGGTTTATGGAGCCATCCTTGGATCTGAGTTTTTGTGTTTGAGAACCAAATAAATAAGAAAAACCAAGACACGCACTGCTGAGCTGTGTGTTGTTTTCTTCATGAGGTGACCAGACTAGAGTGAAGAGAAGGTAGAGGATAGGGCAAGGGTTTCAGACATAGGATGTTCATATCTATTCCTCAAAGGATGACCTAAGGGTGATACTGAGGTTTGTAAGAAGCCCACCGTCAAAGGACTTCTGACTTTGGCATTTCCTATTTCTGACCTGTATGCTTCTGCATGTAATTCATGGTACATGTGGCCAAAAGTCCATGAGGTCCTGGATTTGAGGTTAGAATATAGGAAGTGATAAATTTCTGTGGATGAGTTGTCATGAAGTGAAATAAAGCCTGCAGGTTCCCCCTTCTGCATCCTCAGTATTTGAGAGAAGCCCTTGCTCTACCCCTCAGATCTCGCCTGGTCTTCACCATGCCCACCCAGCCCAGTGATTTCAGGAGAAGGAACAAGATCAGATATGAGGAGGTTGATCATGGGCATAGAGTAGGTCATCTTTCCTGCCTCAGCCTCTCTCCATTCACAGAGGACCTGTAAGTTGCAGGAGGAGGCTCTACCGCAGAGTCAGTCGACTGAAGATGTGATGAAATGCAATATTGTCAGAGCCTAGCGAGATTCATGCAACATCAAAAATTCATGGTTTACATGCCTGTAAGGAAGGCAGAAAACATTACAATATATTCTCAAGGATTTTGTATTTCCTGAGATACTTGCAGCATAAATTGTAGCTTTTGAAGAAGGCATATTCCTGGCTCCAATCCAATAACTTTATCAGTTTCCTGAGAAAAATCATGAAGATCTTTTAAGTCAACATTTGTTTCAGAAGTCTGGAACAAGTTAGTGTTTGGATATATATGACCACCCTCATCTACTCACTTCAAAGTTTAAGATTAGTCATGTTGGCCTTCCTAATGTGGACAATTAGAGGATGGAAAGAGATGTTGGGGAAAGATGTAGGACAATTGTGAAATCGTGACAAAGGGAATAGCCACAAAATATTAGGTACCTATTGCAAAGCTCAAAGAGTCCAAATTTCCACTGAAATGTCTTTGCTTAAAGAACTTTTCTGTTGGATGCATACTATTCCTTTAGTTAATTAGTGAATCAGCCAGAATGTATTGCACCTCCTTATTGTTTAAATTCATTGTGGATGTCTAGGGTGCATCTCAGCACTAGTTTTCCCAAAGGAGAGTGGCAGTTTTTAAAGTGAATGGGAGGTACTGGAGAGATGGGGGAATGGAGCTGGTTTCAGATGGTTCTGCCTCTGCCAATAGTCATAGCTGTGACTTTTCCCCAACTGTCAGGCTAGGGGAGTGCATGACCTCAGATGTGTACCTTTGGGTCTGTGGCCTGTATATTTGAATCCTAAGCTGGTCTTCTGTCCAGAAGACTCAACATAAGAATGGAAATCCATATTGCAACAAATTCAAATGCTGTGACATGTAGTTAAAATCTCTTGTTCTAGGCCACTAATAATTCTTTTCCCATCCTCTTCCCATATTCCTATCTCCTGTTTCCCTAAGCCTCAGCTAATCCAAACCAGCAGGGTTCTTGGCCTTCAGAGGTCCTTTAAGCCTTGTGTAGGATGAGATTAGATTTTTGGGGCACCCTTAAGGTAGCCCAGATTTGGGTAATATATGGGGTAGGGTGCTTGAAAGACCTGGGAGAAGACACAGTAACTAGCCATCTTTGTGGGGCCTTCCTGCTTTCTGGATTGACCCTAAAAACTGGAATTTTAGAATGACTTCTCTCAAGATCTGGGGAGGGATATGCCCTATTTAAAAGTTCAGTAGCTGATTTTTGCCAGCTAAAACTTACTTTCCAAAGTTGATGGGTAGCACCTCTCTGCCTTCTCTCCGGTGCTGACATTTTATCAGGATGCTATGGGAGTGCTTGTCCAGGCTGCCTTATATGGTACTTGGGAGGGAGCTGTGGGAAAAACAAGAACTGTGGTTAGAAGATCTTGGTCCCCATCCTGTTTTTAATGTTACACTAACTAATGTAACCACTTGATTTTCTCACATTTAAACTGGGAATGATGGCAATACTTCCTCTTCTAACCAAACCTCATTGAGGTAGGCTCCTGGCGGTAACTTTTGGCAGTCTAATAACTAAATCAGTCTGGATAGGTTCCAAGATTAAACCTCCTTATTCTAAATCTCCCTGTGTGAAAATAATCTTATGGACACTATTTATATGGATCTATCTAGTTTGTTTCCTTTCTCTGTAAAATAGTAAGAGTTCTCATTTATCCAGTACCAGCTATGTGTCCTCATGTGATTCATAACTAATCATCTCAAAGATTCTTTAGGTTGAGGATCATTAAACTGAGTTTACAAGCTCAGAGGGCAAAGTACCCAGCCTGCTCTGAGAGTGGCACTAAGGCTGGTGCCCACCAGAAATGTCAGACTCTGAGGCCCCTGGATTTTGCGTGGCAATACCTGGATTCCACTTATTTACCAAGCGCTTCCTCTCTGTATTTGTCTGTTAAAGGAAGTTCTGCTTAAAATATCTTCTAAGAAATCAGAAAACCCAAAATACCACCAAGTTGTTTTGAGATTTAGGCAGACTATGAAAAAAATGCTTTTAATAAAATGTCCTTTCAAATTTAAATAATAGGCAGTTTACAAAACACTTTCACATATAGTATCTCATTGACTCTTCAGAACCCATTGGAAGGGAGGATGTGTTTAATAGATGAGAAGATTTTCAAGGCTACTAGCTTCAACATTGCAGAGGTCTGGTAACCTGTAGGAGGCAGAGGTAGGCTTGTGCCTGGTGTTCCAGTGTTCTTTTATGGTATCACATAGCTCATAGTCATTGAGATAGGGGGTGGGGAAAGAACAGAGGTTAGGAGAGTGATGGCAGCAAAAGTATGGAATAGGAGTTTTCTACTGTCTTCCTCACAAAGAACACTGATTTTGATAATTACCCACAGATGACAGTGTCTTTGTGAGAGTCTAGTGGAGAGGTTCCAGGATACCACTGAGGAAAAAAAATCTGAGATTAGATACATTGAAGAGGGTAAGAGGAACAGTTTCATTTTACTCACAAATTTAACTATTCTTTTCTTTTATTATTTAAAGTATTACATATATTAGTATATATATATTTCTTTTTTTTCCCCATTGACCTTCCCCCAGCCTCCCCTACCCTCCGTCGCATGCCCTCATCCCACCCCCGCAGTGTCTTGTGTCCAATGGTTATGCTTATATGCATGCATACAAATCCTTTGGTTGATCTCTTTCCCTCCCTCCCCAACACTCCCCAGCCTTCCCGCTGTAATTTGACAGTCTGTTCGGTGCTTTACTGCCTCTGTATTTATCTTTTTATTCATCAGGTTATAATGTTCTTTATTTTCCATAAATGAGTGAGATCATGAGGTATTTTTCTTTCATTGCCTGGCTTATTTCACTTAACATAATGCTCTCCAGGTCCATCCATGCTGCTGCAAATGGTAAGAATCCCTTCTTTTTTATAGCAGCGTAGTATTCCATTGTGTAGATGTACCATAGTTTTCTAATCCACTCATCTGCTGATGGGCATTTAGGCTGTTTCCAAATCTTAGCTATGGTGGATTGTGCTGCTATGAACATAGGGGTGCATATATCCTTTCTGATTCGTATTTCTAGTTTCTTGGGATATATTCCTAGAAGAGGGATTACTAGGTCAAATGGGAGTTCCATTCTTAGTTTTTTGAGGAAACTCCATACTGTTCTCCACAGTGGCTGCACCAGTCTGCATTCCCACCAGCAGTGCACGAGGGTTCCTTTTTCTCTGCATCCTCACCAGCACTTGTCATTTCTTGATTTGTTGATGATAGCCATTCTGACAGGTGTGAGATGGTACTGCATTGTCGTTTTGATTTGCATCTCTCGGATAATTAGTGACTTTGAGCATATTTTCATATGTCTCTTGGTCTTCCTTCTGTCTTCTTTAAAAAAGATTCTATTTAGGTCCATTGCCCATTTTTTTATTGGATCATTTATCTTCCTTTTATTAAGTTGTATAAGTTGCCTGTAGATGTTGGAGATTAAACCTTTATCAATGATAACATTTGCAAATATGTTCTCCCATACAGTGGGCTTTCTTGTTGTTTTGTTGATGGTTTCTTTTGCTGTGAAAAAGCTTTTTATTTTGATGTAGTCCCATTTGTTTATTTTCTCTTTAGCTTCCATTGCCCTAGGAGAAATATTGGTGAAGAAATTGCTTTGGCATATGTCTGAGATTTCTCTGCCTGTGGATTCCTCTAGTATTTTCATGGTATCCCATCTTATTTTAAATCCTTAATCCATTTTGAGTTTATTTTTGTGTATGGTGTAAGTTGGTGGTCTAGTTTCATTTTTTTTGCATGTATCTGTCCAATTTTCCCAACACCATTTATTGAAGAGACTGTCTTGACTCCATTGTATGTTCATGCCTCCTTTGTCAAATATTAATTGAGCATAGTGATTTGGGTCGATATCTGGATTCTCTATTCCATTGGTCTATATGTCTGTTCTTGTGCCATTACCAGGCTGTTTTGAGAACAGTGGCTTTGTAATAAAGCTTGAAATCTGGTATTGAGATCCCACCTATTTTGTTCTTCTTTCTCAGGATTGCTGTGGCTATTCGGGGTCTTTTTTAATTCCAGATGAATTTTTGGAGAGTTCTTTCCAGATCAGTGAAATATGCCATTGGTATTTTAATGGGGAGTGCATTGAATCTATAGATTGCTTTGGGTAGTATGGTAGTATGGACATTTTGATGATGTTGATTCTACCAATCCATGAACATGGTATGTTCTTCCATCTGTTTACGTCTTCCTCTATCTCTTTTTTCAGTGTCCTATTGTTTTCCGCGTATAAGTCTTTTACCTCCTTGGTTAAGTTTATTCCTAGGTATCTTAATTTTTTAGGTGTGATGGTAAATGGGATTGCTTTTTTAGTCTCTCTTTCTGTAAGTTCACTAATGGTGTATAGAAATGCCATAGATTTCTTGGTATTAATGTTGTATCCTGCTAAATTGCAGAATTCATTTATTAAGTCTATTAGTTTTCAGATGGCGTCTTTTGGATTTTTTTTTTTTTTTCACCATTCCATCATTTATTTATTTATTTATTTATTTATTTATTTATTTTTTTATTTATTTATTTTTTATTTTTTTTTTCAAATTTTTATTAAGGTATTATATGTGTACATATCTTACCATTGCCCCCCACCCCCACCCCACTCCCATACCTGCCCTCACCCCCCAATGTTTTGCATCCGTTGGTTACTCTTATATACATGCATATAAGTCCTTCAGTTGATCTCTTATTTCCCCCACCTCTCCCTAACCTTACCACTGTAATTTGACAGTCTGTTTGATGCTTTACTGCCTCTGTAACTATCTTTTTGTTCATCAGTTTATAATGTTTTTCATTATCCCCAAATGAGTGGGATCATGTGGTATTTTTCTTTCATTGACTGGCTTATTTCACTTAGCATAATGTTCTCTAATTCCATCCAAGTGCCTACAAATGGTAGTAATTCCTTCTTTTCTACGGCAGCATAGTATTCCATTGTGTAGATGTACCATAGTTTTCTGATCCAGTCATCTGCTGATGGGCACCTAGGCTGTTTCCAAATCTTAGCTATTGTAAATTGTGCTGCTATGAACATAGGGGTGCATATATCCTTTCTGATTGGTGTTTCTGGTTTCTTAGGATATATTCCTAGGAGTGGGATTACTGGGTCAAATGGGAGTTCCATTTTCAGTTTTTTGAGGAAACTCCATACTGTTCTCCACAGTGGCTGCACCAGTCTGCATTCCCACCAGCAGTGCACGAGGGTTCCTTTTTCTCCGCATCCTCGCCAACACTTGTCGTTTGTTGATTTGTTGATGATAGCCATTCTGACAGGTGTGAGATGGTATCGCATTGTTGTTTTGATTTGCATCTCTCGGATAATTAGTGACTTTGAGCATGTTTTCATGTGTCTCTTGGCCTTCCTTCTGTCTTCTTTCGAAAAGCTTCTATTTAGGTCCGTTGCCCATTTTTTTATTGGATCATTTATCTTCCTTTTATTAAGTTGTATAAGCTGCCTGTAGATGTTGGAAATTAAACCTTTATCCGTGATACCATTTGCAAATATGTTCTCCCATACAGTGGGGTTTCTTGTTGTTTTGTTGATGGTTTCTTTTGCTGTGCAAAAGCTTTTTATTTTGATGTAGTCCCATTTGTTTATTTTCTGTTTGGCTTCCATTGCCCTAGGGGCAGTATCACTGAAAAAGTTCTTTTGGCAAATGTCTGAGATTTTGCTGCCTGTGGATTCCTCTAGGATTTTTATGGTTTCCTGTCTTATATTTAAGTCCTGTACCCATTTTGAGTTTATTTTTGTGTATGGTGTAAGTTGGTGATCTAGTTTCATTTTTTTGCATGTATCTGTCCAATTTTCCCAACACCATTTATTAAAGAGACTGTCTTGACTCCATTGTATGCTCATGCCTCCTTTGTCAAATATTAAATGCGCATATTGGTTTGGGTCGATATCTGGATTCTCTATTCTGTTCCATTGATCTATATGTCTGTTCTTGTGCCAGTACCAGGCTGTTTTGATGACAGTGGCTTTGTAATACAGCTTGAAATCTGGTATTGAGATCCCTCCTACTTTATTCTTCTTTCTCAGGATTGCTGTGGCTATTCGGGGTCTTTTTTTATTCCAGATGAATTTTTGGAGAGTTCTTTCTAGGTCTGTGAAATACGCCGTTGGTATTTTAATGGGGAGTGCATTGAATCTATAGATTGCTTTGGGTAGTATGGACATTTTAATGATGTTGATTCTACCAATCCATGAACATGGTATGTTCTTCCATCTGTTTACATCTTCCTCTATCTCTTTTTTCAGTGTCCTGTAGTTTTCCGCATATAGGTCTTTTACCTCCTTGGTTAGGTTTATTCCTAAGTATCTTAATTTTTTTGGTGCGATGGAAAATGGGATTGCTTTTTTAGTCTCTCTTTCTGTAAGTTCATTGTTGGTGTATAGAAATGCCATAGATTTCTTGGTGTTAATTTTGTATCCTGCTACATTGCCGAATTCATTTATTAAGTCTGTTAGTTTTTTGATGGAGTCTTTTGGGTTTTTTATGTACAATATCATGTCATCTGCAAATAAGGACAGCTTTACTTCTTCTTTTCCAATTTGGATGCCTTTTATTTCTTCTTCTTGTCTAATTGCAGTGGCTAATACTTCCAGTACTATGTCAAACAGGAGTGGTGAGAGTGGGCATCCCTGTCTTGTTCCTGTTCTTAGGGGAAATGGTTTTAGTTTTTGCCCATTGAGTATGATGTTAGCTGTGGGTTTATCATATATAGCTTTTATGATGTTGAGGTATGATCCTTCTATTCCCACCTTGTTGAGAGTTTTTATCAAGAAAGGGTGTTGGATTTTGTCAAATGCTTTTTCTGCATCAATTGATATGACTATGTGATTTTTATCTCTCAATTTGTTTATGTGATGTATCACATTTATTGATTTGCGGATATTGAACCATCCTTGCATTCCTGGGATAAACCCTACTTGGTCATGGTGTATGATCTTTCTGATGTACTGCTGTATCCGATTTGCTAGAATTTTGTTGAGGATTTTGGCATCTACATTCATGAGGGATATTGGCCTGTAATTCTCTTTCATTGTGTTGTCTTTATCTGGTTTTGGTATTAGGGTGATGCTGGCTTCATAGAAGGAGCTTGGAAGTGTTCCTTCCTCTTGACTTTTTTGGAATAGTCTGAGGAAGATAGGTTTTAGTTCTTCCTTGAATGTTGGTAAAATTCTCCTGGGAAGCCGTTTGGCCCCGGGCTTTTGTTTGCTGGAAGCTTTTTGATGACTGCTTCAATTTCTTCCATAGTTACTGGCATATTGAGCTGTTTAGATTCTTCCTGATTGAGTTTTGGAAGGTTATATTTTTCTAGGAATATGTCTATTTCCTCCAGGTTGTCTAATTTGTTGGAATAGAGCTGTTCATAGTATTTTTTAACAATCCTTTGTATTTTGGTGGCATCTGTTATTATTTCACATCGTTCATTTCTGATTTTGTTCATTTGGGTCCTCTCTGTTTGCTTCTTAGTGAGCCTGGCTAGAGGTTCATCAAGCTTGTTTATCCTTTCAAAGAACCAGCTCTTGGTTTTGTTGATCTTTTGTTTTTTTGTTTTTTTTTTGGTCTCAATGTCGTTTATCTCCGCCCTGATCTTTATTATCTCCTTCATTCTGCTTACACTGGGCTTTTCTTGTTGCTCTTTTTCTAACTCTTTGAGTTATAGGGTTAGGTAATTTATTACCATTCTTTCTTGTTTTTTGCAGTATGCTTGTAGAGCTATGAACTTCCCTTTCAAGAGTGTTTTCGCTGTGTCCCATAGATTTTGGATTGTTGTGTTTTCATTGTCATTTGTTGCCATGATGTTTTTTATTTCTTCCTTGATCTCTCTGGTAACCCAGTCATTGTTTAATAGCATGCTGTTTAGTCTCCATGTGTTTGATTTTTTGGATTGTTTTTATTATAGTTGATTTCCAGTTTTATGCCACTGTGGTCTGAGAAGGTGCTTGATATGATTTCTATCTTCTTGAATTTGAAGAGACTTTGCCTATGACCCAACATATGGTCTATCTTTGAAAATGACCCATGTGCACTTGAGAAGAATGTATATTCTGTGGCTTTGTGGTGAAATGTTCTGAAGATGTCAATTAATTCCATCTGGTCTAGTGAATCATTTAGGATTGATGTTTCTTTGCTGATTTTTTGTTTAGAGGGTTTGTCCAATGGTGATAGTGGGGTATTAAAGTCTCCTACTATGATTGTATTGCTGTCAACCTCTCCCTTGATATCTTCCAGGAGTTTTTTTATGTATTTGGGTGCTCCTGTATTGGGTGCGTATATGTTTACCAGAGTTATTTCTTCTTGTTGAATTGCTCCCTTTAGTATTATGTAGTGGCCTTCCTTATCTCTTGTTATGTCCTTCCATTGAGATCCAATTTGTCAGATGTAAGTATTGATACCCCAGCTTTTTTTTTTTTTTCATTTCCATTCGCCTGAAAAACCTTTTTCCATCTCTTCACCCTCAGTCTGTATGTGTCCTTTTTTCTGAGGTGGGTTTCTTTTTTTTTTTTTTTTAATATATTTTATTGCTTTTTTACAGAGAGGAAGGAAGGGACAGAGAGTTAGAAACATGGATGAGAGAGAACATCGATCAGCTGCCTCCTGCACACCTCCTACTGCGGATGTGCCTGCAACCAAGGCACATTCCCTTGACTGGGATCCTTCAGTCTGCAGGCTGGTGCTCTATCCACTGAGCAAAACCAGCTAGGGCTGAGGTGGGTTTCTTATAGACAGCAGATATATGGGTTGTTTTTTCTTATCCAATCCGTTACCCTATGCCTTTTGATTGGGGCATTTAATCCATTTACGTTTGAAGTTATTATTGATAGGTACTTATTTGTCACCACTTTTATTCTTTACCCTGTGTTCTTTCTTCACTTCCTATTTCTTTTTTTTTTAAAGCAGACCCTTTAGCATTTCTTGCATTGCTGGTTTGGTGGTAATAAATTCCCTTATTCCTTTTTTGTCTGTGAAGCTCCTGATTTCACCTTCAATTTTGATTGATAGCCTTGGTGGGTACAGTATTCTTGGATTCAGACCCTTCCTTTGCATGACTTTGTATATTTCATTCCATTCCCTTCTGGCCTGATGAGTTTCTGTTGAGAAATCAGTCGCTAGTCTGATGGGGTTCCTTTGTAGGTAACTTTCTGTCTCTCTGTCTGCTTTTAAGATTCTTACTTTGTCTTTGGTGTTTGCCAATTTAATTATAATGTGCCTTGGCTTTGGTCTTTTGGGGTTCATTTTGCTTGGGACTCTGTGAGCTTCTTGGATTTGTGTGGTTTTTGTCTTCCCTATATCAGGGAAGTTTTCTGTCATTATTTCTTCAAACAGGTTTTCTATTCCTTGATCAGTTTCCTCTCCTTCTGGGACCCCTATTATGCGGATGTTGTTTTGTTTTGTGTTGTCCCAAAGTTCCCTTAGGCTCTCCTCCTGTTTTTAATTTTTTTTTTCTAGAAGCTGCTCTACTTTGGTATTTTTTCCTACCTTTTCTTCTAGCTCACTGATGCAGTCCTCTGCTTCTTCTAGTCTACTCTTGATGCTTTCTATTGAGTTCTTTACAGCAGCGATGTCATTTTTCATTTCTTTTTGGTTCTTCATTTCCTCTTGTTTCTTACTCATATTGTCAAATTTGTCTTCCATTCTTTTCAGCCACCTTCTGACCATTTCTCTGAATTCTTTCTCTGGCAGGTTGCTTGCCTCCATTTCGTTTACTTCCTTTTCTGGTGATGCCTGCTTTTCTTTCATATGCGGGCTGCTTCTTTGTCTCCCCATGGTCTCTCTTCTCTGGGTGTCTGGTTATGTAGTTCTCTCTCTCCTGCGTTGATTTAAAGGCACAAAATACAACACAACCAGGTACAACACACAATGCACTGAACGGAAATGTATTCACGATATTCATAATCCCAAATAAAGTTGACCACCAAAGAAAGGCAAATTAGAGGATAGGAGAGAAAGAAGAATAGAGAGATAAAAAAGAAAGGAGTGCAAAAATGAAATTGGGAAAGGAAAAACAAAGTAAGAGAGAAAAAAAAGAATAGGAAAGAAAAGGGGAACAAACTATATAAATATATAGGGAGAAAACTCCAATGGAACAGCCACTAATCCCAGCAAACGCCAGCAACAGGTACCTGGAGATGAATACAAACTACAAACAACAATTAATATCAAGTGAGGCGGGGGAAAACAGATGCAAAAAAAACAGACAAAAACAAAATGAACGAAAAACAAAACAAAAAAAAGAATAAGCCAAACAATCTCCCAAACAAGCATAATAAATCAATATAATCAACATTCAAGCAAACAACAACAAAAGGACAGAGAGAAAAACAATTTTTTGCATAGTGAAGATAGAGAAGAGAGAGGTGTGTATGGACTTGGTGCAGGGGATTGGAAATTAGATATATAAGTAGGATGAAATTTTAACACGGGGTAAAAAGAAAGAATAGGGAAAATCTAAAGCAGGAAAAGGGTAAGAGAAACAGGACAACAAATGGGGAAAAGTTAGGAAGAGAGTGATGGCATAAAAGTAGAGTTGAGATAGAGTAAAATGATGCTAAAGGGAATATGAAAATAGAATGTAGTACACTAATCCCAAAGTAAAATAAAGAGAAACTAAAATGACACTTTTTTAAAAAAAAGGTAAAATAGTAGTAGTAATAATACTGATTGAAAATAAAAATGTAATCATTAAAAAGGTAAAATCACGTGAGGAAAAAAGAAAAAAATTAGTTTCTTAAGTAAAAGATGAGAAAAAAAAGTGCAGTAGTGAAGGTCATTCACTTCCTCTATTGTTCTGTTTGGCATACCTGTTTCCCAGTCAGGACAGTATTGCAGTTCTCCGTGTTCCACTGCTCCTCAGTGTTGTAAGCCAGTCCTGATTTATAAGCAGGCAGTGTGTCTTATTTTCTTGTATTCCTTTATTTGTGATTACACAAGAGTCAATTTGTGATTCAACCCCTGGGTGGCAGTGTTTCTGGATTGACCTCCAGGTCCATAGGTCCTCTCTAGCCTGTGCTTAGATCCTGCTTTCCCTGTGGCACTCAATACCGGTTTGTGGGAGTGGGCTGCCCCAGAGCTTGTTCTCCAATGGTCACTCCCCGCTCCGATCTCCAGGTTCCAGAAAAACAACTTTCCCCTGCAGTCTCCTAGGGTGTCCCCAACTGGTTGATCCTATGTATTGGGCTTATTAATCAGAAGCAAAGATTTAAAGAGGAAAAAGCGCAAGTGTGCGAACTCCGGGTCTGCGTGCAAGTCTGCGCAGTCCTTTTTCCCCCTTGTGTCCAAGCAGCTGGCACACTTTTAAAATTTCTAGGCTGTCCTGTGCCAGATCAAAATTGGTTGCTTTTAAGAGATCCCCTCTGTTAGCAGCTCTGAGGACCCCTTTCCACATTCATGGATCACGCCCGCCCCAACAGCCACGGATTCTTCTAGGTGCAGACTTCCCCCGGTCCTCCAGCTCCCGCAGTGCGCACGGTTCTCTGTCTTGCTGGGACCAGAGACCTCATCTTATCCCAGGCAAAATCTAACCCCTCCGTGGTGGAGTGTAGAGCTCCTCTGAATCCGCATGTTTGCGCCAATTGGGGACAGGTGTTCTGGGATTCGCAGCTGTTCGGTGGGTGCCGTAGTTGCAGATTTTCAGGCTTCCAATAACATCCACTTTCCCCTTCAAGATGGCGTGGTCTTTGCGTCCGAGCCGGTGCCTGCGGGAGGGGACCCAGCAGCAGTGGGGGTTGCCCGGGCAGGGGAGCCCCGTCCAGCAGTTCCCCACCTTCTCCTGGAGGATAGCTGTCCCTTAACTCATCAACAAACGCTCCCCGCGCGACCCTCAGCTGATCTTTCTGTCTGCTCCGGGACAAGGCTCGGGACACATCTGTGTATTCCACCACCATTTTTTTTTCCCTAAGTATTCTTACAAAGCTTTTTTTGCCTAATAATTGTGGGTATAAATCTTTTGGTTGGAAAGGAGGTAAAAATGTAATGAAATTTGTTGGTTTGTTCCAATGATGAGAGCAGATTCTGGGACATAATTATTTGAGGTGGATATGGTTTGGGGAATGTGGTTAGTGAAGGTCACTTTCTGGTGGCACCTAAAATAACTCACTCTTCCCTACTTAACCACCTTGAACTTTGTAACTCCCAAGCTGCTTTGACTCAGGATTCTTCCAGATCACAAACTTGTAAATTTATAAGTAAAATGCAAGCCACTTTCTTTTTTTGAAAAAGTAAGGGACCATAAGGAGCAAGTGGGCTTTAATGTTATTCCTCTGTGACCTCTGGTATGACCTCTGCACTCTGCAGAGTCATGTGTTGGAACAATGGAGATTCATGGTGGAATAGAGTTGAGCTCTCCTCTTGCTTTGACTGTAGATATGGATTAAGCAGCATGCATTCAATGTCGGGCCTTTTGATTGCCCCAGTAGATGTAAAACAGGGCTGTGTCCACCTAGCCCCTTTCTATTTAACATGCCTTTTAACAACTTAATGCCACATTTGCATTAACTAGATCCAGGGTTATTTTATATTCTCCTCCTCTTTCTCTCAAACTCATCTTCCTCCTTTCCTTCCTCCTCCTTCTCCTTTCCCATTTAATACAAATGGTCTAGTTTGGATATGTTAGGAATGGCACAAGCCAAAAAAGTTTGAGATCCATACATAAACACTTAGATAAAAGCTCTTCCATGTTACCTACCTATAGAGCTAAAAATTACACAAACATATACACACACACACAAACACCCTCACACACTTAGATATAGATATAGCTGTAAATATAGACATAGATGAAAGGATTTAAGAGTAAGCCAACTCACCTACTTATGCAGGTGTAAATCATTTCACTTGAGTGCTATTCAAGGCACATAATTTCAAGTTAGGTATTGTATGAGTGGTTTACTAATAGTTTTTTTTTTTTATGGCTCCTTAATACCTATATGTTGATATAAAGCAGTATTTCAGGAAAGGCATTGTTTGGTTCTCCTGCAGAATTTTGTTTATTAAATTGCACTTTGGTGTGTGGTCATGGACTTTGTTTGAAAGTATTATATAGTTCTAGCTCCAGCGAAACACGGTGGTGCATTTATGGGCCTTGTGTTGAGGAAGCTGTTGTTTACCACATCATCAAGGTCTGGTTTCTGAGAACCTGGGGAGAATTCTCTTTGGTCTTACTACCAGGAGTCGTTGTGCTTCTTTGGCATATCTGCTTTTTGTTTTGCTTTGTTTTGTTTTAATCTCCCAGACATGGAATTGTGGCTGATTATATTTCTTTTTTTTTTTTAATAGGAAGCTCAAAATCAAACTTATGGTTTACCTACTCATGGACTGCATCAGAATCTTCTGAAATACATTTTATTTACTAAATTTACTCTTGGATTTAGTCTTCTTTCCTATTTTTAGTTTCCAACTGGCATAATTTGTTTTCTTTTGTATTTTTGTAAGGTGCTTTAATCTTTTTTTATGGTATGGGGGGAGGAAAAATAATTTTCTTTCTACCTATCTAAGTTCTTCTGGCTGTTCTAATAATCAAATTAACCTGAGACAAATTAAAGAAGAAAGTAACCAAATTTATTACTATTAGTATGTAACTTCAGGGGTTATGTAAGAATATGTGACTTGAGGACAAATCAGGCTGTTAAGGCTTATGCCATCTGAGCTAAGGAGAAAAGGGGGGTTGTAGTTTGGGGCTTCAAAAGGGAGGAAGGCAATTTACATGAAGATGGAAAATCAAATGTTTGGTAAATACATGTTTGCTGGGCCATCTTTAACAGTGGGACCCAGAAAGGATCTTGATCAAATGAGCCCTGCTAGGTTCCTTCCTGTCTATCACATTTAGTTCATATTAAACTACAGTTATCTGTGATGATAGCTTCCTGGTGCAGGTCCTCTACCTAAATTCTTTTAGGCAGTTAGAGGGAAGGTCAGAGGTTCTTCCTGAGTCTTTTGTTTCTTAACAGTAACCAGCTTAAAGTAATCACTGTCCTATAAAGGCATATTTTGGAGTGATAAACCCTGGTCTCCTCAATAGCCTAGCAGAGTATAAATATATAAACAAGCTCAGATGGTGGTAACTATACAGTAAAAGAGACAAGGGGAGAACATCAAGTATGCGATCAGAGACCATCTCTTTCCCAAACACCCTATTCAACAGGGCAAAGGATTCTTACTTTCTACTACTGGGAGCTAGCCTTATTCACCACTGTGTCCCCAGGTTCAGAACAGTATCTTGCATTCAGTGGGTGCTCAATAAACACTTGCTGTATAAACAAGAAAAGTTTACCTTCAATCACAGAAAATGGTTCTCACCAAGATAACTAACTCAACATTTTAGCTGATTAAAAAAAAAAGTGTGATGAGATACAGACTGGTTTGAATATTATTTCAGTGTTTACTTGAACTGATTTTTAAAACTGATTTTTATTTTTAAGCAATGCAGATAGGATTTGAAAAATCAATAGTTAAGCTAGGAGAATATTATTTTTTCTTATATAAGGAGAAGCTTCTTTCAAGCAGGTGGATGAATTTGTTATTACTTGACAAGACTCATTCCCTAAGCCATAATTTTTCAATTACGGTAATAAAAAGTTAGTGCTCCTATCTGTGTATTGAAACAAATTTCATTCATCGACACCTACCCTTTTATTGGCATGTAACCATGTTATTCAAGTGCTTCTGAAGTTTTATAACTTCAGCTGCAAAAATTAATTATCACCATCTGTGCTATGGTCAGTGTCACTGCAATAAGCTGTCTGCTTCAAATTCTATTTTGGAATGAGGAGGGGTAGAAATAACTAATTTTGTAGAATTGGTTGACTGAGGTTCTTGACAAATCAATCTAAGAGCAGAGATAATTGGCATGTATTTTCATTCAGATAAGTGACAAATGTGATTTTCCCCCCAACATAACATTTTTCATGGATATATTTGTAAGGAGAATATTTATTTTATGCAAGACACTAAAGAGGCCCCATCACCTTATTTCCTCGTCTGTAACAGGAAAGGCTTAGATGAGACTATCATGAAGGTAATTTCCAAAGAAGATTGAATAAAACATCCACAGGTAATGGAAATAAGACACAGAACAGAAAGATTCTGCATGACATTGCTTTCATTTCCACTATTCCTTCAACTAAGGTTAGAGAATCCATTCTTCAACAGAGATGGGAGATTGAGCCCTATCTATTTTATATGGAAATGAGACCTATGTTACTGTTTACTTTTGTATCTTCAGTTATTTGGAGACAACCATCTCATCAGCGGGGCCAATATGATCATTAATGGAAAACAGTGTTGTGCACCAGTAGATCTTTACTCATTGATCAATAGTTATTTACTTCTGAGGGGTCACAGCTTGGTTAATATAGCTGAATAATTTTATTGATAGATACCATAACAATGAAAAATAAAGTTTAAAATAGAAGATGAATGAATATAGCCCTTTCTTCAGGCATGAATATTATTATTTGAAAACTGTAATAGCTGCTGGAAAGTTGGAAGGGCAGACAACAAAAGCATTGAATAATTGTCCTAGGACTATAATAAGACTTCCATTATTGACCTCTGTTAATATTCTACTGTAACTGTCTACTAAATTGGTTCCTTGGGGCTTGAAATATACAGTGATGTTATGAGTTCCTATCGTAAATTGCCACACAGTAAAGTAGCGAGTCTCTGAAATAGTGTTGGCCCTAGTTTGATCAATACTCAATTCAAAGCAGTGCAATAGGCAACTGTTTCCATAGAAACATTGATGTCACAGAGGTTGAACAGCGGCTGTTACAACAAATCATTTCCTTTGAGCAGTTGTAATTGACTATGTGTACAGTTTGCTGTCACTTGAGACCATTTACATCAAGCAAGTAACAGAACCGCATTAGTTATTCCCGGAGTAAGAGGGTTAGCTCTTCCTTTTGTGACCTTACAAATACCTAGGAGGATATTGCCATAGCAACCAGCAATATAACAGAATGAACATTAAGGTAGCCAGAGATCTTAATGCAGGAGTATCCTTTTGGAAGCTGAAAGGTAGTTTTAATAAAGTTTACCTAGTTGTTATATTAACACAAATCCTTTGTACCCCACAGTAATGACTTGGTTCCTCTCTCCCACACATCACCAATAACACAGACATTACAATTCCATTTGCACTTCATTTCCTGTTCCTTACCTTTGATTTTCCCCCGGCATCTGGCTGCTAAGGCTGCACACATGCACTTTTGGCATAATCCTGTTTATGGAACACAGAGTTTGGCCCTGGAGAAGCCCTGAAGTCTGAAGGGCTTCAGTGTTGAAAAGTGAGATTAGAGGAGAAAGGAATCTTTAGCAAAGAGTTAAATTTTTACTCTGACTAAATCATCTCTGGATTTTAAGGACACGAAAGAAAACAGAAACAGATGCAAGCTTAGCTTACTTTTGTTGTGTTCCCTCAGGCTAAAAGCACCACCAAATTTGAGTTCCCTATTCTAGAATTCTTTATATTATCCCACTACCTTACCACAGTTTTCCTGGTGTGGCTGTGCCCAAGGGCACTTTTAAATAAATATATATATTTTTATTGATTTTAGAGAGGAAGAAAGAGGGGGAGAGAGATAGAAACATCAATGATGAGAGAGAATCATTGATCGGCTGCCTCCTGCACATCCCCTATTGGGGACTGAGCCTGCAACCCGGGCATGTGCCCTTGACCAGAATCGAACCTGGGACCCTTCAGTCCTCAGGCCGACACTCTATCCACTGAGCAAAACCAGCTAGGGCTCAAGGGCACTTTGGAATATTCCATAACCTATCAGGGAAATTAAAAGGTTTGTATGTTCTTTGGTAGGTACTAGTAAACAGGTAGAAATGCTGTCATTGTGTTACCAAACTCCATGCCAAATCAAAAAGCATATGCTAATGTATTTCTAGAATTTATGAGAATTAAGTATGCCCAGCATAATGTCTAGTTTTTAAAACTCTTGCTGGCATCTCATCTGAGCTTTACATGACAGGTGAAATGATCAAGTAAAAGGAGCTGTAATGGCATTAACATTGTGTTCATTACCATTTGCAATGGTGTTAGGGTTAGAGGGATTTACGAGGTGTGTCAGGGTCTAAACAAGCATTTGCAGCCACAACCTAGAAATCAGGCTTTATGTGTGAGAGGCAGGCATTGCCCGTCTCAGCCATAACTGCAGGTATGATTAGCAACACTGTCATCTCTAGAAAAGAAAAATATATATGGTCATCAATGCAGAGAGGCAACAAAAACCATCAAAGGAGGTGTTTACTTGCAAAGGATTTTCCAATACAGCCTCACAATGATCAGCGTATAGATTTTTGACCAGTCTGCCCTATTCCTTCCGGTGAATCCTCAAAGGTAATAAAATTGAATCCTCGCCTGCCACTGACTGTTATTCACCTTGAACTAGAAAGCAACTATTTATAAGATTGTTTAGAGACACAAATCCAGTAAATTACTCTGTTTGGCCTTAAAAGAATGTTTGACTTGAAGCACAGATATGGCTATAAATCTTACAGGAATAATTTATAAGACAACAAACATAGTGAGCGGTAATCTTCTGGTTACAATGGGTAAAGAAAGACAGTTTGAAAGGAAAAAGTGTCCCCCTGCCCGAGGTCAGTGAACTTTTCCAGGGCCCTGCATACAGGAAATGCGGTAATGGCACCTGGGTGTCCTGAGAGAGAAGGGAAACAGCTGCCCTTTGCACGGATGCCCTTTCCTGGAGCAATTCTTTTTTCATAGCTGGCCATCTTTCCTTTGACAACATGGTGTGGCCAGTGGAAAAGGAGAATGAGTCAGCTGTTCCTGGGTACCCAGAGGGATCTGTCAGTCAACAGTCAGTCAACAGACTGACACAAAGGTGTCAGAACAGCTGCCTGGTGTGTGTATGTGTGGGTGCGTGTGCGTGTGTATGTGTGTCTGAGAGAGAGGGAAGGAGAGAGGGAGTGAGAGAGAGAGAATATGAGAGACACTATGCATTCTAGCTGAATATGATAATTCCTAATCATATATAAAAATTTTGGTCAGTCTAGATATATATAAAGTTTCATTAACATATATTATATTAGAGTAACACATCTTAGTTTTATTACTAAAAAACTATTATTAGTCCAGAGAGTCTATGGTAGAAAAATAATATAGTAAAAAAAAAGGAAATTAAGAGAAATGAGTTAAAATTTTGGCTCTTCTATTTACTGGTTTAATATCTGTGTTTCATTTGCTTTGTATGAAAATGAGTGGTACCTTCTCCTACCTTCTTCAGATGAAGCCCTAATGATAAATTTGTGCAGTGAAATAGTCAAGTCATACAGGCATTTCAATGGGACCCCTTCATCCAAGATAGAAACTAAACAAATGAATAAGTTGGTTATTTTTGAGCTGAGGGGAATAAAAGAAAGCATCCCAAGCTCATTGCTTCTTTTTTTTTTCATTTTGTATCAATAATTTAAAAAGTTACATAAAGGAATGGAATATTTCAAAAAGTGTTTAATCAAATCAGGTGAGGCTAGTTTCTTGGTAAAGGATTTAAGTTTGGTTCCTGAAATTCATAGGGATACCAAGCCTCTCTACAATATTGCCCAAATAAATTTGCTGTGAAACTATCTATAAGGGTGTTGATAAGATTAAGTGGAATAAAGCTTTTGAACGTATAATATTTTTGTTAAGTATAGCATATGCGCATAAGTAAGTATTTAGGATCTTTTATCTCAGGATTATTATTCCAAACATTAGTTTTCATTGTTTTGTATAGCTGGAAAAGGTATGGGAAGTCAGTTGAATCTGTACAGATCCTATATTTTGTTGTTGACTAAATCTCTAAAATGTTGTGGAGGTTTCTTTTGACAAATTTTTTCTCCCTGTTTTAGAAGTGGGGGACAGGTGGATAAAATCTGGTTAACTAAAGATTACAGGTAGCTGGGTTTCTGCTGGTCAATATGTTGATATTATTATCACCAAGTATAGTAGAACTCCTCAGAGACATTGTGAAGTACCTAAATGGTGCCTATTTTGGTGGTGTTGAGAGGGAATGACATCAATGAATAGTCTTTTAAGTATTTTCTATATAGTACTGACTCATTTTTTCTGAGTTTGGCAACTTCAATATCAATGATTCCTTGGGACTAGTCTTAGCCAATTAGTCTCTGGCCTCCTATTGCTGCTGGTTTCTGCCTCTTCCCTGGCACATTCTGACTGCCGGTGTCAGCCATCCTGCGCCTGCCTCTCAGTTCCTGGCTTCACTGCCCATCACCATTCTCTGCCTTCCGCATCTGTTCTGCCTCTGGCACTGTAGCCCATCCCCTATTCTTAAAAACTTTCTCCCCACTTTGACTTTCCTGGTATTTCTTTTGGTTCTTCCTCTTTCTCTCTTGCTTCCTTCTCTCCCTCCATCTTTCCTTAAACCTTGAGTTTCCTAGGAATTAGTCTTTGGCCTTATACCCACTCCAACTCTGTCTCCAAAGACTCACATCTATTTCCATAGCGTCCATTCCCAGTGAATGACTCCCAATGCCATATCCCATTCTGTCAGTCTCCCTGTGTGTGGCAATCTGAGACATTTGAATAAAGTCAGCAGAGGAGGCAATCCCAGTGGGAGGCCACTGTGAGAGATTTTGTCAGAACTTTTGAAGCCTATACTTTGGGTAGGTTAGGTGTCTGTGTAGGAGAGAGAATTTGAGGGGAGCAGTAGAGCCTACAGGGGATGGCTCTACTTTTTCAGTTGTTAGCAATTATTATTACCACTACCAGTTTTCCAATTGTTAGCAATTATTATTACCACTACCAGTGTAGTACTGGTACTAGTATTACTACTACTGTGAGAATGGTAGTAATGCCTACAGAAATGTAAATACCTTTTAAATTATTTATAGGGAATCCATTAAAAAAGATGCACTCAACTACTTTCTATGACTAAATAAATACCTGCAGAATGTGAGGGGCTAATAACCAGGCAGTGCAGAAGGTGGCGCCAGGGCAGGAGGCAGGAGGCAGGAGGTGGAGAAGCAACCTTTCCCACATCCTGACACCTGGACATAATGTTGTCACCCTCCCATTAGAATGTCTGTGTCCTCCTCTGTCCTGCAGCCTGGCTTTGGTTTTCAAATGCCTCATGCAGCCAGCTGACGTCAAGGCCACCTTCCCGTGACATCACCGGGTCTCCAGTCACACACCACTGTTTCCTGCAGGAAGACTAGTGATTCTTTCAGCAGGACAGTATTTCCTGGGTTCTGCTGACAATGCACTGTCTCCATTATGCTACTTGCAAACATGTCAAAAAGAGACGAGGAAGAGAACCTCACATCTCCTCTACTCATATCTCCTCCAGCCCAGATGAGGGCTGCGTCAAACCCAGGTTCTCAGGAGAGAAAATATGATTGGCCAAACTTGGGCCTGTGTCCTCCCTTTTTTTGAAAGGATATGATATAATATAAACATTATACTACTGCTGCCAAGGGCTCACCGGAAGGGTGAGATAGGCAGTTCCTAGACAAGGATGGTCAGTGGGGTCAGAGCAGATATTTCAAAGACCTTTTCTATATTAAGCAAGTGACAAATATAAATAGTATTTCTATGTTCTTCATTTAATAGCACTGCTGCTCAGTGTTATCAATTGGGTATGTGTTATTTTATCCAGCAGTAGTAATGGATAATTTTGCTTAAAATTTTGTTGTTGTTGTTGTTGTTAATCCTCACCTGAGGATATTTTCCCTTGATTTTTAGAGAGAGTGGAAGAGAGAGGAAGAGACAGAGAGAAATTTCTATGTGAGAGAGACACATCGATTGGTTGCCTCCTGCACAAGCCCGACCAGGGCCCGGGCTGGGGAGGAGCCTGCAACCGAGGTACATGCCCTTGACTGGAATGGAACCTGGGACCCTTCGGTCTGCAGGCCAATGTTCTATCCACTG
This sequence comes from Plecotus auritus, assembly GCF_963455305.1. Classification (NCBI taxonomy): domain Eukaryota; kingdom Metazoa; phylum Chordata; class Mammalia; order Chiroptera; family Vespertilionidae; genus Plecotus; species Plecotus auritus. The sequence goes on from NC_137776.1 coordinate 44,409,439, forward strand.
AGCCAAACTGGCTAGGGCTGTTTAATATATTTCTAAGGGAGCAGAAACACAAGTCTAATGCTTTAACTATCTGTGTGGCTTGGGGAAAGTCACCTGAATTCATAATTAGTCTGATGCTAATGGCTCCTGAACAAGGACCTGAGTTCAACACTGGTTGGGTTCAGTTACATTGGGGCCAGTAGTGCCCATCTGTAACCATGTGAAAGGGCAAGGAACGTGATTCAAATAGAGGTTGAATTCTGAATTTGCTTAAGGCTCATGAGCATGGCCTCCATTTAATAGAGGCTATTCTAGGGCTTTTCTGGGGTTGGTAGGGGGTATAGTTTGGGGATTTTTAAATATACTTGCTTCTATTATGTCACAATAAATTTATAATACATGTTTTCATATGATGATTACTTCTTTGTGATGGAAAGCAAGATTTTACAGACCAAGACTTTTAATACTCAGTTTTGTTTTTTGTGTGGATGTTTTTGAAGCATACCATAGCTTATAATCATGAACATATAATAATATATCACATATGAAACTAACTGAACTTGAAGAACGACCTGACAATTTGATTTAGGTATAAAAGATTTTACAGCTTGACCATAAGAGTGAGATGTTCTTTACTTCCTCGAGACTTGTGTGTAGCGTCTCTTTGGATAATGGCCAGGCAATCTTCCTGGGCAAAATGAACCTTCTCAGGCTTTATGTCATCTTTGTGATCCTGCCATAAAAAATAGAAAAAAACATGGCAATGGAAACAGGTCATTTCAGCTAAAAGAAATTTTGGGTTTGGATACTCAATATAATGAAAATAAAGGCAGTATGAGAAGGGGTTGAGGAGGGAGTGTAGACCTTGATTTTGTTTGAGGTTTGCTGAACCAGTTTGGATCTAGTTCTTTTATTTCTAATTGGGGGGATGGCTTTGAGGTGACTTCTTACTTTAAGATTTCAATTGCTGGATTTGCCATTGAACATGGTTGGTTGTGATAGAAATCTAATATTATACAGAAGGCTGGGAGCTAATCTGCACTGTTGGTGCCAGAACAATACTTATAGATACTTATGAATGATTAATGTGTGACAAGCACTATTCTAATATTTTGCATGTATTGATTCATTTAATCCTCAAAACAACCTTATATGGTAGGTATTGTTTTATCCCCATCTTACCAATTAGGAAACTACAGGGAGGTTAAGTCAATTGCTTGAAGTTGCACTGGTGGTAAGGGTTGGGGCCAGGATTCAAATCCCAACAGTCTCACTTCAGTGCTGAAATGCTTCACCACCATGTTCAACTCCCAGGAACCATTTGGGCTCTGAGAAAGTTGTTTAATCTTTGTGTCTAATTCCTTTGTCTTTAAAGGGCTATAATAGTACTTCCTGTCTCCCCAGCTCAGAGAAGTGTTCTGAGATTAATAGCAGTGTGTGTCCATTTCAGCCTCTGTGGGTCATTCCCTTATACACCAAGTTCCCTTTGAAGTCAATAAAAGCCCTATGTGTGTGTGTGAAGGGAAGCAGGGCCCTTGGCGGGTGAGGGGATGTGTAAATATTGAGAGAAAATATATAAATCACTTTTATTTTCTTGGAAAATGATCTATATAAACATCAAATAACGTGAAGTGCTTTGTATTGTGTGTTTGCAGGTAACATTCTCCCATGTGTGACATTCTCATTTTGAAGTCAGAATCCATGGAAAGTACCCTTAGGGAATAATTTTATGTTTTTAGTGTTTGCTTCTCCCATAAACTTCTCAGGGGCAGAAACTAGGTCTGATTCATCTTTATTCTAAAGGAGTCCTTATCTTCCTCTACCCACTCCCTTCCAGTATCTGCTTGGGTACCTGGCACATAGTAGGTTCTCAATAAAGCCTTGCTGAGGGAATGGAAGCTGGGAGAATTGGATTTTGTGTAGTGATTTCTCAGTTAGCTTCATTCAGGGTGAGGGAGGCCTCTTGGAAGGGCAAACTATTTGGGCAGAATTTTGACCAGGCCAATGTAAAAACACTGATTATAAGAGAGAGTATGAGAAATTGTAGTTAGATGTTAGGAAGCATTTCTTGACCAAGAAGCCAGTGAAAAGCTGAGAATTGTCATTTTGGGCAAGGCTGCAATCTTTATTTACAGATTTTGAATTTTAGGTTATTTAGGGTATATTCAGTTCTACCTGGAAGTAGGGGAGTCCAGGGAGAAAGATGTGGTTCCCCTTCTCAGCTCAGATCCCATGGCTGGAGCATGTAAGCAGCAAAGAAACCATTTACCACAAGTGGAGTGCAAAGACAGCAGATTGGCAGACACTGTCTGTGCCACAGGAAATTGTCACTACTAAAGTTGTTACCCCAGTTAAACTTTCTCAGACAGAATATCTCCTAAGGGTTTGCACAGCAGGTCTGTTTTTCAGATGTTAACCTACGCAATTCACTTTAACATTTATCAAGTCAAGAGACAAAAATCTACTTAAAAGCTAGTCATTTCTTTCTCCTGGGAGTTGAGACTCAATGCCCAAGAGAATTTCATCCTTGGCATTCATCCCTCCTGGAGCTCATTAATCTGGGTCCTTGTTTCCTCATTATCTTAGGGAGGACAAAATAATCATGGCAATTTCAATTCCTAATGACAGAGGAGGGCAGTGACTTTCATTTTCCAATCAATTAATCAGTAAATTAATCAATATTTTTTAACTGTTCTGTGACAGTCATCATGCTATAATTAAATTTAATATCAAAAGCACAAGGTAAGGATAAAGAGTGCTTCAGGAATACAAGGATAGGTCAATGTTAGAAAAGTTAACAAATGGAAAAACCATATATATCTCATAAGGCAGAAAACCATCAATATTAATCTTAAAAAACCCTTCAGTTATATGAGTTTACAATGACACTACTTTAAAAATAAAAAGTATCTCTCTGAAGACAAAAGCTAGAGGAATTTGCATATAAAGACTAAATAAGACAAGGATGTCCACTTTTCCATTATTATTGAATACTAGAGGCCTAGTGCACAAAATTCTTGCACTTGGGGGGGGGGCGGTCCCTCAGCCCAGACTGCACCCTCTCGCAGTCTGGGAGCCCTCAGGGGATGTCTGAGGACTGACTTCCGGTGTTCAGTCAAGCCTTCGGTCGTTTTGGACGATATGGACCCTGGCTCTTTATATATATATATATATATATATATATATATATATATATATATATAGATAGATAGATTGTTTGGCAGTTCTAGTCAATACAATCAGAAAAGGGTAGAAAATAAGAGGTATAAATAAATATTGGATATAAAATAAAAGCATTTTTATTTGCAGATAAGAATCAAACAAAAGACTATTAGAATCAGCAAGAGAGCAGAAAGGTGGGTAGTTATAAAAAAAAACCCAAAACAATAGCCTTTAAAATTGATGCTTGTATTTTTAACTAAAAATTTCTGATTGAATAGAACGAGAAATTTCATTAATAATAGCAACAAAATAGAAAAGTTCTAGAAATAAACAGTAAGAAAAGTGCAAGACCTACATTAAAATTTGTGTATATATAACTTAACTACAAGAAAGAAGAGAACTTAAAGTGGAGATATAATTATAGGCATACAGATGCAGATATAAAATATCATGTTCTTGGAAGGATTTGATATTGTGAGGTAGTAAAAATGTTATGGAAATACAATCAGAATCCTCATGAGATATTTTTTGAAACTTGACAAAAAAAAATATGTAATTCACTTGGAATAATAATATACAAATTAGACCAGAAAAATTTAAAAGCAATGGCAGAGATGCTCTAAAGGAGATAAAAGTGCATTTTAAAGGTTCACTGATAAGAACAGTGTGATAATGGTCATAAAAAATAGAGATAGATAGAGGGGAATAATGGCGGCGGAATAGACAGACGTGTTCCAAGCCTTGTCCCGGAGCAGAAAGAAAGAACAGCTGAGGGTCGCGCAAGGAGTGTTTGTTGGCTGGTTGGGAGACAGCTGAATTCCAGAAGGAGGTGGGGGACTGCTGAACGGGGTTCCCCTGACCTGGCAGCACGAACTGCGGCTGGGTCCCCTCCCGGAGCTGCGGGCTTGGACGCGGAGTCTGCGCCATCTTGATCCGGAAAGTGGAGCTTATCTGAAGCCTGAGAATCCACAACTGCGGCACCCCAGGAACAGCTGCGAGCCCCAGAACAACGCTCCCCAACTGGCGCAAGCACACGGGTTCAGAGAAGCTCTACACTCCACCACGGAAAGGTCAGATTTCGCCTGGGATAAGGTGAGGTCTCTGGTCCCGGCGGGAGAGAGGAACGCGCGTTTTGCGGGAGCTGGAGGACCAGGGAAGTCTGTGCCTAGAAAAATCCGTGGCTGTAGGGGCTGGCGTGATCTGTGACTGTGGAAAGGGGTCTTCAGAGCTGCTAAGAGAAGGGCACTCTAAAAAGCAACCCATTTTGATCTGAAGTGCAGGGACACCGTAAGAATTTCAGGCAGTCCAGACTTACGCGCAGCCCGTGCGCTCCCTGGGTGCCTGGGCTTACTCGCAGTCCCGGACTTCGCACACTTGGGCTTTTTCCTCTTCAAATCCTTGCTTCTGATTACTAAGCCCAATACATAGGATCACCCAGTTGGGGACACCCTGGGAGACTGCAGGGGAAGGTTGTTTTTCTGGAACCTGGGGATCGGAGCGGGGAGTGACCATCAGAGAGTCAGCTCTGAGGCAGACCACTCCCACAGGCCCATGGCGAGTGCCACAGGGAAAGAAGGCTCTAACACTGCCTAGAGAGGCCATAGATAGACCCGGAAGTCAATCCAGAAACACTGCCACCCAGGGGCTGAATCACAAATTGACTCTTGTGTAATCAAAAATAAAGGAATATGAGAAATTAAGACACACCGCCTGCTTAAAATCAGGACTGGCTTACAACACCGAAGAGCAGTGGATCGCAGGGAACTGCAATACTGTCTGGACTGAGAAACAGGCGTGCCAAACAGAAAAACAGAGGAAGTGAATGACCTTCACTACTCCACATTTTATTTTTACCTTTTATTTTTTTTATTTTTTTATTTTTTTTTAATTTTCATTTTTTGCATCTTTTAATCAAGAAACTTTTTTTTTCTTTTTTCATCACTTGATTTTACCTTTTTAATGATTACATTTTTATTTTCTTTTTTTTTTTTTTTTTTTTCAGGCTTCAGACATTTATTTTTTTTTTATTTTTATTTTTTCAAATTTTTATTAAGGTATTATATGTGTACATATCTTACCATTGCCCCCCACCCCCACCCCACTCCCATACATGCCCTCACCCCCCAATGTTTTGCATCCGTTGGTTACTCTTATATACATGCATATAAGTCCTTCAGTTGATCTCTTATTTCCCCCACCTCTCCCTAACCTTACCACTGTAATTTGACAGTCTGTTTGATGCTTTACTGCCTCTGTAACTATCTTTTTGTTCATCAGTTTATAATGTTTTTCATTATCCCCAAATGAGTGGGATCATGTGGTAGTTTTCTTTCATTGACTGGCTTATTTCACTTAGCATAATGTTCTCTAATTCCATCCAAGTGCCTACAAATGGTAGTAATTCCTTCTTTTCTACGGCAGCATAGTATTCCATTGTGTAGATGTACCATAGTTTTCTGATCCAGTCATCTGCTGATGGGCACCTAGGCTGTTTCCAAATCTTAGCTATTGTAAATTGTGCTGCTATGAACATAGGGGTGCATATATCCTTTCTGATTGGTGTTTCTGGTTTCTTAGGATATATTCCTAGGAGTGGGATTACTGGGTCAAATGGGAGTTCCATTTTCAGTTTTTTGAGGAAACTCCATACTGTTCTCCACAGTGGCTGCACCAGTCTGCATTCCCACCAGCAGTGCACGAGGGTTCCTTTTTCTCCGCATCCTCGCCAACACTTGTCGTTTGTTGATTTGTTGATGATAGCCATTCTGACAGGTGTGAGATGGTATCGCATTGTTGTTTTGATTTGCATCTCTCGGATAATTAGTGACTTTGAGCATGTTTTCATGTGTCTCTTGGCCTTCCTTCTGTCTTCTTTCGAAAAGCTTCTATTTAGGTCCGTTGCCCATTTTTTTATTGGATCATTTATCTTCCTTTTATTAAGTTGTATAAGCTGCCTGTAGATGTTGGAAATTAAACCTTTATCCGTGATACCATTTGCAAATATGTTCTCCCATACAGTGGGGTTTCTTGTTGTTTTGTTGATGGTTTCTTTAGCTGTGCAAAAGCTTTTTATTTTGATGTAGTCCCATTTGTTTATTTTCTGTTTGGCTTCCATTGCCCTAGGGGCAGTATCACTGAAAAAGTTCTTTTGGCATATGTCTGAGATTTTGCTGCCTGTGGATTCCTCTAGTATTTTTACAGTTTCCCGTCTTATATTTAAGTCCTGTACCCATTTTGAGTTTATTTTTGTGTATGGTGTAAGTTGGTGATCTAGTTTCATTTTTTTGCATGTATCTGTCCAATTTTCCCAACACCATTTATTAAAGAGACTGTCTTGACTCCATTGTATGTTCATGCCTCCTTTGTCAAATATTAAATGCGCATATTGGTTTGGGTCGATATCTGGATTCTCTATTCTGTTCCATTGATCTATATGTCTGTTCTTGTGCCAGTACCAGGCTGTTTTGATGACAGTGGCTTTGTAATACAGCTTGAAATCTGGTATTGAGATCCCTCCTACTTTATTCTTCTTTCTCAGGATTGCTGCGGCTATTCGGGGTCTTTTTTTATTCCAGATGAATTTTTGGAGAGTTCTTTCTAGGTCTGTGAAATACGCCGTTGGTATTTTAATGGGGAGTGCATTGAATCTATAGATTGCTTTCGGTAGTATGGACATTTTAATGATGTTGATTCTACCAATCCATGTACATGGTATGTTCTTCCATCTGTTTACATCTTCCTCTATCTCTTTTTTCAGTGTCCTGTAGTTTTCCGCATATAGGTCTTTTACCTCCTTGGTTAGGTTTATTCCTAAGTATCTTAATTTTTTTGGTGCGATGGAAAATGGGATTGCTTTTTTAGTCTCTCTTTCTGTAAGTTCATTGTTGGTGTATAGAAATGCCATAGATTTCTTGGTGTTAATTTTGTATCCTGCTACATTGCCGAATTCATTTATTAAGTCTGTTAGTTTTTTGATGGAGTCTTTCGGGTTTTTTATGTACAATATCATGTCATCTGCAAATAAGGACAGCTTTACTTCTTCTTTTCCAATTTGGATGCCTTTTATTTCTTCTTCTTGTCTAATTGCAGTGGCTAATACTTCCAGTACTATGTCAAACAGGAGTGGTGAGAGTGGGCATCCCTGTCTTGTTCCTGTTCTTAGGGGAAATGGTTTTAGTTTTTGCCCATTGAGTATGATGTTAGCTGTGGGTTTATCATATATAGCTTTTATGATGTTGAGGTATGATCCTTCTATTCCCACCTTGTTGAGAGTTTTTATCAAGAAAGGGTGTTGGATTTTGTCAAATGCTTTTTCTGCATCAATTGATATGACTATGTGATTTTTATCTCTCAATTTGTTTATGTGATGTATCACATTTATTGATTTGCGGATATTGAACCATCCTTGCATTCCTGGGATAAACCCTACTTGGTCATGGTGTATGATCTTTCTGATGTACTGCTGGATCCTATTTGCTAGAATTTTGTTGAGGATTTTGGCATCTACATTCATGAGGGATATTGGCCTGTAATTCTCTTTCATTGTGTTGTCTTTATCTGGTTTTGGTATTAGGGTGATGCTGGCTTCATAGAAGGAGCTTGGAAGTGTTCCTTCCTCTTGAATTTTTTGGAATAGTCTGAGGAGGATAGGTTTTAGTTCTTCCTTGAATGTTTGGTAGAACTCTCCAGTGAAGCCATCTGGCCCCGGGCTTTTGTTTGCCGGAAGCTCTTTGATGACTGCTTCAATTTCTTCCATAGTTACTGGCATGTTGAGCTGTTTAGATTCTTCCTGATTGAGTTTTGGAAGGTTATATTTTTCTAGGAATATGTCCATTTCCTCCAGGTTGTCCAGTTTGTTGGAATAGAGTTGTTCGTAGTATTTTTTAACAATCCTTTGTATTTCGGCGGGATCTGTTGTTATTTCACCTCTTTCATTTCTGATCTTGTTTATTTGGGTCCTCTCCCTTTGCTTCTTGGTGAGCCTGGCTAGAGGTTCATCAATCTTGTTTATCCTTTCAAAGAACCAGCTCTTGGTTTTGTTGATCTTTTGTATTGTTTCTTTGGTCTCTATGTCGTTTATCTGTGCTCTGATCTTTATTATTTCCTTCCTTCTGCTTACACTGGGCTTTTCTTGTTGCTCTTTTTCTAACTCTTTGAGTTGTTGGGTTAGGTAATTTATTACCCCTGTTTCTTGTTTTTTGCAGTAGGCTTGTAGAGCTATGAACTTCCCTCTCAAGACTGCTTTCGCTGTGTCCCATAGATTTTGGATTGTAGTGTTTTCATTGTCATTTGTTGTCATGATGTTTTTTATTTCTTCTTTGATCTCTCTGGTAACCCAGTCATGGTTTAATAGCATGCTGTTTAGTCTCCATGTGTTTGATTTCTTTGGGTTGTTTTTATTGTAGTTGATTTCCAGTTTTATGCCACTGTGGTCTGAGAAGATGCTTGATATGATTTCTATCTTCTTGAATTTGAAGAGACTTTGCCTATGTCCCAACATATGGTCTATCTTTGAAAATGACCCATGTGCACTTGAGAAGAATGTATATTCTGTGGCTTTGGGGTGAAATGTTCTGAAGATGTCAATTAATTCCATCTGGTCTAGTGAGTCATTTAGGATTGATGTTTCTTTGCTGATGTTTTGTTTAGAGGATTTGTCCAATGGTGATAATGGGGTATTAAAGTCTCCTACTATGATTGTATTGCTGTCAATGTCTCCCTTGATATCCTCCAGGAGTTTTTTTATGTATTTGGGTGCTCCTGTATTGGGTGCATATATGTTTACCAGAGTTATTTCTTCTTGTTGGATTGCTCCCTTTAGTATTATGAAATGGCCTTCCTTATCTCTTTTTATGTCCTTCAGTTTGAGATCTAATTTGTCAGAAATAAGTATTGCTACCCCAGCTTTTTTTTCAGTTCCATTTGCCTGGAAAACCTTTTTCCATCCCTTCACCCTCAGTCTGTGTGCGTCTTTTTTTCTGAGGTGGGTTTCTTGTAGACAGCAGATATATGGGTCGTGTTTTCTTATCCAATCTGTTACCCTATGTCTTTTGATTGGGGCATTTAATCCATTTACATTTAAAGTTATTATTGATAGGTACTTATTTGTCACCATTCCTATTCTTTACCCCTGTGTTACTTCTTCGCTTCCTGTTTATTTTTCTTTCTTTCTTTTTTTTTCTTTTTTTTTTTTACAGTAGACCCTTTAGCATTTCTTGCATTGCTGGTTTGGTGGTAATAAATTCCCTTAGTCCTTTTTTGTCTGTGAAGCTCCTGATTTCACCTTCAATTTTGATTGACAGCCTTGCTGGGTACAGTATTCTTGGATTCAGCCCCTTCCTTTGCATGACTTTGTATATTTCATTCCATTCCCTTCTGGCCTGATGAGTTTCTGTTGAGAAATCAGTTGCTAGTCTGATGGGGGTTCCTTTGTATGTAACTTTCTGTCTCTCTCTGGCTGCTTTTAAGATTCTTACTTTGTCGTTGGTGTTTGCCAATTTAATTATAATGTGCCTTGGCGTCGGTCTTTTGGGGTTCATTTTGCTTGGGACTCTGTGAGCTTCTTGGATTTGTGTGGGTTTTTTCTTCCCTATATCTGGGAAATTTTCTGTCATTATTTCTTCAAAGAGGTTTTCTATTCCTTGCTCAGCTTCCTTTCCTTCTGGAACCCCTATTATGCGGATGTTGTTTTGTTTCGTGTTGTCCCAAAGTTCCCTTAGACTCTCCTCCTGCCTTTTAATTTTTTTTTCTAGAAGTTGCTTTTCTTGGGTATTTTTTTCCATCTTGTCTTCTAGCTCACTGATGCGGTCCTCTGCTTCTTCTAGTCTACTCTTGATGCTTTCTATTGAGTTCTTTACAGCAGCGATGTCATTTTTCATTTCTTCTTGGTTCTTCTTCATTTCCTCTTGGTTCTTGCTCATATTGTCGAATTTGTCTTCCATTCTTTTCAGCCACCTTATGACCATTTCTCTGAATTCTTTTTCTGGAAGGTTGCTTGCCTCCATTTCGTTTACTTCCTTTTCTGGTGATGCCTGCTTTTCTTTCATATGCGGGCTGCTTCTTTGTCTCCCCATGGTCTCTCTTCTCTGGGTGTCTGGTTATGTAGTTCTCTCTCTCCTGGGTTGATTTAAAGGCACAAAATACAGCACTACCAGGTACAACTCACAAGGCACTGAACAGGAATGTATTCACGATATTAATAACCTCCAATAAAGGTGACCACCAGAGAAAGGCAAATTAGGTGATAGAAGAGAAAGAAGAAGAGGAAAAAAGAAAGAAAGAAAAAAAAAAAAAGAAAAAAGGAGTGTGAAAATGAAATTGTGAAAAGGGAAAGTAAAGAGAAAAAAAAAAAAAGTAAGAGAGACAAGAAATTGACTAAGAGAGAAAGGGGAACAGACTATATATATTGGGGATAAAACTCCAATAGAACAATCACTAATCCCAGCAAATGCCAGCAACAAGTGCCTGGGGATTAGTACAAACTACAACACCAATTAATATGGAGTGAGGCAAGGGAAAGCTGAAGCACAAAACAAACAAAAAAATAAATAAAAGAAGAATAAGCAAAACAATCTCACAAAAAAAGCATAAAAATTGGATATAATCTATATTCAAGCAAACAACAACAAAAGGACAGAGATAAGGACAAGTTTATGGATAACTCAGACAGCGAAGGGAAAGGTGTATGTGGACTTGGAGCAGGGGATTGGAGATTAGATATGTAAGTAGGGTGAAATTTTAACAAGGGGTAAACAGAAAGAATAGGGAAAATCTAAAGCAGTAAAAGGGTAAGACAAACAGGACACTGAAAAGGGGGAGGTTAGGAAGAGAGTGATGGCCTAAAGGTAGAGTTGAGATAGAGTAAAACGATGCTAAAGGAAAGATAAAAAATAGAATGTAGGACCCTAATCCCAAAATAAAATGAAGAGAAAATAAAATGACACTTAAAAAAAAAAAAAAAAAGATAAAATAGCAGTAGTAATAATACGGATTGAAAATAAAAATGTAATCATTAAAAAGGTAAAATCAAGTGATGAAAAAAGAAAAAAAAGTTTCTTGATTAAAAGATGCAAAAAATGAAAATTTAAAAAAAATAAAAAAATAAAAAAAATAAAAGGTAAAAATAAAATGTGGAGTAGTGAAGGTCATTCACTTCCTCTGTTTTTCTGTTTGGCACGCCTGTTTCTCAGTCCGGGCAGTATTGCAGTTCCCTGCGATCCACTGCTCTTCGGTGTTGTAAGCCAGTCCTGATTTTAAGCAGGCGGTGTGTCTTAATTTGTCGTATTCCTTTATTTTTGATTACACAAGAGTCAATTTGTGATTCAGCCCCTGGGTGGCAGTGTTTCTGGATTGACTTCCGGGTCTATCTATGGCCTCTCTAGGCAGTGTTAGAGCCTTCTTTCCCTGTGGCACTCGCCACGGGCCTGTGGGAGTGGGCTGCCTCAGAGCTGGCTCTCTGATGGTCACTCCCCGCTCCGATCCCCAGGTTCCAGAAAAACAACCTTCCCCTGCAGTCTCCCAGGGTGTCCCCAACTGGGTGATCCTATGTATTGGGCTTAGTAATCAGATGCAAGGATTTAAAGAGGAAAAAGCCCAAGTGTGCGAATTCCGGGACTGCGAGTAAGCCCAGGCACCCAGGGAGCGCACGGGCTGCGCGTAAGTCTGGACTGCCTGAAATTCTTAGGGTGTCCCTGCACTTCAGATCAAAATGGGTTGCTTTTTAGAGTGCCCTTCTCTTAGCAGCTCTGAGGACCCCTTTCCACAGTCACAGATCACGCCAGCCCCTACAGCCACGGATTTTTCTAGGCACAGACTTCCCTGGTCCTCCAGCTCCCGCAAAACGCGCGTTCCTCTCTCCCGCCGGGACCAGAGACCTCACCTTATCCCAGGCGAAATCTGACCTTTCCGTAGTGGAGTGTAGAGCTTCTCTGAACCCGTGTGCTTGCGCCAGTTGGGGAGCGTTGTTCTGGGGCTCGCAGCTGTTCCTGGGGCGCCGCCGTTGTGGACTCTCAGGCTTCAGATAAGCTCCACTTTCCGGATCAAGATGGCGCAGACTCCGCGTCCAAGCCCGCAGCTCCGGGAGGGGACCCAGCCGCAGTTCGTGCTGCCAGGTCAGGGGAACCCCGTTCAGCAGTCCCCCACCTCCTTCTGGAATTCAGCTGTCTCCCAACCAGCCAACAAACACTCCTTGTGCGACCCTCAGCTGTTCTTTCTTTCTGCTCCGGGACAAGGCTCGGAACACGTCTGTCTATTCCGCCGCCATTATTCCCTCCTCAGGCTTCAGACATTTACCCAGAATATTCACGTCCTAAGGGTGCATATCTGTGCCGTCCTGGGTCAGACCCCTAGAATGTTTGAAGTCCCATAACCTAGCCCCGAACCTGACACAGGGTAGATGCTCAGTGACTATGGGACCAAGGAAGGAAGCTCTCGAGAATTCTCGGTATATCTGAGATCACTGAGTCTACATTTTTATTTTCAATCCGTATTATTACTACTGCTATTTTATCTTTTTTTTTTTTTTTTTTTTAAAGTGTCATTTTATTTTCTCTTCATTTTATTTTGGGATTAGGGTTCTACATTCTATTTTTTTATCTTTCCTTTAGCATCGTTTTACTCTATCTCAACTCTACCTTTAGGCCATCACTCTCTTCCTAACCTCCCCCTTTTCAGTGTCCTGTTTGTCTTACCCTTTTACTGCTTTAGATTTTCCCTATTCTTTCTGTTTACCCCTTGTTAAAATTTCACCCTACTTACATATCTAATCTCCAATCCCCTGCTCCAAGTCCACATACACCTCTCCCTTCGCTGTCTGAGTTATCCATAAACTTGTCCTTATCTCTGTCCTTTTGTTGTTGTTTGCTTGAATGTAGATTATATCCAATTTTTATGCTTTTTTTGTGAGATTGTTTTGCTTATTCTTCTTTTGTTTATTTTTTTGTTTGTTTTGTGCTTCAGCTTTCCCTTGCCTCACTCCATATTAGTTGGTGTTGTAGTTTGTACTAATCCCCAGGCACTTGTTGCTGGCATTTGCTGGGATTAGTGATTGTTCTATTGGAGTTTTATCCCCAATATATATAGTCTGTTCCCCTTTCTCTCTTAGTCAATTTCTTGTCTCTCTTACTTTTTTTTTTCTCTTTACTTTCCCTTTTCCCAATTTCATTTTCACACTCCTTTTTTCTTTCTTTCTTTCTTTCTTTCTTTCTTTCTTTCTTTCTTTCTTTCTTTCTTTCTTTCTTTTTTCCTCTTCTTCTTTCTCTCCTATCACCTAATTTGCCTTTCTCTGGTGGTCACCTTTATTGGAGGTTATTAATATCGTGAATACATTCCTGTTCAGTGCCTTGTGAGTTGTACCTGGTAGTGCTGTATTTTGTGCCTTTAAATCAACCCAGGAGAGAGAGAACTACATAACCAGACACCCAGAGAAGAGAGACCATGGGGAGACAAAGAAGCAGCCCGCATATGAAAGAAAAGCAGGCATCACTAGAAAAGGAAGTAAACGAAATGGAGGCAAGCAACCTTCCAGAAAAAGAATTCAGAGAAATGGTCATAAGGTGGCTGAAAAGAATGGAAGACAAATTCGACAATATGAGCAAGAACCAAGAGGAAATGAAGAAGAACCAAGAAGAAATGAAAAATGACATCGCTGCTGTAAAGAACTCAATAGAAAGCATCAAGAGTAGACTAGAAGAAGCAGAGGACCGCATCAGTGAGCTAGAAGACAAGATGGAAAAAATTACCCAAGAAAAGCAACTTCTAGAAAAAAAAATTAAAAGGCAGGAGGAGAGTCTAAGGGAACTTTGGGACAACACGAAACAAAACAACATCCGCATAATAGGGGTTCCAGAAGGAAAGGAAGCTGAGCAAGGAATAGAAAACCTCTTTGAAGAAATAATGACAGAAAATTTCCCAGATATAGGGAAGAAAAAACCCACACAAATCCAAGAAGCTCACAGAGTCCCAAGCAAAATGAACCCCAAAAGACCGACGCCAAGGCACATTATAATTAAATTGGCAAACACCAACGACAAAGTAAGAATCTTAAAAGCAGCAAGAGAGAGACAGAAAGTTACATACAAAGGAACCCCCATCAGACTAGCAACTGATTTCTCAACAGAAACTCATCAGGCCAGAAGGGAATGGAATGAAATATACAAAGTCATGCAAAGGAAGGGTCTAAATCCAAGAATACTGTACCCAGCAAGGCTGTCAATCAAAATTGAAGGTGAAATCAGGAGCTTCACAGACAAAAAAGGACTAAGGGAATTTATTACCACCAAACCAGCAATGCAAGAAATGCTAAAGGGTCTACTGTAAAAAAAAAAAAAAAGAAAGAAAGAAAGAAAGAAAGAAAGAAAGAAAGAAAGAAAGAAAGAAAGAAACAGGAAGCGAAGAAGTAACACAGGGGTAAAGAATAGGAATGGCGACAAATAAGTACCTATCAATAATAACTTTAAATGTAAATGGATTAAATGCCCCAATCAAAAGACATAGGGTAACAGATTGGATAAGAAAACACGACCCATATATCTGCTGTCTACAAGAAACTCACCTCAGAAAAAAAGACGCACACAGACTGAGGGTGAAGGGATGGAAAAAGGTTTTCCAGGCAAATGGAACTGAAAAAAAAGCTGGGGTAGCAATACTTATTTCTGACAAATTAGATCTCAAACTGAAGGACATAACAAGAGATAAGGAAGGCCATTTCATAATACTAAAGGGAGCAATCCAACAAGAAGAAATAACTCTGGTAAACATATATGCACCCAATACAGGAGCACCCAAATACATAAAAAAACTCCTGGAGGATATCAAGGGAGACATTGACAGCAATACAATCATAGTAGGAGACTTTAATACCCCACTATCACCATTGGACAAATCCTCTAAACAAAACATCAGCAAAGAAACATCAATCCTAAATGACTCACTAGACCAGATGGAATTAATTGACATCTTCAGAACATTTCACCCCAAAGCCACAGAATATACATTCTTCTCAAGCGCACATGGGTCATTTTCAAAGATAGACCATATGTTGGGACATAGGCAAAGTCTCTTCAAATTCAAGAAGATAGAAATCATATCAAGCATCTTCTCAGACCACAGTGGCATAAAACTGGAAATCAACTACAATAAAAACAACCCAAAGAAATCAAACACATGGAGACTAAACAGCATGCTATTAAACCATGACTGGGTTACCAGAGAGATCAAAGAAGAAATAAAAAACATCATGACAACAAATGACAATGAAAACACTACAATCCAAAATCTATGGGACACAGCGAAAGCAGTCTTGAGAGGGAAGTTCATAGCTCTACAAGCCTACTGCAAAAAACAAGAAACAGGGGTAATAAATTACCTAACCCAACAACTCAAAGAGTTAGAAAAAGAGCAACAAGAAAAGCCCAGTGTAAGCAGAAGGAAGGAAATAATAAAGATCAGAGCACAGATAAACGACATAGAGACCAAAGAAACAATACAAAAGATCAACAAAACCAAGAGCTGGTTCTTTGAAAGGATAAACAAGATTGATGAACCTCTAGCCAGGCTCACCAAGAAGCAAAGGGAGAGGACCCAAATAAACAAGATCAGAAATGAAAGAGGTGAAATAACAACAGATCCCGCCGAAATACAAAGGATTGTTAAAAAATACTACGAACAACTCTATTCCAACAAACTGGACAACCTGGAGGAAATGGACATATTCCTAGAAAAATATAACCTTCCAAAACTCAATCAGGAAGAATCTAAACAGCTCAACATGCCAGTAACTATGGAAGAAATTGAAGCAGTCATCAAAGAGCTTCCGGCAAACAAAAGCCCGGGGCCAGACGGCTTCACAGGAGAGTTCTACCAAACATTCAAGGAAGAACTAAAACCTATCCTCCTCAGACTATTCCAAAAAATTCAAGAGGAAGGAACACTTCCAAGCTCCTTCTATGAAGCCAGCATCACCCTAATACCAAAACCAGATAAAGACAACACAATGAAAGAGAATTACAGGCCAATATCCCTCATGAATGTAGATGCCAAAATCCTCAACAAAATTCTAGCAAATAGGATCCAGCAGTACATCAGAAAGATCATACACCATGACCAAGTAGGGTTTATCCCAGGAATGCAAGGATGGTTCAATATCCGCAAATCAATAAATGTGATTCATCACATAAACAAATTGAGAGATAAAAATCACATAGTCATATCAATTGATGCAGAAAAAGCATTTGACAAAATCCAACACCCTTTCTTGATAAAAACCCTCAACAAGGTGGGAATAGAAGGATCATACCTCAACATAATAAAAGTTATATATGATAAACCCACAGCTAACATCATACTCAATGGGCAAAAACTAAAACCATTTCCCCTAAGAACAGGAACAAGACAGGGATGCCCACTCTCACCACTCCTGTTTGACATAGTACTGGAAGTATTAGCCACTGCAATTAGACAAGAAGAAGAAATAAAAGGCATCCAAATTGGAAAAGAAGAAGTAAAGCTGTCCTTATTTGCAGATGACATGATATTGTACATAAAAAACCCGAAAGACTCCATCAAAAAACTAACAGACTTAATAAATGAATTTGGCAATGTAGCAGGATACAAAATTAACACCAAGAAATCTATGGCATTTCTATACACCAACAATGAACTTACAGAAAGAGAGACTAAAAAAGCAATCCCATTTTCCATCGCACCAAAAAAATTAAGATACTTAGGAATAAACCTAACCAAGGAGGTAAAAGACCTATATGCAGAAAACTACAGGACACTGAAAAAAGAGATAGAGGAAGATGTAAACAGATGGAAGAACATACCATGTTCATGGATTGGTAGAATCAACATCATCAAAATGTCCATACTACCCAAAGCAATCTATAGATTCAATGCACTCCCCATTAAAATACCTACGGCGTATTTCACAGACCTAGAAAGAACTCTCCAAAAATTCATCTGGAATAAAAAAAGACCCCGAATAGCCACAGCAATCCTGAGAAAGAAGAATAAAGTAGGAGGGATCTCAATACCAGATTTCAAGCTGTATTACAAAGCCACTGTCCTCAAAACAGCCTGGTACTGGCACAAGAACAGACATATAGATCAATGGAACAGAATAGAGAATCCAGATATCGACCCAAACCAATATGCGCATTTAATATTTGACAAAGGAGGCAAGAGCATACAATGGAGTCAAGACAGTCTCTTTAATAAATGGTGTTGGGAAAATTGGACAGATACATGCAAAAAAATGAAACTAGATCACCAACTTACACCATACACAAAAATAAACTCAAAATGGGTACAGGACTTAAATATAAGACGGGAAACCATAAAAATCCTAGAGGAATCCACAGGCAGCAAAATCTCAGACATATGCCAAAAGAACTTTTTCAGTGATACTGCCCCTAGGGCAATGGAAGCCAAACAGAAAATAAACAAATGGGACTACATCAAAATAAAAAGCTTTTGCACAGCTAAAGAAACCATCAACAAAACAACAAGAAACCCCACTGTATGGGAGAACATATTTGCAAATGGTATCACGGATAAAGGTTTAATTTCCAACATCTACAGGCAGCTTATACAACTTAATAAAAGGAAGATAAATGATCCAATAAAAAAATGGGCAACGGACCTAAATAGAAGCTTTTCGAAAGAAGACAGAAGGAAGGCCAAGAGACACATGAAAACATGCTCAAAGTCACTAATTATCCGAGAGATGCAAATCAAAACAACAATGCGATACCATCTCACACCTGTCAGAATGGCTATCATCAACAAATCAACAAACGACAAGTGTTGGCGAGGATGCGGAGAAAAAGGAACCCTCGTGCACTGCTGGTGGGAATGCAGACTGGTGCAGCCACTGTGGAGAACAGTATGGAGTTTCCTCAAAAAACTGAAAATGGAACTCCCATTTGACCCAGTAATCCCACTCCTAGGAATATATCCTAAGAAACCAGAAACACCAATCAGAAAGGATATATGCACCCCTATGTTCATAGCAGCACAATTTACAATAGCTAAGATTTGGAAACAGCCTAGGTGCCCATCAGCAGATGACTGGATCAGAAAACTATGGTACATCTACACAATGGAATACTATGCTGCCGTAAAAAAGAAGGAATTACTACCATTTGTAGGCACTTGGATGGAATTAGAGAACATTATGCTAAGTGAAATAAGCCAGTCAATGAAAGAAAAATACCACATGATCCCACTCATTTGGGGATAATGAAAAACATTATAAACTGATGAACAAAAAGATAGTTACAGAGGCAGTAAAGCATCAAACAGACTGTCAAATTACAGTGGTAAGGTTAGGGAGAGGTGGGGGAAATAAGAGATCAACTGAAGGACTTATATGCATGTATATAAGAGTAACCAACGGATGCAAAACATTGGGGGGTGAGGGCATGTATGGGAGTGGGGTGGGGGTGGGGGGCAATGGTAAGATATGTACACATATAATACCTTAATAAAAATTTGAAAAAAAAATAATAATAATGATAAAAAAAAAAATAGAGATAAGTCAACGAGTCAGAACAGAAATCTGCAAACACATCCAAGTATTCATCCTTTGACCACAGGTTAACCATTAGGGGAAAAGTTTAGGTGCTTCATACATAAATAAATTTTAGGTAAGTTACAGTTTTTGTTTTATTGTATACTAGTGACCCAGTGCATGGATTCATGCACATCGAAAGGAAATTAATTAGAAGAAATATTTTAATATTGCTATTTGCCCTTTTTCTATAATAGAAGTGTCAACCAAATTCATGATCAACAATGACAGATCAAAACACATGTATGCAATTGGTGCCAGCAAGAGTTTTATATAGGTAGATAAACTTGCTTAATTAGACCTGCTTTCTGATTTAGCTAAACTTTCTCCAGCCCAGTGAAGGACCCCAACTTCTCTTTCAGGTAATTGTCAGCAACACAGCAGTAAATATCAACATGAAGCAGATTATTATTGTAGATCACGCAGGGAGAACAAAGGGTAAAATATTTAACTGCAGTAGTGTTTGACTGTATTCTGTACACTGAGAAAACCTGAAGTCCCCCATTTCTTACTTCTTTTCAGTAGGGTTAAGTTTCTAAGCTTTCTAAATCTCCATTTTCTGGCTAATGAAAAGAAAATAGGATTCCACTGAGTCTCCTATCTACCTACTCCAGGACTTCTGTGAGGATTAAATGAGATGAGGCACAGGAAAACGCTTCACAGACATTTGGTTAAAGTGTGAAATGTTTGCACAAGGCTATAAAGCAAGTAGTGTTCCTGGGCTGAAGAAACTTCAAGGAGGCTAGTCGCTAGGGAGATGAAGCCGGGTGTTGCTACGTTACGTCATTACCTGGTGCCCACAGTGACCATTTCTGGACTGGGCTGGGCTGTGGGCCATATTTTGTGCCATGGGGTCTTGGCAGTGTTGGCTGCGATTTGGTGGGCTGTTGCTCCGGGGTGGTGGTGGGGCCTGTGTCCACCTTGGGGGAAGCTGAGTGTTGCTTTGTGGGCACCAGGTCCAAGATGCCAATGCATGTCATGGCAGCTCCTGCATTGAGCGCCTGTCCCCTGGTGGTCAGTGTGCATCACAGCAACCGGTCGAATGGTTGGACACTTAGCTTATTAGGCTTTTACATAGGTAGATTACATTCTATTGTGGAAAGATGAAAGTGCTGAAGTAAAATATAAATATTTTTATAATCTTCTAAAAGGAGACCTTCCTAATATAATACCAAAGGATTAATTAACCCAGAAAGTTTTGATAGATCTAACTATATAAAAATTTAAAACTTTGTGATTAAAAAGAAAACAAAACACCTCAGCTAACCTAGGTTACCATGCTCCAGATGTGTTCTTGTACCTTCCATCTTGTACCAGATCTGATGGTTAAATTGTCAGGAATTTTGCAAGATGATTATTAAACAAAGCCATCATTAAAATTTAATTAGAGACACTTGCAATTAAAAATAAATTACATTAAGAACAGAGGTAATAAATGTACAAACACCTTATCTCTTCTTCATTATTTTACTGCATTTTGCTGTAGAGTTTGTTTCTATTACACCTGTGTGGTGGAAAAAATAATCAGATTAAAGGGAGGAGGACAAATGGAACTAGGGGCTGGGCTGCACCAGCATCTTTCATCTCCATTCCTGTCCTGCTCTGCTTCTTTCTGCATTTCAGTACCACCTTCTTTTACTGAAGACCATGTCTTTACATAGTTGGGACATGTTAGCTGGCAACTATTACACTTCCATCTTTAATTTCACTGCCAGAGAGGTAGTGAGCCACTAAAACTTGCTCTCTTAACTCAAGATAACAGTAGCCCAGAAAAAGTAACTGACCTGTTTGGGCTAAGTGCCATCCCCTGAACCAGTCATTATGGCTAGAGAGATTTGCTTGATCATAGGCCCAGATATGATCAGGTGGCTGGCCCTAGACCAATGCTAAGTGGGAATTAAGTTCTATTAGAATGCGGCCACTGCTCTTTGAAACACATGTTAGACGGAGCATTTCCTAGAGAAGCATTTTGTTTTGGGCAGACAAAAGAATGATGTCTTATCCAACTTTTAGAGAAATCCCTCCTTGAATTACAGAAGAACTGCCCCCTGGTGGTAAGAGCGCTCCCACAGGGGGAGTGCTGCTCAGCCAGAAGCCAGGCTCATAGCTGGCGAGTGCAGCGGCGGTGGTGGGAGCCTCTCCCGCCTCTGCAGCAGCACTAAGATGTCCGAATGATGGCTTCTGGACTGTGAGAGGGTGCAGGCTGGGCTGAGGGACCTCCTCTCCCCCAGCCCCGAGTGCAAGAATTTCTTGCACTGGGCCTCTAGTCCTATATAATAAAAGCCTAATATGCAAATCAACCAAATGGTGGAACGACCAGTCACTATGACATGTACTGACAACCAGGGGGCAGATGCTCAACGCAGGAGCTGCCCCCAGCCTGCAGGCTCCAGGCCAGCCAAGGGGGCCCCTCCTCGATCGCCTTGCCAGTTGCCCCCCTGACCTGACCTGATTGCCAGCCAGGCCTAGGGTCCCTACCCATGCACAAATTTTTTGCACCAGGCCTCTAGTATTATTATAAAAGTAATCCTGGCGATTTGGGGGTACAAAGATGTGGTTGCCTTCTCCTCTAATCTGATACTCCTCTACCAATCCTTACTGCCATTGCCAATTGAATTAAAAAACACTGAGGTCCTCTAAAAAAAAATACATTAACATATATTTATTCCTAACATATTATCATTAACTAACTAATATTAATTTCTAACTAATATTTTGGAAATCATGAAGGAAATAAAAGCTATCACTATTTTTTTATTAAGGCTCCTAAATACTATCATAGTCTTGAATATAGTAAACATTTACTGAACACTTACTATGTGCCTTAGGATGATAACAAGAAAAAAAGTAGCTTCCCTCACGGCCTTCACCTACTGGGAGACTTGATGTCAGTTTGTCTTAGGCGAAGATCCACTGTTGGTCATGGAGAGAGGGAGGGAGGGAGGAATGGAGGGAGGGGGAGAGAGAGAGAGAGTGAGAAGCAGACTCTTTACTTTAGGATCCCATGAATCTGAGGATCTGGATGAGTTCTTGAAGCTGCTTTCCTGCCCCCGACAAAGAGTTCAGAATGCAGGCCTGAAATTAATCCCTGCCCACAGACCCTGGACCTAAACAGTCTTACAGAACCTGAAGAAAACTAAGCGGTGGCCTAAAAGGAAATTAACATATTTGTGCTGTCTCTCTAACTTGGTGCTGTGGTGATTTCGTAACCTATGATGTTTAACAGAGTGCAAATTATTGCTTTTTTCTGTTTTTATTTATGTTCTGTTTATAAATAAAAATCTATATATAAGGAAACATCCTGAGGTTGTTTTTTTAACATTGACTATTTGACTATTCAATTATGGTTATGGCCAGGTGTTTGTAGGACTATGTTAAGATCAGTGATTGGAGATTTAGGAAATTCAAGAGCATTTTGAAGGATGGTATCTATTATGCTCCATCTGGATGCCTAGTATTTGGGAAGAAGTGGCCAAATACTGATTGCAGTATTTTATCCAGTTATGGAAAGAATTAAAGGAATGTGTTTGTAGGGGGAATAGGTGGAAAATTATAATTTTATGGGTATGGTGGAAACTTCAGGGGCCTGGCAGTTTTAGCAAGCCCATTCTAGGCTGATACATTCAAGCCAGTTTCATGAGCCTCTGTAGCAAGGCAGGATTTGGGCCTCTTCTTCTGACTTTGAAAACAGCGGCTGCTCCAGGCCAGAGAAGTCAGTGTATATAGTTAACTGTTATGGATCTTACAATAAAAATTTGTTGAAGGCCATTAAACACTCATCTCTCTATGTTTATTACTTTAGTCTTTTATTTGTTGGTAGACATGGATCATTTGATGTCAATTACCACCACACTTGCCATTTTATGCAGTAAAGGTCCTTATGGTTCTTGATGGGTAAATAAAGAAGTTAGTGAAAAGTTACAGTGACAATGATTCTTGCATTAGCCTAAGATGAGAGTGGGGAAAAAATCTCTCTGAAGTTGTGATTTCTGTGCGTGATGCTTTGGGTCTGAATCCACTGCCCTGGGCTGCTCCCCTCTGCATCCCACCTACTTTCCTTTTCAAATCCTGCAATGACCTGACAACTCTAGATGAATTTGGGGCTGGGATTTTCCTTTCTTCTTCTCCTTCTCCCTCCCCCCCCTCCACCTCCTCCTTTTAAAACTCATCACAAAGCACTTGTTTATAATGAATGCTGTTTTCCTTAGCACTGTATGAAGAGATAAATTTATTCTCTTGCTCAGGGTAACTCTTTTTTTTTTTTAGGGTTGAGGTCAAGGTATTTCTTTGCTTTCTTTTTCATTTATTTACTTTTTTTAAATGGTGTGTTTAATTCAGAGTGACTCTCCTTGTGCCATGTCCATTTGAGAATATTTTTGCTCAACCTCTCCCTAACTGCGCACCATTAGATGTTCTCTCATTTTCCCATTAAAGCCAGTAAGCCTGAAAGAATATATATTAGGTACTCTCTTGGGCTGTGTATCTTATGTCCATCTTTGTGCTAAATAGTCTGCCTACATGATCTGATATCCTTATGACAACCCTATAGGTAGGTACTAATGCAATCTCATGTTACAGATGAGGATAATTTTCAAATTATGATAAAATGTGCTTAGCTTTGAAATGATACCTACCATAATTTATTCTTGATTTACGGTTTTATAAAATTTTGCGAAATCTTTCATTATTATGAAACACCAACTATCCTCATGATGTGAATATGAAAGGATGCTGGGTGATATACATTTTTATTTTTAAAAATCCATATAAATTCTAGCAATACTGCATATGATTAAAAAAAAACAAAAAACCAACACTTTAAAAAA
The DNA here is from genome assembly GCF_963455305.1 of Plecotus auritus. Lineage (NCBI taxonomy): Eukaryota > Metazoa > Chordata > Mammalia > Chiroptera > Vespertilionidae > Plecotus > Plecotus auritus. The sequence goes on from NC_137776.1 coordinate 44,432,977, forward strand.
TGCTGTGAAGCTGAAGGGGAAAAGAAGGGCTGTTCCTGAATTCCAGTTGAATAACTTTAAAAGAAAATGTAATGAGCTTAATGTTGAGGAATTGGTAGCCTGCTCACATTAAAACAATTATTCATTTTCATTATTTTTTGGAATTCCATTTTATAGTGAGATTCATTCGTTGTACATGTGATCACATAATGGTTATAACGTGATATGGAGAATCATTAGTATTTGCTTTAAAAAGAAAAATGGTTCAGGAACCAATTTTATTGATTTATTTATGAGATTTATTAGACACCCACTAGCTAAAAGCTAATAATAATCTATGCTTTCAAATATATGGATCATTGTAAAATTATACCTGGTTGCTAAAGAAACCCTTTGTGTGGCAATACCTGGGAATTCTAGGTCGCTCCCCCAGGATGCTCAAATATATGTTTTGTGACTTCCTCTTGAAAATTAATTACAGTTACAGGAAAGAAAAACAGGTGAGGCAAACCATGCATGTGTCTTTGTCTTCAGTCCTGGAGCATCTTCCCTTGAGTTAGCTGTAGCTCTTTGTCCCCTGTTCTTATTACCCTCCTTTTATTTTTAGCACTCGCCTCACTTAGAGTAGATTGAATTCAGAGAGTGTATAAGGTGCTGACTAACATTATCATTTTTTATTTATAGACACATTTGTCATATTTATTAGAACTGGCCATTTCATAAAAAATACTTGTACTTTAACATTAAGTATAAAATGTTATTTGTCAACAGGTGATGAATTAACCATCCTATTTAAATCCATTTTGTGCATTTAGGCATATTAACATGTCTAATGCATTTCTATTTGAAGTGTGTAAATCTTTAAGGGCAATATTCTATTACCCAACATAATTCTCTTAACCTTTTTATATACATAAAAAGCTCACATTCATATTAAATAATTCTTTTCTTTCCGAAAATATGGAATGAGGGCCTAATACAGAACATGCTATGCATTTTTCTCCAAAGCAATTCATGATTGACTGAAGCCAAAGCTTTTTATAAAATGCTGTATATTTGATATTATAAAAGAGAAATGGTTATATTGAATCATTCCAATACTGAGCCAAGGATTAATTCTTTAAAATATCATCAGCCATATAACAAGAAATGTATTTGTGTCCTAATTTGAAATCTGTCACTTATTTTTGTCATTCCATGAACATTACCTTTTGTATTAAACTTCCCTGAATTATAAAATAATCATTATACCATAATACTATAATTGTAAATTGATAACAAGGGATATTATTTAATACCAATAAATGGATAAATCAAATTCCAACTAAAATTTATGTTTTACAACACAAAACACCTTCAGTAGTGTCCATTTCTACTTAGATTAATGTTCTTGAAAATACCATTTCCGTTTATTCTCTTTATCTCAAACTGAACCTAGATAAATCAAATTCCAACTAAAATTTATGTTTTACAACACAAAAACCTCCAGTAGTAGCCATTTCTACTTAAATTAACATTCCTGGAAATACCACTTCTGCTTATTCTTTTTATCTAAAACTGGATCTAGATTCAGAAGATTCGGGTTCCAGTTCAGACTCACCACCTAAAGAGTTATGTGACTGTGGCAAGTCACTTAACCTGCTTAAGGCCGAGTCTCCTCTTCTGGAAGACATTATATAATATAGACAAAACCCTATTCCCCACCAGTTGATAAAGTGATTTATATAGTGTAAAGGGATACATAAGCAAATAGCGTGAATTTTTCTAAGTATGTCATCCTCTAGAAATACTTTGGTGAACTGTCTTCGATTCTTTAAATAGCACGGGTTGGGTCCTTGGCCTTTTTTCTTTGTGTTGTGAAGATCTCATTGAGACAAATAGTGTCAGAAATATTTCTGTAAAAAAAGAAAAGAAAAATCAAGTTCAAGGTGAATGTTCTTTGTTTAATTCAACAAAATTCCAGTGGAACAAAAGAATTTAGAAAGATCCTTTGAGTTGTAATGGATTTTGTTCTGTAGTGTGCCAAAAAGAACTAACTTTGACTCATAATTGTTGATAAAAACAGGAGGATTTTATATAACCAATGCCTCACTGATCCAGAATATTCAGTTTTGATTAGTGAGTCTCAACCAGCAAGGGTGTAAGAAAATGAGAAATCTCTAGATGGGGTGTTGGTGAAATGTTTGTGAGAGTCACTAGTAGCTGGATTTGAATTCTTCCTTTGCAATGTATTAATTGCATGTTCTTGGTAAGTTACTTAAGGCTCTAAGTATCTCGTCTATAAAAGGGCCCTGCATATAGAGGTGTCAGGAGGATTATTTGAGATAATGTTAGTTAAGGTCTAAACAGAGTCCTGACCTATGCTAAGTGCTCACTCTGTGTATAGTAGCTATTTATATAGTCTTCATTCGTAAGGGTCCACAGATGTAAGGGCCTGTACCTGGCACTTTACCAAGTGAGGTCAAAATATGGCACAATGGAAGCTCCACTAGCCAGCAATCATAAACCCCCTGCAGCTCTTCCTGGGGACAAAGCCATTAGAACAAAGACTACTATTATTTAAGTCAAATTCAAGTGACAGGAATTTATGCAAGGGACAGGCCCCATGTTTGTAGTGAATTCCACATATCATGATTATTTTCTGAACAGTGAGCTGCCCATATTAATGAAAGATTCAAGAGATCCTCTGCAGATATAGAAGCTCCTGCTTTTCATTGAGATGTTCTATTGGATAGTGAATTTTAGAGTGTATTGTCATAAACACAAAGGTTAAGCAATTATAAACCTTTGCCAAAATAACCTGGTCCCTAAAAACTTTACATGAATGGTATATCTGCATTTCACACAAAGTGACCACAGAGTCCTATAAACTTGTTTATGTACACAAGATACCTATATTATACATGCTGTCATCATCAAAGAGGCCTTTTGTGCTAAATATTATTAACTTCCTTTTGAGGAAGCTGAGGTTCAGAGCGTTGATATAACTTACCCAAGTTTAAATACATAAAAAGTAGAGGAGCCAGAATGTGAATCCAACTGTGTCTAAATAAAAAATTCTCATTTATTCCACCATATAATAAAAAAATCACCAAAGTGCAGCTCATGAGCACATGTAGAAAGATATCATCCTCCTTTACTGTGATGCTGTGCTCTTGGGCAGAATATATAGGCTATTGATATTGCAAAGAGCCTCAGCAAAGAGAACCACATTGTATGTCAAAGTGGCATGCCAGAAAAACCCAACTTACATCCAAAAGACATGAAGAGGTGAAATCTTTCCAGAAGAATGGATGAAGCAGAAGGTCTAGATTTCTTTCCAAGAACACTCCACCCACCATTTATAATCTATTAGCACTATTCTGTAACATATTGAATAATACTTGACATCACATAAAAAGTGAAATATTTATTCTTACCTTAAAAATGTTGGCTCTGGGCTTGATGGATGAATTTTGCACTAAGGGTAATGACCATGTAACTTACAGTGATTTAGGCAGAAAGAGCAGGAATAAAGATTTTTCCACCTCCACACCCAATTCCATCAACTCCACATATGCATCCTGGAGGTGCCACACAGGGGAGTCTTTCTCCTATTTATCTTTCTTCAAGAAGGTAAAGAAGGAATAAAGTGTTCATCTATGTACTTAGCATGGAGAATCACACAATAACATATTATTGGCCACTCACAACTAAAGGTACAGCTTGACATACTATTCACATCACTTAAAATTTTGACTTAAAAGCAAAATGTATCCTGTTTAAGTGTGAAATATATAACGTGAACTCTCCTTGTTTCCTTTAACATTTGCTGATAATACTACCTTTATCTTGTCTGATTCCACTGTTTTTCTATGTCCCTTCTCAGCTCTGCAGCAGCAGCAACTAATAAAAATAGTAACAGAGCTAATATTTGTTGGACACATCATACTGTTCTAAGAATTAAGTACTTTACATGTATTATTTACTTTCCTCTCCACAAACTTTAGTCATAAAAATTATTGTCATTCCCACTTTACAGGTGAAGAGACCAAAGCTTGGGGATTATCCAGTTACAAACTATCCAGTAAATTCTGGTTCTCGTTAAGATTTAGTAAGCATATGCTACTCTGCTTCTCTTACCAAGTGCAGTTATAAAACCTGGGTAGGATGCATGGAGCAGCTATTTGAGGACACTGAAAAGTGAACAGTAGTAGACAGATTGAGAAAGAAGACCAGAACTTGGATTGCCACTAAACAAGTCATTGTTCTGCTCTCTGGCTTGAACTCAGTGTCCCAACTGCAGAAGAGGGCACCACGGTGCAGACCGAGCTCCAGGAGAAACCTTTATGTCTGGATTGAATAGCAGGATAGGGAGTTCTTAACACTCAGAGAAGAGTGAGGAAAATCACCTATTTTTCTTCAAAAAATGTTCTCACCATTTTCTAGCCCCTGGTCTTGAAGCAGTCCTGTAGTAGTAGTCATGTGGGAATGAAAGCCAAGACATTGAGAGAAGGAACTTCCTTCACTGATCAGTAGAGCTGTGGTCCTACCAGGACAAACCTGTTTGCTCTTCTAACAATTGGAGTAACTAAAAGCACCGTTTTCAGGCCAGAGGACTGAAAGTACTGGGAATTATTTTCCCAGGAATTTCCAGTGCCATAAACTCTTTGAAAGGTCATAGAGTGGAAAAAACTTTGTAAAGTGGCCCCCATAAAATTGCTTATGATCTCTAGGGCTCACCTTGAGCTATGCATGCACAGACCTTGTCCCCATCAGCATAGAGACTATTTTGAGAAAGAAAGTAACATGTAGATGCAGCCCAGGTCCCAGACTGACCACTGGGTGGTGGACTTGTGGGATGGATCTGGAAGCAATGTTAAGGCTTTGAAAACTGAACGGACATCAAAACCTCACCCCACAAGGAAATGGGCTGAAAGTTGCAGCTTAAAATTAACCAGGTTGATTGCCTGCTAAAACAAAAATATCAACATTCTCATAGGATTTAAACAAGATCCAGAATCTCATAACAATCTAAATATGGCATATACATTCAAAATTACTTGGCATTCAATGAACTGGCAAAAATCTCAGCTCAACTGGGAAAAAAAAACAATAGACATTGACTCCAAGATGATACTGATGTTAGAATAAGCTATAATAGATTTCAAAGCAGCTATTATAAAACTCTTACAATGATTGCAAACACTTTTGAAGTGAGTTTCCAGAGTGGGCTGAAGAGCAGAAGAGAGATGACATATTAAAGTTAGAGCAATAGAAATTATTCACCTAAAGAACAGAAAGAAAAAAACTTAAAAAGAAAAGAAAAGTGAATAATAAAAAAAAAAAGGTCAAGGAGAAGAGAAACAGAAATGTGGGTGGAGACATAAAACAGCCGTTCCTGAGATGGGAGCTCCCAAGAAGGACAAGTTGACGTAGGAAAGAAGGTGTGTATGTTTGAAGTGGCAGAAGGAGGGGAGTGAACAGTGGCTGGAAAGGTGATGACGTGGCTCAGGCAGACCCTCTTTACTACTTAAGGAGGGGTCGTTTGAATTTATGAAGACAATACCTTTTGGAAATGAAGAGACACAATGCTGGATTACCAGGGTTCTCCTTCCTTTGTCCAAACAGGCCTAAATTGGATGTTTCTCTCTTCTCTCCCTCCTTAATCACTCTCTGGGGTTCTTAACAATGTTTTCATTTCAATGTAAGGCCTGCAGATTTTAAAGGCGACTAATAGGGCTTTTGCTCAAGAAACATATCTGGTTGGGTAGGAGAGAGGGGTGGGCAGCACAGGCCCCAAATCTGTGGGCCCTGCCTTGTGGGTGCCCCACTGGCATGTCTCATTTTCCCTTGTCCCTGCTCCCTGGGGCAGCTCATTGACCCACCATTCCCCCTACAGACAGGCTGCTCTGTGTTAGCTAAGATAGTATACTTCTCTCCCTGTTGGAGATTTACCTTGGAGATGATCTGTGTGAATAAAAGCCTAATAGCTTTATTTTCTCTGGGTCAGCATGCAAAGTTTTATACAAGAAAATGTCATTTTGTATTTACTTTCATGCTGGGTGTACTAAACTACATGGACTTGAAGTCACTAAAAGATATACTAAATGGCAATTCTTCCCTGCAATGGCTAAGTTTCTTGTTGACTACCAAACATCAAACCAAACACTGAGCATGCCAGCCCTGACTAGCCGCTCAGGTGTGAGAGCACTGGGTGAGAGAAGGGAAGACCACTCTGCCACCGTGCCTTGTCGCGTCCTGCTGATGTTTCTGTCCTCCTGGCATAACTTCTCCTTTTATCATCTTCCCTGTAAACTGTCTTCATATCTTACCAAGAGCAATATTTTCTTTATTGTCTTTAGCAATTTGTTCCCAGGGTGGTAATGCTTAAGATGCCTATTAGGTCACCCTTCAATTTACCATTCAGGGAATGGATGCCTTTGTGCTTACATTTTAAAAATTAGAACCTATCATTTTTAAGAACCCAAGTGGTTTATTTGATTACTGCTTCTCTCTGGCTGCCTTGATTTCGCCTTCAAATTCCACTACTGTGATATCATCCTTAGTATGTGCTTTCATTTCATTCTTTTGAATGTGTTTGAAGGTTTAGTTCCAGCTAACTCCAGGCTGTCTGTCCATCTACAAATTCAATCCATTTGGAATTTCCCTATGTTTTATTTTTGCCCGTAGACCTGGTCATGTCACTTTTAGCAGCACTTTTGAGTCTTTGACATTCAGGCTTAAGAACATAGCAAGAGAGAGAGACAAAATGGCGGCGGAATAGATGGACGTGTCCTGAGCCTTGTCCCAGAGCAAGTAGAGTGAGCAGTGGAAACGAGTGGAATTCAGCCCGAATTGGCAAAGGAGATGCAGCTGGTGAGACAGTTTGCAGCAGGAAGGGCAGAGGTCCCCTGGATAAAGGTGAAATCAAGGATCTAGGCAAGAGAGTCTTCCAGACCTCTGTGCCCAGAGGGTCAGGGAGAAACTACAGGGTGCCAAGCCTTGTCTCTGAGGAAAGGCAAAGCGTCTGACTGTGAAAAAAAGGTCCACGGGACTGCGGGAGGTAGGGGATTTTGGACCTTGGAGTCTGGATTTTGGATCTGAGCTCAGAGGCAGCCCTGAAGGGCTGGCCAGACCATGCAGTGCCGGCAAGAGAGGAGCTTGCAGGTACGCAGTCCCTCCTCACGCTGGGGCCTGTGCCTTTCTCCACTGAACCTAGTTCATAGGACCTTTCGGATACAGACACTTACCCATGGCTGAGGTGCGGGAGAAGGTGTGGACTTGTGGAATCTGGGGAGAGTAGGTGGTGGTCCAGGAGAGGTGGTAGTGAGTCTGGTGCTGAGTCATACCTGAGTCACCATTTTCTCCTGAGAGATAGCCCCTTCCTCCAGTCTCCAGGCAACCAATATAGCCACACCTAGATCCCACCCAGAATAATACAAAGGAATCTGAATACTCCCTGAGGTCATAGGAACTGGCCTAAAGAGAAATCTTTAGCCCCAGCAACTGGAAACTGAGAAACAGTACAGTACAGACGACTGGAATCATAAGCTAGCCTAAGGAATGACACTTCACTTTTTTCACTTTTATTTTTATTATCCCTTTTTTTTCTTCTTTTCTTCTATGTTTTTCTGTTTTTGTTTGTTGCTTTATTTTCTATTTCTTTTTGCATTATTTTTCCATCACTATTTTTTATTTGCTATTTTTAATTTTTTATACCATTTTTGAAATCAATTTTTTTATTTTTTTGTAAATTTATTATTTTTTTCTTCTCACTCTCATTCTTCTCATCCACTTATTCCCTTTCTACTTCCTCAATACTAAATTGAGGTCCTCCCCATATTCATCCAATTCTTAATCTTATTTTCACTATATAAGCTCAGCCTCTACAGATACTGCCCCAATCCTCTTTGCTGGGTGTGTGGTCGTTTGTTTTTGTTTTTTGTTTGTTTTTTTTGGTTTATCTATTGGTTCTATGGTGTCTTACATATATATATATATTCTCCTTTTTATTCCTTTGTCTTTTATCCCTTACCTTTTTCTCTCTCTTTGATAGCATTTGTGCTCTCTTTTCTCTGCCCTAAATCTCTTTTCTCAGGTGGTCCCTTATATTGGGGTTATTGGTGTTGTGAGTACATTTGTGCTTAGTTCCCTCTGTGTTGTGTCTTGTTGAGGTGAATTTTATCCTGTCTGGCCAAGAGGCTTGAGAGCAAGCCACATAACCAGGCACCTGGAGAGGAAACTCCATCCACAAACGGGTCAATAACACCCCAGACCCAACTATAGAGGCAGGAAGAATGCGGCAGTGAGGGAAAGAGCATGAGTGAGTGAGGGAGTAAAAGAGGAGCGTGTGGTCAGGTGGTGTGTGTGTGTGTGTGTGTGTGTGTGTGTGTGTGTGAGAGAGAGAGTGAGACACAGTTAGATCCCACAGGACCTTCAGGGGCAGGCTAATCAGGCTCACCTAACTAGGCAGCTTCTGCTACCATTACAAACAGTACCGGGAGGCCAGCTTGTCCTCAGAGGCCTAGCCTTTTTGAAGGGGAGAGCTGCTGTAACTGGGTTTCCAGCCTCAACTCCACCCAGAGTACCCTCAGATAACACCTGGGACTCTACAGCCACCCCTGCCAGGGACATGCTACCTAGGATATGATCCCACGGTCAACAAGGATCCAGCCACCCTGGGCGCAGGCTCCTGTGAGTTTGGAAGCAGGCTCCCCTCTGACCGGCCCAATGCTTTAGCCCAGGGCACTGCAACCACGTGAATAGCAGACACGTGAGCAGCCCGCTCCTGTCCAAGGAGCAGCAGCCTCGTGAACAACCTGCCACAGGCCTAAGAGCAGTAGCTTCACGTGGCCTGCCCCTGTCCAAGCAGCTGTGTGAGCAGCCAGTTCCCCCATGTGAGGAGCAACAACCATGCAAGCAGCTTGCCCCATCTGAGGAGCAGCAGCCACTTGAGCAGCCCACCCACGACTGAGGAGCGGCAGCCCCACACTGCTGGCCCCCCTCTGAGGAGCAGCAGCTGCACACAGCCCACACCCTGCACCTGTCCGAAGAGCAGCAGCTGTGCCGCACGAGCAGCCAGCCCCCTTCCAAGGAGCAGCAGCTGTGCAAGAAGCCTTCCCCCTTCCAAGGAGCAGCAGCTGTGCAAGCAGCCCGCCCTCTTCCGAGAAGCAGCAGCTGTGTGAGTAGACCGCCCCTTTCCGAGGAGCAGCAGCCACACGAACTGGCTGCCCCCATTTGAGGGGCAGCACCTGTGTGAGCAGCCCACCCCCTTCTGAGGAGCAACAGACGCACAAGCAGACCGCCCCTGATCTGAGGAGAAGCAGCTGCATGAGCAACCCGCACCCGTATGAGGAGCAGCAGCCCTGCAAGAAACCTGCCCCTGTCCAAGGAGCGGCAGCATCATGAGTAGCCCATCCCATCTGAGGAACAGCAGCAGCACGCAGCCAGCCCGCATCTAAAGAACATCAGCCATGCGAGCAGTCCGCCCCTGTCTGAGGAGTAGCAGCCATGTGAACAGCCGGCCCCCGTCCAAGGAACAGCAGACGTGAGCAACCCATCCCCATCTGAGGAGCAGCAACCTCATAATCAGCCCACCCCCGTCCAAGGAACAGCAGCTATACGAGCAGCCTCCCCCACCAGCCAGAGGAGGCACTACTACTGAGAACAGCACCCACCAGAGGAGCCGCTGCCAACTGAGAAGCAGCTGCTACCATGACCGCCTGAGGAGCAACCGCAGCCAGAGAAGCCACTGCCACCCAAGGAGCAGCCCCTGCACAGCTCGACATCTAGATCAGCCGGTGAGACCAAAAATGGGTAGACAAAGATACCCCCAAAGGAAAGAAAAGGAGGAATCGCCAGAAAAGCAGCTAAGTGAAACAAAGGCATGCAATATGTCAGAAAAAGAATTCAGAATAAGGGTTATAGAGTTCATAAACCATATGGAAGAAAAAATCAACACCTTATGTAAGAATCAAAAAGAAATGAAGAGTGATATAGCTGCAATAAAAAACACCATGGAAAGTTTCAACAGTAGATTAGTAGAAGCAGAGGACCGAATTAGCGAATTAGAAGACAGGGAAGCAAAACACAGCAAAACTGAATTGCAACTGGAGAAAAATTAAAAGATAGGAGGAGAGCCTAAGGGAGGTATGGGACAACATGAAATGAAGCAACATACGAATAATAGGGATGCCAGAACAACAGGAAGAGGAACAAGGGTTAGAAGACCTACTTGAAGAAATAACGTCAGAAAACTTCCCTGTTGTGGTGAAGAAAAAAGTCACACAAGCACAGAGAGTCCCAAACAGGATGAACCCGAAAAGACCCACACCAAGACACATCATAATTACGATGGCAAATATTCAGGACAAGAGAGAATCTAAAAGGCTGAAAGAAAGAGACAGAAAGTTACATACAAGGGAGCTCCCATTAGATTATCAAATGATTTCTCAACAGAAACACATCAAGACAGAAAAGAATGGAAGGAAATTTATAAGATGATGCAAACCAAGGGACTGAATCCAAGAATACTCTATCCAGCAAGGTTATCATTCAAAATTGAAGGGGAAATAAGGAGCTTCAGAGACAAAAAAGGACTAAGGGACTTTATCACTACCAAGCCAGCAATGCAAGAAATGCTAAAGGGACTGGTGTAAAAAGAAGAAATAAAAAAGTAAGAAGGAACACAGACAAAATAAAAATAAAAATGGCTACAAATAAGTACTTTCAATAATAACTTTATTTATTTTTTTTTTCAAATTTTTATTAAGGTATTATATGTGTACATATCTTACCATTGCCCCCCACCCCCACCCCACTCCCATACATGCCCTCACCCCCCAATGTTTTGCATCCGTTGGTTACTCTTATATACATGCATATAAGTCCTTCAGTTGATCTCTTATTTCCCCCACCTCTCCCTAACCTTACCACTGTAATTTGACAGTCTGTTTGATGCTTTACTGCCTCTGTAACTATCTTTTTGTTCATCAGTTTATAATGTTTTTCATTATCCCCAAATGAGTGGGATCATGTGGTATTTTTCTTTCATTGACTGGCTTATTTCACTTAGCATAATGTTCTCTAATTCCATCCAAGTGCCTACAAATGGTAGTAATTCCTTCTTTTTTACGGCAGCATAGTATTCCATTGTGTAGATGTACCATAGTTTTCTGATCCAGTCATCTGCTGATGGGCACCTCGGCTGTTTCAAAATCTTAGCTATTGTAAATTGTGCTGCTATGAACATAGGGGTGCATATATCCTTTCTGATTGGTGTTTCTGGTTTCTTAGGATATATTCCTAGGAGTGGGATTACTGGGTCAAATGGGAGTTCCATTTTCAGTTTTTTGAGGAAACTCCATACTGTTCTCCACAGTGGCTGCACCAGTCTGCATTCCCACCAGCAGTGCACGAGGGTTCCTTTTTCTCCGCATCCTCGCCAGCACTTGTCGTTTGTTGATTTGTTGATGATAGCCATTCTGACAGGTGTGAGATGGTATCGCATTGTTGTTTTGATTTGCATCTCTCGGATAATTAGTGACTTTGAGCATGTTTTCATGTGTCTCTTGGCCTTCCTTCTGTCTTCTTTCGAAAAGCTTCTATTTAGGTCCGTTGCCCATTTTTTTATTGGATCATTTATCTTCCTTTTATTAAGTTGTATAAGCTGCCTGTAGATGTTGGAAATTAAACCTTTATCCGTGATACCATTTGCAAATATGTTCTCCCATACAGTGGGGTTTCTTGTTGTTTTGTTGATGGTTTCTTTTGCTGTGCAAAAGCTTTTTATTTTGATGTAGTCCCATTTGTTTATTTTCTGTTTGGCTTCCATTGCCCTAGGGGCAGTATCACTGAAAAAGTTCTTTTGGCATATGTCTGAGATTTTGCTGCCTGTGGATTCCTCTAGTATTTTTATGGTTTCCTGTCTTATATTTAAGTCCTGTACCCATTTTGAGTTTATTTTTGTGTATGGTGTAAGTTGGTGATCTAGTTTCATTTTTTTGCATGTATCTGTCCAATTTTCCCAACACCATTTATTAAAGAGACTGTCTTGACTCCATTGTATGCTCATGCCTCCTTTGTCAAATATTAAATGCGCATATTGGTTTGGGTCGATATCTGGATTCTCTATTCTGTTCCATTGATCTATATGTCTGTTCTTGTGCCAGTACCAGGCTGTTTTGATGACAGTGGCTTTGTAATACAGCTTGAAATCTGGTATTGAGATCCCTCCTACTTTATTCTTCTTTCTCAGGATTGCTGTGGCTATTCGGGGTCTTTTTTTATTCCAGATGAATTTTTGGAGAGTTCTTTCTAGGTCTGTGAAATACGCCGTTGGTATTTTAATGGGGAGTGCATTGAATCTATAGATTGCTTTGGGTAGTATGGACATTTTAATGATGTTGATTCTACCAATCCATGAACATGGTATGTTCTTCCATCTGTTTACATCTTCCTCTATCTCTTTTTTCAGTGTCCTGTAGTTTTCCGCATATAGGTCTTTTACCTCCTTGGTTAGGTTTATTCCTAAGTATCTTAATTTTTTTGGTGCGATGGAAAATGGGATTGCTTTTTTAGTCTCTCTTTCTGTAAGTTCATTGTTGGTGTATAGAAATGCCATAGATTTCTTGGTGTTAATTTTGTATCCTGCTACATTGCCGAATTCATTTATTAAGTCTGTTAGTTTTTTGATGGAGTCTTTTGGGTTTTTTATGTACAATATCATGTCATCTGCAAATAAGGACAGCTTTACTTCTTCTTTTCCAATTTGGATGCCTTTTATTTCTTCTTCTTGTCTAATTGCAGTGGCTAATACTTCCAGTACTATGTCAAACAGGAGTGGTGAGAGTGGGCATCCCTGTCTTGTTCCTGTTCTTAGGGGAAATGGTTTTAGTTTTTGCCCATTGAGTATGATGTTAGCTGTGGGTTTATCATGTATAGCTTTTATGATGTTGAGGTATGATCCTTCTATTCCCACCTTGTTGAGAGTTTTTATCAAGAAAGGGTGTTGGATTTTGTCAAATGCTTTTTCTGCATCAATTGATATGACTATGTGATTTTTATCTCTCAATTTGTTTATGTGATGTATCACATTTATTGATTTGCGGATATTGAACCATCCTTGCATTCCTGGGATAAACCCTACTTGGTCATGGTGTATGATCTTTCTGATGTACTGCTGGATCCTATTTGCTAGAATTTTGTTGAGGATTTTGGCATCTACATTCATGAGGGATATTGGCCTGTAATTCTCTTTCATTGTGTTGTCTTTTTCTGGTTTTGGTATTAGGGTGATGCTGGCTTCATAGAAGGAGCTTGGAAGTGTTCCTTCCTCTTGAATTTTCTGGAATAGTCTGAGGAGGATAGGTTTTAGTTCTTCCTTGAATGTTTGGTAGAACTCTCCTGTGAAGCCATCTGGCCCCGGGCTTTTGTTTGCCGGAAGCTCTTTGATGACTGCTTCAATTTCTTCCATAGTTACTGGCATGTTGAGCTGTTTAGATTCTTCCTGATTGAGTTTTGGAAGGTTATATTTTTCTAGGAATATGTCCATTTCCTCCAGGTTGTCCAGTTTGTTGGAATAGAGTTGTTCGTAGTATTTTTTAACAATCCTTTGTATTTCGGCGGGATCTGTTGTTATTTCACCTCTTTCATTTCTGATTTTGTTTATTTGGGTCCTCTCCCTTTGCTTCTTGGTGAGCCTGGCTAGAGGTTCATCAATCTTGTTTATCCTTTCAAAGAACCAGCTCTTGGTTTTGTTGATCTTTTGTATTGTTTCTTTGGTCTCTATGTCGTTTATCTGTGCTCTGATCTTTATTATTTCCTTCCTTCTGCTTACACTGGGCTTTTCTTGTTGCTCTTTTTCTAACTCTTTGAGTTGTTGGGTTAGGTAATTTATTACCCCTGTTTCTTGTTTTTTGCAGTAGGCTTGAAGAGCTATGAACTTCCCTCTCAAGACTGCTTTCGCTGTGTCCCATAGATTTTGGATTGTAGTGTTTTCATTGTCATTTGTTGTCATGATGTTTTTTATTTCTTCTTTGATCTCTCTGGTAACCCAGTCATGGTTTAATAGCATGCTGTTTAGTCTCCATGTGTTTGATTTCTTTGGGTTGTTTTTATTGTAGTTGATTTCCAGTTTTATGCCACTGTGGTCTGAGAAGATGCTTGATATGATTTCTATCTTCTTGAATTTGAAGAGACTTTGCCTATGTCCCAACATATGGTCTATCTTTGAAAATGACCCATGTGCGCTTGAGAAGAATGTATATTCTGTGGCTTTGGGGTGAAATGTTCTGAAGATGTCAATTAATTCCATCTGGTCTAGTGAGTCATTTAGGATTGATGTTTCTTTGCTGATGTTTTGTTTAGAGGATTTGTCCAATGGTGATAGTGGGGTATTAAAGTCTCCTACTATGATTGTATTGCTGTCAATGTCTCCCTTGATATCTTCCAGGAGTTTTTTTTATGTATTTGGGTGCTCCTGTATTGGGTGCGTATATGTTTACCAGAGTTATTTCTTCTTGTTGGATTGCTCCCTTTAGTATTATGAAATGGCCTTCCTTATCTCTTGTTATGTCCTTCAGTTTGAGATCTAATTTGTCAGAAATAAGTATTGCTACCCCAGCTTTTTTTTCAGTTCCATTTGCCTGGAAAACCTTTTTCCATCCCTTCACCCTCAGTCTGTGTGCGTCTTTTTTTCTGAGGTGGGTTTCTTGTAGACAGCAGATATATGGGTCGTGTTTTCTTATCCAATCTGTTACCCTATGTCTTTTGATTGGGGCATTTAATCCATTTACATTTAAAGTTATTATTGATAGGTACTTATTTGTCGCCATTCCTATTCTTTACCCCTGTGTTACTTCTTCGCTTCCTGTTTCTTTCTTTCTTTCTTTCTTTCTTTCTTTCTTTCTTTCTTTCTTTCTTTCTTTTTTTTTTTTTTTTTTTTTTTTTTTACAGTAGACCCTTTAGCATTTCTTGCATTGCTGGTTTGGTGGTAATAAATTCCCTTAGTCCTTTTTTGTCTGTGAAGCTCCTGATTTCACCTTCAATTTTGATTGACAGCCTTGCTGGGTACAGTATTCTTGGATTCAGCCCCTTCCTTTGCATGACTTTGTATATTTCATTCCATTCCCTTCTGGCCTGATGAGTTTCTGTTGAGAAATCAGTTGCTAGTCTGATGGGGGTTCCTTTGTATGTAACTTTCTGTCTCTCTCTTGCTGCTTTTAAGATTCTTACTTTGTCGTTGGTGTTTGCCAATTTAATTATAATGTGCCTTGGCGTCGGTCTTTTGGGGTTCATTTTGCTTGGGACTCTGTGAGCTTCTTGGATTTGTGTGGGTTTTTTCTTCCCTATATCTGGGAAATTTTCTGTCATTATTTCTTCAAAGAGGTTTTCTATTCCTTGCTCAGCTTCCTTTCCTTCTGGAACCCCTATTATGCGGATGTTGTTTTGTTTCGTGTTGTCCCAACGTTCCCTTAGACTCTCCTCCTGCCTTTTAATTTTTTTTTCTAGAAGTTGCTTTTCTTGGGTATTTTTTTCCATCTTGTCTTCTAGCTCACTGATGCGGTCCTCTGCTTCTTCTAGTCTACTCTTGATGCTTTCTATTGAGTTCTTTACAGCAGCGATGTCATTTTTCATTTCTTCTTGGTTCTTCTTCATTTCCTCTTGGTTCTTGCTCATATTGTCGAATTTGTCTTCCATTCTTTTCAGCCACCTTATGACCATTTCTCTGAATTCTTTTTCTGGAAGGTTGCTTGCCTCCATTTCGTTTACTTCCTTTTCTGGTGATGCCTGCTTTTCTTTCATATGTGGGCTGCTTCTTTGTCTCCCCATGGTCTCTCTTCTCTGGGTGTCTGGTTATGTAGTTCTCTCTCTCCTGGGTTGTATGCACAAAATACAGCACTACCAGGTACAACTCACAAGGCACTGAACAGGAATGTATTCACGATATTAATAACCTCCAATAAAGGTGACCACCAGAGAAAGGCAAATTAGGTGATAGAAGAGAAAGAAGAAGAGGAAAAAAGAAAGAAAGAAAAAAAAAGAAAAAAGGAGTGTGAAAATGAAATTGGGAAAAGGGAAAGTAAAGAGAAAAAAAAAAGTAAGAGAGACAAGAAATTGACTAAGAGAGAAAGGGGAACAGACTATATATATTGGGGATAAAACTCCAATAGAACAATCACTAATCCCAGCAAATGCCAGCAACAAGTGCCTGGGGATTAGTACAAACTACAACACCAACTAATATGGAGTGAGGCAAGGGAAAGCTGAAGCACAAAACAAACAAAAAAATAAATAAAAGAAGAATAAGCAAAACAATCTCACAAAAAAAGCATAAAAATTGGATATAATCTACATTCAAGCAAACAACAACAAAAGGACAGAGATAAGGACAAGTTTATGGATAACTCAGACAGCGAAGGGAAAGGTGTATGTGGACTTGGAGCAGGGGATTGGAGATTAGATATGTAAGTAGGGTGAAATTTTAACAAGGGGTAAACAGAAAGAATAGGGAAAATCTAAAGCAGTAAAAGGGTAAGACAAACAGGACACTGAAAAGGGGGAGGTTAGGAAGAGAGTGATGGCCTAAAGGTAGAGTTGAGATAGAGTAAAACGATGCTAAAGGAAAGATAAAAAATAGAATGTAGAACCCTAATCCCAAAATAAAATGAAGAGAAAATAAAATGACACTTTAAAAAAAAAAAAAAAAGATAAAATAGCAGTAGTAATAATACGGATTGAAAATAAAAATGTAATCATTAAAAAGGTAAAATCAAGTGATGAAAAAAGAAAAAAAAGTTTCTTGATTAAAAGATGCAAAAAATGAAAATTTAAAAAAAATAAAAAAATAAAAAAAATAAAAGGTAAAAATAAAATGTGGAGTAGTGAAGGTCATTCACTTCCTCTGTTTTTCTGTTTGGCACGCCTGTTTCTCAGTCCAGACAGTATTGCAGTTCCCTGCGATCCACTGCTCTTCGGTGTTGTAAGCCAGTCCTGATTTTAAGCAGGTGGTGTGTCTTAATTTCTCGTATTCCTTTATTTTTGATTACACAAGAGTCAATTTGTGATTCAGCCCGTGGGTGGCAGTGTTTCTGGATTGACTTCCGGGTCTATCTATGGCCTCTCTAGGCAGTGTTAAAGCCTTCTTTCCCTGTGGCACTCGCCACGGGCCTGTGGGAGTGGGCTGCCTCAGAGCTGGCTCTCTGATGGTCACTCCCCGCTCCGATTCCCAGGTTCCAGAAAAACAACCTTCCCCTGCAGTCTCCCAGGGTGTCCCCAACTGGGTGATCCTATGTATTGGGCTTAGTAATCAGATGCAAGGATTTGAAGAGGAAAAAGCCCAAGTGTGCGAATTCCGGGACTGCGAGTAAGCCCAGGCACCCAGGGAGCGCACGGGCTGCGCGTAAGTCTGGACTGCCTGAAATTCTTAGGGTGTCCCTGCACTTCAGATCAAAATGGGTTGCTTTTTTAGAGTGCCCTTCTCTTAGCAGCTCTGAGGACCCCTTTCCACAGTCACAGATCACGCCAGCCCCTACAGCCACGGATTTTTCTAGGCACAGACTTCCCTGGTCCTCCAGCTCCCGCAAAACGCGCATTCCTCTCTCCCGCCGGGACCAGAGACCTCACCTTATCCCAGGCGAAATCTGACCTTTCCGTGGTGGAGTGTAGAGCTTCTCTGAACCCCTGTGCTTGCGCCAGTTGGGGAGCGTTGTTCTGGGGCTCGCAGCTGTTCCTGGGGTGCCGCCGTTCTCAATAATAACTTTAAACGTAAAAAGACTAAATGCTCCAATCAAAAGACATTGAGTGGCTGAATGGATAAAAAAACACGACCCATATATATGCTGTCTATAGGTCACCCACCTTAGAAAAAGGGACTCATACAGACTGAAAGTGAAGGGATGGAAAAACATCTTTCAGGCAAATGGAAATGAAAATAAAAAAAAAGCTGGGGTAGCAGTACTTATATCTGACAAAATAGACCTCAAAATAAAGGCCATAACAAGAGATAAGAAAGGCCACTTCATAATAATAAAGGAATGGATAAAACAAGAGGATATAACTCTGATAAACATATATGCACCCAATGAAGGAGCACCCAAATACATAAAAAAACTCCTGGAAGATATCAAGGAAGAGATCGACAACAATACAATCATAGTAGGGACTTTAATACACCACTCACATCACTGGATAAATCCTCTAGACAAAAAATCAGCAAAGAAACAGCAATTCTAAATGACTCACTAGATCAGATGGACCTAATTGACATCTTCAGAGCATTTTCACCCCAAAGCCATGGAATATATGCTCTTCTCAAGTGCACATGGGACATTTTCAAAAATAGACCACATATAGGGTCACAAACAAAGTTTCCCCAAATTCAAAAAGACTGAAATCATATCAAGTATTTTCTCAGACCACAATGGCATAATATTAGAAATAAACTACAATAAAAACATTCCAAAAAATTCAAACACTTGGAAGCTGAATAACATGCTATTAAACAATGATTGGGTTATCAATGAGATCAAAAAAGAAATTAAAAACATCCTGGAGACGAATGACAATAAAAACACAACACTGCAAATGCTATGGGACACAATGAAAGCAGTCCTGAGAGGGAAGTTCATAGCTCTACAGGCCTACCACAAAAAAACAAGAAAAAATGGTAATAAATCATCTAACTCAACAACTCTAAGAATTAGAAAGAGAGCAACAAGAAAAGCCCACAGTGAACAGAAGGAAAGAAATAATAAAGATCAGCGCAGAAATCAATGACATAGAGACCAAAAAACAATACAAAAAATCAATGAAACCAAGAGCTGTTTCTTTGAAAGGATAAACAAGATTGATGAACCTCTAGCAAGGCTCACCAAGAAGCAAAGAGAGAGGACCCAAATAAACAAAATCAAAAATGAAAGAGGAGAAATAACAACAGATCCCACAGAAATACAAAGGATTATTAAAAAATACTATGAACAACTCTATTCTAACAAACTAGACAACCTGGAGGAAATGGACACATTCCTAGAAATGCAACCTTCCAAAACTCACTCAGGAAGATTCTAAAAATCTCAATAGGCTGATAACTATGGAAGAAATTGAAGCAGTCATCAAAAAGCTTCCAGCAAACAAAAGCCGGGGGCAGACAGCTTCACAGGGGGTGTTTTACCAAACATTCAAGGAAGAACTAAAACCTGTCCTCCTTAGACTATTCCAAAAAAGTCTAGAGGAAGAGACACTTCCAAGCTCCTTCTATGAAGCCAGCATCACCCTAATACCAAAACCAGATAAAGATAACACAATGAAAGAGAATTACAGACCAATATCCCTCATCAACATAGATGCCAAAATCCTCAACAAAATTCTAGCAAATTGGATCCAGCAGTACATCAGAAAGATCATACACCATGACCAAGTAGGGTTTATCCCAGGAATGCAAGGATGGTACAATAGTCGCAAATCAATAAATGTGATACATCACATAAACAAATTGAGGGGAAAAAATCACATAGTCATATCAATTGATGCAGAAAAAGCATTTGACAAAATCCAACATCCTTTCTTGACAAAAACTCTCAGCAAGGTGGGAATAGAAGGATCATACCTCAACATAATAAAAGCCATATATGATAAACCCACAGCTAACATCATACTCAATGGGCAAAAACTAAAACCATTTCCCCTAAGAACAGGAACAAGACAGGGATGCCCACTCTCACCACTCCTGTTCAACATAGTGCTGGAAGTACTAGCCATTGTGATCAGACAAGAAGAAGAAATAAAAGGCATCCAAATTGGAAAAGAAGAAGTAAAACTGTCCTTATTTGCAGATGACATGATACTGTACATAGAAAACCCTAAAGACTCCATTAAAAAACTATTAGACTTAATAAATGAATTCAGCAAGATAGCAGGATACAAAATTAACGCCAAGAAATCTATGGCATTTCTATACACTAATAATGAACTAACAGAAAGAGATTCTAAAAAAGCAATCCCATTTACCATCACACCAAAAATTTTAAGATACCTAGGAATAAACTTAACTAAGGAGGTAAAAGACCTATACGCGGAAAAATACACGACACTGAAAAAAGAGATAGAGGAAGACATAAACAGATGGAAGAACATGGATTGGTAGAATCAACATCATCAAAATATCCATCCTACCCAAAGCAATCTATAAATTCAATGCATATTTCACAGACCTAGAAAGAACTTTCCAAAAATTCATCTGGAATAAAAAAAGACCCCGAATAGCCACAGCACTCCTGAGAAAGAAGAACAAAGTAGGTGGGATCTCAATACCAGATTTCAAGCTGTATTACAAAGCCCCTGTTTTGAAAACTGCCTGGTACTGGCACAAGAACAGACATATAGATCAATGGAATAGAATAGAGAACACAGAAATTGACCCAAATCACTATGCTCAATTAATATTTGACAAAGGAGGCATGAACATACAATGGAGTCAAGACAGTCTCTTCAATAAATGGTAATGGGAAAATTGGACAGATACATGCAAAAAAATGAAACTAGACCACCAACTTACACCATACACAAAAATAAACTCAAAATGGATCAAGGACTTAAACATAAAACGGGAAACCATAAAAATACTAGAGGAATCCACAGGCAGAAAAATCTCTGACATATGCTGAAGCAATTTCTTCACTGATACTGCTCCTAGGGCAATGGAAACTAAAGAGAAAATAAACAAATGGGACTACATCAAAATAAAAAGCTTTTGCACAGCAAGGAGACCATCAATAAAACAACAAGAAAGCCCATTGCATGGGAGAACATATTTGCCAATGATATCAACGATAAGGGTTTAATCTCCAACATTTACAGGGAAGTCATGCAGCTTAACAAAAAGAAGATAAACAACCCAATCAAAAAATGGGCCACTGATCTAAATAGACACTTTTGAAAGAAGACAAAAGGAAGGCCAAGAGACATATGAAAACCTGCTCTAAGTCACTAATCATCAGAGAGATGCAAATCAAAACAACAATGCGATACCATCTCACACCTGTCAGAATGGCTATTATCAACAAATCAACAAAAGACAAGTGCTGGAGAGGATGCGGAGAAAAAGGAACCCTCGTGCACTGCTGGTGGGAATGCAGACTGGTGCAGCCACTGTGGAGAACAGTATGGAGTTTCCTCAAAAAACTAAAAATGGAGCTCCCATTTGACCCAGTAATCCCTCTTCTATGAATATATCCCAAGAAACTAGAAACACGAATCAGAAAGGATATATGCACCCCTATGTTCAAAGCAGCACAATTCACCATAGCTAAGATTTGGAAACAGCCTAAGTGTCCATCAGCAGATGAGTGGATTAAAAAACTGTGGTTCATCTACACAATGGAATACTATGCTGTGGTAAAAAAGAAGGAGTTCTTACCATTTGCAACAACATGGATGGAGATGGAGAGCATTATTCTAAGTGAAATAAGCCAGTCAGAGAAAGATAAGTATCACACGATCTCACTCATTTGTGGAATATAATGAACAACATAAACTGATGAACAAAAACAGATCCAGAGACAGAGAAACATCAATCAGCACGTCAAACCTCAGGGAAGGTAGGGGATGGTGGGGGTAAGGGGGAGAGATTAACCAAAAGACTTATATGCAGGCATATAAGCCTAATCAATGGACACAGACAACAGGGGGTTGGGGGCATGAATGGGAGGTGGGGTGTAATGGGGGAATAAGGACACATATGTAATACCTTAATCAATAAAGAAATTTTTTTTAAAAAAGGAACATAGCAAGAGTTTCCAGTGTGGAGGCCACAGCAATAGCTCATTTCCAACCACTGAGTAGACAAACACAATTTGTAAGTTGTTAAAATAACAGTATAGCTAACTTCAACTTACTAACCCCAAGTCCTAATAGACTCACAAAAGATCTGTTATTACTGAGGCTACTGAGACATTCAAATGGTTCCGGCCATAGTGTTCATCTTCTTTTTTGCCCCTTATGGCTGTTAATACAGTTCACCTCAGCACTGTATCATCGAAGGAGGACTGGATATCAAAGACCAATAAAGTGAAACCTTGTTGAGTTTTTGCTTAGGAATCTCAGATTTCTAGATATATGCCAATCACAGAGGCAGGGACATTAAACTATGCAACTAAAACAAGATTTTGAGCTTTGGGCTTCTTTGGACATGAGAGAACATTTGCAGCCGCATTCACTCAGAAGCAGGATTATCAAATACTTCCTTACTATAGAAAACTAGGACTGGAAAAAGCCTGAGCAACCAATTATTTCAGTCGTCTTCATCCTTATCTGGATTATAATTTTTTAAAAATCTCCTAAAAGTTATAAAGCAAAATTCAGAAAAAAATTATGTATCTCTGCAAACACACAGCTGGCCCATGATTTCAGAGGATTCATGCCTATCGGGTCCCCCAGTCACCCTAAGGGACCCAGTGACCCAGAGTGAGAACCTCAATCTGGTCCCAAACCAAACGAGGCAACTAAGCCCAAAGTTTAGGTGACCTGCCCTGGGCCCACCTCCACCAGTTTGCTTTTGTTTTTCTGTTCTCCGCTCCCTTTCTTTTTGTTAGTTACATGCATATTTTTATTTGGTGCTATATTGATATGTATGCAAAAAACTTATTTTGCTACAAAACTCTTCTCAAATGATGGGTGACGGGAATTCTACTCATTGCCTCTTTCTGTTCCTCATAGAATAGATGTGGCACCACAATCTCCATCTAAGGGTCGATATAACAGATTTGCTTTATTACAATGGAAGTCCACATGGTGTTAAAAATTACCAACACGTGTGCAGATGGTATAGCCAAGAAAAACCACCAAAGGTTCAGAAGGTTGTGGGGGGCAAAGGTCAAGCCAAGCTCTACTCTGCCCCCTTAATGGGCAGCTAGAAAGTCAGCATACTTATTCCAAGTTCTCTCTGAAGTGGTTTGGCCCTTGATTTGGAAACTTCTGGCACACCTAACCCCTTATTACTGTAACACATTTTTATAAACATTTAATGTTGGGAAATTACACATTTTGATCAAAAAGCTTCCTTGTCCTTCTCCTTCCCAGTAATGAGGAGCAATACAAATAGCACTTTAGCAACCCCCTGAGGTTAATGCCAGACAACCCAGGAAAGAAGATATATATGCGAACATTCTGGATGCTGCTCAAAGAACTCCCACAGCCCAAGGAGGGAACTGGGAGAACTCTGCACTTTACCCCTTTTGCTCTTCAGAAGTTTAGAATAATAGTATGTCTTATAATCTTGACCTGTAAAAACTGCATTTTCTAAACAATCATCATATTCACATCAGACTCTTTAGAGCCATCAGAGACATAGCCATAAGGTTACATTACCCAACAGGCTTTGTTTTACTCATGGCTTTCTTTTCTTTGTCATTTCATCTCAGGCCCTCCAAAAAAGTTTCCTACACAAATACACAGTATGTTCTCTGTGCTGTGGTAAAATGCTTCTAGGTAAATAATACTTGTTCTGACTCAGATCCTTTCTTGGGCCCAAATTGCCGTTTGGAAAAAAAAAAGGAGGGGGAGGGGGTTGATTAAGGTCTTATGAGATATGAATATATGATAACCCAGAAGGAATTCTAATTTAAGGATGGCATTATGGTTGTGCCTTGACAGGAAAACACCCATCTTCAAAGGTTTCTGTTTTAAAACATAATAAAAATCAAAAGCAATCCCTTAAGGAGGCTGGGTAAATAATTTGCCATTTGTGAGCAATATCTGCAAAATGATCAAGGACCATGCGGGACTGTGTTCCCTGGAAAAGCTTCTAACCATTTAAATCACCATCCTACTGTTGTTATCTGAATCACCTCTGGGAGTCAGATACACACCTGTAATCTGCTGCTAATTCAGCAAAGAAAGCAGCCCTCCTATGTCCTGCTTGTTATGTTCAAGTAGTTCTGGTGTAGTAAACCGTGTGCACAGTTTTGGAGGTTCAAAGAAGATATGATAGTAAGCTAAGATTACTACTCTGTGCTTAACACCCAGCCAACAAAGCTAATAGCAGGAAGAGCATGGTGGTTTAGCACCTCAATATGGTGTCCTTAAAGCAAGTCTAAACGCAAAGACAATAGATACCAGTAGTACTCTGGAGGCAATTCAGCAATTCAGTTTAAAAATGAGAGTAAATGATGCATGTTTGGAAGAGCAAAAAAATGGTAGCTGTCTTGTTTAAACTAAATGTTCAAGCCACAACATGGCTATTGGAATAATAATCTCCTGGAAAGCAATATTTAAATGTATCCATCATCATTTAGGGTTTAGACACACAGTTAAATATTATTGATCATTTGCAATTGTGTGCATCCATGTGTACATATATTAAACTGAAAAGTAACAGTAGCATAGAAAGTGTAGAAGATGAAGTATAAAAATAGTACTTGAGTTTCTAATTACCAGTTTTTAATTAAGAAAGCCACAAGCAAATTATAAACATACAGTTTATAGCATTGCAATCTTAGAGGCTTACACTCATGAATATGGTAATTTTTTATTTTATGCCCTCTTGAGATGTCTTGTTAAAAACATTTTATTGGTGATCCTAAAATTCAGTAAATTTGAAGCCCTTGGCACCTTGTAGATAGTTAAAGTTCTTCAAAAAATGTCAGCAATAAATATTTGGCAAATATAAAGAATATGCACATTTTCCCAAGTGGGTGATTTTTTTGCAGTTCTTATATTCAAGTGATGACACTGCAGTTCAGAATGTGAATGCATATTGATATTTTCTTCCAGAAACTGCATGGGTTGCTGGGAGAATACTGCTCCCGCAGAGTTATTTTTATGCGGACACCTGGAAGTGGTGGCATGCTTGCTCCAGCTTGCATAGTTTTGGACAATCAGGTGTACATATGAGCAAGTGGTCTTTATTTAGAGCAATTAAAATTCTCACATTCTCCTCTCTTGACATGCAATTACTAGGGCTCCGCTGTTCCCACTAATTGCTCTTGCTGGGGACATTGGTGAGAAGCCAATGAATTTGATGGGTAGTGGATTATCATTTTTACTTTGCTACCTGAGAAAAAAATCATTTGCAAAATCCCATGTGTAATTAGCAAGACTCATGATTAATTGTCCTGCAAAATTAGCTTCACTGTTGCTTTTATTTTACTGCTTCAAATATTAATTAATGTTAACTCCTTTCCTTCAGTTCCAGCTTTTGAATATTCAACATGGCTTTGAAAAATTATCAAGGTTTCTACTTGTATTAGCATGCTAGAGCTTTGATTTCAGGAATAAGTATTCTGATTTAAAAGATCACACTTGGGTCATAAATAATTTTTATAGGCGGACAAACAAAGCTCAGAGCATCATGGGAAGGCACTCATGCACTAACTGAAAGCAAATTGTTTCAATAATGATTCATCCCTGTGTGCTTTTGGAGGGGAAACATCAGCGAATATGCAAACCAGTGAATTGTGTAGGGCTAAAAACCATTTCCTGGTGACAGGTAATCTACACTGGCGTTTTCCTACTTGTAACTAGGTGGTGCATGAGGCTCACCTTGGCAGGAAATCGTGACCTCCTGATTGAAAGGAATCACAAGCATTTTCTTGTCCAGAGATCCCCAGTCTTGTGGGCACTAGAATAGCTGCAATTTTTATGAAGATTACAGATAATCCTTAAGTCCCACTCCAGACTTAATGAATCTGACCACATGGCATTGAGCCTGGCAATACATAGTTTTTTTTCAGAATTCTCCAGGAGACCGTGGTGAACATCTAGATTTGGAATCCATTGATCTAACTCAGTGGTTGGCAAACCACGGCTCGCGAGCCACATGCAGCTCTTTGGCCCCTTGAGTGTGGCTCTTCCACAAAATACCACGGCCTGGGCAAGTCTATTTTGAAGAAGTGGCGTTAGAAGAAGTTTAAGTTTAAAAAATTTGTCTCTCAAAAGAAATTTCAATCGTTGTACTGTTGATATTTGGCTCTGTTGACTAATGAGTTTGCTGACCACTTATCTAACTGAATCACCTACATGTCTGAATTCCTCCATAACATCGGGGCCAAGAGGTGCTTGAATACTTTCAGTGTCAGAGAACTCACTCTGTTACACTTGCAAATAGCTTTAACCTGTGTTTTGTTTCTGGTGCTGATTCCTTCTGTTCTGTTAAGTGCAGGTGGCTAATTTTGTGGCGCAAGATTGCAAATGCCCACTGCCCATGTTTCAAGGGCAGTTCTCCATCAAATGCTTGGAATTAGACTGATGATATCTATCACATTGACATGGTCAAGGTTATACATTATATCTGGTGATGAGAGGGCACTGTAGTCCAAAGAACCTGGTAGTTGATGCTGAGATGGGCCTCCTTCTACCTCCCACCTGCTCTGGTTTTGCAATCACCCAGCCCTGGAGCAATGGCCCTTACAGATCTTATGGGGAAGTCTCTGTCTGGCATCCCTAAAAGTTTTTATTATTAGACCTTGTATCCCCCTAAGATCTCTTTTGGCACAAGGTGCTCCTCCTGCAAGTCTGGGGTCAAGGAGCCACAGGGGTGGACTCTGCTTTTCTCTTCCTTCCTGGCTTCAGGAGCCTGCAGGTGTCAGCATGGAAGAGCTCCTTTTTCTGGCACTGAGCAGACTTTGCCCTGGACACGGGGTCCAGGTGGGCACACTTCCAATGGGCAGCAGAGAAGGCGGAACCTGGGAGATGAGGATGGGCTGGTCCAGACAGTGGTTCTCAGAGCACTTCCCTGACAAACAGATGTGGGATATCTTAGAAAGGATTGTGTGGAAGTTGCTACTGCCATCTGCTGTGTGACCCTGTGGACATTACTTAACCCCTCAAAACTTAGTTTCCTCATCTGTAAATCTGGGTAATAACAGCACTTCTCTCATATAGTTCCAATGAGGCTTTAATGGTTCAAACTAGTAATGGTTAGAACAATAACTGGTACACAGTGAGGCCTAAATAAGTGACTGCTGAACAAATAAAACTGAACACTACTATGACATCTATTTCATGGACAAATACATTTTAAATCCCCAAATACTACTTCCTAATGAATTTTAGGAAGGCAACTTATAAAGAAATTGTTAACTGGATGCAAGACCTAACAAAAATCTAGTCTTTGCTTATACTCTTGGGTAGCAGAAGTTCCCATTTTGATTTATGTTTTAACCTAAAGAACTTCCAAGGGATATAGGTAGAAATCATACCTCAGCCTGGAAGACTACACATTATTTTTCCTTCAAAGTGGTTCAAAAGTCCTCTTGGCACCCTTTTAAGTTGGCCTCACAAGAAGAAGGTGACCTCTGCGTGGATGGCCTGAGAACCAGCATTGTCGCCATGAATACAGTTTTTGTTCTCATTTCCTGCACACTCACCCCACTTCACAGCAAATAATTGTCCCTTGGCTTAGTAGCTGAATAAGAGCAAGACCCAGTTAGAATCATTCATAGCTTATTCCCAGCACCTGGCATGCAGCAGTCAAGACAGGTTTGTTGAATGACTAAGAGAGAGTAAAAGTGAATCAGGGTAAAGCCCAGACTGAATAATGCCACTGACAGACCACTAGTGCAATTGCATGCCAAAATGGCAAGAGACACTGAGATAATGTTTCTGCTGTAGAAACTTTCTCATTAAGAATTGTACACTTCTATTGGAGACTGACTTTTTTTCTATGAGTGTCATTAGCCAGTGTTTCAAAGAGGTGAAGAGTAAGTTCATAGCATTATTCAAAAGTAGCTCAGAATTCCTGAGCAGTGGCATTTGTATATAATGCCTCAAAGAAACGGATTTGGCCCAGGTGGGGGTGGTGAGTGCCTGTGCAGGTGAGATCTGAAGGGCCAGCATGTCTGTGGTTAATGTGCATGTGGCCCAGCAGCTGCTTGGACTTACCCGGCCCTGGTCTCTCGATAATTGCAATAAGACATAAAACAGAGGCCAGACTATCTGGGATCATTAACGGAGTGATGCTCCGCTCTCCCCATACCAGAGGGAGTGTTCAGTGCTGTGGTTGAGCTGTGGCTGCATGAGCTGCCTCCTGCCCGTCAGTGCACTCCTCCTTCCATCCAGCTATCAGCCAGCCTCTGGTGTGTCCCCAGGGCCCCCTTGCCCTATGCAGGCCTCATCTTCTGTCCCAGAAGGAGGG
This sequence comes from Plecotus auritus, assembly GCF_963455305.1. Lineage (NCBI taxonomy): Eukaryota > Metazoa > Chordata > Mammalia > Chiroptera > Vespertilionidae > Plecotus > Plecotus auritus. The sequence goes on from NC_137776.1 coordinate 44,461,067, forward strand.
ATTGAGGTTGACAATGGATCAACAAAGTCTCTTTTAGTTTAAAATCAGAGTGAGAATTGTCTTCTGTAGTCCTCTTGAGTTAATCCCACTTTTTAAAAATTTAGCTTAACTTTATTTCTTTATTTCTACATTATTGATAAAGCCAGTCAGTGGAGCCACTGACTGTTGGAAAATGTTTGATATACCAGGATATAAAAGACAAAGTTCAAGAAAAATGTGGTAACTCTGCCTAATTATCTTTGGAAGATGAATTGAATATGCCATCCTGTGATTAGATTTGGATTGCTGGTAATAAGATGGGAAACAGAAAAAAGAGGAAGTATCTTCTGATTGCCTTTGTTCTATTGGTTTTTCAACCCTAAGAAACCTGAGACTAGCAGCTTAAAATATCTTTTAAAAAACAACAGCAATTAGACCATGAGTCTAAAGTTTACTTGGCTATTTTGTGGATTTTTTTTTACCCTTTTGAAGCCAACTTGGATCATAGAAATATTTATTATGGGTACTCCTAATGAAGAATAATCCCTTATGCATGCCAGTCACCAACATGCCAGTAACTTAGTGACACAGCTGCATCATCAACTTCTTCCCCAGGAGCTAGCATGGGGTTAAGGTTATCTCTGGTTGGGAATATCTGCCATACGACATATTTGCAGGTAGGCTGTTTAGTTTTAAAATGGCTTTGACAACATATTTACTGCTAGGTTAAAGTACTATAGACCAGTTGTTAATATGAGAAATACAGCTAGTAGTCTCCTCTAACACAATACTAACAGGAAGTTAAGACCTACAGGAACACTACATAAATAGTGTCCCTCCTGTATTATGTTAATTCTTAGAATAACCTCGCAGCAACATTTCATCGTGACATCTACATCTATATACCCTCGTGAAGTCTTAGTTGCTTCTTCAGGCACAGAAATATGTTCCTCTTGTCTGTGGCTGCCAAAGTAAATAGAAATCAATGGAATGCAGCAGAAGTGCTGAAGTCATTGCAATAAGGGAAGTGCTTGTTAATTTAAATTTTGCTCTTGACATTGGTAAGGACCAATAGCAGAAAATAATGTCCTATGCTGACTTCTAAAGTCATTTTGGTCATCACTTATCCTAGATGTCTTCGTTGTTGCAAAAATAGTGCTATAAATAAGAAACACATCTAATTGTGATAGATCATTAAAATAAGGGGGAAAAATAGAAGTTGTGTGTACCTAGTGATATCAAGTCCTTGGGAAACTTCTGCACAAAAGGGATCTAATCATGTTGTCCATGGGTCAAGTGACCTCTGTGTGTGTGCTTGCACACATGTGCATGTATGCATGTGTAAGCATTTTAGAAACTTCAAAAAGTACCTCCTGCTGCTTTCAAAACCAGGCAAATATGTTTGAGGCCTGGTGGTAATTTAAAATAGGAAGATAATTCACAGAGCTGAAAGTGGCTCTACAGGAAATTAGAAAAGTCTTGACTCCTCTGAGCAAAATGAATGTGCCATTGTATCACTAAATAATTGGAGGGGTGGGTCTGTGGTATTGATGCTAAGCAGGTGTTCATAAATCAGAATAAATGTTTGTAATTGATTGTTATTAGTGTTAATAACAAAGGGTTTTAAATAAGCTAACTTGCTTTTCCCACAGTTAAATCTGTTAGAGAGTTTATGGCTTGTCATTTCAATCCTAAATGGATTGAGATGCTAAAGTGTTCTTGAGGTTTTCATACTAGATCAGTAGAACAGTGTAACCTGGAATCTCTTATATTCTTTTTTCCCACAATGGAGCGCCTAACTTTAGACAAAAGTTAGATTCCTGGTCTAAGTTGTAGAGTCCCACATGCTGGAGAAACACCCAATTCAGAGCAAATGTTTTTGTTTTGTTTTGTTTTATTTTGTTTTGTTTTGTTTTGTTGTTTTAAAGAAACACCCAATTTGTCATTTTGGGGGGTGGAAGTTTTAGATAGTGTTGTTATGTTTGCCTGGTCTGCTGTGGTCTTTCTGGCTCTACACCTGACTCAAAGAGATCAACTTAGTTAGGTGGCCCCAGAACATCTGCTCTCTCTCTGTCTTTTTCCCTTCAAAGACAGCTGCTAAAGAAGAACAGAACTCTCCAGATTCACCTCTCAGATTTGCGGGAAAGCCTGAGCCAGGCACTTAGCATCCCACCACACCTCCCCATACCTGCTGGTTGGGCGTGTTATTATTTAATCCATACACATTCCTATACAAAACACTTCTAGGTATGAACTGGCCAAATGTCTGGGAAAAGAAACTACAGAAAAGCAATAACAGTGCTTAAAATATGCTCTGTGTTCATTCTAGGACTGTAGCCTGGGGCAAGGAGGCAAAGTGAAGGAGTTATGAATCATGTAAGGATAAAATCAAGGTATGGAATATGTGGTGAGATTATGTCCTAAGTGGACATAAAAGAGAATGCTAAGCCTAATTGCCGCAGATGGAATTCAAAGTCCTAGCAAATGCAAGGAGGCGTTTATTCTAAACTCGGCAAAGTAGCAGTAAAATATTTTTGAGAATAGGGTAGCGGTCAGAAAATATTTTATAGCTAGTCTGGATCTAGGACTGTGGGGTGGGCCTGATGGATTGAAAGGAAACAGATTATACTCTCTATGTCTATGGGTTTTGATGCTCTCCCAAACATGATAGTCATCAGAAATCTAGGAAAAGATGCTATCTGGACCACACAACCATTGATGCATCTTCAACCAGGATACAGTCAGCATGGTTACCCCAAGACTAGGTCAGCATGACCCAGAAGGCAGGGTAGGGCAAGGTTTATGAGTATTGGGCTGAGCCCACTCTTGCTTTAATGTTTCAAGAATGATCTTAATGATGGAAAAGAGAGATAGGAAAGGAAAGGCATTAAACTTGCCAAATATGAGATGTAGTTGGGCTGGCTCTATGCAAGCAAGGCAGAAAAACATTTGGAGGTCATAATAATACACTTTTATTTATTTATTTTTAATGAGTTAGCAGCATAGCACTGAAGTGAAGAAACAATATGTTCTGTTAAAAGTTTTAAAATACTTTTATGTGGAAGATAGTAAGGTATAAGCCAGCCGTGGGCAAACTACGGCCCACGGGCTGGATCCGGCCCGTTCGGCTGTTCTATCCGGCCCGCGGAGCCGAAAGAGCAGAGGGTTCTCTTGCTCTCCGCTCCGCTCCTTTACTTTGAATTTATATTAGTTCACACAAACACTCCATCCATGCTTTTGTTCCAGCCCTCTGGTCCAGTTTAAGAACCCATTGTGGCCCTTGAGTCAAAAAGTTTGCCCATCCCTGCATAGCTTCATCAGCAATGCTAATTGCTTTTGGAGAGCATGCCCATGGTCCTATGTGTTAGCAAGACACAAAGGGCATTGGGAGAGGATGCTGTTTTTCCACTCCTGATCTGTGTTTACTGAGTCTATGTCAGAATGTTCAGAAGTCCCCATCACATCACCTTCTGATGGGCTGGCATGGCTCTAGCCACCTCCCTCAGCCTGGGCCACGGTAAGGGTCCACACCATGGCTTAGTTCTGCTTTATACTGAAGATTTCCCTACAGTAAAAAGTTATTTTTTTGGGAAACATTTGGAAGAATGAAATGCCACCTGTCCAATTTTCTAGCAATATATATTTGTCTGCCATCTTTTGGCCCGGAAGCTTAAGTGTGAAGACCACTTGGAGCCAGGCTTTGGAGTGATCTGTCTCTAAGGAGCAACTTTCATATTGCATTGTTCAGTTTTGCTATCCTTCTTAAGCTACTGTAAATTGTCAGCATAACTCTGCAGAAAGACTTGATCTTCCACATCAAACCCTTACGAGGCTCCATTTGTGCTCCCATTTCAGTCTTCTTTCTAACAGCCAAAGGCAGATAGAGGCAACCCAAGAAGTCCAGACCCTGCACCATTGGGTTAAATCATATGTTAAAGGGACAACAGCAGCTTATTACAAGCTTTTCATCACATAATACATCACTCAGGAAAAAAAATATTTGGGGCAGCTTTTCTAATTCATCTTCCTGGTGTTAAATGAGCGCATCTCCAGTGTCCGTGTCTTTCTGCTTCAATTAAGGGTTTATTACCGCTTTGTTTCACTGCTAAAATTCAACTTCTCCTCTTTTAGGAAACAATTAAGGGTTTATTACCGCTTTGTTTCACTGCTAAAATTCAACTTCTCCTCTTGATTTTTCATTCCCAATACATCTTTTTTTTAAATTTTATTTTCTATCTGGTGTTGCTTCTCAGCACAAAATGGGCTATTGTTTGATAGTATAATCCACTGATAAGGTACACTTTATTTGATGAAAGTCAGCAAGTATTTACTGTGGCTTGTGTACTTGATGTATTGAGCAGGTGGAAGTAGCAAAAGAAATATAAGATGGCTTGTGTTTCCAACAGGAAAAGATGTCAGTACTCAAAACAGCTAGAATACAATTCAGTGTCAACATAGAGTCAGACATTTTCTTTCTTTCCTTTTCTTTCTTTCTTTCTTTCTTTCTTTCTTTCTTTCTTTCTTTCTTTCTTTCTTTCTTTCTCCCTTCCTTCCTTCCTTCCTTCCTTTCTTTCTTTCTTTCTTTCTTTCTTTCTTTCTTTCTTTCTTTCTTTCTTTCTTTCTTTCTTTCTTTCTTTCTTTTGTTTAAAGTGTTACATATGTCTCCTTCCCCCCCCCCACAATTGAACCCCCCTGCCACTCCCACCTCCAAGGACAAGCCCCCACCACCCCAGTGTCTGTGTCCATTGGTTATGCTAATCAGACATTTGCTTTCTGAGGCCAAATAATCAAGAAAGTTAAAATAAAAAGAGCAGTCATCTTGTTAAGAAAGTCTTGCTGAAAGGGAGTGTAAAACATTTCTTAGCAGAGAAGAGAGGAAAAGCTCTAGGGATAAGAGAATGGCCTGAGAATAGAGAGAAGGCTCAGGAAACATGACTGGCGATGGAGTTGGAGCTCATCTGACAAGAGGGTGGGGGCTCCTCTGCTGGGAAAGTCAGGTGTGGGCACTACTGATGGAGACCTAGTACTGCAGGGCCAAGGGGCATGTATCTAAAGCAGAAATACTGGAGGTTCCCTAACAGAAACAAAAGCAAAAGTAATGGACGGAAAAGCATGTGGATTCACCCAGCAGTGGTGTGCAGGACTCCTTGGGAGAGGAGAGAGCAAATAGAATCACAGGCATTTGGATCTAATTCTCATTAATGTTCTTTCTACCCTGGGAAAAGTAAAATAAGAGAGATACAGGGGGGGGGACTTAATTGGAAATTGAAGATATTAGCAAAGTGTCATAAAATGGCTAAATTAAAATTGTTTTTATGGAGATGATTGGAAAAGACATTGCAGGCAGCAAGAACAGCATAAACAAAGGAGAGAAGGATTGGAAAGTGTGGGGCCATGTCGTGAATAGCTAGAAGTTCAGTTTGTTTGGAGTAGGTGTGCAAAAAGGAACCCTGGAGTAGCTTAGCATGGGGGAAATGCTGGCTGTTGGAGCTGAGCATTGTAGGGAATCTGCAATTATCTCAGCCTGCCCAGCTTCACAATAGAAGCCCTCTTAACGACTTTTGTATGTTCAGCCTGTTTTTGCTGGAGGGGAGTGTAAAACACTGAGGCTCACAGGCAGCTCACCATCACTCAAGAGAACCCATACTATTACAGAACAATTTTAATTATTACAAGATTTTTTCGTATTGATGTGAAATTTGTTTTCCAAAATCTTGCTTCTATCAATCCCCCTTCTGGGATTGAGGTTCTGTTCTCTGAGGTTAATAGAGAGGTATCAGCTTGTGAAAACTTGAGTGTCAGATACTAGTCTGAAGAATGAGAGCTTAACTCCCTGTGAGCATTGTTTTTAGGAACAGGGAGTGGACTTCTCACTTTCATTGAAGCATCAGCAGCCCCTGAAGATTTCTGAGTAGAAAGATGTTGGGATCATTTCCATCTCGAAGAAGATTGACATGACAGCTGTATAGGAAAGAAAGCCACGATGGGGAGAACATTTTGGAGACAAAGAAGCCGGCACAGAAGGAGAGGTGGAAAGCTCTCTAACATGAATGCTTAACTCAAGTATTGAGCAAACCATGGCATTGTCTTTGGGTTTCAGTTTTCTCATCTCAAAAGGTGAGGAAGTTGGACAGGTTACCTCAAGGGATTCTTCCAATTCCACTATCTGTGCTTCTGAGTTTTTGGAACTGAAAGACACATTTACAAAGTAGGAAGAATTTTTGTTATTGTAGGTAAAAGCAGAGAGGCCTGGAATGGAAATGGAAAAAGTGTTGAATCCAAAAAATGTTACAGCAAGGACTCAGAGGCCATGATGACAGCTTGGCTATCTAGGCCAAAGGAAAAACAAGAATTAACCACACAACTCAACTCTAGGGTTAAGGGGAAGGGTGTTTCTAATTGAGGGAGAAGAATAAAAAGTTAAACTACGGAGGATGTTTCAAGTGTGGAAATGGGAGAAACCAGTGAAAGGGAGAAAAGGCAGTCAGTTGGGCAGCAGGAGAGAGGTATCACAAGAAGATTAAGTTGGGGGGTCAAGAATGGCTGTGTAGGAAAGGCATTGTCAAGAGAGATGTGAATCAATGAAGGCTCTGAACTGAGAAAAAAAATGGTGTCTGCAAAGGACAGAAGAAAGGCCAGTGTATTGGAAAGTAGAGGCAGTTTCTGAGAAGGCTATGAGATTATTTCAAAGAGGTTTTCAGAAGCCAGGAAAGGCTGGAGTAAGGAATTTAACTGTATTTCTGGTGTGTTTTTAGGTGTGTTGGGAAGTGATGGTAGATTTTAAGCAGAGGTTTGACATGGTCTGATTTACTTAAAAGGTTATCTTATCTGCCTCATGGAAAATGAGGGTGCAGCTGGAGGTAGGGCCCACCTAGGAGGCTATTGCAATAGTCCAGGTGAGACCTGATGGTAGTATGTTTTAGGGTGGTGGTGGTGGAGATGAAGGGAAGAGGAATGATTAGAGATGTGTTTTGGTGATAGAGTTCATGGAATTTACTGATTGATTGGATGGAAGAAGGAGGACTGTATTATATTTAAACCTTAAAGTCACATAAGTTGAGTTGATTAAAATTAACAGAACAAATTCAAATCTCTAACTCAGTTTGATTCAATGATTATCAGTGGTAATACAGTTCCAGGTTCATTCATTTGATAAACATTTATGGAGTAACTACTATGTCCCAGGTACTATGTGAAGTGCTACTGATAAAAGCTTAGACAAGGCAGATATAGGTCTTTGGGTTGAGTGAGGTAGATAGCTATTTATCAAATAAACACACAACTATACATCATTAAGAAGGGCTAAGAGGGAAAAGGACACAATGATTTTGAGCTTAAAAATAGATGAATCTGCTCTGACTGGTGTGGCTTTGTGGGTTGGAGAATTGTTTCCTATACTGAAAGGTCTCAGGTTTGATTTCCAGTTAGGGCACATACCCAGTTTGCAGGTTTGATCCCTGGTTGGAGCACATATGGGAGGCAAGCAATCGATGTTTCACTCTCACATCGATGTTTCTCTCTCTCTCTCAAAAAAAAAAAAAAATCAATAAAAATGTCCTCTGGTGAGGAATGACAAAAAAAAGAAGAAAAAAAAAAAAAGAAATCTAATCTAACTTGAATGGTCAAAAAGCTCCCCTGAGAAGGTGACATTTGAGCTATCTGAAGGATGATAGCAGAGAGAACATCATGTTCAAAGGTCCTGTGGCAAAAGGAAACATTGTGATTAAAAAGCAGAAAGAAAGTCAGGGTGGCTGGAGCCCAGAGAACAAGCAAGAGCGTGATGGTGCTAGATAGGTGGTCAGTCAGGAGTGAGATCATGCGATCAGGCAGGGCCTCATAGACCTTTGTACAGGATATGTGTCTTTATTCCAAGGGCAAGAAGAAGATGAAGTGATTAGGTTTCTAAAAATCTCCTTGGCTAGTTGGGAACAAATATGGAGATAACCTTCACATTTAGAGTTTCTAGGGAAATGCATGAATTGACTACAGCCACATGGCACATGAGTTACATGGGCTGCTTCGGGGAGGGGTGGAGACCAGAACAAGTAATGTGGGTCTGTTAGAAGGCAAAGAGAGAGAAGTGCATGTTGGCAGGCAGCCACACAATATATCATGGTTGGCTTTCCATGTCAGCACATGTAGAAAGACTACATTTTCCCCCAATGTCTATATAACATTCAACTCTATTGATATGTCATACTTGAATATTTACCACCGCCCTGTGAGTGGGAATTTAAGTTGTACTAATTTTTTATTATTACAAACAATACTGCCAATTGGAACATTCTTAAACATTTATCTTAGCTCTTGTGAGATATACAGAAGTAAAAATGCCAGGTCAGAGTGCATGCACATTTTAGATTTTAATAGATTATGCTAAATTTTCCTGAAAAATGTGATGCCAATTTTGAGCAGTAATTCAAAGAATAATCTTGAACTACTGTATAATACCAGAGCTAGGGAGTCTGGAATTATGACAGCAGCAATGAGCTGATGCAGTGTTGCAGGGGTGACGTGCTGCGTTCCTGATCACTCGTGATAGTCTCTATCAGAGTTTGGGGGAAGAGGTTAGCTGACAAATCATTTTGAACAGTCAATCCCTGAACTTCTAGGGCACAGGCCACAAGGAGGAGCAGGAGCCTTCTGAGAAACTGGCTACCAGAAACTAGAATCCCAGGCATGTTCTCCTTGCTTAGCCCTTCAGCCCTACTCTCCAAGGATTCTGGCAGCATTCAACAAAGCCAATTCCTCCACCCTCTTGACATGCTTTCCTTTTTGATTTCCATAACAGTACTCTACTGTTTTCCCTCTTTTTGTATGGGCCATTGTGTGAGCTCCTCATCTTTTGTCTTCTCCTTATATATTGATGCCTCTCAGATTTTGATTCTGGTCTCTCTTCTTGTTCATCTCCACATTCTCTCCTTAGATGATCTTGTTCCTTCCCATGTGCAGTATCATTTATATGCTGATAACTCCCTAAAAAAATCAATAAATCAATAGTTATCTCTAGCCCAAAACTTCCCTCTGAATTTTGGAATCATACACCTTATAATTAAATTTGTCCAAATGGAACACTTAATTTCCACTTCCAGTGTATGCCCTCCCTCACCCAATCTTGGTGAAAGGCACTTTCTTCCACCTAGCTGCTCAAGCAAACAATCTAAAAGTCATCTTGAATCTCATCCTCTCAATGCTGTCTGCCAACAAAACTAGCCAAGTTCACTTCCAAAAAAATCATCCTTTTTTTTTTTTTTTGCCTCTTTACTTTCCCACCCTAGTGGAGGCCGCCACCTCTTCTCACATAAACATCTACTCTCTCATCCATTCTCTACACAACAGAGAGATTTTTGTAAAATGTAAATCAAATCATGTCACCGTTGTGCTAAAGCATTGCCCAAGGATTTCAGTTGTTATAGGAAAAAATGTGAATGAATGACCTTGGCTTACATGGTCTTGCACTACCTGGCCAGGGCTTACCTCTCACCATCACTTTCTTCCTCGGCACTCTCAGTCAGTTTCACTAGGCCCTGCCTCACTGTTTTCCTCCACCTACCCAGCTTCTGCCCATTTCAGGGCCTATTCACCTCCAGGAACAAACTTTCCCCTGGTCTTTGCTCAGTCAACTTCGTTGCCTCCCTCATGTCTCAATTTAAGTGTTGCTCTTCAAATAAGCCTTCCCTACATAACATAAGTTCCCTGTATTTGGCCTCTACCATGCCCCTTTGTCTGTTTCCTTCATACCAGTCATGCAGCTTGCCATTAATTTTTTACTTTTTTTTTTTTTTTTTTTTTGCCTTTTCAGCTCTAGAATGGAAATTTCATGAAAGATGGCACATGTCCAGTAGGGATTCCTCAGTATTAGAATGGAATGGGTTGAATGAATAAGAAAGAGTCCTATTCAGTGGTTTTATTCTGCCAAATGAAGAGTCCCATTTCTCTATGGTAGTGAATCATTGGCAGTGTCACTCTTTCCTATATTCACTTAGAAAATATAACATTTATTGATTTTTCTACTTTTACTCTTCTTTTTAAGTCTCCAAAGAGACAGCATCCCCTTTATCCATCTTGGCTGTGAAATTGTCTATTATATTTTTTTGGTATCACCAAATCAGAGACTTGAAACTCAACCAGATCTTTTTCTCTGAGAAAAGCATAAAAACCACATCTCAAATACTGTGCTGTTTCCTAAGTTAATTTTTATCAAGTGTATTTTCTTTGATTCTGGACCTAGATATGCTTTATCATCAAAACATTAGTTAGCCTCAAGGAAGATGTACAAAGGTCTTTGAAGCTGTAAAGAAAGCAGCATTTGCTTTTTGGAGTGGCTCTCACACCGACACAGGGTAGAAGTTACTTCCTCAACCAGCCATGAGGAAATGACACAGGGCTCTGTTTCTGGGGCTCTACATGTTCTTTCCTTGTAGCAAGAACACTCCTTCCTCATCTGAGAGCCGATCAGTACATTCACTGCTGCCATCCCTCCCACAAGTTTAAGACTGGTCAAGCAGTACGTGTCTGATGAATTAATCATGACCAGTCAGGTATTAGCTATTTAGTAGTTGGCAGGACAGCAAATAACAAGAGTCCAATGACTTGTGGCTTAAGCTTCTTCCACTTCTGGGACCTCTTATTCTAATCTGTAAATCAAAGATTTGCATGTTTGCCCTCACCTACCTTCTGGATTCATGAGCTTTTTCTGCCCACACACATGGATGGGGGTGAAGGAGCAGAAGGGGAGGAAAGGGTAAATCCTTTGTGGTCTGAGAAGACATTGTGAAAGTACTGTACTTATAGAACAACTGAAAAGAAATAAGAAATGGTGATCCTTGAAAATGACTTCATGTTTTCTCACTGCACAGAATATAGTCAAACACTCCTGCAGTTAAATATTTTACCCTTTGTTCTCCCTGCGTGATCTACAATAATAATCGGCTTTGTGTTGATTTATTGCTGTGTTGCTGACAATTACCTGAAAGAGAAGTTGGGGTGCTTCACTGGGCTGGAAAAAGTTTAGCTTAATCAGAAATCAGGTCTAATTAAGCAAATTTATTCTATATCTATAAAAGGCTAAGTTGACGCGTGCATGCACGATACATATAAAGCTCTCACTGGTGCCAGTCACACTCATATGTTTTCATCTGTCATTGTTGATTGTGAATTTGGTTGACACTTCTATTATAGAGACAGGGCAAATAGCAATATTAAAATATTTTTCTAATTAATTTCCTTTCAATGTTCATGAATTCATGCACTGGGCCACTAGTTAACTATAGTCACCATATTGTACATTACATCTCTATGACTTGCTTATATTAAATGGAAATTTGTACTTGTTGCCCACCTTGACAATTTTTTTCAAATAAATAGATGGTGAGAAAACAAGAGGGAGGAGAGCTGTTAGGTGCTGAAAGAGATTTAAGAGAGAGAGCAACCAAATGAAATGTGTGGACCTTTTTTGGATTTTGACTCAAATAAATGAACTATAAAAAGATGTTTGTGGATCAGTTGGGGAAATTTGTATACTGACTAGTTATTAAGTGATCATAAAAAATTATTGTTATTGTTAATGTTTATGGCATGATAATGACACTGTGGTTACTTTAAAAATTCCTGCCTCTTAGAGACACTACTGAAATATTTATGAATAAAATGGTACAGTGCCTGACATTTGCTTTAAAATAATTCAGCAGGTGTGTGACGAGAATGGGGGTGGGTATGCAGATGAAAGGAGATTTGCCATATGTTCTTAGTTATTGAAGCTGGGTAAAGGGCATGTGAGAGTCCATTATATTCTTTTCTTTTATTCACATTTCACATTTTTCATAATCATTTCTTAAAAAGTACAAGTAATGGATTTAGAACTATGCCTGACCTGTAATAAATGTTATCTGTCGTTATTATTATGTTAAACTTTAAAAAAGACAAGTGACACATACATTGCTGGTGGGAATGTAAATTGGTACAGCCTCTGCAAAGGATGATTTGGTAATACCTATTAAAATAAAATAAAAAGGCACTTAGCTTTAACTAGTATTTGCACTTTTGGTATTTGTACATGTATGAAATAATATATCCACAAGAGTAATGACTAAAACACAATTTTTAATCATAAAAAAATTGGAAGCAACCTAAATGTTAACTGGTAGGAAACTGCTTAAATAAGCCCTGGTCAATCAATCCAAAAGAAGACTGCAACCAAAGATAAATAGGTAAAGTGAAATAAACTAGAAGAGAAAAGAATTACAAACTGAGATAGAATGACTTTTAAGATATCCTTAAGTGAAAAAGCAAGAAGCAGAAAGAATGTATAGTATGCTATATTTTGAATTTATAAAAAATAATTGTATTGTAACATATAGGCTATTTTTTTGTGTTTTTTTTTTTTGCACAGGCATAGAAGTCTTTGGGATGGTACACTAGAACATTGCCAAGAAGGCAAACTGAATGGGGGAGAGGAGAATAGGTATGAGAGAGAAACTTTCCTCTGTTTACTCTTGTAAATCTTTAGGTTCCTACCATCTGGATATATCACTAATTCAGAATAAGAGGAGAAGATTTATTTGCAATGTATATAATATGCAAAAGATCTACCATCCAGGGTACATGTACAATCTTTATGAATTGGTAATAAAAATACAAATGATCTAAAAACAGCAATTTTTAACCTTTTCCATCTTATGGCACACATAAACTAATTACTAAAATTCTTTGGCACACCAAAAAAAAATATTTTTTACCAATCTGACAAAAAAAGTATAATTTTGATTTATTCACACTGGATAACTATTGTTGTGTTGTCTGTTGTCATTTTTTATTTGAAAATCTAAAAAGAAAGAGTTCAGTGCCCTGACTAAATTGTCAGGCAATGCATGTTATAAAAATTCTTGTGGCACACCAGTGTGTCTCAATGCCACTGTTTGAAAATCCTATCTAATAAAAGAGTAATATGCAAATTGACCATCACTCCAACAACAAGATGGCTGCCCCCATGTGGTCAAAGATGGGGGCCCCCATGTGGACACAAGATGGCCAGCAGGGGAGGGCAGTTGGGAGGGACCAGGTCTGCAAGGGAGGGCAGTTGGGGGCAATCAAGCCTGCAGGGGAGGGCAGTTAGGGGTGACCAGGCTGGCAGAGGAGGGAAGTTGGGGGCGACTGGGCTTGCAGAGGAGGGCAGTTAGGGGCAATCAGGCTGGCAGGGGAGAAGTTAGGCATCAATCAGGCTGTCAGGGGAGTGGTTAGGGGGTGATCAGGATGGCAGGCCAAAGCAGTTAGGGGCAATCAGGAAGGCAGGCAGGCGAGCAGTTGGGAGCCAGCAGTCCTGGATTGAGAGAGGGATGTCTGACTGCCTGTTTAGGCCCGATTCTGGTAGGGGTCCCAGATTGGAGAGGGTGCAGGCTGGGCTGAAGGCCCCCCCCCCACCGTGCATGAATTTTGTGCACTGGGCCTCTAGTCTCTGATATAATAGAAAAAGAAGAAAGGATATGAAAAATGTTAATAAACTTGTGAAACGATAATTAAATTTACTAATACATGGAAATGAGAAATAAAATCAATACTTAGCCATTACTTTTTAACCATTTAATTGGATAAAAATTGTGTCCAATAATATCATGTATTGGTAAACATATGAGGGAAATGTTCCCATCACCTTCCATTGGTGGGAATGTAAATCAGAACATTCATTTTCAGCCTTCTGGTAGCACCTAAGTAAAATAGAAATTGTGCATACCATAGGCCAATATATTCCACTGCTGAATATATTTCCTAAAAAACCCTTGGATGTGTGTACAAAGGGACATGTATAAGAATGTTTGCTGCAGCATTGTAGAAAATAGTAAGAAACTGGTACTATAAAAATGTACGTATTACATTTCCAATCCATTAACAATGGATTGGAAATGTAATATATACACAATGAAAAGGTTTAAATAGCTCAATATGGATAAATCACACCAAAAACTTAATGTTAAATAGGAAAATAATCAAGTTGCAGAAACTATAAAGAATTATGTCATTTATTTAAATTACAAAATACATATAGAAAGTAATACTTTATATTACTATGGTATGCATAAGTAAACATAAAAATATAAAATGTATATTTTTATTAGACTAGAAGGGCCCACATCTAATTTGTGAAGGTAGTTTCCCTTGGGTATAGGGGAGTGGATTTGTTGACGGGACAATGTTTGGGATCTGAAATATATTATATCAAAAAAAAAAAAAAAAGGAGGAAAAATATGACCAGATGTTAACAGTTAATTCTGGGAAGTGAATGTGAGAGTTTAACTTTTTTATAGCTTTTAAATTTCTCAAGAAAAGGGGGTGGGAGAAAACTTTGTCAGGGGAAAAGAATCATATAGATTTCCCTTTGAACTTTGGAGGATCCAAGCAATGTGCACTTCCCTTTGTGAAAGAAAGAAATCCTAGTGAATACTTGGCTTCCTCTGGAAGAAAATTTTTCTGATGACAGCTCATTGCCCTGTTCCTGACTTCTCATCCTGCCCTACACCACAGACTTCTTCAATAGCACTCCTAAGAAAGACAGCTACTTTTAATACTTGGGGTTTAAGGCTCAATCTGCTCACATGGGATCATGTTTGAGAATAAATAATTTCCATGAACATGAATTGTAGGTTTTAAATTCTACACTGTGTTTGTATGTGTGTTATTACTATTATATAATACTGTATCATAAGGAATAAATAGTAGAAAGTGGCTTAAAATGTTGAACCAAAATTTCAAGGATTATATGCATTTTTAAATGTTTTTTAAAAACTGATTTTAGAGAGAAGGAGAGAGAGAGAGAAACATCGATCAGCTGCATCTGTCATGTGGCCTACCAGGGATTGGGCCTGCAAACCTGGGCATGTGCCCTGACCAGGAATTGAACTGGTGACCTCTTGGTGCATGGGAAGATGCTCAATCAACTGAGCAACACTGGCCATGGCAAGATTATATGCATTTTAAATGATATTCTGAGGAAGTGATTAATCCTCTTTAAGTTTCCCCCAAAGAAAAAATTACCAAAGACTATTCAGAAATTCTCCAGAAAATAAAACATTTTAGACAATGTGACAACTTGATCAGGAGACATATTTAGTAGTAAAAGACCTTCTACATCAATGAGCACCTTCTATTCTACCTATGAATAAGGCTGACCTTGAACAATGGGGAAATGGTACCTTCAACTCAGGTGATACAATGTGGGTGGGGAGTGGCAGCAATTAGGGTGTTAAGGTAGAAGGGCAATGGTCTGGGTGCATCATTGAATTCAGGTGTGGACAAAAAGAGCACAGAATCTTCTTGGAAAAAGAGATTTTGGGGCTCAATGTGCAGCAAATAATGCCTTTTTTTACATTTTAACAAAATAGTAGTAGCTTATTGCACCAGTTGGCTGCCACCAAACTCTGCTGACATCTCCTCCATGACAATGACAGAACTATACATCCATTCAGTTTTCAGAAATGAGACTTGCTTGTTTTGACACCTTTGTTTCTGTGAAAGAGAAAGTATCAGACAGTAATCAGATTGAAGAGGATAGTCATCAATTGGCAGAATTGGTTAAGAATAACAATGGCACCAGTGTACCTCATTTGGGAGAGGTAAAGCCTTGAATAGGCCCTGGAATTCACATGGAAATGTTAGGCTAGCTTTTCCTCTCTTAGCTTAGACAACATATGGTCTCATTTCTAAGCATTCTGTGTTTCCAATGAAAGGGAAGCTCACCCCTCTAATCATTTAACCTCTTATGATGTGTGATACTAAAAAAAATAGTATGTGAGCAACTATAGGGATTTCTATTTGTGGAGATAAGTCTTTGCTTCTTACTTAAGCCTTGATTTATTATCTTTGGTTGTTTTTGGTAGAGGATGGCTGATTTTTGACAAGAAGATAAACTTGCAGATGGAAATTCTTTTAAGCTATAAATACCACTAACTCGTCTGGTCCATGGAAGTTCAGAGACTTTGAGATTTAGCCCTGCTGAAATGTTTTCCTTCTTTTCCCATTGGCCAAGGAAAAGACGTGTCCACCACCCGTGTGCAGGCACTAGGGCCTGACCCGGGCCTGGCTATGTAAACCATTTAGAGCTCCTCTTGCAGAGAAGCAGGCAGAAGATGACAAATTGGTCTATGCCAGTTGACCTCCAAAGGGGACGATAACTTTACACAGCAATCTCTGATGGTTTCCTTATCTGCTTATTTAGTATAAACACTGTCCTTCTTGAGTTCTCCCTGATTCTCCTAGCAGACTCCAAGGATTAATTCTGGGTCATTTACTGAATTCACCAGCTCTGTTCCCCAATATTGTTCCTATCTTCTTACGTAGTCTAATGCAAATCCTGGAGATATCAACTCTGAGGACTGGTGTTGCATCTTGTTCACACTTAGAATCTATCACTGCATGGGGCACAGCACCTGCCAGCTAGTAGGTAAACAATAAGTGCTTGTCAACTGGTTAATTCAGTAGTCTCAAGTGCTGCCTGCACATGAACCCCCTGGGGGAGCCTTAAACAACAACAAATGCTGCACTGGTCTCACCCGGACCAGCTGAATCCTGATCTCTGGGCATAGAGCCCCAGCATTGGAGCATTTTTAAAGTGCCCCAGGTGATTCTGGATTAATTAACCTGCTGTTTTATTTGACTACCTTCTGTTTGCTTCCAAGTTTGGAAGAAATCTATTTGAATTCTTTTGAGGAACAAATATTCCAATCACTTACGCCAATGCTATTTCACAGTGAGAGTAGAATAAGTTTTCTCATCTGCAAAATGGGAAAAATAAAGTAACTATCTCTTAAGATTTTTGTAAACATTAAATGTAAAGCTCTTAGAACAATATCTGGTGCATAAGTATTTGATAAATAAAGTCCAACATAAAGAAGAGGGTGATGTGTTTGTTTTTATTATAGTTGTTCTCTCCTTTGGTTTATGACTCCAGTTTTCTTCCAGAAGTTTTTGACTCTGTCTCTCCTTTGCCCCTTATATCTCATCTCATCCTTTGTCAAGCCCTGCTCTTTGGACCCAGCACTATCTGGAATCTGTCCTTCCTTTTCATTCCTATAGCTCCAATTCTAATTCTCTCTCTTCCCTCTCTCTCCTGTATTATGGACATCAGACCAGTCTCTTTGCCAACGATCTGTTTGTGTGTGCAGCTCCCAAAATGCCCTAAATTCTGGCTGTGATCTTGGTGCTGCCAAGATCAACCTACATCCTCATTGGCAGTTTAGTTACTTTCTCCAAGCCTCACTTCCTCATGTTTAAATGGGAATCATCTAATAACACTTTCTACTCAATAGGGTGGTTGTGAGAATAGAATAAGAGAATTTTTGTAAATAAAGCATCTAGAAATCGTCAGGGCATGTAATTAGGGCTCAATAAACATTTGTTATTATTTATTATTATTATTATTATTATTATTATTATTATTATTATTATTAAAATGACTGCCAACAACTCTCCAGCCATCCTAGGTGCTGGCCATATGGAAGTCCTTGCTGTTCTCAGACCACATCCTAAATTAGGTCTCTGTTTCCATTGTTTTAACCTTTGGAATGCCTGCTATTCCTCTACAGGTGTCTGAATCATATTTTTTTAAGCAACAGAAATGTATTCTCTCACAGTTTTTGAGGTCAGAAGTCCAAAATTAAGGTGTCAGCTTGGCCACACTCCCTCTGAAGGCTATAGTGCAGAGTCTATTCATTGCCTCTTTCAGCTTCTGGTGGCTGTGAGCATTCCTTGGCTTGTGACCACATCACTCCAGTCTCTGCCTTCATCTTCATGTCACCTGCTCCTCTGCATCTCTTTCAATTCTCCCTCTGCCTCTCTTTTATAAGGGTACATATGATTGCATTCAAGGTCCACCAGACAATCCAGGATAATCACATCTGCAAAGGCCCCTTTTGCAAATAAGGTAACATGCATAGGTTAATTAAATTAATTAATTAATTAATTAATTAATTAATTAATTCTGGGAATTAGTACATGTACATATCTTTGGGAGCTATTACCAGCCTAGCACAAAAAAGTTTACAGAGTATGATAAATGCAGTGAGAATTCAAAATAAATAAATTAGGAAAAGCAATCTATTGGATGTCAGAGGACAAAAATCTAGGATGGCAGAAAATCCTCTCAGTCTTAAAGGGCCACCCCACAGAAGTATATTACTCCCTCTTTTGACATTGTACAAAAAGTCCCTGGAGTTCTCAAACTTTACCAGACATCAGATTCACCTGGAAGGCTTGTTAAAACACTGATTCCTGGGCCCACCCCAGGAGATCCTAATTCAGAAGGTCTAGGATGGGGCCCAAGAATTCACATTTCTAACAAGTTCCCATATACTACTGACCCTGCTGATTCGAGGTCCACATTTTAAGTAGTGCTGTTTTACGGCCCTGAATACCTTACAACTTCTATTATAGTTATTTCAGTACAAATTTCTTCTGCAAGAAAATTGTAAGTTCTCAATGGGAGGGCCAAAGTCTCCTCCTCTCTGGAGGAGGTAGGTCTTGGGCTGGGACTTGAAGGATGGACAGGGTTGAGGGCCTTGCAATTAGGAGTCCAGAACCAAGAGCAGAAAGTGTCTTAGTTGTGGGCGGGTGAGTGGATAGGATAAGAAGGCACAGTAGGAAATAAGCCTAGAGAGATGTCTGGCTGGATTCTGAGAGGTGGGTGTGGGGTGACACCTTGAAAGGCAGGCAGAAGAAATATACATTTGAGTTTCTAACCTACAAAACGCAAGGGTTGAACTGCATGGTGTCATGATGACTGTCCCTTTTCATTGACTATAAGCTCCTGCAGAGCTCGAACTCTCTTGGCATTCCCAGTAATCACATCCCAGATGCTCAGCAGATGTTTGCTCTTCTAGCTGTCAGTCTGTCATTCTGTGAATGACTCTTATCCATGAAAACATGGACTGAGGCTCAAGGTGCACCAGCTGACCCTGCATACCTGGGCCAAACCAGAGCCTTTAGGTTATTGTGAGTGGTACCCTATCCCACAAATTCTGGCCCACTCCTGCTCTGAAAACCAATTGTGCTGGTTTGAAAGTCACTTGACCAAGGAGCCAGAAACATCATTGCCTCTAGAAATTGGGTTTAAGGAGATGATTGTAAGAGACAAAGAAGCTGCCTGGAGGAAACAGATCTGGGCTCAGTGAGAAGCCCTTGGTGGTGTTCTGCAGGTTTTCTGCTTGCCTGCCTCACAGGGTGCTGATGAGGTTAAATAATTAATGTATGTGAATGTACTTTGTTAGCTCTAAAGCACTGCAGGAATATAATTAATTATGTTTATAATTACAGGTAATGTAATTATAATTGTAATTTGTGGGTGGAAGCAGAATATATATACCTCATGCCTGTTCTCTAGTAAGATATCCTTGGTGGATATCCTTTGTGAGATGATAAAATCTTGTATGTTTGAGCTTGACTCATTCTCTCTGACTTTATTTTCACCATTGGAATGTAAGTGAGACTTTGGCTCAAGGACTTATGATTAAGTTTTAAAAAATGGGAAAAATGCATAGAGTGAAGCTGGGAGACCCAATACCCAGTAGTAATATTTATTGGCACTTATCTATCAGGAAGATAAAATAAAGGCAGTTTATTTGTTAACTTACCTATAAATAGCAACAATACTTATAGAAGTCCTATAGTTAAACTCATACTCACATATAATTTATATAATTGATGTGTTTATATATTACTCAAAGTGAGTTATTTCCAGAAATCCCCTAGAATCCAATACAATCTAAAATGATCATGCTATTGCTAAATCATACATATGCTCTCTACATCAGGCAATGCTTATTAGTACTAAGCTAAAAATCTAATGTTATACTATTATGCTTGTTCAGCAAAACTAATAAGATGGAGAGAGGTGCCAGCTAGTTTATGCCCTTCCATTAACATGCTTTATCTTAAAAAATTATGGTGGTGTTTGGGTCCATGTTCTGGAGAAACAGTTGTATTTGTGCCTGAGAGAGGCATTCCAGGGCTAGGGATTCTCATAGTCCATCAGGGAAATCTGTACTGTTAAGATGTAAGACTATTAGAACCATTGTCATATTTCCTCCCTTTGAAAAATCAGTGAAATAGCAAGATATTTAACAAGAAAAATGCTCCTAGTGTCTCCCTTGAAATGGCAAGATTCCACCAGAGAAGCGAAACATTATATTTCTTTGGAGTCTCTGACCTCCTGCCTTTGTTCCTATGCACTGTTAATTGTTGTTAATTTCTAACACCTCATTAATTATTTCCATTAAAGATGTGGGAGAGGGAAATGCCCTTCACTCATGGGCGGTCACAAGAATAGACCATTAATAATTACAAAAAGTGTGTTACTTTAAAAGTGAATTTGAGCCATTTGCATGAAAGCCACTGTATTTCTTGTGGCTCGGCTGTGACACTTTGAAATCCCGCCATTGGCAGTGTAGGTGGGGACACCTGGAATGATACAACCGTGGCCGAGTAAGAAGCTGAATTTCCCTTTGCTCCTTAATGACTGTAACATTTGGCCTCTAGAGCATGATGTACTTTTCAGAGAACTCTTTCTCTTTACAACTTCTTCTTTCCTTGCAACAGAAGCCTAGAGGTGGAACAGCCTCCTCCAATGTCACAGCCCACATCAGTCACTCAATTAGTACTTCACGTGGAGTTCCTGACTCCCACTCCCATTCAGCCCACCAGACCATGCGGGGAGGTCAGCACCAGCTGGGGTGACTTTCACTCCCACCTCAGGCTCCCGCAGAGATGGATCCAAGGCCATTTCACTGACATTGGGCTCCCAATCTTTAAAAATGATGCCCGCATTGCCATTTAGTGTTGATATTTTTTATTTAGTGCCTATCTTGAAAGTTCATGCAGAAGATTCTTCTCACAAGTTATAAACGTGTTGAGAGTTAAACATTATCTTGGAAAAGAAACATCAAATATCTTCTCTAGGTTTGACAACCAGCAGAAATTTTAGGGTATAGAAAAAGATTTGGGGGAAATGGATGAAAAATTATTTTATGGGTACAGATTTCAACCGTGAAATTCAGACAGCTTAGATTCTAGAGCTAAAAGGTGGGTTCATTGTAAGGATCACATTTTGAACTTGAGGGGTCGATCTAATTACTTTTAGTCAAACCCCTTGTTTTGCTAATAGGAAAATGGCAAGCCAGAGAGATTCAGGAAACCCCTAAGCTGTGGATGTGGGAATTTCGAGAACTGTGTTACTTAGGGAGCTTTTATGGTTTCCGATTTTAATTCTGCTTTTCATCTGGACTATGATCTCAAGAGCAAGGGCAACATATTCCTTTATACTTTCCTTCTCCTTTTCCTTTTCTATTCCTGTTCTTCTGTGCTAGCATACAGGGGAGATCAGAAGGGACAATTTTCTATTTCCTGGAATAGACTGAAAACTATAACAGGTAACCTGGGGTATCAGATGACATCATGGACAAAGTTGGAACAGCCTGATTTTTTTTTAAAAAATTATTGAACTTCAGGCCCCCAGTTCCTTCTCATCTGCAAAATGAGGCACTTGTATTTTTACTCTTAAGGCTTTTTAGACAGTTGGATTTTATGTTCCAAATCTTCCACCTATTTCTTCCTGTTGTTTTAATCATTTCTCTTCATTGTTATACAGTAGTTCATGGTTAACACAGTTTTATATTTTATCTATTACGTCTTCTATGAATGGACGTTTATAAATTTATTTTGTTGGAAATTTATTTTTTTCCTTTAGAATTCATGCTACATTAACATTTTGTTCAAATCTTTTTTAAATATATGCATAAAAATTTCTCTAGAGTATCAATTTTACCAAATGCTGTCAAATCAACCTGAAAAGTAACTATGCTAATTTACCAATCTTTACTCCCTCCACCTCTACTTCTATAAATTGACCATCATAACATCTAATGCTAGCTGATGACCCAAGTCCTCGTTATTATGGATGTAAATCCCTAACATCTCTGTTCCAATTGCTTTCCTTCAATTCTCCCCTATCTACCAATCATGGGGGTCTGATGCCACATGTCCAACATGAGCCTGTGGGAGACTCAGCTCTACCAAGTTATTCAGGAATCCAGGTTATCAGATCCTCTGTCATCTCAACACATGCTTCCAAGCTCACTTCTGCAGAGAAGCAGAGAGGTGGGTGTGGGGGGGGGGTCTCCCACTGACAATCAGATGCTTTGGCCTGGAGGTGACACACAGTGCCTCCATTCACAACAACAGACAAATCGCATGGGCTATCCACCTGCCAAGGAGTCGAGCTCTGCAGCCTCCATATGTCTGAGGGGAGTGGGTGCCTGACTCTTGGTGACACCAATAGTGTGCACCATAGCACTAAGGGTCAGCAAGTTGGAAATGAAGACCATGGAAGACCCCAAATGTCTGGCTGCTATGCCTGAAGGACAAGTGCAGAGCAGAGAGCCCCACTGTGTTCTTCAGCATCAGGCCTCACTCCTAGCCCCTCTGATGCGTATTTCACAGGTAGACCTCTCTGGCTACACAAACCCCTCTCTACGTCAAGCAACCTTTTTACAGATCCTTGTACACGAAGGCAGCATTTTTAATAAACCCTTGCGTGGCCTTTTATCCAATAAAATGTCAATCTTAAATTACTAAGATAATTCATCCCTAAGGTTGAAATAGTCCTCTTAATTTACTTCTTTAATTAAGGGAGGTGTGGGGTTTGTGAGGCTTGAGCCATTAGGAAGCATAACTGTTCTGAGCCAAGATTGGGAGGCTATCCCATACCTGTGACAGTGTGATGGAGCGAGGCTGCCAGTAAGTCAGGGTGTCAAGGATGACAGGACAGCTCCATCTATTGTGGCCACCAATCTGAATACATAACCAAGTGTTATCACCTCCCTCAGACACATTCTCTCAAAGTGAAATTAACTTTATGGGGTGTGCAATTGTAAAGTCTTTTTGGATGGTTTTATGTAATGACCTGGGAGTTTTCAGACAAGTGACTTCTGGGCAGCTGTAAACTACAGTTAGCATACACTTCTGGACTTCTTGGAATGCCAATGATCAAGATCCTAAGGGTCATCCATCTAAGAGTAGGTATGACCCCTTGATGAAGCCTGGTCTAAAAGAGGAGAAAGCTGACAAAATCAGCTCAATGCAGTGGCAATTAAGAGCTGAGACTCCAAATCTAGGACCTTTCTGTGTTTGCATCTTGGCTGCCCACTTATGAGCTTATGTGACCTTGAGCAAGTTATAGAATGTCTTTAAACTTTAGTTTCCCATAAAATGAGAATAAAAATAGTACGTGTCTCATAGGCTTGTTGTAAGAATTAAATGAGGTGATGATACTTAACATAGTACCTGGCTCATACCAAATGATCAGAAAATGTTAACCGTTGCTAGTAGCTGTTACTATTAACATTGTTCAGGGTGGCAAGCATGTATGTAGCGTATACCTGAGGCAAAACACAGTGCTGGACACTAAAAGACATATCTGGGTGAATAGGTTAGAGATCTGCAAAGATGTGTGTGTGTGTGTGTGTGTGTGTGTGTGTGTGTGTGTGTGTGTGAAAAAGGAGAGGAAAAATACATGATAACTAAAATAAAAATAGATAACATTTAATTGTGGGCTTACTCTGTAATAGATACGTTAGATAGATAGATCTTTATATAACCCATCTCATTTAATGTTCATATAACACTATAACACTATGGGTAGGCATCATTAGTATCCTCATTCTACATTTGAATAAAGATGAAGTCAGTGGCAGTGGGTGACACAGGGGGCAGAGGAAGTAGAGGAGGGGCACCAGGTTGTGTGGTCTGGCTTGACTGGAGCACAGGAGAGGACTAGCTGAGTAGAACATGATGTACCAGGTGCTCCAGGGAAGTCCTGCTCACCAGCACAGATGGTCATTGCCCACGCGAAATCCAAGGCCATCTCTAATTTTGTCCACATGGTCATTAGTGGCATGCTGTTCGACCAAGAAACAGAAGACTGCCTCGAGGCAGTTACCACATCTTTGAGAGGCCAAAAGACTAAAACACATATTTAGGACTTGCTTAATCACAGTTTCAAATACTGTGGCAAATCCAGGGCATTTTAGAAACAGCTGCCAATGGCAAACCAAAGGGGCCACTGGAGGTGAAAACTTCATGTGATCCATGGTTGCCCACTAGATGGAGCTCTGCCAGGCATGGTAGCTTCACTTGAGGGCAGTAGGTTAGAACTCAAACCAACCTCCCACCCGCCACCTTCCATTTTCTTTCCAGCACTAGGAGGCCAAGACCACTATGAATACTAGAGTTTTTACTGCCCCCCGCCCGCCCCCCCACCACACACACACACACACACACTAATATGTTTTACTATGAGTTCAGAGATAAACTATAAAAGTATAAGGAAACTTGGAAACTTCCAGATCCTTCTAGACTTTTGCCCCATTAAACACTTTGGGAAGAAAGGTAATCTCCACGTAAAATCTCCATTAAAATAACCTTGTGGGCTTATCTGAAATTAGCACCTTCAGAATTCTTGTTCTGATTGTTGGTTTAGTTGACCTGCTTGTGTCTTGATCTTATACTGATAAACCCTCTAATCAGATAAGAAAAGAGTTGACGCACTTCTAGACTGTAGACCAACCTTAATGTTATTTGAAACTAGGAGTTGGTCTTGGGGCTTAGATTTTCCCTTTTTATTTGTGTATGATTTAGTGTTCATCCTGCACTAGACACTAAAATGCATTGTTTAATTATCTGAGCTCAACACACCATTTTATAATTCATTAGTCAGTTGCTCTTTGCAAAAGCTTATTTCTTATGAAACAAAAGTGGGAATCATGCAACTGGACTATTTATCTCTCTTTAGGGGTTGGGGGTTAATATCTGATAGCTCATAACATCTTTATTATAATGCATTTATAATGATTTACTGGAATCATTCTATGGCTAAGTATCTAATGTCAAAGCCAGGATCTGGCATGAAATAAAATGCTGTATCCTTGGGTAGCTCTAGGGAAAAAAAGGCCTCAGCCAATATTTTCTGTGCAATTCTACAAACTGTAATAAGGGTAGGGGTAATTGCCTTAATGTCAATTAAGCTATTAATAATGCTCATATTGTCATTCCTAAATATAGCAGTGTCTCAATCATACATTACTGTCCCCTTTTAAGACTACACAGAAATGAGATCACAGTTTATGTGGATCAGAACATAAGCAGCCAGTCTTATCTCCTTTACATAAAAGGAGGTCTGGGCATTGATTTACTTGTTTTTGATTTTTAAAAAATTTCTACTTAGACGTGTATATGTATTTGTAAGGGTAAGTGTTGGTAATACTTGTGAGTGAGGACAAGTATTAAAAATTGTTCTCTGTTCCGATTCTGCTTCTGGGTGACTAGAGTAAGGTTCCATATCAAGACTTGTGTTCCAGCATCCGGGCCCCTGACTGATGACCCAGACAGTTCGTGACAACTGTCTAGGCATTTTAGAGATGGGAGCACTCACTCTGGCTACACATGGTGCCAGGCTGTGTGCATGATGTTCCCAAGCATCTTGGATGCACACGAGTTCCTTAAAGACAAACAAGGAGGGAGGGGGAAGAAATGATACTGATACACTGTCACAGAGAAAAGGGGCCAGTGGTCTATCAGCAAATCTCAGCAGCCAAGTCCAGGGTAAAGGCGTATTGGGAATAGGGACTAGGAGGAGGTGAACTGTGGGGTTTGGTGAGAAGGGAGAATGTCACCAACTCTCCCAGATCAGCTCTAAATCAGAACCATTTTTCTCCAAGAACAAACAGGACAGGTTCGCCTTCCTCCGTTGGCACTTAGATTTCTCCTGGGCTGAGGTTTCTGAGCAGCCGCTTCCTCTGCCCTCCTTGTTGGCCATGCTGGTGAAGTGAACTTCTACTTGTTGATATTTAGAGCGCATTAATTTGTCCCAAGGAAGCTTATTGTATGGCAGTTTAATGACAGAAACCTGTCCTAATGCAAATGGACACGTAATCCCACTAAACCACTCTGCGGGTGTAAATTTAAAACAATTGCTGAGAACTGACACCAGAGTTTAATAAGATGGAGGGCTCATTCCTGGATCCTGGTTTGCCCGGGGGACCCTGCTTGGACATCCAAGCCTGGCAGTTTTAGTGCAGCCCTGGGTTACCATGGCAATTATAAGGGGGGCGAAGGAGCTTCAGGGCCCCCTCTCAGGTGGAGGGGATCTGAGCTCTGGTAGGTAGAGTGGGTGAGAGTGCAGGAAGCCAGAAGGCTCTGAGAGGGGAGGAATGAAGGGAGAGTGGGTGCCTTCTGCTTATTGTTTGCAGGGAATAGGTTGAGGAAGATGTGACTGAGACCCAGGAGGCAGCTTTCGGTCCTGGCTTATTAAAATGCCCAATCTAGGCAAATCTCCATAGAAAGAGCAGAAAACCTTGCCTGGGACCCCCTCCTCCCAGCAGGTGAAGGAGGAAGCTTGGCCGGGGCGGGTGGGTGCGGGGGGAGCAGTGGAAATGAGACTGAGGCAGGAATTGTGAATATTTGCTAGATTATAATGCTGTTGGGTACTACATCAGTCTCCAGAGAGCCCTGAATAAGGTTATTATGGGTGAAGTCATTTTTGTAATAAAGTTGGCTGTAACTCTGGGTCATAAATCATTGGTTCTGGGACTAAAAAAATTACTAAACATGCCTCCGTTACCACATACTGTCCTCCTTTTAAATACTTTGATTTTACTACAAATCCTCCATTGACTGAGATGGGGGAAATACACACAATGAGCAAATGATTCCTTCCGTCCCAGGCAGCAGCCTCGCCAGCATCTGGGCCTCCCGGAATGATTTCCTGAGGTGTGATGTTATTTATGGCGTGCTTTCTCTATCAAAAAGGCAAACAGCATCCCGAGTGACCCTGGGGCATTTGCATCATTGCTTCTCTTGCTAATTGATTCATCCTCTGGCAAGGCCTGAGCAGTGGGGCTGTTAGCTGGACACTGTCTCCCAGCTGCAGATCCTGTGGATTAAGGTGCATAATAAGCAAAGATGTTCATAAAATTGTTAAATGTCAAAACCGCAAAACCCACACCCATTTGGAGTCCATCAGCTCTTCTGGAATGATTCTGTAAAACACCATCTCCTCCCCTTGTCCTTTCCTCTGTCTAAACTTCATAACCTTTGTGAAGTAAGGAGATTAAGAGCTGTTATTAACAACACTGATTGTTTAATTTTTTCCACAACTTCTTCCTTTCAAATAAGAGTCTGGCACAGAATGACAAGGAATTTTATCATATGAAGTGCATTCCAAATGTGATAAAGCAGAAAGGAGAGTGTGGCCCCAGCAGTGGTTGTAAGAGGGACAAAGTGTGGATCTCTATAGCTCAGTGGCTGCAAAGCAGAAAATGAAGATTGTAAAAACGTCACATAAAGAAAAAATGCACAGTGGATTCGTTTTGCGATGCCCATAATTCAGTAATGCCTTTAAGTAGCTAGAAGAAATATAATAAATGTTTTTCCACAACATTGATCATACTGTATCAGAGGAAATATTAGTGTGCAGGGAGCCATGATTATACTGGTAGTAATTCTTGGTGCAGAAAACTAGTAGAAGATGGGACCCTTTATAGGCCGAACTTTTACTGGCTGCAGTTATTTACCTTTAAGAATACATTGTCCTATAGCTAAATATTTTTGTGAAAATTCAAACCAGCACTATCAGTAAATCAGAAATCCTGCGACCATTTCATAGAATTTATATATTTTTTCCTGCAGATGCTCTGATGTGTTCCAGAATACAAAACCAGCCAATTGACCATGTAAAAATCCTAGAATGTCTGTAAAGCAGACTCCTCTTCTGTATTCTGAACCCAGATAGAAGCAGACAGGTTTATGGCATGTGATTCCATCCAAATGCCACCTGTATTTATATATAACATCACTCCAAAGAAATTAAATGGATTATTAGATTATATGCCACAGTAAAACTGTACTTGAAGCTATTCGCCTAGAGAGGATATGCATGTCATACCACTGCTTACTTGTTTATTTATTTTGTCCTGAAACACTGAAGAAAGCTTTGCAAGGCCAGTATTTTCTTTAGGGAGAAAAGATGGGAACTGATTCCTCATGCCAGCTTCCTGCTCCTTGGACTGGCAGGAGCTGGTATCCCATGGTGGTCTTGGTGCAAGAGGCTTTGGTGTGTCAAGGAGAAGTTCCACTTTCGCTCCTGAGGGATCCCAGGGCACATCACTGAATCAGGTTTCAGGGTGCACAGATAAGAGCTAGCCCAACCAGATCCCCCCCTGCAGGCCTAAAAAGAGAGATGAGACCTGGGCGTGTTAATACCCCATCTACTCTCCAAAGAGCCTGTGAAAATTACTAAGAGAAACAAGAAGCCAGAAGAGTCTGCAAGTGCAGGTACTATGAGATCAGAGACAGGAGCAAGGCATTCTTTTACTTCAGAATCTGGGTAATCCAGCTTGAAGTTCAAAGGCCTTGTGAAAGCAAACAAACCTGGCTAGAAGCTGCAGGTTTACCTGCTCAGTTTCAGTGCACATCTCCCCTAACTCTCACTGACATACATGGGATGCATTGCCCAGGCCTTCCTTGCAGACACCATCCCCATTTTGTCCTAGCGCCCTTTGCTTAATGCAAATCCCAGGTCTCACGCACACGTGTTCCTTCCATACAGTGTCTGTGAGGTCCTTCCTTCTCCACCATTTGGGCACAAGGAGAGTATATTAGCTCACAGGCATTGGAGCTTTTTATGTTTTGATTTTAGTACTTTGTTACTAGAGTAGATGCTTTGTTTTGTTTGACTCCCCCCTCTTCTAACAAGGAGGAAATGAAAGAGGGCACCTTTAAATTCTTACCTTGAGAACTTCAAAGAGGCAGGCAGTCGAAGGGCAAAACCTCCAATGTGCGGGAGCCTAAGCTGGAGAAGCTGCTTGCCACAGGTGACGGCTTCTCTGAAGGGTGCACCTGGGAAGGTGGTAAACAGTCCCCTGACGTGCTCAGCACCGACGGACATACATGACCCACAGGCCAAGGTGACCTAACAGGCTTCTGTGGAGACAGGAACAAGGCATTCTTTTACTTCAGGCTCCCGATCATGGGGGAAGGGATCACTTTTAAGCATTTCGTTACAAGTGACTGTTCTAGGTACTTCCAAGCAGCAGCAGCTGTTCTCGGGATTTTTTTTTTTTTAATGAAAATTATTTTTTAAAATCAGTTAAGCACCCGGCAGTTGAAAGAGTGCAATTTAAAACAAAAACATTTTGGAGGCCAATATCTCTTTGAATTTCCTCTTTAGATATATTATGTTAATGAGTAGTTGAAGATCAAGGAGTAGCCCTGTTTTTTTCTTCTCTTTCCTTCTTTCCTCCCTTCTTCCTCCTTTCCTCCTTTTTCTTTCCTTCCTCCTCTCCTTTATTTTTCTTTCCATTCCTGCTCCTTGCCACCTCCTTTCTCTTCTTACTCAGCGACTTGGAAAAAATGTTAATGAACTTCTTAGAGCATTTCCACAGCTACTAAAGCGTTCAGGGTCTCAGATGCCTTCTCCAGAGTATTTAACAGGGGAGTCAAATGCAGCTTCCATTTTGCTGTGTGTGCAGTATGCACGCAGTTTCATTTATGCACAAATATCTCAATATGCTTAGGAGGGTCAGAGAGGCCCTCAGAGAGTAGACCCACTATAATTTTAGTAAAATTAAAAAATAACCATAACAGAACAACAGACTTTGGAAACTACTTAGTCAATAAACAGTGAATTTTGCTTTACTTAGCATTCACCTTGAATTATTTACTTATATTGTGACCAGATAAAGAATGTAGACAACATTTGATAATACAGAATATTGTATTACAATATATAAAACTTCTATTTTAAAATTAGATACACTTGTAATTATCTCTACGACCGCTGGATGTCACTGTTGCATACGACTGGCAGTATAAACTTCCCACTTAGACAATCTGAAACTGGTATTTTAAGGGCTGTCATGTTACCTCCTTGGTGCTCTATTGTTTGATTGAACACATGCTATATGCTAACATGACTCTCTTCTTCATTCAGTGCAGTCAGCCCAATTCTCAATTATGGCACTCTACTGGGAATTCTTCTAATTTACACAGGATGAGATTCCCCAACACAATTATCTTCTTCACTACATTTAGAAGGCGTATGGTACTTTTATAATAGTTTCCAACATTGTATAGTAATTATAACTAGCACATTCTGGATACCAAATGGAGTGAAGTGAAAACATAACGCATAACCATAAAATACCCTGGATTTATAAAATGCCTTTCCCCCCTTCAAAGAGTTTACAATATTTTTCATATCTATTTGCTCATCTGTCTTTCCAACATCCCTAGGGGGTTACCTGTTTTAATGCTTTTATGAGTCAAAGTTGACCTGTGAAATAAACTGAATGAAGTAATTATTTGCACTGGCATCCCAGGAGTAAAGCAAAAGCAAACATTGAAAATATGTTCCAGACAGCTAATTCTAGTTTGCAAAAGTAACTCATTGAAATTTTGGGACTTCTGTTTTTTCTCCCCCAATTACCTTTATAATTCTTTAATTCATGGACCCTTTAACTTTTCTTTAAAAAATTCATCTTAAAAAATATGGGCCATCTTGTGCAGCTAACGTTATGCAAAAATTAGATTTGGAGACTTTTCCAACCTGAAAAAAGCCTGGCCTAATAGAAGAGTTAGACTAGAGCCGTGGTCGGCACTGCAGCTCGCGAGCCACATGCGGCTCTTTGGCCCCTTGAGTGTGGCTCTTCCACAAAAATACCATGGCCTGGGCAAGTCTATTTTGAAGAAGTGGCGTTAGAAGAAGTTTACGTTTAAAAAATTTGGCTCTCAAAAGAAATTTCAATCATTGTACTGTTGATATTTGGCTCTGTTGACTAATGAGTTTGCCGACCACTGGACTAGAGCAATACCAAGTGAAAAGAAATGGGAGAACCAAATGGAACAGTAGTTAGCTTTCTCTCTAGTTAGAAATGACCATGAGCTCCAATTTAGCTGTCCAGTTCAGTCTCTTTTTCCTAAAACCTTGGAGTTGTTTTCTTTAACTTCCTCCCATGCCTTTGCATTGGCAAAGCCGGAGCTGTTCTTGGAGGACTATTGGCCTAGATTTTAGGGGGGAGGGGGATGGGAGGTCTCTCTGTCCTAGTGAATTATCAGAGAGCTGTGTTGCCTGCCATCTACGGATGCTTTGATCCAAAATTTCAGTCATTGTTTCCACATTTAGGGGCTGGAATGAACATCAAAGAAGTGGGTGTACGGAATTTACTGAATGCCAAAGAAGTACAATAACATACAGAGGATATAAGCAAATCCCAGTGGCAAAATTTGCTGCCAATTCTTGCACATAATAGAGGTCCTGAAGTGACAGTCTATCTTTGACAAATGCATGATGATATCAATGCCAAGGGAAGGAACTAGCATACTGAAAGGTGAATAAAAGAGTTGGGAACAATTCAGTGGGCTCACACATTTCCTTAGTGTGTTTTTACACAGCAAGGAAAGCAGATGACACAAATGCATTAGGTAATTGTTGGACAGGGCTGCAAACTCACCAGCAGTTTTAATCCAACCTGGCTCTTTTGGGACCCAGTTCTAAAGATGAAAATAAAATGTGATTAGAAATCATTCATCTTCTGGAAGAAGGGGGGGGGGGACGAGTAAAGTGAAAATAGCTTTCTTGTTCTGTCTCAGATAGTTCCAAACTTTAAAGCCCATATGTTGTTTGCTATAACTTCTTCGCCTCCCAGGGCCAATGCTTTCCAAATGCTTCAGCTTGTGCACTGCACCCAGTAGCCTAGGAAGCCAGGACTCATTTGTATCTACAGTCTTTGTTCCAATGTGGATTAATTTTGGCTCATTTCAGTGGGTGCACGTAAAGTAAAATGCACAAAACTAAAACCATGGAATTCAGGCCATTCATTGTGTGATCATCTGAAAATCTACTTTTCAAGCTCCTTTAAGTTTTATTTTTGAAATAAAAACAATAAAACGACTGTAAAAAGTTTCCAAAAGCGTTGACATTATGAGCAATTGCTAACCAAGGCTATTCCCAGAATGATCACGCAAATTTGGATGTAATTCTAGGAAAGCTAACTGCCCTACACTGCCAGCTATAAATATTTCATTCAGGTGATTTGAGAAGGGTCCTGCGCTACGGCCTCTTGCCTCCAGGGCCAGGTATCTGCATAGATACAGATTGTGCTGCTGTCACCAAGTCCAGCACCTGAAGGCAAAGGCTGATTCTTGCTCTTCAGCTTCAATCCTTTTCCCGTGGAGATGAGTATGAAAGGCCTTCTGCAGGCTGCTTGAACCAGTCTTTTCCAAGACTGTGGCACTTTCTCTACTGATGCTATGCAGTACAGAAAGTGCCACAGTCTTGGAAATTGCCCACAGGTTCATGCGCACAGTCTGGTAATGATTCAAATACAAGTAAGACTGAGATATGTGTGTTTATTTGAAACCCTCCTTGGTTGAGCAAGAAATTGTGCCAGCTGCAAACAAAGCCAGAATTTCCATCCTTTGTGTTGGGCAATCAGAGCAGGTTTGCTTATATACACCAAGACCGTTTCCAACTTGTGCCCCACAGTTCTTGAAAAATTTCTTTTATGGCCTTGTACTACATAATAATGAAGTTCATGCTTTGTTTATTGTGTAGTATTTTTAAGTAAATGCAATGATTTTTCATTATTTCAGACTCTATAATGAAATGACTGAGTGCCCAGCAACATTAGAAAATGGACAAACAAGTATTCAATTGGCTGGATGAACCATGGCTTTTTGGCATTAAAAGTGTAATATTTATGAGTTAATTTAATCATAGAAGAAAATATTGAGTAGGTGACTGAGTAAAATGATGACTGTGTATTATGTGTTTGCCATGCAGCTGGATAAACATATTCAACGACAGACCTTGGCAAGAACTGCAAAGATGCTCTTGACAATGCTATGAATAAATATTAGGTGCTGCCGAGAATTCCCTGCATTTGAGGTCTTGAGCAAAGCCAGATGAGTTTTAGTTGGAAAATGTAGAAGAAACCATGTATGCACATTGGGATTATGTAAACATTGGAGTCTTTCTCTGCTGCCCAGGAATTGCTCTAACATTCATTTTCATCTACATCACTGACAGATTTTTTTTTTTTTTTTTACTCATTATCTTTGCACTTCTAGGAGTGTAAGACCCAGCTTTTGGGAAGTTCATGGTAAGTTTTTCAACAACATGGACTTGGAGAGAAAAGAATTATGTTGCCTAGGCTGCACAGAGCTGACAATAGAAATTGT
Source organism: Plecotus auritus (assembly GCF_963455305.1). Taxonomy (NCBI): domain Eukaryota; kingdom Metazoa; phylum Chordata; class Mammalia; order Chiroptera; family Vespertilionidae; genus Plecotus; species Plecotus auritus. Next base: position 44,494,319 of record NC_137776.1, read on the forward strand.
ATTTTGTAGTGACCTAATCCAATCTATATGAAACAGTAAATTAAAAAATTTTTAGATTGCTTTTTTTATTTCTTTAGAATATATGGTTTCTGATTCCAAGAAGGACAATAAGAGAAAACAATAGTTGGGTAGATATTTTGAAGAGAGGAGATCAGTAATATTAAGTCTTTTAATGAAGCATTTGTATCCATTGCAAAACAAACCAGTGTGCAGTGGAATATTACAGAAATATGCCATAGTGAGTTCTCCCCCCCTGCAGGATTGTTATTTTACCAATAAAGAAAACGTCTTTTATCTAGGTATATTGAGATATAATTGGCATATAAAATGGTGTAAGTTTAAGGTGTACATGTTGTTTGATACACTTATATATTGGAAAATGATGATCACCCTACTGTTAGCTAACACCTCCATCACTTCACGTAATTGCCATTTCATTTCTGTGGTGAGAACATTTAAGATCTACTCTCTTAGCTATCCTATATAATAAAAGGCTAATATGCAAATTGTCCCCTCGACCAGAGTTCAACCGGGAGTTTGACCAGGGGGTGGGGCCGGCCAGCCAACCTCCCACGTCTCCTCCTTCTGGCCAGCACAGCCTGATTGGCCCCGATCAGGGTGGGCAGGACCCCACCTATGCATGAATTAATGCACAGGCCTCTAGTATATAATAGCTATATATAATAACTATATATAGTGGTAACTATAATCACCATGCTTAAGAATAGGTCCCCAAACGTATGCATCTTATAACTGAAAGTTTGTATCCTTTGACCAACATCTCCCCATTTCCCTCACTTCCCAGCCCCTAATAAACACCATTCTACTCTGTTTCTATGAGTTTGATCTTTTTTAGATTCTACATATAAGGATGCTATGCAGTATTTGACTTTCTCTGTCTGACTTATCTCACTTAGCATAATGCCCTCAGGGGCCATCCATGTTGTAAATGTCAGGAGTTCCTTCTTTTCCTCACATATATAAATATAGTATTCATATATATAAACTTTGATCTTTCCAACATTGCTTTGGGTATTCAGGACCTAGCTCACTCTCCAATTACTATGTCCTCTTAGCATCATTCTTAAGTGGATACTTTCCAATTCAACATGCATTTAACAAATAAATAAATGCTTGGTGTGCTTGGACCAGACAGTGCACCTGGAAGTAGCAAAAGGGGTATTTTGCAGGTAATCCCCATCACTTGGTGATGGTTTGGATTTGGGAAAGTGATAGAGAACAAGGTGCCAAAGATGACTTCCACACTTCTTATTCAGAAGGTGGGAGAAGGGAGAGATTTGGATGAATTATCAGAAATCCAGTTTTGAATATATTAAATATGAAATGACTGTGAAACATTGAAAAGAAAAGAAATCTAGGAAAAGACCATAACGGCAGTTATGGTCCTAAAAGAGCACTGGGCTTAAAGGAAAGGGACTTTAATTAAGGTCCTGGCTCTGCTCCAGCAAGTATAAACACGTGAAGCAGATAAATATCTTTATTTTTCAGAAATACTCAGAAAGAGTAAGTCCTTGGCCTCCTCTCCTTCTATGGTTCTCCACCTTCAAGAGGAAGCCTACAACCATGACCTTATCTGGAAGGGCATGAAGAGTTAATGTGGAGAAGACTCTCTTGAGATTCATGGTTAATTAGGAGTAGAAATCATGGCTTTGGAATGTTATGGGCTTCCAATGAATATTAATAGATTGGGCTATAATGCTAACATTTTATTACTAGGTTTTAAATTGGTAGGAACGAGAAGAGATCCTAGTCAGTTGGGAGAAAATATCTCCTTGCCTGCTTACCTGGGTTTGGAACCATCTACTTCCCCCATAGAGTTGAGCCCCAGCTTCACCCTAGAACTTGAAGAGGGACAAAGGTCACAGAAAGATGAAGCACTAGCTCCCCCTATTTATATCTCCCCTGGGCTGAACTTCTTAATCCCTCTCTACAATGATATACTAAAAATCTGTGTGTGATGAACTTTTTTTGACCATTGCAATGCCAAATAGGGAAATGAGCTGCCAATGGCAATGGGATGGGTGTGGTTACTGTAGAGATAAGGAAAGGGGCCAGAAAGCAGCTGCCCTTACCCAGAGTCTAAGAAGGATTCTTAGAGGAATAGGCTAATAAACTCTGTTAAATACTGACTTCATAAAATTCTAACATTTATTAAACTCCCATATTGGGACAAAGAGCACAAAAATGTCTGAAAATGCTCCCCAGTCTTACTATCTGTTTGGGTCGGGGGTGGGAGAAGGTGTGGTCTTGGATAGTGTCTCTATGCTGTGACACAAGTTTTGTTTTGTTGTGTTTCAGAAAATGAAAACATAATTCAAATTATCCCAATATTTTCCAAAATTGAATGCTGTTTTCATATTAAAATTTTTTTCCATCTAGACTCTATGACCATATCTGAACAAAAATCTATGTCCCAGGTATTATATTTCTACTCTTTAATTATTGTCTCTGGTATATTTGGCATGATATCTTGAAATAACCAAATAAATTGTTAGCAAATTTTTATGCCTATACAAGGGGTCACTGTAAGCAGATTTGATGCTACAATTCTCTGCATACATGTATAAGTGTGAACATATGTCACCCCAAAGAGAGAGAAACCATTTGCTATGTTGTATATGTAAAGTATTTAGGATAGCAGCATCTGCTGCTTCTCCTATTGCTATTGAAAGCCCGAGGGTTGTGCTGTGATCAGGAGTCAACTGGGCTGGTTTCATGAGATCTACCAACTCCTTGCATGGACCCACACATGTGCAGTGGTTTGAATATTTGCTTCTTACCTATGCATGACCCTTTGACCCTGTGGATGATCATCTTTGCAGGTCCACATTTTTGCCATTGGGTGCCCCTTGGGAACTGCCAGGGTGTCAAGGCAAAGCCCTGAGATGTAACATGCCTGGGAGCCATCACTCCAAAGCAGTGCTTCTCATACTATCTATAGTGAAGGATTAGTCCTTATTTCCAATCTGCTATAGCCTGATACTTTGTAAAGTGCAATAAAAATAGCTTAAAATGGAATAAAAAGCAATACACACAAAATTGAAGTTCCATTTAAAAAAATAATTCTTTATTGTTGAAAGTATTACATATGTCTCCTTTTTCCCCCTCATTGACCCTCTCCAGTCCGCCCTTGCCCATCACCCCAGGACCTTACCACCCCATTGTCTGTGTCCATGGCTTATGCATACAAGGTCCTTGGTTGATTACCTCCCACCCACCCACCTCCCCCACCTTCCCTCTGAGATCCTGCACTCTGTTCCATGCTTTGAATCTCTGGATCCACTCTGTTCATCAGTTTATTTTGTTGCTTAGATTCCACATATGAGTGAGATCATGTGATACTTGTCTTTCTCTGACTGACTTATTTCACTTAGCATGATACTCCCCAGGTCCCTCTGTTATGCCCAGATTTCGTGATTCCCAAAGACCACGAGGGAGCCGAGTCCGATGCAAAAGCAAAGAGCCTTTTAATCGAGCTAGCTCGAGCTCAGTCCCCCACACACACACACCGGCGCAGCGGCGAGGTGGAGAGAGAGAGAGCGTCAGCCCCCAAACGCGCTGATTTATAGGGGGCCTGGGAGAGGTAGGAGGGGTGAGGTAGTGTGGTCTCTGCTGATTGGTCGGGATCAGGTTGCACATGGGGCAGGGTGCGGCTTACCTTCCCCTTGCATTTCTATTGGCTAATCCAAAAGTGTGGGTTGGGCTCTTGAAGAGGTTCTAGGGCAGGAACCTGACTCCACGAGGTGGAGGACATAGAACAAAAGGAACATGGAGTCTCCCCGCCCTTTCACCTCCATGATGTCTCAAAGGGTAAGAGATTCTTCTTTTTTACTGCTACATAGTGTTCCATGGTATAAATGTACCACAGCTTTTTTATCCACTCATCTACTGATGCCAAGTCCCATTTTTCAAATTTTAGATTCAACAAACTTGTGCTTCGAAATGGCTCTCCCAACAGTTCTAAATTCTCCCTCTCAATTCTGTATTTGTCTCACCTCTGAACAGTAACCAACAGATTGTAGATGGTAGGCCTCGCTGTGTAGTAATGCCATAAAGGACAGTGAGAAACCCCAGTGGCCTGTCATTTCCATAGTGTTTTCCTTCTGACAAGCTCAAAGGGCTCTCATCAAAGTCGGGGCACTATGGATCAGCTTAAGGTGTTTGAACCATTGGTGTGAAGCTGGTGCATAGCTGGTGCCTAGGGGGTGACTGAGAGGCCACCAGGAAAAGCTGCTTTGTGCTGGGCCTGGCCACTCTCTTAGTTGGGAATTCACACACAGCTAAGCAGTAGGCTATTGAATGCAGATGCAGGTGTGGAAACAGTTTGTGAAAGGCAGGTTTATGGCAAGTAAACACATTGTATGATATACTGTAATCAACTATATAAACAACTTTAAAATTGTCTATACTTCATATTTCCAGCATTTGGTTTTGTTAATCATATGTCTTCCTGACAGCAATTAGATAACCTTGAGAGAAAATGTGCACCTGCTGTCTCCCCTGGGGAAACTACATCTCTTTTGTGAATGACATAAGTTCTCCATAAAACATAACTGAAGACGGGAGAATTGAATTTGGAGACATGTCTCCTTTCTCTCTTGTTTTATCTCTACTTGAATTGGAGTGCAGGGTTTAGTACAGCTAATCTTTTTCTGGATTCCTACTCTCAGATTCTATTCAAACCAGAATATTTCCCGGAGGGGCACATTTGAGACAATAGATAAATGAGGTTTTGATGAGTATCACAAAAGTGGGGAAGGTCCCATAGCCACCTCAGGTGGCTTGTACTTTCACCCTCCACAGCGCTCTCCATTCTGATTTATACAGCAGATCTCATCCACTTTCATGAACACAATAGTGGTCCTTAAAACAAAACATGACAAAATGTTTGCTTTGCAGACAAGGTCCATTTGTTAAGACTGGTGAATCAAATGCCTGTTTTAACTGACAGATGTTCTGGGCAAGCTGCTGGTGCTGGGAGTAGCTGAGTGCACTGCTACCCCCTACCCTGGACTTGCCAAGTCTCCCACAGGCAAAGTTCAGGGTGTTAGGGCACTGGGGTGTGGTCAGTGCTGGCCTGGGGCAGCCAGTGGTGGCACTGGAAGGGTGAGCAGCTGCTCTGGTACAGTGCTTTGTGCATAACAACTAACCACCTGGATTCTACCATGCCGACCTCTCCCACCCCAATGAGGCCCTTATTGTGGGGCCAAGATGTAGTCCTGACAACAACTGTTTTAGAACTGGAACCCTGAGGAGTTGGAGATAATTGTGATTCAGTTGGTGAGTTGGAAACAACCATCTGGAAGAGGAACATACATTGTGGACTCTATCAGTCACTCTTAGTAATGGTTACATCCACTCTATTTGATGAGAAAAATGGCTTCAAAACATAGCATTTTGTCACTGAGAAAATAATGCCAGAGCTGTTTGTACCTTCATAACAGGTACAAATCTGACCTTATTTGGTCTCATGAAGAGTGGGAATGTCCTGATATTTATTTGAACTCTACAAATTTTCTTTCTTGACTCTTAGTTCTGTCAAGGATGTGGTGGTAATATATGACAGATAGGGCTGGAAATGCTCCTGTTTCTATGGAGGATACTACAATTGTAAGGATAAATTCAAGCCAGGGAGGGTGCTAGATCACAGTCAGAGATGTGCATCACCATCCTCTAGTCATCTGGGGCTTTCATGGGGACATGGATGTGTCTGACATTGTAGTGAATCTGAAATCGTTTTGGTTCTGGTTCAGATAGTAAGTTTTGGAGACAACTATCTTAACATTGGACCAGTTAAAGATAGACTGATTGTTCCCATCTTCCAAGAATGCCTTCTTGCTGTTGGTAAGTGTCTGAGCTTACTATGGTAAGTGGGGAGACTATCTATACATCTAAACCATGGAGGGTGCAGTTAAAAAAGAATACTATCTCTATGGTATACTTCAAAAGAATCAGGATTTTTAACCTTCAAGCCCCATAACTACCTCTACAACAAAGGTCAGGATGCTGGGAATCCAAGAAGATCTGAAGTGATCCACAGATCTGGATAAAGGCCTCCTCACCTCCCTGCTCTGGTTACCACCCTCTGCTCTCCCAGTTGAGTTTGCTTGAACTATAAAGCTGACAGGAGTGGAGTGATCATTGGAGTTCAAGAGGAAAGGGACACTGATTGCTGTTTGCTGCTCTTATTTTCTTTATATATACTGCCATTGTAATAAACCAACTGCTTTCCATACCCAGAGATGGCTTTTCTAAGACATTTAAATCAAAGGAACTGAATGCATTACACCAATGTCTTGGTGGACCAAATACTTGAGTTCCATTGCTAGCACACCTCTCTCTGGTTAGCAAGAGGAGGGACTGAACAATTAAGCTGAGTTCATCCATTCCCACCATTGGAAATTATCTACAATGGAAACTTCCCTCCATTCTTTGTGTTTGATAAACCTACTTGCTTATTCAATGACTACAGTTAAAGAATAAGTCAAGTCACCCTGTTACCTATGGGAGGAAGTGGGGAGAATTTGGCAAGCTCAACTATACACTATTTATCTAGCATCAATTGTCACCAACCCTCTCCCCTCCTACTAACCTCCCCACCCCCAAGAGCAGAAGAACTTGGAGGAGAAGAAAAAAGCTTGCTATGCTGTTAATGGTCAACTCTTCAGAAGTTTCTGAAGCAAACCAAGAGCTCTGAAATTTAGTCTCTTTACAGTGACATAATTTAGAAAATGGATGTGATTCTCCCTGCCTTTTAAAATGTGATCAAATAAATGTTTGTATGTTATAAAAATTTTATAGTCTCCCTATCATCTCTCTTTTTCCTTGCAAGTTGTTGTTTTTGTTTTGTTTTTGTTTTGTTACTATTGAAGAAACTGGCTGTTTGTCCTGGGATTTCCAATACTTTGGATTTTGCTGACTGTGTCCCTGTGATGTTGTTTAATAGGTTCCTCTGCCACTGTAAGCTGTAGTTAGTAGTTAGATCCAGAGGCTTGATAAGACTCAGGTTCAATTATTTTGTCAAGAATATTTCATACGTAGTGTTTTGCACTTGTATTAGGAGCTACATAATGTTTGATTATCTGCCTTTGGTGATGTGAGCAGTCACTGGTGGTCATTGCTCAGATCCATTCATTCATCATGAGGTTGCAAAATGATGATATCCTAATTCTATCATTCTTTATTCATTTATTTGCTGGAAAAATTCTATAAAGAGAAACTTTGTTTTGACTCTTTGTTACACTGAGACCAGTTTTTTAACACAATAAATTGATTCCCTGGCATTCTCTAAAGGTGATTAATGAGTTTAGTCTTTGTTATCATACTGAACTTACAGATTTAAATATACTTGATATGTTTTAATTTATTGCATTTATCATCCTACTGATGCTCAAATTATCTCATTTTGGCCAGTTGGATCCTCTGTAAGCTGGTACCCAAATTCTTTGGACAGACCCTAGTAGTTTTTCACAGCTTCCTTGCTACCTGGTGTGACAAGATAATTGAGACTCATTTAATAAACTTCCTACCTCAGATCTGGAATAAGTCATTTTCTTAAGAGGCATGGTTTTATTTGTTTGTTTGGTGGAAAGTAGTATTTAGAGACCTAATCAAGGATCCAGTGGTGCTCATTGCTATTGGGTTAGCCATTGTTTCCAGTGGACAGAATAGAAATGTCTACTTTTTAAACGTAAAACACATTATGAATTAATATTGCTACCTCAGGTTTATTTTCAGAACACAGGATTTTTACTTAACTTCATTGATCTTTCATTTGGGCCTGCTCTCACACAAGCTGAATATCTCAGTTCTCAATTATATATATAGAGAGATATGTATGTGTGTGTGTATATGTGTAAAATTTTTACTTTACCCCACACTATATACACAACAGTTTCAGAACACCAATACCAACACTACCATAATATGAATAATGAATCAAATAGAGGCAAACAAAAATGAGTTGGAAGATAATGGAAGAAAAGATCACATGTCTGAAAATTAAATAAAATATGTCACTGTAAATTTAACAAGAAATGTTCAAAATGGATATGAAGAAAATTATAAACATTCATGAAGATATAAAATTAGACTTAAATAGTTGGAAAAATGAACTATGTTATAGGAAAACTCAACATCATAAAGATTTTAGTTCTTCCTATGTGTATTTAACAGTTAATGCAATTCCAGAAAAAAATGTCATCTTTCTTTTTATGGAGCTAGATAAATTGATTATATAGTTTGGAAGAATAAATATACAAGATAGCCAGGGAACCATTCAAAAAAGAATAGAAATTATATTAAAACATATCATAAATGCCTATAATTACAACAGTTTGGCATTAATACATGAACAGAGAAATGGAAAAAGTAGAAAATTCAGAAACCGAACTAATTGCATATAAAAATATAGTATATGACAAAAGTAGCATCCCTAAATAGGGAGGAAAAGATTGGCTTTTTAATCAGTGGTGAAAATATAACTGGGTAGACATATACAAAGGGATAAATTGAAGCCATTCTTTATACCATATACCAGAATAAATTTTAAATGGATGAGAAATTTACATGTAAAAGATAACACAAACTATTAGGGGAGAAATCTGGGTGAATTTCTCTATAACTTGGCATGGGGATGACTCTCTTATTTACAACTTAAAATCCAAAAGTACTAAGTCAAAAGATTTTACATGTGCAATTACATGAAAACAGGTGTTTTACATTTAATCCATATATCAGGCCCATTTTGCAGGTGAGAAAATGGAGACTCCAAAATTAAGTATCTTGCAGAAGTCTACACAATAGTAAATGGTAGAGATGGGGTTTGAACACAAGGAAATTGCATTTCATTGCAAAGTGAGCTACCTAAACTTCTGTACACTATGAGCACATTGAGAAAATGAGAAAACTTTTTCCAGATCCCACTGATAATTGGGGAATAAAATCATATTGATACTGCAAGGCCAGTCCTATTGGTTTGATACAGACTTAATGCTGAGTTCCAGAAGAGCTTGTGGGGTAAGGTATTTTGTTGTTGTTGTTTGTTTTGGGGGAGGGGGTTGGAGGAATTGAGCAAAAAAGAAAAAGAAGAGAAAGAACTCATAGACATGGACAAGAGTGTGATGATTGTGGGGGGGAAAGGAGGTGGGTTGTGATGGAAGAGGGATTAGGGGGGATAAATGGTGATGGAAAAAATAAAATAAAATAAAATAAAATAAAATAAAATAAAATAAAATAAAATAAAATAAAATAAAGAAAAATAGCACAGGAGTCCAGGGAGAAAAAGAGATGCGTATTTTGAGGATAAGCTTAATATAGTATTAACCTTCACATGGACATTTATAATTTGTATCTTCAACCAGAAGCTCTGTTATATTACTGCAGCCCTACACCTCATATCTTTATGCAGTGACACTGTATTAAATTCTAAGAATCCTGTTTTAGATACATGAAAGTTGAAAGAATCATCAGAATTTTTAGTTTATTCTCACCAAAGACAGTGGCTTAGCTAAATTATTTTAGTGGAAACAGTTCAAACTGGTTACTGAGTTTTTAAAGACAGAAGGTGCCAATTGATTGAAGGTTTCACTTCTCAGCTGGTATTTGGTGTTTGTACAAACCAAGCAATTAGTTATAAATGTTATTCCTGCCCTTCCCTGGTGTTTAATTTGTTCACATTTTAATTATTCATTTCCTCCAGTGCATCTCATGCCTAGCCAACAAATACTGAATTTCTCTTTTTATTTCTTCAAGAAAATATTTTAAACCAATTATGTTTTCTCTTCCTTGGGAGCATGGTTATTTATAGGGGCTTGTGAGAGCAATGAAATTCATTCATTTCATAAAGATGTATTAAGCGCCAACTAATGTGCCAGGTATTGTTCTAGATGTTGGAGATACCAGGAGAAAAAGGTAGACAAATTTTTTGCTCTCAAGAATTTTACCTTCTATAGAAGGAGACAGAGGAAAGGCAATGAACAAATTCAAAGCCAGACAATATCAGAGAGTGATATGTTCTATGAATAAAACATTAAGCACAGTGATGTGATACGGACCGGGGCAGGGAAGTCCCTGTCTAAGATTTGAGCCCCATGAAGACCCAGGTAGAAAGATGTCTAGATAAAAGGAACAAGTGCAAAGGTCCTGGTGTGTATGAAGAGGAGGAAGAGCATATGAAGCAGAAGGGGAGTGAACTGCACTGAAGTATAACTAACCTCCAAGTATTTAAGGATTTGCTTGTTTTTGTTTACTCATTTACACTCTATCTTATTCCAAAAACAATTTAAGATAGCTCTTTGAATGTTACTGTTCTTTTTTTTATTGTGATTCATATAATTTATTTTTAAAAATAAATATTCATTGTTGAATTTATTACATATGTTCCCCTTTTTCCCTGCATAACCCATAGACACAGACAATAGGGGGGTGAATGTTGCTGTTCTTTAACGTGCCTATAGATTTGAGAAAGAATAAAAGTGAGTCCTTTAGCAGGTAAAGCCCAACAATAGATCTGAGACAGGGCATAAAAAACATTGATGCAGGATGTTTCCTTTTGTAGGGCTCACACACCTTGAAATGTCATTTAAGAAATTATTTTTAAAGAAAATTGTAGCACTGAATTTAATTTCAAATCAACAGACCCATTATATTCTCTAATTAATCATGGCACATGCTATTTACCAAACTCCTATAAAAACAAATTTCTTTTGTACACATTACAAAGAAATGTTACATAAAATTAAGCACCAGGTAATGACTTTAATTTGCGGTTAGTTAATAATACACAGATGATCACGCAGCTGTAAAGGAAGCCGCTTGGGACATTTACAGATATGCTGGTGCAGAGGAATTGGAAGCAGGCGGACTGTGAGCTCCAGGAGGGGAACACAGAGGACTTGAGAATTAATGGACATTAGATGTTTTGACTTCCAGTAACAGGCAGAAACCTGCTGAAGACCTTTGCCCAGAGAAGCTTGTCTGAATGACTTTTAGATTTCCTCATTGGTTTCAAAATTATGTTTTACTTCTTACAAAGAATGACTCAAAAGTTCTTTGCACTTTTCAAGAAGTTATCATTGTCCCAAGTTCTATGAGCCACTTTCTGTGGCTAATTTCTTGGCCCTTAGTGTATCTCAAGCTAAGAGGGTCAGACTTCATATTTTTTAAAAGGAAAATAAATAAAATAGAGTAAAGCCCTTATATTTGAAGGAGACCAATGTTACATTTCTCTGAGATCCGCAGGCTACATAAGCAATCATTTAAATAGATGCACAAAAATGAAAATTCTCCATCCCATGTTGTAATGGAAAATCAATGGCCCAGAGAATTTGTGTTTAATATTTGTTTAAACCTCTAGAAAGGAGGAATGGAATGCTGTTAGGAGACTGAAAATGGCTCACCTTTCTCTTACAGAACAACGTTCTGTATTTTCTCAATTCTACTTCTTGTGCTCAATGAAAGATTCATGGTGCCAAGTCTCAAGAGAGAATTTCAATGCCTTGAGAAACAAAGACTCCCACTAATTCATAGTGAGGCTTTTCTTTGTCATTTCATCCTCCATGCCTCTCCTTTGCTTTGTATGTGAAATGGATATCAAAGAACTACTTCATGGTAGTTCTTTAAACCCATCATCTGGGTTGGATATTACATCAATGCTATCTTTGTTTCTCTCACGCATCTCTAGCTGGTCTCTGCTTCTCAAGGATGCTGGCTTAAGCTGTTCCTATCATTCTTACTGATTATGGAACAGGATGGAAAGGAGGTCTGTATTATTAAACCTGAATGAGAAACCCAGCATAGTTCTATCTTATCAAGCTTTGGGGCAATAAGATAATGCACTCAAACGGGCACACACCCCATTACAGGACTAATGATGAGCTGAAAATAAAAAGGAAACTTAAAAAAGGAAAGCGCTGAGAGGGATTAATCAACAATTCCAAGGCAGATATCATGCTGTGCTTATGTTTTCTGCAAATATTGATTTTGAAGAATTAAGCATTTGACTAAACATTATATCATTATTCTTGTGAAAGAAAGTTTCCTTATTCCCAATATAGTCCATACTATTCTAATAACTATGTATGGTGTCAGATGGGTGTGAGATTTATCCAGATGATCATTTGGTGAGTTATGTAATGTCAAATCACTGGGGTGTACACCTGAAACTAATATAACGATGTATGTCAACTGTTTTTGAAAAAAAGAGAGTTTCTATGTGACTATTTCAGACCAAAGGCAGTGCAGAACACCAGAGGCAAGAGGGGCCCAAGCACAGCGCCATACCTCTCCTCCTCTGCAGGGAGGGGCAAGTGCAGTGTGAGTGGTTGGAGTTTCTGTGTGTTTAGCCTCTGTTTCATCACTAGTGATGAGTGTGGTGGATTACATGTACACTATATGCACACATACATGCAATTTGAGCTGAAGAAGGAGGCATTAGGAAAGGATCTCTGTTTTTTGAACTTCCTTTGACTTTGCAAAGCCATCACAAGCTTCTCCAGAAGTAGCCAGGGATAAGTAGAGAAGTCTGAACACAAGAGACTTGGGAATGGGGTGGGGTAGGGAAAGAGAAAGTCAACAGGAGATTCTGGAGCCCAGGCCATTCAAACAGCATGGGATACAAGTCAGAGAAAGGAGTGATTTCTTCAAAGATAAGGCTATACTGGTTTGGAAATCAGAGTCTCTCACAGGGCAAGTCATGACTTTCAAACAAGATTTGCTGGGAGTTGACCAACAAGCCAGTGAGCGTAATGCTTTGATGTGAAATATTTGTACAATGTAAGACTTGGATATATTCTTTCACATAAACTTCTTAGAGCAAACTATTTCAGGGGAAATCTTGACTATATCTTTTTAAAAAATATATATATTTTATTGATTTTTTACAGAGAGAAAGGGAGAGGGATAGAGAGTTAGAAACATCGATGAGAGAGAAGCATCGATCAGCTGCCTTCTGCACACCCCCTACTGGGGATGTGCCCGCAACCAAGGTACATGCCCTTGACCGGAATCGAACCTGGGACCCTTCAGTCCGCAGGTCGACGCTCTATCCACTGAGCCAAACCGGTTAGGGCTTGACTATATCTTGATGGCATGTTTACTGACCCTGTATATTTGGATTTGGGTGTGTGGTAGATTATATGATTGCTCAGCAAATATTTACTCTCAACCCCAACTCCTGGCCCTGCATGCCCTCATGAAGAAGGGTACTTCCTGCCGAAACCGGTTTGGCTCAGTGGATAGAGCGTTGGCCTGCGGACTGGAGGGTCCCAGGTTCGATTCCGGTCAAGGGCACGTACCTTGGTTGCGGGCACATCCCCAGTAGGAGGTGTGCAGGAGGCAGCTGATGGATGTTTCTCTCTCATCGATGTTTCTAACTCTCTATCCCTCTCCCTTCCTCTCTGTAAAAAATCAATAAAATATAATTTAAAAAAAAAAGAAGTGTACTTCCTGCTCAATGATGTTGGCCTTGGCCATTCAACTTACTTTGCCCAATGAGATATTAGCAGATGTGACAGAAGCAGAGACTGGCAATGTTCTTGCACAGTTGGGCTGGCCCTCCATGTGCTTTTGCCATGAGAAGGAAATGCCAAGGCTAGCCAAATGATCTGGAGAGGATGAGAAAAACACGAAGAGCAGATCTTGGCCCGGTCTGTAGCTTGAAATCAAGGCTAGCTGAACTGAGCTTGGACCAGCAAAACCAAAATGTCTGAATGAGAAGAAAAGATTATTCTTTTAAGGCACTGAGATTGGGGATGGTTTATTGTACAACATTCTGTGGTTGTGGCTAACTGATACAAGCAGAACTGCTAAATGAGCAAGGAGTGTGGGTTGTGCAGTGTTCATAGGGCACTGTGAGTGAGCAGAATAGTGGGTTCCCCAGGAAGGGCACATAAAGCCATAAATGGTGTGGGCTACTGTCAGAGCATACCATTGGTATACGGTAGCAAAGTTCATTGCTGAACACAGATAAAGAGTCAGAGTTTTGCTGCTTATTGAACAGAGGAGACTATTCTGGGTTTCTTAGTACATATATGTACCAACATTTACTGGTGACTATTCTGGGTACAGCATTGTATGAGTAAGTATCCATATGGGCTCTTAATTTTGGAGCAGGGAGAGTAACTATGTTAGAGTTGTTATTGTTGGCTTCTTTGTTTTGTTTTTCACAACTTTGAGAGGGGCACATAGTCATGAAGAATTGCAGATATGGCCTCTGCCTACAACTGATTCCCTGGGCTGTGTTATCACCTGATGGGGAGAAGCTGAAAGAGCTATTTTCATGAGAGACTTTGTCATTTGGACCCCAAAGCAGCCCCTCTTGGGCAATTGAAGTGAAACACAGAATTAGAGTGAGGTTCATTCACCCTTCCTGCTTTGAGGAGTCTGAGATCACTGGCTCCTGTGGATTAGTGGTTTGGGGAGATATTACCTGTGATCACACCATGGGCATCATCCATTGTTGCTATGGTGAGGTTCCCTCCAGCCATGTCATAAGTAGAGGAACCAGAACAGGAATGGAAGGTGTTGGACTGATTGGGAACTTTTGCATGACAGGTGTGTGAGCTAGATGAGATACTCCTTGGGAACTCTCGTGAATATATTGGGAAGACTTGGCAAGGAGGTTGGACCAGGGTAGGGACAAGAGAAAGAAATTTAGAAGACAATGTTAATGAGATCTTATTTGAATGCACATGCTGATGGGGCCAAGGAAACATTTCAGTTACATTATACATATGGTTGAAATGTCTAGTTGGCCCAATTTTCATTGTCAGTGTCCACAAAAAAAAGCTATCTTGATGATGCTCATGGTGGTGGTGGTGCAGGATCTCTCTTTAAATTCATATTTGCCCCGACAGATGACCCAGCCCTCCTGGAAGGAGAGTATCATGGAGATACTGATTCTGTGTAAATTCCATCGCATCACTTTAGGATGATAACAACACAAAGAAAAATGGAGGAGAGAAATCAAAAGATGAGTAAGAAAAAGTGGTGTGGTCAGTGGATCAGTTTATCTAGCAGGAATCCCAACATCCATTCAGGTGAGGCTCTACTGGGTTCTAAAATAGAAAGTAGTTCCAGACTACATTTGATTAAAAAAAAAAAGCCAAAACCTTGAAGTCTCTGTGTTGTTTTCTGTGTCTACATTTCAAATTTCCAATAGGGTTAGTGTACATTTAGGGGAGTATAGATGTGTGTAAGTGTGTGGACGTTGAATCCCAGCTCTGTCACTACTCCTATAACCTTGGGCAAGGCACTTATTTTTTTCTCTTGATTTTGTTTGTTATTTTATTCACTCACTCATTCATCTACTCATTTATTCATTAATCCATCTAATACTTACTGAATCATACCGTGTCTAGGTACTCTGTTAGTGAAACTAAGGACACATGATCTCTAGTCTCATAGAGTAGAACATACTACTGAGGAAGATGGCAACAAAAATTTCAATATGAACAAATAAATAAAAAAGTATAAATATTATGAAGGAAAAAATAGGAGATTCGATGGAGAAAAATATACTTGCATTAAATAAGGTAATTAGGGAGAACTTTTGTATAGAGTTGCCATAATTTTGGGAATAATATGCTTATGCAAAAATTGGGATAATAATAAAGTCTTCCTTGGATCATGGTGAGGCCTAATTAGATAATGCATATTTAACACGTTTGATTTAGTGCCTGGCATATAGAAAATATCCAACAACATTTATTATTATTTCTTCTATTTTGGAGTTAGTACATAAACTTAGCAGATAGAACTTGCTTTGTAACCTAACAGGGACTCAGTAGACGTGTGCTGCTGATGGGTTATGGCAAGTGTGATGGCATGGTTACCACCCTCTACCTCATCACTGTCCACTGTTTCTGGCAGCATCGAAGGGGCTAAAATTGCTCTCTTAGGCACACACATATGACAGCAAGGGATACATCAGCTTCTGGACCCCAGAGTGGGTCCCTGCAGGATAATATTGTTCCAGGCAGAAATCAAGAGAAACTTAGTGCTGATTTGTGCCACAGTTGTTCACAGTATAAACAGAAGCCGCCAGGACTGGCCACTCAGCACTTCTTACCAGGCACAGAGAAAAAGTGTTTTTCTTTTTTTAAAAGAAAGATGGAAGAAGGGCCTTTATAGTGCAGGCTGTAGCTCTATATAGCATAAATGGCTCAGCCCAGGGGAATTGAACTGGGTGAAGCATATGCAAAGTCAAATAATGACTGGAGTTTGGGTGAAAAAAATGATAAATTGCTTGATTTTACTTTTCTATCCATGGTGATCTTTGCTTTTAAAGCTAGTGGTGCAGGTCTCACTGACATTGAGCCTTTGGGGAAGAGAGCAGCAGTACCTCTGTGATCCCATAGTGGGTACAATAGGACTTTGTACTTATTAATTTATTTGTAAGATAAAATTACAATTTGAAATGCAGGAATGCCTAGGACCACCATTTACTAAACACCAGGGATAAAACTACCACATTTGCTGGTCTACTGGTAGAACTAAGGAGATAATGACCTTCATCCTGGTGGCCAGTATATTGGCCAGATTATTAATGCACCTGGGCTTTGGAAAGGGAGAGAACCCAGACTGAGTGGTGAACAGTCCCACTCTGGTTCCTGGCCTGGCACTTGCAGGCCTGGGCCAGTTCTCTGTACCTCTCTGGGCTTCCTCATGGCTGTGCTTGATGAGGTTACAAGTGAACCAGTGAACTTTCAGTGCCAGGGATGGGGTAGGTCTGGTCCCAAGCTGGTCATGAGTCCAGGACTCCAGAACAGCCTGAGGGGCTCTCATGGCATGCCCCATCATCCTTGCAGATGGCCAATAACATGAGCTTCTCAGCAGTGCACTGAGCACTGCCAAGAAGGTGCTCTTTGCTATCTGTCTTAACAACTATGTCAGATTGAGAGTGAGGCAGAGGATCTGAAAAGCTGTCACTACTTTTTAATCAACTCATTTTGAGCCAGAGTCCTACCTTACCTGCCTTTTCCTTCCCAGCTCCCTGTACTTCTAAAGCAGATACAGAATAAAGTAATAATAAATAATAATAATAAATGAGCCAGGTACATTCAGCAGCCAAGAGTAGAAAACAGCATTGCTGCAGACCCTAAAGCTGACACACTTTAGAAGTAGGTCTGGAAAAGTATATCTCTGAATATCAGAAAACTCTGAAGCATTAAAGCATCCATTTCAAAGTAAAGGATTTAGAATAACTGATATTTGCTATCTAATCAGACATGGACAGCTTTGGCACAGGCCATTGGTTATGTAAGTGCCTGATTCCTAACTGCTTACAGGCATCCCTAATATTAGAAATATGTGCAGCTTGGAGTAGTCTGAGTAGAAGAAAGAGTTGTAGGTATTTATAATGATGCCACATACTCCTGTCTTTCTAGGAAGATCAATCATGAAAAGCTATATGAAAAAAATAACCAAAATTGTCAGTTCATTTGTTCTAAGGATTAGTGTCAACATCACACAAAACAGGCTTTATAGGGTGGAAGCAAGAGTTCAGGGTTTGGTCTTTGGGTGAAGAAGATGAAGCAAAAGTCAGGAGTTAATAAGAACTTAAAAACAATGGTGTCTCTTGGTTCCAGAGGAACTCAAATTGCATAAATGGAGCATTTTAGTAATGATGAAAGACACCATAGAAAACTGTCTGTAAAATTCAAGAGACTATATTGTAAGATCATAGGAAGGAAATAACATTTATTCAGCATCATATGTAGGGCACTGTGATAGGTGCTTTTACATCCTTCAAGCTAAGTATAGCCATAGTACCATTCCCCCTTTTAATCGGCAAGGAAACTAGGATTAAGAAAAAGGTTATGAAATTTATTATGGGTCATAAAGCTCATAGATGATTAAAACCTGCTAAACTCAACCTTGGTGTTGACTTCAGCCATGCATGTGATGGATGTGTTTATTCTTGGATTAATTGAGGGGAAATTCTCCAACCTCACAGTATCTTCCCTACTAGTTCCAGAATCTCGCAGTTGCAGCTATGTTCCTTAAAATCACGAGGGGTTTTTAAAATAGATTTTAAAATCTAAATTCAATCACCCAAGGTATGGGGGCAACTTAAGTGGTTCCCAGGTATTTATTCAAAAGGGGAGTATTTCTTAGTGAGCTCTACCATGAAGCCAAGAGCAAGTCCCTATAGAGTTGGGGTTATCTCAGGGATGGGGGTATCTCTGGGGCTTCTGAGGGGGCCATACAACTACATTGCCTTTTTTCTACACTTTCTTGACTGCATACTCTTTGATAGACTTTTCCTATGACAACTTTGTATTATTTACTATAGATGCATAGAAAGATAATTCAGTCCTTCCTCTAAGGATTGATTAAAAATTGATAGTTTATTATTGATAGGTTAGAAAAGTCCCTTTGAGCTTCAAAACTTATTGTTAATGTCCCATTTGTGAATTTCCACTGCAGTTACATTCCAAGAACAGGAAATGCTTCAAGGAGAAAGCCAGGTCTTGACAATTAGTTTTCTATTTCATAATGTGACCAGGGCCAATTAGAGGCTGAGTCACAGTGTAACTGTAGAAGCTGAAAATTCAGTGTCTTTTTCAAGGCTCAGGAGTTGCCCACAGGAGGAAGCAGTCACCTGAGTTATGAAGCTAAGAACATTGCCTCAGCCTGGGGGCATCATCCCCTGTGCCCGAGGTGGTCTTTGGGCTGCTGGCTGGGATGGTGGGCTGAGCACAACCTCTCCATCTATTGGCCTCTGATAACAACTTCTTCTGGTGTGCCACCATGAGCATCCTGCTCGATCATTGCCTTCAATGAGAAGGATTCAAAGCAGGTGCTGCTTATTACCACTTAACTTGGGCTTCATGGCCACCTGGCATCCTGACTCCTTTCCCCAGGTGAAGACCTGGGACTGGAGAGGGGTGGGTAGAAGAGAGGGAAGGGCTCCCCAGCTCAACCAGGGGGTCACAATCTTCAAAAACTGTGGCCACAGGTAAGAAACACCTCTCAAACACAAAATTTCTGAGGAAATTAAAGATATGGCATTGCCAATAAAAGGCTGAAGGGTGAAGTCTCTTTTTGAAGTTCAGTAAAAAAACGCATTTGATCAACCATGCTAGGGGAAAGACTGACTGACTTGTCTATCCTCATTCTAGGAAATCTTACACAAACATTATCAAAGAATGAGGCAATCAAAGAGTATGAAGGAAGAAAATGCAGGGAAACCAGCAATATGGAACTGTATTAAATTAATCTTTAAATAGTGTTATTTTTCTAGATTTTTTTTGAAATTAGTGATACTGGTCAGTTTTATAACATTTCTGATTTGATGCAATTCCTTTACTCATTCAAATTAATTTTATCACTCATACCTGATTGTGCATTCATCTTTCTGAAGTATTTTTCTTGAAGAGTACCCCCTAAGGTGAGGTTTCAGGTGCCACAAACCAGGGTCTGTTCCTGGAACCTCCGCTGGGACATAAAAGGCCATGCTCAGCATCCCTGTGTTCTCAGGGCTGGTGTTGCTGCCAACAGGGATGTTAGGAATTGGTGTCTGGTTCAGTTTCTTGGAAAGAACAATGTATTAGAGGGGGAGTTCAATTCAATTTCTGGATTAACCTTGTTCTGATTACGTGCCCCTGGGCAGGAGATTGCAATGCTCGCTCTGTGACGGTATTCTCGAATCAGTAAAATGGGATTGTAAATAAGAGCCCTCCCCCCATCTCAGGAGGATGTCCTGCATGTAGCATAACATATAGATCTTAAAACCTTTGTAGAAGAAGGCAGCTGACAAAAAGGCAAAGCTACCATTATCACTCACTGCACTTTTCTCTGGCTAGAAGCAAACCGAGGTTACTGGTAAAGCTCTCCAACCTTAACATGCTGTTCCCACACAACCCTTGAGACCAACAGAAAATTGTCACCTCTCCCTTCTAAATTTCCCAAAAGTGTTGTATGTGCTGAGCTTCTTTTTTACCCCTTTTAAAAAAATAAATGGAAGAAGTGAAAATACTCATTTCCCTCCTCTCCTGTTCCCATTTTTCTGTCTTTTTAACAGACTCAACCCTTCTCCTCCACACCCTCATTAGCCTTTTCCAGAAGCTTATGAAATATCCCGGAATTGGGCTGGTATTCCACTCCCCATGTGTTAGCAAGAAATCATGGAAGACTAACAGAGGGTCAGTCTTGGTCAGATTTGGGGAGGATCCCTTAAGGGATGAAGCCAACAGTGCATTGTGCTCCTCACTCCTCACCTGATAGGATCACTTGGGGTCATCTGGTACCTTTAAAAGAAACTCTGGACCTATATTCTCTTCCTTGCCAAGTCTTCACCCCACCCTAAGCTACGTTTGGCTTCTGAAATGTGCAGAAAATGAGCAAATGAAAACAGGAGGAAATAACGCATGAAGTCAATGGCTAATCAGCTACATTTCAATATCGAAGAAAGAAGAATAACATCCTCAAAGGTGTCATCAACCATGGAGAAGAGGAATGAGTTGGTCCCATTTGGAAATTTTCTGTGTCTATAAATTTGTTTCTCAAGGTAAATCACCAGTCTGTCTAGCCACATTTGTTAACAATGCATGTAACTCTTAACGGCATCTCAAAAGCATACTTACTCTCAATTTCGCTTCTCATTCGTTTTTATGATGCTGGAGAAATTCAGATTATATAGGCTTTCTTTGTGCTGAGATGGTAATTTTATATCAGTGTAGATTAATAGCATTTTAGTGATATTTGGTATCACTCATTTGTCTCCTCTGGTCGTAAAGATATATATATTTTTCTAATTTGGCTTTGCCAACAAATAAAAAATAAGAGTCTTTTTCTGTTGAAAGAGCAAAAAAGTCATTCTGATCAAGAAGAATGATTCCCTTTTAACACACGCACAATCCACCATCTAATTGTTTTTGTTATTGCAGCAATACAGCTTCTACAAGGACATGTGTGTGCCTGCATGCAGAGGAATCTCTCCTTTTTGTACTTGGTCTCCAGTTTGGGTTCTGATTACTGAGCCTCCAGCTTACCTGTTTAGAGCCTGTTCCTCCAGTCACCTCTGCTTAGAAAGAATGAAACCTCCCATTTTCTCCCTCTCGTCTCCCCCGTCCTAGAGTTTTGCAGATGTCTTTATTTTGTGAGCATATTGATGTGTCTGGAATTCTGTTCTGAGAACTGGTCCTGCAGTGCTCACTTGGAGCAAGTACCCATTCCAGGACGATTATTATGGAACAGAAAGGCAGTCAGACTTGGGGTAGCTATCAGCTTTTAAGAGCTTCCTCCATCTGCTAAAATGTGCACTGCAAAGTTGCACATAAAATGCTGATGAGTACCTCAGTGCAGATTCATATAACGATCCACTCTCTCTTGGTTTACACCACACTCTCCTAACTACCTATTCACCTGTTCTATTGGAAAATTTTAATCATCTCTGGCATTAGCTTGGCAATTTCAGCGGCCACTTCACAATCTTTCAAAGTCTTTCTGCTCCATTTCATTCCTATTTCTTCTCTGCTTGTGTTAATTATTTTTGCAGCCAGCATACGTGTTTGTCAATAATGCATTACATTTTCCATGTGTCAGTTCCTCAGCCCATCAAAGGACCCTGCTTTTTACATTCTGAATCTATTTTCCCCTTTCCCGACTCAGCTCATTTTGCTCCGGGCCTGCCTCTGCTCCTTATTCCAAATCATTGGAAGTTGCATGAAACTTGGCATTTGCAAGGCAGTCCCCAGTTTAATTGGGTCCAGTTCTCCACAGAGTATTAAGTTTGGGCCTGCAATGGGCGAAAGCTCCCTGACTTCTTTCATACCTGACATGTCTTAAATGCTCCCACCTTCTGGGATGTCTACTTCTGGAATGTGCACAAGACAGTTCTCCCATCTTGAATCAAGGACCAGGACATAAATGCCCCATCAATCTTGAGGATCATGAAAATCACTCTGGACCCCACTACCTCCATTCACCATGTGATGCCTTTGCTAAATGAAAACAGCCTCTCTTAATGACCACTCATAGAAACATGTAGCATAGTGCTGGGCTCGTACTGAAGCTCTGTAAGTACTTGCCCAATCCAATGTGTGGTAAAGGGCTTGAGCTCCACAGGCTGCATTTTGGGCGGAGCAGAGAGGAATTGTGTTGCTCCTTTCTAAAAGAAAAAGAAAAAAAATCTCTACCATTTCCCCCACTGTCCCGGCATAACCTCTTTTGGGGAATTTTCTAATGGTTACCATTTCCTTTTTCATGATTAATATCAAAGGTACCTACAAATGACCATAATCCCAAGACTCTTCTTTTATCGTTGCTTCTGAGAATTCACTGACTGGTTCCCTCTCACAGGCCAAGAAAACACCATTTTAAAAGAACTCCCTCTGCTTCTCAGAATGAATGCCCTTCAGTGGAGGGTACATGCAGGGAAGTTTCTTTTCTTGTTTTTCTTTTGTTTCAGATTCCCATGGGGGTCGCACACATCCTGTTCTGATTCCCCGGTTCCTTGGGGAAGCACTCAGCCTGTGACGGGAAGAGAAGGGCCCCGAGCCCCATGGACAGGGAGGAGGTGAACTGAGGCTCCTCTGTGTCTGGGCTGCCCACTTTGTTTTCTCTTCTGCCCACGTATGTCACTCTTGGGCCCTGGAATCATCCACGTGCCGCACACTGACTCTTGGTAAGATTCCATTTCTTCCATTACTTCCCTTCACCATGACCTTCCTTTGCCAGCTCCTGCTGTTATTTTTAACTGCTTTCTTTTGCCTGAGAGGCCTTCATCTCCTTGCTGCACAAGAATGCTGGACATGGCTGGGCTGAGAAAACTGAAGAATGGGAAATGGGAGTTCTGGGAAGGGTAGAGTACAAACTCTTACTGAGAAACAATAGGCTTCTGCATGCTTTGAGATCAGAAATTTCATCATTAGCCCTCTTCTGGTAATCACAACAGATGATCCTCTTCTGCTAATTGTCCCACAAGGAACATTGCTTTTCAAATGTTCTGTGTACTCTCTGGCTATCATTCTAATAAGCTAAGATATTGACAAAGGTCAACTAAGGGACTAAGAGATAGTGACAATCAAATCATGTTTCCTTCATTATACCAACATCCACCTGATTGCCTGACTACTCATGTAGAAATAGAGGCCTTCACCTCTGCACAGGTGTCTTCTCTCTTTATTCCTAGATCTCCTTGGAAAGCCTTTCTTGAACTTGAAGACCCCCTCCAGATATTATTTTCCAGGATGAAAGGCTTCTACTGGAGTCTTTAATTCACAATAACATGAAGTGAAACATTATGGTGCCACCTCTGGACTCAGTGATCTTGTATTTGAAGTTAGTACAGGGTTGACATTGGACAGCTTACCTTTTCCTCTCCATCTTTAGTTCTGATATCTAAATCAGGCCACTCCCTGCTTTGCCCAGATAAACAAAAATGAATTGTTACTGTTATTTGGTTTACCAACTCCTTGGATCAGGGTAAATTAAAGAAAAGTAAAAGAGGAAATGTGGACAAATTCTCTGTACTTATTTACGGTCAGTAATGAAAAGTAACCATGCTTTAAGAAAATATTCCTTGGGACAGTCATAGCAAAGAGTTTTGTTTAAAAAAGTTGAGAATGGAAGGTTTCTACATCACACTCTTTGCTGAATTTAAAAATAAAAAATGAAGGCTTCCATAAAATTCAGTAACTTTAGCCAGTGATAATCTCACCCAGTTTCCACATGTGTAAAATGGGGATTATAAAATTACCTGTCTCATGGGCTCCTTGGGATTACTTAATATAATCTTTAGAAGAGTACCTGGTATGTAGTAAGTATTCTATAAATGTTAGCAATTATTATTATTGTCAACTAATAAAATTACCAGTTGCTCTTATACCATATGATCCATTAGGGAGAGGTTGCAAATAGCCCATGAATTGGATGCAGTCTGCAAGTTTTTGAAATTTTTGCTTTACTTACTGTACTTAAAGTTGAGATCTCTCTCTCTCTCTCTCTCTCTCTCTCTCTCTCTCTCTCTCTCTCCAATTTTGCTTTGAAATAGGAAGACCTATGACACAGGGCTTGCATTTCTGCAAGACAACACCAGACTAGAGTTGATGGGCTTTTTTAGAGGGTGTCTCTTCCCAGTTTGCAAAATCTCCGTGGTTCCTCTTGTCCCTGTGTGCCACTTGGCTTATTGAGCTATTTGCATTTTCCTCTTCTGTCTTATACTCTACAAAGCACTTCCAAATAGTCTCTTCTATTTCATTTTACAAAATCTTTAAGGTAGGAAGTTAGGCAATACTATCCACATTTTATAGGTGAGGAAACTAATAAAAGAGTAGGTTAAGTGATTTGAAAAATGTTGCACAGTGAGTTTCTTGAGACTGAGACTAAAATCCAGACCACCCTCTTCTTCTCCAACATCATGCTGCTTCCCGAGCCCTGTGAACACACTCCCTCAAATTTCATCATGCTTTGTCCCCTGTCAACTGCACAGTACTCTTTGCCATGATTTTAAGTGGCAGGGCAACTTGATATATCAGTTTCAAATGGTAAGTTAAAGTGTGACCTAAGGTGTCTGAGGAATGTCGAATGTCCTCTCTACTCTACTAATAAACAGGGCAGTCTCTAATTATTTGCATGGAGCTTGTCTCCCAAGATAATTCAGTGTCCGTGTGGCTCTGTTTCACCTCTACTTATTTCCATTACCTTGCATATTAGCTATGTCAAGTTGATGGGCCTGCTGTTCCCCAGGGTAGCTATTATAAATACTGGTGCTACAGTGAAATGCTTCCAGTCTTCTGGAACCTCTTTTGAACTAAGCAAGTTCTCCATAATGATCATTAATGATGTATTACTTGCATATAAATGTTGGATATTAATCTTCTGTTTACCTTCTCTATGCAGTCTGACTATTTAGAGGTTCTTTGTAATGTGCCCTTAACTGATGACCATGAGAGGCTTCCCCTTTTGGGACTGAATGATTATTTTAGCTGACAATTCACTGTGGCAGGTGAAGGCTTGATCTGGGAACTCTGGTTGATAGACCACTTTCCCTGGCAGATATGGCTACCTAGTGCTCTTGGAGATCACATTTCATTAGTGCCCAGGTACATAACCTCACCTGAGTCTTTTTGTAAGTCTGCCAAGACTGTTTACTAAGTTTTATGAATTGGGGAAAGGAATGTGTCCATGTCAAGAAGTTCCTGGAAGGGGACTGAGATGAGTCTAGTCATCAGGCCTGGAAAGAGGGACATTGTGGGTGCTGGATATATCTTACTCCTTTCTCACAGGATCTGAATTGAGCCTATGCTGTAGCTGGTCTTAGAGTTCATCTGGACTCATCACTTGATAAGTCCCTTTCTGCCAAGACCCAGATCCCAAGTGCTGGATTAAATCTAAGAGTCTCTCATGACTTGGGACAAACTCTTATTCCTTTATTGAATGAGAATGAAATAAATGCCTGCAGTTTGTTGTAATTTGACTTTATACTATGAGTTGTACCAGAAATAGATCAGCATCTGTGCAGGCAGTGACAAGGTACCAATGTTCTTCATGGCATAACACCACTGACCTTGAACTCAGTAATAAGACAGACCTGGATTTGAACCCCTGATCTGCTACCTACTACCTATGAAAGTTTAAGAAGGTTTCTGTGTGTGTCTGTGTGTGTAGCAGCAGCAGTAGTAGTAGTAATAATAGTAGACTGTGTCCTTTTTTTTTCTAGTATTATTGAGGTATAATTGACATTTAACACTATATAACTTTAAGGTATATTTAAGAAAGTTTCTTAAACTCTATTTAAGCCTTGATTTTCTCTTTATTTAGTAAGAATACTAACAGTAGAGAAACCAAGATGGCAACATAGGTAAACACCTAAACTGTTGCCTCGCACAACAATTTCAAAACTACAACTAAAAGACAAAACGGACATCATCCAGAACCACAGGAAGACTTGCTGAGTGGAAATTCTACAACTAGAAGGAAAGAGAAAAGCACACTGAGACTCAGAGGAGCTGCAGGGAGGACTGGCAACTGAGTGCACGGCTGGCTTTCTCAAGCGGGAGGGAGACAAAAGCTCCCGACTGCACTGAACTCCAGTTCTGGGTGAGACTCTGGGGACCCAGACTCATACAGAATGAAAATGGACTGTCAGGAAAGAGAAAAGCACACTGAGACTCAGAGGAACTACGGAAGGCAGAGGTACTGAGGCGCGCGCGCAGCGAAGGCGGGCAACTGAGTACGCAGCTGGCTTTCTCAAGCAGGAGGGAGACAAAAGCTCCCTACTGCACTGAACTACAGTTCTGGGTGAGACTCTGGGGACCTAGACTCATTCGGGGAGAAACTGGACTGTCTGGCAGCGGGCGGAACTCGAGGGCAGCTTTCTCTCAGAGGTGCTTGCAGTGATTACCACGGGACACTGAGACACAGGGGCCTATTAGGGCAGGGCTTATGGAAACCAGTGCTGTCTGCTCCGCCCTGAGACTCCGCCCCATCCAAGCTGAGCACAGAGGCTTTTGCAAGTCTTGTCTCATAAGGGTGTCTCCAGCACAGAAGTTCTCCCAGCGTAGACACAGCTGATCCTCACAGCCAATTGGCCTGGAGGTCAATTTCTCCCAGTGATACCAACAACAATCAAGGCTTAACTACAACAAGACTGTGCACACAGCCCACAAAGGGGTGCACCAAGAGTGTCCACCTCAGGTGACTGGGGAGGCTGAGCCACTGGGTCCTATAGGACACCTAGCACACAAAGCCACTCTATCAACTCAGGGAAGCAGCCAAAATGTGGAGACAAAGAAACAGCACAAATGAAAGAAATGGAGGAAAGCAAACGACTGGATATAGAGTTCAAAACCACGGTTATAAGGTTTTTTCAAGAATTTCCTAGAAAAGGCTAATAAATTTAATGAGACCCTCAAGGATATGAAAAAGGACCAACTAGAAATTAAGCATACACTGACTGAAATAAAAAATATACAGAGTTCTAACAGCAGACTAAAGGATCGCAAGAATCAAGTCAAAGATTTGAAATACAAAGAAGCAAAAAACACTCAACCGGAAAAGCAAAAAGAAAAAAGAATCCAAAAATATGAAGATAGTGTAAGGAGCCTCTGGGACAACTTCAAGCGTACCAACATCAGAATTATGGGGGTGCCAGAAGAAGAGAGAGAGCAAGATACTGAAAACCTATTTGAAGAAATAATGACCGAAAACTTCCTCCACATGGTGAAAGAAATAGACTTACAAGTCCAGGAAGCACAGAGAACCCCAAACAAAAGGAATCCAAAGAGGACCACACCAAGACACATCATAATTAAAATGCCAAGAGCAAAAGACAAAGAGAGAATATTAAAAGCAGCAAGAGAAAAACAGTTAGTTACCTACAAGGGAGCACCCATATGACTATCGGCTGATTTCTCAACAGAAACTATGCAGGCCAGACGGGAGTGGCAAGAAATATTCAAAGTGATGAATAGCAAGAACCTACAACCAAGATTACTCTACCCAGCAAAGCTATCATTCAGAATTGAAAGGCAGATAAAGAGCTTCACAGATAAGAAAAAGCTGAAGGAGTTCATCACCACCAAACCAGTATTATATGAAATGCTGAAAGGTATTCTTTAAGAAGTGGAAGAAGAAGAAAAAGGTAAAGATAAAAATTATGAACAACAAATACATATCTATCAACAAGTGAATCTAAAAATCAAGTGAATAAAATCTGATGAACAGAATAAACAGGTGAATATAATAGAATCAGGGGCATAGAAAGGGAGCGAACTGACAATTCTTGTAGGGAAAGGGATATGGGGGGTGCAGGAAGAGACTGGATAAAAATTGTATGCCTATGGATGAGTGGGGGTGTAAGGGCAGAGGGTGGGGTGGGAACCGGGTGGAGGGGAGCTATGGGGGAAAAAAGAGGAACAATTGTAATAATCTGAACAATAAAGATTTATTAAATTTAAAAAAAAAGAATACTAACAGTACCCACTTCATAGGGTTGTTGGGGAATGAAATGACAAAATATATAAAACACAACCTAGACTTTAGTACAAAGCAGTGTTCAGTACAAAGTACAAAGCTGTAATAATTATTTGTTTTTTATTATTCTGTGAGTCCATGATGGTCTTAGCTATAGTCTTCTCCTGACTTTACTCATCCTGAAAGAGAGAGGCTGTTTGCTGTGCTGTCACTGTGCGCCTATCCCTGCACTGCCTGTCTTTGTGATCAGAAGTTAAAAGTGATAGTGCTAAAGAAATATTGCTGAGTTTAGGTATGAGCAAGATGAGGCAATGGACCTATGCCTAAACCATAAATTCACCACAGTTCTTTTATGGTAAGGAATGCACATTAAAAACTATTAGAGGCAGACATGGTTATGACATGTAGACTCATGTCTGAGGAAGGTGTGGAGGATCCCATGGGAGAAAGTAGGCATAGATACTGAGCCACGAAGGTGGGCATGACATGGTCTGGGGTCACGTGGAGGTTTGTTAGGCTCTTGGTTGCTCTTGATAGCAATAACTGTGGCTATGGGTAGGCCAAGGTAATTGTCACTGTCCTTAAAATTCTTATCATCACTCACTTGAAACATAGAAAGCTATGACTATGTTCCCTGCCATCATCCTCTTCCCGCTTCCATTCATTTCTCCACACTGCTGCCAGAATGATCTTTCTATAACACAGCTCTATCAATGTCCTTTCTCTGCTCAATGATCTTTGCTGGTGCTCATTGCTTACCCAAGTCAGTCTAGTGGCCAGAAACAAAAGGATAACCCTTAGACCTATGCACATCATTGCCAATCCCTTGAACTCTGAGTCCAGCTGGACTTATTGGTCCCACACTAGAGAACAGTGCTAGCAAGAGGCTGGAAAACTCAAGGAAGGTTTTTCATTATCCCTCTAAGCATTCATCCAGTGATCTACATTGGAGAAAGCTTAAGGGAAGATACACATGAGTTTCCTCTCTTGCCTGGAGATTAAATGTCTTCACAACCAAAGAAATGTTTATAGCTTCATATACCCAAAAAGCTGTTCAATCCCTAAAGTTGATTCTAGAGTCTCCCTGAAGAGTCACTATGGAAGACTTGGGACTCTGTTTTTTTCAACTGAATCTCTTTCCATTTGAAACTAAGTCTTTATCTCTACCCACCAGTGCCTCTAACATACCATCTTTCTAGTCATCTTTAAATGCATGCTTGTGGTATCTGGTTAAAATTATATGATTCCTGGGGGAGCCTCCATTACATATGGCTTTTTGGTGTTTTCTGGATAGTCACTTAAATCATGTGTAAATAGAAGGTGGCTGCTCATCATCAGATTCTTTTAAAAACCTGAGCTTTTCCTTGACAAGGAAAGCAATGACTACTTCTTCAAACCCAGGAGGCTTTACTTGAAGGCAAGATGGGTCACTTTGGCAGAAGTAGAAAGTAAAATCTCTCCTGTTCTTCCCCAACTCTTTTCAATCTCCTAGTTCCCACATGGGCATGCCAGAGAACTCCTCCTCTCTTGGGGATCTAGGAGACTGTTTGAGGGGCTACCACAGTGATTGCAGCAGCCTTCCAGAGGCCCTCTGACTTTGTTCTAGACTGGGCCACCACTACATGACATATATCCATTTCAATACTCAGAACCCAGAAGGAAACATTAAATCCAGCCCTTCTTCAACATTGATGTCACAAAAAATATAGATTGAAAAAGCATTTGTTTGTTCATTTGTTTGTTTTAAAGAAATGATAGCCATGGACCCAGACTTACCTGCCTGACAAATAAAAAAAGCTCTGGCCTCTGGCTGTGAGTTGAGCCAGGGCACCATGGCTCTGGCACACAGAAGACCCTCAGAGCCTGAATGTCCTTTGACAGAGTTGATTGTTTTAGTATCAGCTACTTATCAAAAGCAATATTTACCACAATTTATTTATGAAATATTTTGTTTCAAACACTGAATGAAAAGGAATACTTTAATTCCATACAATGATAAGCATTTAATGAAAATACAGAGAATAACTATTAATTTCCTCCTTCTCAAAGGAGAGGGCTTGTAAGATAGCAAAAGTTCTTCAACTACTTGCTGGGAATGAGAGAACTAGATGGTTTTGCAGACAAGGTTTCCATTTATACAGTCATTAGCCTGTCAGTCTTATCAATTAAGAGTCTAGCAAAATGTTTGGTCCTCAAGGTTTTTGACCTATGTCCCAGATCATTTTTTTTTAAAAATACAAGACAATTTTGCTCCCATCACCCCTGTTTGTCACAAGGGATATGACCCGAGAAATGCCTGTCATAAGAACTTGTACTGAACAGCGTATTTCTTAAGTTAGCAGTGTGCAAAACAAAAATAGAAGTTAGTGATTTCCTACAGCCCCCAAACTGCTTTGTTCTTCCAACAGAGATGTTGTAGCACATTACTCCCAAATGTAGACTAGGACTCTTGGGTATTTAACAAGTGAACAATGGCTGAGTCATTAAATTTAAGAAACACAGCTAGCTAAGCACTCATTTACTTGTGCAAAAAAAAAAATTCAGAGGGCTTTTTATCATGCTTGTACAAGATCCAGATATCTGAAGACTCTGTGAGTCCATAAATACCCCCTGACATGATGGGCCATTGCAGCTCTTAAAGACTCATTGCTATCTGTTAGATCAAACTTGTGCTTCATGCTGAAGCCTGGGAAGAAGATTTATATGTCGACCATTCCAAATCATATCTCTATTTAAAACTCGCTCTCTTGGGAATGAACTTTAAACTAGTTTTTGCCTGCTGGTATGAAGCATCGGGTTTCCCAGACAAGAGAGTCTTAGGAACATTTCAATTCTCCAGGCTCACATTTATACACACCTGCAACCAAATCTCTTTCCCCTTTTTTTTCTCCTGAGGGAGGAACTCAGCTTGGTAGATATGTCTCATGGTCTCAGACTTACCACTTAACTTAAACTTGACCCGAGTCACATAAATCACGTAATCTTTTAGAGAGATGAGTGTTGGAATGAAGAGTCAAATTTCTTACAAGAAATTTATTAAGCTTTTGCTCATGACCAGAAGGAGAAGCAGGGTGGTGCTGCCTCATTAAAAGAAACAGAAAAAAAAAAAGCTTTGATAAGCCGGGGGTAGTAAGCAATGTCACGTGGGGAAGAAAGATTAAGAAGAATGAGACCTCTGAAAAAAGATTGGGTTCTATAAGGGTTCTGTTTCTCAATTTTTTCCAATGTGAGTGGACATGTGTTTCTCACAATGCTAAGCAATTCTTGGGACACCAACAGGGTGCCCGGGAATTCAATTCAATTATGACATTATACTATCTTAAGATAGTGTCAGATCCCACTGATAGTATTCAGTCCCACAGCACTGCCCTCTTCACCTCCAATGCCAGTCACAAGCCCAGGTTATCATCAGTACTTCTGACTGACTGGCTGTAAGTTAGAGGTTCCAATGATCCCCTACTCAGGTTTGATTAATTTACTAGAGTGGTTCACGGAACTCAAGGAAACACTTACATACATTTACAAGTTTATTAAAGGATACAATAAAGGATATAGATGAAGAGAGATATAGGGCAAGGTCTGGGAGGATCCCAAGTGCAGGAGCTTCTGTCCCGTGGAGTTGGGGTGCATCCCTCTCCCAGTGCATGTGCTCACCAGCCAGGCTGCAGCCCCTCCTGTTAGGATTTTATGGAGCTTCCTCACATAGGCACAATCAATTAACAACTCCATTTTCAGCTCCTCTCCCCTCTCTGGAGGATGGAAGGGGCTGAAAATTCCAAGCTTCTGATCATGGTTTGGTCTTTCTGATGACTAGCCCTCATCCAGGACCTCACCCATAATCACCTATTAGAGAAAGAGGTACTCCTAGTGTTCTTATCACGTAGGAATTTATAAGAATTTTAGGAGCTCTATGCCAGGAACTGGGGGCAGAGACCAATATATATATATTTCTTATTATTTCACAGGTTCCAACCTCTCCCTCATTCCCCACCAACAGGTCATTTGGTCTTGTTGATTCTAACTCTCCAGTGACTTTCAATCCCAGCCCTATCTTTCCACTCCTCCTGCTATAAACTCAGTTCTGGCCATTCTCATCTCTCTCCAGTACTGTCTCTCTGCTTGCTCCACACTGCCAAGACCAAATATTTTGTAATACATGGAACCAATCATATGGCAAATGATTAGAAGGTGTTTCTTCCACCCTCCTGACCTCCCCACTACCTGTCATTTCCTGAAAACATCTTGACTCACTCCTATCCCTCTGCTTAGAACATCTTCTCATATCCCTGCTCTCATTGTTGAAATCTTAAACTCACATGAACTCACCCTGTCAGTCACCCAGTGAAAATTCATAGAGGCTGCTTCAGATGCCATATCCACAAAACTGTCTTTAAAAAAAAAAAAAAAATATATATATATATATATATATATATATATATATATATATATATATATATTTCATGGAGGAAGAGAGAGAGAGAGAGAGAGAGAGAGAGAGAGAGAGAGAGAGAGAGAGAGAGAGAGAGAGAAACATCAATGATGAGAGTGAAGCATTGATCAGCTGCCTCCTGCATGCCCCATACTGGGGATTGAGCTCACAACCCAGGCATATGCCCTGACCAGAAGTTGAACCGTGACCTCCTGGCTCATAGGTTGATGTTCAACCACTGAGCCAGGCTTGCTGGGCAAAACACTGTCTTTATAGAACTTAAAGTATTGACCTTCCATCTTATTCTATAATTACTTATCTGCACAGCTGCCTTTTGCCTGGATTGTAAACTCTCTGGGGGCAGAAATCAGATCACTCAATATCTAGCACAGGGCCCCATATATAGCCAATGCTTAGTAAATATGCATTGAATAAATGAGTATATATACGCAGGTAAGTAGACTTGGCAATTGATCTTTGAAAGAAGGGAGTTAATAGGATCACAGAAACAGAACTCAGAATTCAAGACAGTGAAGTGAGAAAATAAATGTCTTTTGCATTATGAAAATATGATATGCATACAGGAATCTTCATTTCTGGAGCTTGTTCTCATGTACTACTAGCTTCTCTTCTTTGTGTTTCTTTTCTGTCTATAGCCTAGAGAAATTCCATATCTTATCATTCCTCTATCCAGCACTGAAAAGCTAGCTATATATAGCAAGGTCTTTGCTGACCTCAAATCTCAGATTTGTTTAGTTAATGGAATTGGCATCAAAATATTTCTACAGTCTAGTTTTATTTCTGCTTCACCCAACATTACTGCTCATGCATTCTGACACATCATCTATTTTTTCAATCCTTTTTATCTTCATAACATTTTGAAATTATCTGTAAGTCAATTCAAGTCTCATATTTTCACTACATTTCTTATTTTTCCTGAAAATTAAAATGCATTTTACTTTGACACCTTAAAAAATGAATGCCAACCTCTGATGTCATTTATATTCAGTCAGGCTGTTCTGAATATATTCTTCCTGTTCCTTAATGTCACCAATTTCCTACGAGTACAATGCCTTTCCATTTGCACCTTCATTCACATGTTGAGACTCAGTAGATCCTCTGATCTCAAAGGACTTTCAAATGGCATTGGAAATATCTCTGTGATGACAACTTAGAGTTGTTCTCATTTTGTTCTTTTTTTCTAATAGCCAACATTTACTCTCAGGACCTCCTTCCCCCATTTCCCCTGGCTTTTATATCCACATGTACCATGATAGCTATGACCAACTCTCACTATATCTAGCTACTGAGTAAATTGCTTTGCAATTCTCATTAGTTACTGTCACCAAGCCAGCTTCTAGAATGGTTTCTGATTCACTCTCTCACACCCATCACTTGCCTATGTTTATCGTAAAGGATTCCTATTCCTAGGATGATGCCCCTTAATGATAGAAAAGCTTCCATCACCAGTGGAGAGTGGGTCCAATCTAATTCTATTCCTCCCCACCTGTATGTTCTCCACCTCACTGTACCATCCTCCAAGTCTGTTGTCTCTTATATGCCTTCTGATGCTTTTCCAAAATGCTGCCAAAGAAAGCCCCATTTCCCTCTCCTCTGTACACCTCTAATTCATTTATCCTTGTCTACACTTACTATTTGTAAGAATAGCTAAAAATTGTTGACTTCTTACTATGAGTCAGGCAATGTACTTTGCATTTTATTTGGATTATCTTGTTTATTCCTCATTATAGTTTTATGAGAAAAGTACTACATTTTCATGCCCATTTTATAGAGTAGAGACTGAGGTTTAAAGAGGGTAAATAACTCGCCCAAGGTTCCACAGCTAGAGAACAACAACAGGCATTAGAGCCACCAATGTTTGCTTTCTCCTCACACTAGAATGCCTTGCTCTGTGAAGCCAGTATAACTCCCTGATGGCTGGAGCAGCAGTGCAGGACGGAGATGCTCACATTTTGCATCCAGTTCACTAAGTCCCAGACAGCTTTTCTGACAGAGCACATAGTAATGGCTACCATGGAAATGATCTTTGTTCACACCTGCTTAGGCTGCTTCCATGGTGGGGCAGCTCCCCTGAAACCTTGGCTAATTCTGGTCTGGCCCCTATTTCAGCTAACCCTGCCCTCCAGGCAGGTGACACACCACTGGGCACTGGGCAGCAAGCAACTACCTGTGGCCCAGCCTGCACTTGGAGAAACAGTATTGAAACAAACTTACACACTTCATAAAAGAACCCTTTCCTCTCTGTACACTTTCCCTTCAGTGCTTTCTAGGAACATATAACCATCTATGTCCTTCCCCTGTCCCAGCCTGCAACTTAACTGTACTGCTTACAGGAATTGATGAAAAATCTAAATACAGTAAAAACAGACACAAAAGAGATTCCCTGCAAATTCTTCCCTGTCATCTTTTCCTGCCCTTTGCTGAAATAGACTATTCTCTTAAATGCATTACTTTTATTTCTCCTAATACAATCTTTGAAATCAATTGAAATATTTGAGAGTGAATAAAAACATTATTTAATATTATTATTGCCATTGTCTTGATCAGTTCTGCATATGGTATAACAAGTCAATGCCAGATTGGTTTTAACCCCAGCTCAGCTACTAAACTTCAAAATTTAAGAGGTCTGGTCTTTGTCAACCTCAATTGCCACCACCAATTCCCCGCATTTGAGAAAGGTATTTGAAGAGCAAAGGTTACTAGATTCTGATTTTCTTCAGGTATCATAATCCCAAAATTTTAAAACAACTTTGCTGTTGATGTCCTCAGAAATTCTTGGAATTTATATAGCACTTTAGAAGCTAAAGTTTTTCTAAATATCTTCTAATTTTTCCACCAACATAATGTTCTCATTGGCATAGTCTTCCTTAGTAGACTTCAGCATCTGTTACCCAGAGATTTAGCACCACTGCTTTCCTGTTTTCAAGTCCTTGTTCTCTCTTCACCTTTCACCTGAGGTACAGGTACCTGGGCATCCAGTGTCACCATGTGCTTGGGTGGGAATAGGACAGAGATGGCTAAGCTGTGATGGCAGAGGGGGTGAGCAGGGTGGCATGACAGAGCAGCCAGCTTAGGAGGAGAAGACAGAGAAGATGAAAGGATGCAGCAGGGCTGAGGAAAGCAATGGTGGTGGGAAGACAGGTGGACGCCCTCAGGGTGCCCCTCTCCCCGGAGCCCAGTGTCCTTCCTCTCCTCACCTCCAGCTGGGCCTACCAGAGTTCTCCTTTTGCTTTTCTTTCTTCCCCTAATAACCAGTTCCCTTCCTCTCACTCCTCTAAGGCTGCCCTAAGTCTCTCCTGCTCTTTTCTCTTGTCCCGAACTCAGCATCAGCTATGCCAGTGGTACCCCTGTATCTTTGCTGCTGGCTCTAAGGGCCCCAGGCATTACTATTGCCAAAGCTACTGGCTTTAGGGCTGTGATTGAATTCCTATTTTGTTAAGGAGGGAATAGGAGGTTTGTGTGCCTCTAGTGGGCTGGAGCTTGAAATGCGAACTCCTGTGCATTCACTACAATATGGTTAGTGCCCTGGGTCCCGATGTGGTTGGTTGCCCATTAGCATTAAGAATGTATGCTCTTGTGCATCAGAGGGCTTGACCTGTGATGGAGCCCTGGGAGACTGATCTGGACACATGGTTTGTGGAGCAAATGAGAATGTGCAATTAGAAGTTACTGAACGGAATGAACAAAAGAACGAATGAATGAACGAATGAATGAATGAGAAAATGAATAAATAAGCGAATCAGTAAATGAATGAGTGAATGGTTAAAGAATGCTGTGTAGAAACAAAGAAGGACTGGAACAGAAAGTAAAGGATTGCTTGTACAGAACCATATAGACAGGGCACTAGTTTTCCCCACTCCGGCAGCTCATGCCGGGCACTCAGAGAAGCCACTGGGCTGGTGGCAGCTCTCGGGGGTGAGGGCACTGCACAGAAGGTATAGAAGCACATGCACAGTCTGCACTGCTCTCTGGCTTAAGGTAAATATTCATACTTAATACTGGTTCTAGGGTATGAATTTTTAAACTATAATTCTTGAAAATTTATTATACTTTTAAACTTAATTGGGTGAAAATATTTATTGTGGGGGAAGGGGATGCAATTACCCAATTATCAAAGCTAGAATGAAACCTAGGAGGGACACTAAAACTATCTTTAAGTACTGAGAGCATTTTATTACAGCAACTCTTAAAACAATAATAAATGTTATGCGTTCCCTTGTCTTCTTTACAATAGGAAAGGAGCACTGTTTTCAAACAGAACGCAGATTTGCATTTATGGAGGAAGAAGTCAGAAAGGGCTCTGTGCCAGCAAATTCTCTGTGCAAACCCCCACCACCTAAAATCACTTTTTCTTTGAACATTAAGAAAAGGAGGGTGGGTGGGGAGGGACACTCTGTTGAGGTTACAGACAATAAAATGGAGATGTGGGAACTAGCATTAAAAAATCTGTTGGCATTTCCCAAACAGTGAGTGCTGACAAGTATAATCCTATTACTAAAATCACATCAGCAAGGAGATAAATGAAAGAAAAACAAGATCTTGTGTAACCAGAGTGACTGTCCACAAAAATCTCATTGCATTGTGTCAATCTGGTTCCCCCAAAATGGTACATAGTAGAAAATAATGTTAAGGAGGCTTTTAAAACACATCATTGAGATTACAGCACCTTTTAAAATAAACAGCACTGAATACCAACACAGGTAAAATGTCACTGTGAGACGGGGACCCGATATTCAGCGGCGTGCTTTATGGCTTTCCAGCGTGTGATAAAATCTGTTCACCAGATGTGCTATTTGTCTCCTGTGTAGCATACTTGAGCATCCTGTAGGCCTGAGGCCCATTTATTTCATGTAATTGCCTTTCCTGTGCACACCTTAGGGCACCCTAATTCTCCATTTTATTTCAGGCACTGTACAGGGTACCATCTGGTAGTTTAAAACTCATCCCGTTTTATTGTGCTACTGCAGTGGCCATATTCAGCGGTACTGCATGCTTTCGGTGGAGACAGACTTCTTACTACCAGCTATATTTGTGCCTGCAGTAAAGTAGTCTTGAAATATCAACATGCAGGATTCACACGTAGATCATCACTGGGCCAGCCGAGCCTGACAGAGGTTCCCAGGCAACCTGCAGACTCCAAGAAGCAGTTTCGAATTGCTGCGCACACAGCTGTTAACTTACAGAATTGGGATCTAAATTCTTCGCCGACTTCTGCACGTAATGATATCTTTTTAGTATCTCATTTGTATTATTTCAGTTCAGATGAGCACAGAAATAAATGTATTCCATCACATCTGGAAAAGTACCACAGAGAAATCTCTTAATATACAAAGCTGCATACCTCATTACGAGGTTCGTCACTCATTTCAAACCCAACCTTACCTCTGTCCCTCATCAACGCAGCTTTTGTTTCACTGTTGTATTCATTAAGTTGTTAAATCATTTTTCAAGGGAATTTGCAAGATCTTGAAAAGGCGAGTTTGGAAATAATATACTTGGCGGACGGAAAATAAATCTCCCAACCACGCTGCTTTTCTGTAGCAGGTCCCCAATGAGAGTGCCTTCCTCAACTTGTGCACAAATTAGATGGGAAGTAACTCTTCTCTCCCAGAGAATTCATCTCCTGTCTCAGATCAGCCCCCCACTGCTGCGCCCGCACAGCTGGGTGAGCCTCTTTAACAAAGGATGCCTGATATGCAAATAACACACCAGGCTGCACGTTTCCAAATGAGTCATTGTTCACCTGCTGGTTTCTGCCTCGCCAAATCCCTCTTGCGGCATGTGTTACGCATTCCCCCTTATCCTCTCCCTTCCCTCCCAGTGCAACAACGAAAGTCTGTTGGCTTCTGGAACAGCAATGAAAGGCTGCCACAAGAAGGGCCAGGAGGGGCGGTGGGACAAAGTGAGTGATGAGTTGGCTCACCAGCCACTGCTGCCTCTTGACATGTGTTATCTAGGTAGTGCCCAGGGAGATCCCAGTCCTTGGCCTCAGACACAGAAAGGCTTTCAGTGTACAATCTGCTACCTGGCACCAGTGACCTGTACAAATAAACCAATCAGGGGACGCTGTCATTACCACAGGCACCTCGGTCCTTCCTTATGGTGTTGGGTGACAAAGGCTCAACCACAAGCCGGGATGGAAGAATATCTGAGGTGGGACAAGGCTGGAGAGAGACCTCTGTGCAGCAGATTTTTTTACATGTTTTGCATTCGTGGCAGTGACAAATGTAGCTAAATGCACCTGGTTGTAGCTGTCTGTCGTGATCTAAAGCCTGTTTGAATGAAAAGAATAACACCCTCTGTTATTTATTGTTGGAAGCAGAGTTTACTTTGCTGTCTTTAACCTCAGCAGAAATCAGAAATGCCAGTTTGAGAGCAAACTGATGAGTTCTAGGTAGCAGAGCAAAGAGTCGTTGGTTGGAGTCTTGTAAATCAGTAAAAGGAGACCAGTGAGAAAATAGATTCATATTTATTTTCCTAGAGTTTCTTCCTTCTTTGACTCTCAGGCAATCTTGTTCTATAAAAATGTTAATGGTGGTCTGAATATGAAGGGTAATTTTCCCCCACAGCTCTGTCAAACGTGTCTTCCCCATAATTAAATGTGCATCCTTGGGCTCTGGGAGCATTCTTGTTGAACAAAGCAACTGCGAATTCAACTAACCTTTGAAGAATGAGGGTGTCAAAGTATAAGCAGATGTTTTAATTTGCACAATGCTGGTATTTTTTGGATACCAAATGTTCCTAAAATAGTTATTGTATGTAGACAGAAAAAGGAAAGATATGCTCAGAAATAACCTCCAAGCCTCTCAGTTACAGCAACATTATCTCACTCAGCAGAAATGATCTCAGAAGTGTTAAGAAAGCTATGTGTTAATCAGCATCGAATGAGAAAGTATCATAATTCTATAATTATAATGCATGAGGAGCATAAAGCAAGGGAACATGGCAAAATTTTAAGTGCACACACAATCTCTATAAAGTCCATAGCTAAGTTAAATATAAGGTAAAATGAAAACACTCATGCTATCCCTCGTGTATGCATTAAAGGTTTCTAAAATAATTTAGGAGACATATGCCATTAAAAAATAAAGGAGGATACATACTTTAGCCTCAAAATTATAACATCATGTTGTCTAGCTAGTTGAACTTGCATTGCTTTGGGGAAATGTTAGCACACGTTTTTCACAAGTGGATGTGTGCAGAAAAGATTTATATTAGACATAAGGAAAAGTGTCCTGACCTTTAGAAGAGTTGTGAGAAGTCCAAATAGTTTACCCAAGAGGGCTGTGGAATTTACCTCCTGGAGATTTTTAGCAAAAGACAGGAGACCCATATGAAATAAACTCATATGTTTGGGTTTATTTCAGAGTAGTTTGACATGAATAGAATGGGCTCATCAAGAGTTTCCCAGTCTTTCTCACTCTGCCACATGCCTGAGAGCAGGCTAACAGTTCAGCTGCCGTCGATTAACCAGGCCTCTGTCCAGCCCTTTTTTGAATCCTCCTTCTCTCAAGTCTTAGTCATTGCTTACCACAACCTGTTGATCTAAAGGTTAAGCTAAATAACTCAAGTGGCATGGTTAGAGGTGGGTTGGGGAAAGGGGAGTGGAAATGGGTGAAATCTCTATGGTGAGCAATTTTTAAAAATCTACCCAAATTAAAACACCTGGTTATATAGTTTACATGTTTCAAAATGACCTATGAATGAGTGATTTATTGCAGCAATGTGTATAATACTAAATAATTGGAAACAACTTAAATATTCATTAAAATAAGACATTCAGTAAGTCAAGGCAGATGTGTGTTAAAAGAAAGAGGCAGCTCTGTATGTCCCTGTAAAAAGAATCTTTAAAATACTAACAAAAATAAAATAAAGTACTAACAAATGACAAAAGGTACAGAATATCATGTATAATGTGCTACTGTTTGTTTTAAATAAAAAGAGACTTCCCACAGTATAAAAAATAACTTTTGAACTACCATACCTTTTGAATTCTCATGTAATACCTAATAAAATTAAATATGCTAAAATAAAATAAATGACTAGGGAAATAAAACTTTTTTCAGACCAAAATTCTCCCAATAAAGTAGAGAATTTATTCTGTCTTATTTCTGGTTCTCCCTCGGTCCTTGTCAAGAAGCCACCAGTATAAGGTGGCCATCCAGGCCTGTTTGACTTCTGTTTTCTCTCTCCTTCCTGCTGCTGTAAATTTCAGAAGAGAGAGAAAAGGAAGAAGGAGATAGAGCCTGGTAAGAGGGCACCAGAGAATATGTTCTTGCTTCGCAATTTGGTCACAGTATAAGAGAGAATTGAGTAGAGCTCCCTGAGGTTGCACAGAGGGTAAACTTCTGCTTAGGACCATGGGAAAAGGCAAGAGGGGCCAATGGCTAAGAGATGACCAAGGTAGAGAAAATGCAGGGCCACTCTCTGACTGGGTTCTGTTGAGCACAAGGTGAGCATTCAGCCCAATCTTTGAGGTTCCCCTTATTAAGGTGTATGCTGCTAAGGCCTAACAGAAATGTAACTCAGTGACATTAATTCTGGAAATTATCAGCTAGAACTATGAAAATTTTTTGAAAACACAATTGTGGAATCGTTTAAAGAATCAGCATCTATATTCAGCACTATTGTTGGATGCGGCAGTTGGAAGATGGGAGTTAACAGGTACAGATTTACCTCTGAGAGATGAGAGCCCTTGTCAGGTCTTTGACCTCTGTGTTCAACCAGCACTAAGCACAGAAATGGCACTGAAGAAACAGTGGCCAGTGGTGTTTTCTGCTCAAGTATTTTCCACCTCAGCCACATTGATTCTTTTCCAGAAGTCTTCTTCACTAACTAGGAAGAGACCCTCGGTGAGGTCATAAGAGAGAGCCTCATCCAATTACTGATATAAGTCAGGTAAATTAGAGATACTTATCAACCTAATCTGAAATGTCAAGACATCAGTCCTCAAAAGGCCAAAATCATTGTGGAGGCAACTGTTTATATGTTATATATTTTCATCCTCCATCTAAAAAATCCTACTCAAAAGAGGGAGAGTTAAGTTCCAGGCTTCTACTCCTGAGATTTTTATTTAAAGAATACCCCATCTTTACTCGCAGCTGAGAGGCTGAAGATTAAAAATTAGCCACTGTATAGTAGCTGAGCAGTAACAATTTTTCATAAAGGTTTTTACTACACATTTGGGATTATAA
This sequence comes from Plecotus auritus, assembly GCF_963455305.1. Taxonomy (NCBI): domain Eukaryota; kingdom Metazoa; phylum Chordata; class Mammalia; order Chiroptera; family Vespertilionidae; genus Plecotus; species Plecotus auritus. The sequence goes on from NC_137776.1 coordinate 44,535,905, forward strand.
TTTCAATATTATGCAAATGCATTTTATGGATCTGTAATACAGAATGTGTACTGGCGTTAATGTGCATTAGCAGGCGAGCACAAAAAGGCTCCAAATGAGCCATTTTGGTGTCTGCTTTCAACATGTATTATGAATAATAAGTAAAATGTTCTGGTTTAGAACAAATAATATAAAATCTGAATTCCTCTTGATGTACATCAGTGATACAGCCCTACGCAACTCCCCAGGAATTCTTCCATTGGACACAATTAAAAACTGGCTCTTAACCAATATATTCCTGTTTATGGCTTCTCTGAAATGGGAAGTGAAAGTAAAACAAATATGTTTAATATGAATAGTTTCCCCTATTGATGAAATCAGTCACTAACCAGAGTAAGTTAGAAAGGGCATGACCCCTTACATGCCAAGACAGTGACCCAGGTGACTTCTATTTTTTGATGCTCTTAGTATTCAAAAGTGAAAATACTAGTACATCAAAACAGGGTTACAAAATTGTGTGTCATACTTTCATTTTATGATGAACAAATTTCACGCCTTTAACACAAAATATATTAGACAAAATAATTGTGTTGTTCCAAAGATATTCAAATGATATGTAAATAATATTTATTAACAATGTGCTACAAGTCTTGTGTCCAGTTTGGGGACCCAGGTTGAAATCTGATGTGTGTTTTCTTTGAACCCTGTCAGTGTGTCTTCATGAATATAGATTAGAAAAAAATATACAAAAACTAATTTGAGGTTCTTGCTGAATGTAGAGGCCTAAACCAAACTGCTCTCCATGCTTCTCTGAGACAGAGGCAAAGAAAAATTTTCTTCCTTTTTAATTTTTTAAATAATTTCATATTCCAATTTTGCTCGATAGCAAAAAAGCAAGACTAAGCAATATCATATGTACTGTAAGTGGCAGCTGATTATTTATAAGTAATGCAAGATTTCTGTTTGCATTGGTTTAGTTCAGACCTTGGGTCTATTGATCTTGTTTTTTGCATGTATACCTAACACCTGCCCCATTCTTGGGCAGTCTGGAGGAAGGCAAGATTGCACTGTCCAGTAATTATGGGCTGGATATTCAGTTGAGTCAGAATAATAATGCAAAAATCTTCTCTCTTAAATAGGCATTCTTAATGTATTTAACACAGATTCTATAACTTCTCTTCAAATAATAATAAAAATATCCATGCATTGAGTTCTTACTGTGTTAAGTGTTTTATAGGCATTATCTCAATTGACCCCAAAAATAATCCCCCCAAATTGTTTTTACAATCCTCGTGAAATGGCTAAAGGTGAAAAATATGGAGCTTAAAAAACTTAATTTGGCCCAGCTGGCGTGGCTCAGTGGTTGAGCGTTGATCTATGAACCAGGAAGTTACAGTTCGATTTCTGGTCAGGGTATATATATATATATATATATATATATATATATATATATATATATCTCCTATCCTATATAATAAAAGAGTAATATGCAAATTGGCCATCACTCCAACACACAAGATGGCCACCCCCATGTGGTCAAAGATGGCTGCTCCCATGTGGACACAAGATGGCTGTCACAAGATGGCCAGCGGGGTTAAGGGGTGATCAGGCTGGCAGGCAGAAGAGGGCAGTTTTGGGTGATCAGGCCAGCAGGGGAGGGCAGTTGGGAGGGACCGGGTCTGCAAGGGAGGGCATTTGGGGGGAACCAGGCCAGCAGGGGAGGGCAGTTAGGGGTGACTGGGCCAGCAGGGGAGGGCAGTTGGGGGGGACCAGGCTAGCAGGGGTGGGCAGTTAGGGGTGACCAGGCTGGCAAGGGAGGGCAGTTAGGGGTTACCAGGCCAGCAGGGGAGGGCAGTTAGGGGTGACCAGGCTGGCAGGGCAGTGGTTAGGGGGTGATCAGGCTGGCAGGCAGGTGAGCAGTTGGGAACCAGTAGTCCTGGATTGTGAGAGGGATGTCCAACTGCCCATTTAGGCCCGATCCTACCAAAATCATGCCTAAACGGGCAGTCGGATATCCCTTGAGGGGTCCCAGATTGGAGAGGGTGCAGGCTGGACTGAAGGACATCCCCCCACCGATGCACGAATTTCATGCCCTGGGCCTCTAATATATATATATCTCCAGGTTGTGGGCTTGATTCCCAGTGTGGGGCATGCAGGAGGCAGCCGATCAATGATTCTCTCTCATCATTGATGTTTCTGTCTCTCTTCCTCTCCTTTCCTCTATGAAATCAATAAAATATATTTTTTAAAAAGCTTCATTTGTACAAAATTACACAGCTGTATAGGTCTGTCTAAATTTGCAACCCAAATTCTTGACCAAAGCATACCCCTGAGTCCTCTTTTAATAAGGTATACAGTAGTCTGGCTTCATTTATCATGTAAATATAGCAATAATGTTTGGTCCTTCAATCTGACACAGGCAGTATAATTAATACTAATGTGTGTTCCCATTTCAACCAGTCTTTATGTCACTGTTGTCTAGATTGCTGCAGTTGGTTACTGCTCTTCATTCCCCCTGACATCTCTCCATTCTAGGTAGAGGTCTGTGGAAGGAAAGATGGATATAGTATGAAGTTCTATACAAGAACTCAATAAATATGTGTTAAACAAATAAATTACATTTTTAAAGTCCTTCACGTTCAACAAAAAGCCTTTGACTACCTACAGAGTATAAGTAAGCTATGTTTTCTCTTCTTGAGTCCTTAAAATTTCAAAAAGACCCAAATTAAAGCTTATTAGTTGCCAAGCAACCCTTCCAAGTATTAACTTACAATCAATTTAGAAAGGAGCTGAGTATATTGTGTCCTAATTTGAAAACAAGCTATTTGGCCATCTGTGGATAAGGCTCCTACTATAAGATATCTCCCCAGAAGTTCAGTGGAGCAGGCCTCAGAGAACAAGGAGCACATCCTCTGGAAATAATATCCCCGGCGCCATTTACTGAGCCTTTTCTGTGCACTTGGCCTTTTGTACAATCTTACTTCATCTTCACAGCACCAGGTAAAATAAATATTATCTTCATTTTACAGATGAGGAAATTGAGGCTTAGGTAAACTAACTTGTCCAAACTACATTGTTCATAAATAGTAGAAGGAGGATTTAATTTCAGGTCTGCTTGATTTCAGAGTGAGTGACATAGAAACAAAGAGAAGATAATGATTTAAAAGAATGAATCTCAATTTTCTGAACTGCTATAGCAAGTCTGCCTTTCTTAAGGCCCTTACTCATATTCTGTTTCGTTATTCCTTGGTTTCTTATTTAATTAATGTACTTAATTATAAGCTAATATAATCAATTGTAAGCAATTCTATCTGAGGGAAGGGAACATGTACAAACCATTTTGTGTTCTTTACAGGGTCTTGTTCAGTGCCTGGCACTAACTGGATATTCAATAAGTGTTTCACTTATTCCTCATATATATACTGAATGTTTACTCTGTGGCCAACTCCAGTAAAGAAGACAGGTCATGCCCTCCATAGCTTCTAGCCATTTAAAGAACTGAAGCTTTTACTGGCTGTGACAGTGCTATGGTGGGGGAAGCAGAGGGGACCAGCTGGTGGAGAGGTATTGTGTGTGAGTCTCAGAAAGGCCAAGTGCACAATGATAACGTGTGTCTGCTTTATCCCGACCATTCTGGGGATGGTTTTCAGCAGGGAAGAAGCAAGACAAGACACAGTTTAGAAAAATGATCAGCTAGATTATGTGGACTGTAAGGAACTAAGAATGGTGAAAGGGGATAGGAAAGAAAAACAAATGATTGCTATAGGCAGTAAGAGTGTGGGCCATGCCTTCTAGAGTAGAGAGGGCCATTTTGTATATAATTTGGAAGGACACACAAATATTTTGTTATTATTCTTAGAGCACCTCCAAATCTGCTTTCTCTCATTAATTTATAGGAGCCACCTGGACTAAAATACTGAAGGAACCTTCACTTTGAATGTCCTTGTGTTTAGACATCCCAGTGTAGTTCTCAGAGATGTAATTAGAGCTGTATTGAGGCACTTTTTATCTTAACAATCTCTCTGTGGGCAAAGGTAACAGAATAACAGGAATCGATATAAACAACCTAAGAGGACTATCTCAGAAAGAAAGAAATATTATTTTTGCTGATGCACATTCTTTCTTTTGAAAAATCATGAAGATTTCCATTAGGAAATCATTCTTCCCTGGCATTGTGTTGCATGCTCAACAAATAGAAGGTAAACATGCTAAAATCGGTGTCTTTTTCATGAAATCACATTACTATAAAGCTCTTTGTTTTCACCCAACTGCCAAAAACATTTGTGTAGGCAATTTCAGTAAACATTTGGAGAATTGGAAGTGCTCTCCCCCACACATATGGTTCTTTATGAAGAGGTATTTTTTATCTAGTTCTACTCTATTGAATATTTATAAGTCTGTTTGGCCTCAAAGGTACCTGATCTTCCCCCAAAATACAATTGCCCTGTAGAGCTAAAGTGAGATTTATTCAGTTACCCTTTAAGAACTTTGTAAGTTATTTTCATTTTCTTCCTATGAATTCATTCCCAGTACAATCCTAAATTTGTCTAATTTGCTCTGTTATTGCAATTAGTCAATTCTCCCTTAGTTACACAAATAATAGCCTTATAAGTTTGAGGCTGTAAATCATTCATCCATTAAAAATGCCATTTCCTTGTACTGCAAATTTGATTCATTTAGAAGAGAAAAACCATGGCAGGGAACAGGATTATGCAATGTCATGGACACATTATCATTTGGATCAAAATTTTACATTGTGTCAGCCAGTAAGCAGTATAAATGGTTCAGATTTGCAATAAATAATTGTCTATTAATACTCGGGCATGCTGCAGCAAATTACAGTCTCACTTCAGTAAGCACAGCTGTAGGTAGGCGCCAGAGCCCAGGGAAACAAGTGCCGCTATTGGTATGAGTGGAAAGAGCCTTTCATGCGGGTTGCAGGGCAGCTCTCTTCTGCAGCAGCTGGAAGCCTGGCTATGGACTAAATGGCCGTGTTTGTAAATGCAGGAGGAGACCCAGTGGGTCCTTATTGTAGCAGGAACAGGAGACCCCAGGATGCAGCTCTTTGCTAGAAAGCCTAAAGGAGGTATAGATGCTGAACCAATGAAGGCATCCTTCAGGTTTGCTGAATGTAAAAGAGATGGTGGAATATCTTATTAACCCTAAAAGTGCTCCTGGTATATAGGACCGATCTTGGCAGGAAAATTGGCTTAAGCCTGGAGCAGCCACGACATCCAGTTTTTTTTATTATGAAGCCATTAGGAGACCGCCAGGAAGTCAGACTCTCCCCAGAGTCTGCCTTATGTGTGTAGGAATGATTTAGGTCCTTCTATTTCTCCCCTCTAGAATCTTTCTCACTAGCCAACAGAATAACCTAAAATTAATACTATATTTGGCTTAAGGCTTTTTATTCCTGTTAAAATGCGAATAAGGTGTCTGGAAAGGCTGGTAAATAGATATATTAACATTTATTAACATCTTGGAAAGCAGTAGGTTATCTACTTGGCCAAAGTTAGGACACTGAGTAGGATGAGCTGGAATTCAGGGCAGGTAACCTTTCATGCGGGTGAGAGGACAATGAAGTGTTGCCCAGATGGCATCATGAGGGCAGTGGACACTGGGGTGTGGGCTGCACAGAGGGGATTAGGAATGGATCACAAAACTGACTAATATTTGTATAGTTTACCTGGGAGAGCAAGCTACTATCATCCCCATTTCCCAGGTGAGAAAAGTGAGCCCCAGCGATGTTAAAGAGCCCTCTCACCAAGTTTACTCGGCCATTGTGACAATTTAAACTGAAGAATCAAGTATCTCTAAAAGCTCATTTATCTTAGTTCATCATTTAAGCCCAAGGTTCTTTAGGAATAATAGCTTTTCCTTATCTTAAGGCCATGTGGTTCAATTAATTGAAATTGTGACCCTTAGCAAATACCAATGTTTTATGGAATTCTCTATCATAAAGATTCTAGACTTAATTCAAAACACTCATTTATTCCTTTATTCTTACTACTATCCTATTCAACGTCCCTCATCTCAAAAAGGAAGAAAACCCCTCTATTGGCCTCCAAATTTAGCTTCATTTACTCTAGGCTTATACATTTAAAACACATAGAAGATGCCAGAGAAGACCGAGGCCTTGAACCATTGCCTGGCCTCTGCCCATAGGCTGCAGGCACTGAAGTGAATTACACAGTAGATAAGAAAATAAGTAAGTAAGTAAGTAAATAAATAAATAAATAAATAAAAATAAAATGCATAAAAGAGTTAAAGCAGACTTATAAATCATATTAAAATATTAATATCTGAAAAAGCTGGATAATTATAAGAATTTGATTTGTATTCATTTAATTGAATAATATTTTAATTACAATTATAAGAAAAATTTATTCAGTACCTATTAAATACAGGGCATTGTCCCAGATTGTAGATGATTGCCTAATTTTGCTTTACATGTCTGCTAAAAGCCAAGTTTAATTTGGAGGTATTTTTCAGGAAGGGGGGCAGCTGTGACTGATTTATTTAAATACTTTAGAACATCTAAAAATTGTTTTTTTTATTCACCAGAGAATTATTAAAACCTTGTGCCTGTATACTACTCTCTTCAGCAATATTATTTTCTCCCTCATGCTTGGACAGTTGCTGTGGTCTCATAACTCTTTGCCAACAATAGCTATTTTTTCTTGCACATCACTAGATTAAGGCCCATAACAAGTCATCTTTATGACATACTCAAAACGTTTGGTGTTTCTTCTCTTTCTTCCAAATAAACTCTTGAGTTGGCATTGAAGGCCTCCCCCATCTGGGTACTGTCTACCATTCAATATATACTAGTATTTCCCATTGTTTCTTCATGCAAAGCTGTGCCTGGCACATCTGACCTCAGGATGCTGCACTCTCTATCCACCAAATTTTCTTCCCCCTCAGCCGTTCCATCAGCCTTGAATGTCTCTGCTCTTCTTTCCAGAATTCCTCCCACACACTTCCCATATCTTCTTTGGAATCTTTTATTTTTTAATCATTTGAACTTCCTTTCTCTCTGAAATCAGTGATTTGGCATTTACCACATGATTGTGAAAAGTTAGAACTGGTAGGGACATGAGTTATTCTTTCATATAGCTTCTTTCAATCTTTATTTAGAGGAATTATATTAGACTAGGAATGAGAAAACCTGACTACCATTTTCTTCACAGATGACTTTGGGCCAGCCACATGAGCCCTCTGAGACTCAGTTACCACATCTGTAAAATTGAGATGCCTACCTACCTACAAGTTTGTTTTGAACATCAAATGTGATCATGTAAAAAAAAAGTGATTCATAAATTCTAAAGTACTAAGTATTGTTACTGTCTATCAGATGTGCCCATAGACTGCACAGCCCTCCGGTCTCCCCAGCCTCACCTACCCAGTGCTAAGAAGCACTGTACTGGGGTGGACCAGGAAAGGACTTAGCAAATAATTATGTTCCATAATTCAAGGGTATATCTCTCTGTATTTAGGAGAATTAGACACCTTGTTCATTTTATTAACTTCAGAAGGCTTTTGGTTTGTAGAAATTTCTGCACCTCTTTCTGCCATAGTGGAAATGGCACGATTTCTGGGGATAATCAGATTCTGTTTGTTTTTAACTTTATTGAAAAATGTAAACTCAAACACGTATCTAAATCCTACAACCACTTCTCTTACTACAAAAGGCTAAAACAGCAGACATAATTATTACCTATAAATTCAAGGAATTTCCAATTTTATTCCGCTGCCATAGTTCCTATTTTGTCATGAAATGTAAATAACTACTTGATCTGATTCATAATTTAAATTATTTACAAAGATGCTTCATTTTTGTCACCAAAATAATACATTTGAAAGGGTTTTATAAAAGCCACCATCCTGGGGCTGAGATCCTGGGCAGCTATTTCCCACGAGTGTTGGTCAGGCCATAGCTTTGGACACATTTCCCAAGTTGGACTGCTGTCCTCTCCCCTGCCCTACAGAACATGGAGGTGTGTGTGGGGGCGGGAGCGGGGAGGGAGGGGAGATGCCCTGACAGGTCTCTGCAGCTAAGCTCTGTGGGCCCTCAGTTTACAAATTTAGGTCCTGCTTGGAGGGTGGGTGGCAGAGACCTCATGTGATTTGGAGGAAATCTTTATTTCTTAAGTGAAATAAAAATAAAATTGCAGTGAGAGTTGTTGCTGTGGTGTACCTTAGTCACTTTAGAGGCATAACCTATATTATTAGCTCTTTATTTCCCATAGGAAGTGGTCAGAAAAAACTTTGTTGGCAAAATAAATAAATACTCATTCCTTATCATTTATGGAGAATGTGATCACTTTTGGTTATTGATGTTTACATTTCCAAACACATTTGCTCATGTGATTTCAGTCACATTTCTCAAATACAACTTTCTTCAGTGCTAACTGTTCCAAACATCTACATACCTGCACAGGTCTGGAAGTCACTAACTATTAATACTTTTTAGATTTACTTGCTGAATGGATGCTTTAGACAGACTCAAAAAGGTAATCTCTCTGGTAGAGGAGCATCGGTCCTCAAAATGTCTTCATCTTTTAGTGCCAAACAACAATGATTTGCTTCATTTGTGCAGTATACGCCAATGACATGAGCTAATTGCATATCTGCTATAAAATAATGTCTGTTATTACATGGATTACTACACATTAACTCCATTGGAAATGCTGGTAATTACACAGTATATTATATTCATGCACCTGCATTATCTTCTGATGGCCATATCATTAATTCAAGTGACCTCCATAAATCCAGTTTTCATCATCATTTTCTCATTCTGGGCCTCTTTTACAACATTTTACAGACTGTTAGGAAAACAACTAATTTATCCATTAAACTATGCAATTTAAACTATTTTTTAAAAGAGTTTCATAAGGCTCAGATCAGGTAGCTCAGTTGGTTGAAGCATTGTCTGGTGCACCAAAAGGTCTCCAGTTCCATTCCCGATCAGGGCATGTACTGAGGTTATAGGTTTAATACCCAGTCGGACATGTACAGAGAACAACTGATCAATGTTTCTCTCTCACACATCAATGTTTCTCTCTCTCCATTCCTCTCTCTCTAAAATCAATTTAAAAACATATCCTTGGGTGAAGATTAAAAAATTTTTAATAAAAGTACTGGACGTGTGGTCCTAGTGTATTTGTTTTCATCACTTCTCCTTTGCTGCACATATTTAAACAACTTTAGACTTACACTCCATTTTCTTTTTCATGACAGAATTATTTTCACTTTGGAGAAGTGTTACAGCAAGGTTTTGATTTAAAATTTTTAAAAAACTTACCTGGTGCACAAACAGAATCACATATTAAAGGGTTGACCCTAAAAATGTCGAACAAGTTTTCACAACACCAACACATAAAAGAAAGGAAAGTTCACATTTGTGGCTAAAACCCGAGTTGACTCCAAGTCAAACTGCATCTGGTTACAGCAAACCTGATTTTTCTATGGTCGACCTAGTCCTGACTATTCCCTCTCCTTACAAGCCCCCTCCCCACCTCTTCCCCCATTCAACCAAAAACCAACTCCAGACCAAGGGATAAAATCCCATTAGCATTTTCATAGCTAATGATAGGGCTGCAAAACAGATAATAACAGATTGAATCTGAAGCCAATACTTTTATTGGACTAACGAACAATATAAATAAAATGGTCCCTGACTGAGCTTCAGAGAATCACTATGTCTTTATCAGGCCATAGAAAACAGATCCAGGAGGGCAATAAATACAGCACATAACGGAGTGGAATTAAATGATTAGGCCTGAATTAACACCCTGTTTCTGAGCCTCACTTAGTATTCCATGGCCCCAATGAAACACTGCACTACAAACGCTCAAGGCCCATTTAATTTTTATTTCAAGCTAGTTCCGAAAGAAGGGATTACCTGTAACCATTCCATTGTACGACTCTTGAAGTAACAACATTGATTCTGTCTAGATAGCTGTTGGGAAAATAGACTGTGCCATAAGAATCACAGAGTCTACCCCGAACACTGCATCTAAGAAGTCACGTTAATTAAAAGGGAACAAATCTTTATCCCTGTGAAAGTGACAAGGCTGCCCTTGATGGGGGATGGGGGAAAGAATTAATTAAATCAACTTGATTATTTTCCATGGTATTAACAATCAAATTCAGCAACTGTGCATCCTACTTTTTTACTTTTTAAACTGTGACTTTAGCATGACCAAGATCCTAAGGTCTAACTGCAAAATGGAATTTAACATCACCTTGGAGGATAATACTTGGTGGTCCCATTCCCCATTATGCCACATGCTACATGATAAGCGGAGTCCAACTTAAACCATATTTGAGGGAAGTTAATATTGTTCTACACTTTTCCATTTGTACAATGGCTCAAGAACAAGAAATCCAAGGATAATGTTAAAAGAAGTCTTCACTATACCAGTGAAATATAGAAATTTCAGATGAAATATGCAGCCAGATGAAACAGGCATAAAACCCACTTTGTATATCTGTGACTTGAAATGATTTATGAGACTGAGTTATATCGATAAGGCAAAGTCCTTAAGAGTTGAGAGGCAAGAGAGCTCGCAGTTCTGAGCACTTACTAGATGCTTAGTGCTGGGATGTTCTGTCATTTCATTCTCACAATGTCCTTTAAAGTGGGCATGCTTATTCCCATTTTACAAATAAGAAATTCGGAGCTCACAGAGTAGGCTGAGATTCAAATCCAGTTCTAGCAGATTCCAAGCCTAGATATTTCATCAACACTATGGTATCACCTGCTTCAGACTCATAGCTCTACTGACTTAGAGCGTTGAGACTGATTCCATATAGTCCCAAATGGTAGAAGAAATAACGAAAGAGTTTTGGTTCTGTAAGAGAACATCTTTTATAAAGTTCCAGGAGATCCAGACATTCAACCGATTGAGAAGCTCTGCTCTGGAATGTACGTGAACCTGTCTATCCAAGATGCTTCAGAATGTGAGTTACAGTGTAAGTGGAGTTTAGAATCTAACATCTCCTGAAAGAGCATCATGAGCCCTGACTGGGATAGAGGAGGAGGATTCTTTCACATGCTCAAGAATATGGGGTCTGCCCATACCCAAGTTTCTCCCAACAGCTTATACAATAGATAGTTGTGTACATGATAGTTAAGAAGAAACACCTATTAGATTGAACTTTCTCCTGCTCAGTACTTTGGGACAACAAAAATAGTGCAATCCTAACTCAAATTTATGATTGAGTGCCCAATGAAATGCATACTAACAAGCACATAATTGACAAGACCACATTGTGGAGAAGTTACAAGAATGAATTTTTTAAAATCATGATTACTAGTAAGTTTATTGGTGATAGAAACACTTCAGCTTAAGAGTATTGTGTTGCTGAAACCTATTTGGCTCAGTGGATAGAGCGTCAGCCTGTGGACTGAAGGGTCCCAGGTTCGATTCCGATCAAGGGCATGTACCTTGGTTGCAGGCACATCCCCAGTAGTGGTTGTGCAGGAGGCGGCTGATCGATGTTTCTAACTCTCTATCCCTCTCTCCCTTCCTCTCTGTAAAAAATCAATAAAATGTATTTTTTTTTTATTTTTTTTTATTTTTTTTTTATTTTTTTTTTTATTTTTTTTTTAAATAAATCTTTATTCAGATTATTGCAATTATTTCTCCTTTTTTCCCCCATAGTTCCCCTCCAGCCATTTCCCACCCCACCTTCTGCCCTTACCTACCCCCCACTGTCCTCATCCATAGGTGTATGATTTTTGTCCAGTCTCTTTATGAACCCCCCCATACCCCTTTCCCCCTGAGAATTATCAGTCCACTCCCTTTCTATGCCCCTGATTCTATTGTATTCACCAGATTATTCTGTTCCTCAGGTTTTTAATTCACTTGATTTTTAGGTTCACTTGTTGATAGATATGTATTTGTTGTTCATAATTTTTATCTTTCCTTTTTTCTTCTTCCTCTTCTTTAAGAATACCTTTCAGCATTTCATATAATACTGGTTTGGTGGTGATGAACTCCTTTAGCTTTTTCTTGTCTGTGAAACTCTTTATCTGCCCTTCAATTCTGAATGATAGCTTTGCTGGGTAGAGTAATCTTGGTTGTAGGTTCTTGCTATTCATCACATTGAAAATTTCTTGCCACTCCCGTCTGGCCTGCATAGTTTCCGTTGAAAAGTCAGCTGACAGTCGTATGGGTGCTCCCCTGTAGGTAACTAACTGTTTTTCTCTTGCTGCTTTTAATATTCTCTCTTTGTCTTTTGCTCTTGGCATTTTAATTATGATGTGTCTTGGTGTAGTCCTCTTTGGATTCCTTTTGTTTGGGGTTCTGTGGGCTTCCTGGACTTGTAAGTCTATTTCTTTCACCAGGTGGGGGAAGTTTTCGGTCATTATTTCTTCAAATAGGTTTTCAGTATTTTGCTCTCTCTCTTCTTCTGGCACCCCCATAATTCTGATGTTGGTACGCTTGAAGTTGTCCCAGAGTCTTCTTACATTATCTTCAACTTTTTGGATTTTTTTTTTTGCTTTTTGCTTTTTCGGTTGAGTGTTTTTTGCTTCTTTGTATTTCAATTCTTTGACTTGATTTTTGTGTTCCTCTTGTCTGTTTTTGGGTCTCTGTATAATATTTTTTATTTCAGTCAGTGTATGTTTAATTTCTAGTTGGTCCTTTTTCATCTCTTCGAGGGTCTCGTTATATTTATCGGCCTTTTCTAGGATATTCTTAAAAAGCCTTATAACCGTGGTTTTGAATTCTATATCCAGTCGTTTGTTTTCCTCCATTTCTTTCGTTTGTGATCTGATTCTTAGACGCCGCATTTTCACTGCTTCCCTGAGTTGGTAGATTTGTGTGCTAGGTTTCCAATTTGGCCCAGTGGGTCTGCCTCCCCAGTTAACCTGAGGTGGACACTCTTGGTGCACCCCTTTGTGGACTGTGTGTACAGCCTTGTTGTAATTAAGTCTTTATTGTTGTTGGTATCACTGGGAAGAATTGACCTCCAGGCCAGTTGGCTGTAAGGATCAGCTGTGTCTATGCTGGGAGAAGTCCGGTGCTGGAGACAGCCTTATAGGATTAGACTTGCCAAATTGCAATAGCCTCTGTGCTCAGCTTGGATGGGGTGGAGTCTCAGTCTTGGCTTCCCGTCAGCCTTGCCCTTGCTAGCACGTGTGTGCCTTCAGTCCTCTGCCTTCCCGGCTCCCGATTCTCCGCCCGAGAGTCCAGACTCCCCCCACAAGAGCGTGGGTCTCCGGGGGCTCGCCTGGAACTGGGGTTCACTGCAGTCAGAACTGGGGCTCACTTCAGTCAGAACTGGTGTTCAGTGCCGTCAGGAGCCTCTGACTCCCTTCTGCTAGGGAAAGCCTGTGGCAGCCTCCGCAGCCTTTGTGCACACTGGCGCGAGCGGACTTTCAGTCTTCCGCCTTCCCCGGCTCCCGAGTCTCCGCCCGAGAGTCCAGACTCCCCCCACAAGAGCGTGGGTCCCCGGGGGCTCGCCTGGAACTGGGGTTCACTGCAGTCAGAACTGGGGCTCACTTCAGTCAGAACTGGGGTTTTGTGCCGTCAGGAGCCTCTCACTCCCTTCCGCTAGGGAAAGCCTGTGGCAGCCTCCCGCAGCCTTTGTGCGCACTGGCGCGAGCGGACTTTCAGTCTTCCGCCTTCCCCGGCTCCCGAGTCTCCGCCCGAGAGTCCAGACTCCCCCCACAAGAGCGTGGGTCCCCGGGGGCTCGCCTGGAACTGGGGTTCACTGCAGTCAGAACTGGGGTTTTGTGCCGTCAGGAGCCTCTCACTCCCTTCCGCTAGGGAAAGCCTGTGGCAGCCTCCCGCAGCCTTTGTGCGCACTGGCGCGAGCGGACTTTCAGTCTTCCGCCTTCCCCAGCTCCCGAGTCTCCGCCCGAGAGTCCAGACTCCCCCCACAAGAGCGTGGGTCCCCAGGGGCTCGCCCGGAACTGGGGTTCAGTGCAGTCAGAACTGGGGTTCAATGCGGTCGGGGGCTCCCTTCCCCCTTCCGCCAGAGAAAGCCAGCCAGGCACTCCGCCGCCCTTCCTCTCTGTGCGCACAAAGACCCTTTGCCGTACCTCCAATTCTCTGTGAGCTTTTCTCCTTCCTTCTAGTTGTAGAATTTTCACTCAGTCAGCTTTCCTGCGGTTCTGGATGGTGTCCGTTCTGTCTTTTAGTTGTAGTTTTGAAATTGTTGTGCGAGGCAGCAGTTTAGGTGTTTACCTATGCCGCCATCTTGGTTTCTCCTCCTTTTTTTTTTTTTAAAAAAAGAGTATTGTGTTGTGTCTTGGCCAGGTCGCTCAGCTGGTTGGAGCATCATCCTGTACACCAAGAGGTTGCAGGTTCGACTCCTGGCACATACCTAGGTTGCAGGTTTGATCCTCAATTGGAGTGCATACAAGAGGCAACCAACTGATGTTTCTCTCTCACATCAATATTTCTCTCCCCCACTCCCTCTCCTCCTTTCTCTCTCTAAGCATATCCTCAAGTGAAGATTTAAAAAAATGTATTGTGTTATTGCATTATGATTGCACACTCAATAGGCAGGAATGTGTCTAATTTTATGTTTTATGCAATATCCTTGTACATTATTAGTATCAAATAAAATTGAGTTTATTAGTACCCAATAAAATTAATCAAATTCTTTTGACAATGTTATCTGGTAATAATTACATCTATTTCTTTATAAGTGATAAATTCCTTGAAATTTTATGTTTTGAGAAGAGATCTTTGTTTACCAAAAAGGATATTAATATGATTTAAGTGAGTTTAATTTGAATTATTAATTTTTTATTTCCTTGGCCGGCAGTTCTTAAGAAAAAGTCTAGATTGTAATTGTTAACATGTGAGTCTCAGCTCTAGTGATTGTTCTTGGCTGTGGTTTTCAAGAGTAACAATAAGGCCCCGATATCTTTTGGCCTAGACTCAGACACAATCCCAGGCTTCCCTTTGATCTTTATTTTTCAGTATTAATTTAAGTGAAATAACACCTATCTCCACTGTGTCAGCAATAAGAACCAGATTATATCTTTGAACTTGAGTCCTTGTGTATTTGACTCCACAGCAAACCATGGTTTTAAATAGCTTGTTTGGTATATAGAACCAACCTGAGCATTTTCTTACCAATTTGTTTATTTAAGTGGTTGTTTCTGCACTTTGAAGACTTAACTTCTGTTTTAAAAATCTACATAAAAATAGGAACAAAAGAATGGACTATTGGAAGTTTTCACTTTTCAATTGGATATAGGGGCAGTATGTAATAAAGTACAAAGAATGTTTCCTTTAAAATTGTGAAGTATCTGCATCTATGAATGAATGCCCAGCCGTGGGAAAGAGAAAAGTGACACCATTTTTAAACTATATGACTTTTCTGTGACTTAGTTTCTTCATATAATTTGGAAATCAAAGGACATAAAAATTATGAATTGTACTCTAAAAAAGAGTGACATGTGAGTATGAGGTATTGATATTAATAATTTTCAATAAAGACTGGCCAGGATTAAAGTTCTTTTCAATTACAGTTGACATACAATATTATATTAGCTTCAGGTGTACAACATACTGATTAGACATTTATATAACTTGCTAGAGGCCCGGTGCACGAAATTCGTGTACTCGGGGTGGGAGGTCCCCCAGCCTGCGCTGTGCCCTGTCACAATGCAGGAGTCCCGTGATTGATTGCCCCAAAGAGGTAGGCCCTGCCCACCCATCTGGGGCTTTTCGATGGATTACCCCAAAGAGGTAGGCTGGAGCCGGGGGTCCTGCCTCTGTGCTGCATGGAGCCAGGAGGCAGGACCCCCAGAACCCCCAGGCAAGCCTCGCTGGAGCTGGGGGGCCCGCAGGCAGGCCTTGCCTTGCGGAGCCAGTGTCCCGCCTCCTCCCAACTCCATGTGCAGAGCTGGGAGGAGGTGGGACTCCCAGGCAGACTCCATGCCTTGCATGCAGCATCAAGCTCAGCCCCGCCCACCTGTGTGCGCCCTCTGTGAGCACAGCCATCTTGTGATGGTACGAGGGCATCACAGCATGATGACCACTTAAGCTTTTATTAGTAAGGATGAAGTGATTACTGCAATTAGTCTAGTATTTTATATTCCTGGGACTATTTTTAGAACTGACAATTTGTAATTCTCTATTCCTTATCCTTTTTCACCTATCCCCCAAACCCACTCCCATCTGGCAACCATCAATTTATTCTCTGTCTCAATGAGCTTGTTGCTGTTTTTTTTTGTTTATTTATTTTGTTTTTTTAGATTCCACAATAAGGGAAATTATACAGTATTTGTCTATCTGTGCCTGACTTATTTCACTTGCCATGCCACAAATGGCAGGATTTCATTCTTGTTTATGGTTGAGTAATATTCCATTTTATATGTGTGTCACATCATCTTTATCTATTTGAGTACTGACCAGGATTTTAAATTCTTATCCTTGCTGTGTCATTTTTTATTACTAATTGATAAAAACTCTACCCTTACTGCACTGTTGGTGGGAATACAGATTGGTACAGCCACTATGGAAAACAATATGGAGATTCCTCAAAAGATGAAAAATGTACCTGCCTTGCTATGGCTGTGTGGCTCAGTTGGTTGGAGCATCATCCTGTATACCAAAAGAAGGTTTCAGGTTTGATTCCCAGTCAGGGCACATACCTAGGTTTTGAGTTTGATTCCCTGTTGGGATGCGTATAGGAGGCAACCAACTGATATTTCTCTCTCACATCAACATTTCTCTTTCTCCCTTCCTCTCTAAAATCAATAAACATAACCTTGGGTGAGGATTAAAAAACAAAACAAAAAATCAGCTTTATGACTCAGTAATTCCAAAGAAATCCAAAACACTAATTTCAAAGAATATATGCATCTTTATGTTCACTGCACTATTATTTACAATAGCCTAGCTATGGAAGCAACCCAAGTGCCCGTCAATAGGTAAGTGGCTAAAAATAAAAGCTGTGATATATAAACAATGGAATATTACTGGGCCATAAAAAAGAATGAAATCTTACCATTTTCAGCATTATGGATGGACCTAGAAGGTATTAGTCTAGTGAAATAAGTCAGTCAGAGAAAGACAAATACAATATGATTTCACTTATATGTGGAATCTAAAGAATAAAATAAACAAACAAAATTGAAACAGATACATAGATACAGAGAGAACGGTTGGTTGCAAAGGTGAGGGGATATTGGAGGACTGGGTGAAAGAGATGAAACTACAAATTGGTAGCTATAAAATAGTCACAGGGAAGTAAGTAAAGCATAGGAAATATAGTCAATAATATTGTGATTATTATGCATGGTGCCAGTTGGGATACTGGAAATGTCAAGGGAAACACTGTGTATGTAAAGTACCTAATTTTCTAACCACTAAGCTGTATGCCAGAAACAAATACATTAAAAGACAAACAAAATTCTGCCCCTCTGGCCATATTTCAGACTTTTTGTAAACTTGGACCTCCTTAACAACAATTAATCAAGTTAAGTTTAAGTCCACAATGCCAAACTCAAAGTCACTTCAAGAACTATGCTTGCCAAATCACCTTGGTCTCTTCAACTTCATCTCTTGGTCTAAACCCTATCATTTGAGTTTGACAGCACATTTTTCTTTGGACCTGGATTGTGCAGAAGGAAATCTAGGAAAGCATTTTGCAAGATCCTTTCTGATTTCACATTAGGGAAACTATCTTCTCAGGAGAACATGTAAATGCACAGCATCTCAGGCAAGTCTCAGCTCAAAGTCTCTCTTATGACATGGGATTTATTGTGATGGGAAACCATGCTGTTCACCTACAGTACTTATTTGCCAGTTTATCATCCATCTTTCTCCTCTGATATGTCTTTTTCAGAAGAGAAGGAACAGTGCTTGTCTTTTTCCCACTGTCCCTGGGGCCTAAAATCCTTCATGGAACATGGTAAAAGTCAAATAAATTGTTGAATGACTAGGTGACTGGCTACAAATATAAAAGGTCACATTTGATAACATGAAAGCATTTAGGTATGACTACCATTTTTCTTTTCCCCATGAAGACTTAACATATTTGTAATCTCTCACAATAAAAATTTCATCAGTTAGGTCCTTAGCAATATTAATTTCCTACTCCTATCGCTGTGTTTCTCAGGGCTTGAGGCTGGGCCAAACATGACTGAGGTTTTCAATATATTTTAAATATAGTTTTAAAATATACCCACTAGGGGAAGGCTCATAAAATTCAGCTTCAGCCACAATCTGGACTATGGGCTGCCAAGTGCTGCATAGATAAATCATCAAGTCATTTTGGCATCCTGTGGGCCAGAAGGAATATCTTTCTCAGTAGATTTAAAGAGACATGGTTCTGAAAGAAACAGGAGCCAAGTGAGTGATTAAACATGTACTCTCCTATTCTTCTGGAGTTTAGACAGGTTTCTTGAAGTGGCAATTGTCCATTTTACTAAAGGCAGATTCTTCCACCCCACCCCCCTTTTTTTGGAAACCACTGTGGCAGTGGTCGGCAAACTCATTAGTCAACAGAGCGGCAAACTGCGACTGTGGCATTAAAAAAATCCATTTTAATATCCACAATGAATGCGCTGCCCCCCCCCCCCCCCCTTTGCAATTGTTGGTACAGAAAGAAGAGAAAAATACAGCATGGCAGTCAGAAGAGCAACTTACAAGGACAGCTTGTGACCATGTATGAGTAGCATGGATGCAGATAAGGCAGAGGCCGAGTTTAAGCAGGACTAAAGAAATCACCAGGGGAGGGTGGTCTGTGTGAGGCTGGGGAGTATAGGGGTTGCCTGATGGATAGATTCTGCATCAATAGCCCAAGGTGTGTGTCCAGACTAGAGCTTCTCTCTCTCTCTCTCTCTCTCTCTCTCTCTCTCTCTCTCTCTCTCTCTCTCTCTCTCTCTCGCTCTTCCTCTGCTTCATGGTCAGGTCTCCCTAGCTAATCCAATCCAGGCTGCTCAACAGCTTGATGACCTTGAGAAACTTGCTGGAATAAAGACCACTGAATAAAAACATTATGATGTATTTATTTCCTGTGAATTCAGAAGCCAGGCCAGGAATCTCAATCCTTTCCCTGACCTCAAAAAAAGAAAAGGAAAGGCAGAAGCAGCTCCAAGGTTTGCAGAAACATCTTTTAAAAAACTGTTCATAAAAAGAGACTGTGTAGTAGCCAATGAGGGCCAGCGGGGGCAAACACTGCAGTATGTCTTATGAGAACAATTGATTAAAATATGGTATCATTGATGTAAGAATGCACAAAACCCAACTCATTCAGAGGAACAGATTTGTTGTCCGAGGTACCTGTGGGAACACACATTCAGAACCAGAAATAGAGGCAGGCCCACTAGCAACCCCAATATTTGAACATGTACACATGTACACACATGCTTGCACACACACACACACACACACACACACACACAGCAATCCCCTTCTTGACAAATATACCTTTTTTGTGTGTAACCAGGACCAAAAATTAAAAACTGTATACAGTTACTTTTATATTTGTTTTTACTAAAACCCAGGCCAGTTTGGTTTTTACTCGCAGGAAGAAATTCCTATCTTACTACAATCTGTATCTGTCTTAGTTAGACCCTCCTTGGGTTAATCAGTTGGTTTCTCCCCAAAAAGAGGTCATTAGCTTTTAACATTACCCAGGGTGTCAGGACCTGCAGGTACCTATCCTCTCATCCTGGTTTATCTTGAATTTAATCTCTAGATTTCTCAGCTCCAGCTGTCGCTGGCTTCCACTTAATCACATTTTTTTTCTGTTGTTGCTTTGGTGTTGTGCTTTTTTAACAACTCAATAACCAATAAAATGATGACAGAACTGAAAAATTCTGTATTAATGGATTTCCTTCCCCCACCCAGGCTTCAAGCTGCCAGAAGCTAGGAAGGATGAAATAGATTCCAGGCAGTTACAGGTTAAGGATCGTTTGCATAAATTAGCAAGTTTTGCAAATGAATTCATCTAGTGAGAAGTAAGACACGGGACACTGCATTTTAATAATTGACATTCCACATGAAATGCAATGTTCTTGAGGAGGAAATTGAGCTCCAGGTTGCTATTAGAACCAGCGGAGCAGCACGAGTGGAAAGAAATGCCATCCCCCATTATGCGAGTTACCGCTCCTGCATAACAACTACCACATCTGATGGACTTCTTTTAATAAAAGTACTAGTGCTCCCAGGGAGGGAGAACCGGGAGAAATCTACTCCTTGGCAGGGCTGAACAGGAAATGAAAATAAAGAGTTCTTCAGGATGCAGCCAGTAACTCTACATTTTCTTTCTAAAGGAATCTCCTTTTCCATCTGATTTGGCAGCAGCCTTCCCCCACAACCTCCTCCCCTCTCCTCTCCACACACACACTCTCTCTTCCTTTTCAATTTTATAAAACACTTAGAAAATTATTTTAAATATACAGAGTGCGAGTAAGATTTTTTAATTATCTAATTTGGCGGTGTCTCTGATAACATTGGTTAAATTACAGATAAAGATAAGTGGGCCATTTGCTGCCTCCTCTTGTCCTAATTTGTTTAAGAACGTGCCACATTGCAAATATTGGTGAGCATGCCAAATGAATGGCTTTCCTAAGGTGTTCGCCAGTCAGTCAAAGGCAGGGTACCAGAATGTTGAAAGTACAAACTGCTCACACATGCAGTCCAAGAGCTGGAAACAAGTCCACCCATAATAGTGTTTCCTGGCATAATTTATAGTTAACATAAAATGAATTAAATCACTCACTCGATAGACTTTATTCCAAGTTCATGTAGAGTAAGTGTGTCATATCAATTAATTCTCAATGAACTGCAGCAGCCAATAAAATTTCTCCCAGACACTGGTAATAATCCAAGATATTGATGGAAGAGGTATGATCATTAATATGAGTATAAGCCTCCCATCATGTACAGGGAACAGGCAGCTACAGTTCTTTTCTCGGAAAGGAAACATGATTATGGCTAGCAAGCAGCCTGTTGTTCTTTTCAATTTGTTAAGCTTTCTGTCTGCTCTCACTTTTCAGACGGATAACCTTTTAATTTTGCCTACACAAATAAATTCCCCAAGGGGAGCTGTCTGTTTTCAGAGGATATCTAATCTGAAAAAGTTAATACATATGAACAAATTAAACAGATTCAAATAGAAAGGATGGATTATATTGCCCATGTAATTGAGACATTTTCAGTGGCTTTTCTACATGTTCACAACCTCAAATTGATATATTAAAAAAACTAATGCAGCAAGGTCTTTGGTCTGTAGAATTCAAATAGGCATTTTAACTAATATTTTGGGGGAGTCTTTTTTTTAACTGAATTAACCGGTCCATGTTGGTACTGTGTAGACAAAGCTCAAAGCTCTACATTTCTTTGTTGATAATACATTGATAATACAACAAAGGAACCAACAGGCCCTTGAATTTGTCACTTCCGAGCTTGTGTTAAATTACACTTCACTAATTCGTCTAGCTTGTCCTGAACAACAAACCCTGGTAATCAGAAATGCTTATTTTATACTCATTTTTCTTTCACCTAGGGAAGACTAGTTGGTCCTAGGGTTAAATATGTCTGACAGTCTGAGAGGACAATGTTTTGTCTGTCTTTGCAGGCTTATGGCAACATCACATGAAGGAGTCCTGACAAGCTTGTTGGTATGTGTAATGAGTTGCCGTGGCTCTTCTCCCAATAAAGGGTGTGTTCAGACTTGGCTTATTTATAGACCAATAAAGAAAAAATTTTCCACTGTTCTCTTCAGCAGGCTGAGGATAAATAGCTCTTCCGTTTCTAACATTTAATGTTCACAGACACAAAAACAACCGCTCTGCATATTAAGCCAACATTCGTATTCTTTTTCCTATGAAGGGGAGAAATCCTTGAATGTCAAACAATGGAGTGTTCAGATATAATCTTTCCCATTTTAGAACTGTTTTATTGCAACCTGTTTTCCTTAACAAAGAGGCACTCTAGGCTTAATTTGGTTACAGGATGAAGCATGGACTCCTGCCCCAGCTTTGACAATTTTCTCTGAGACTTGAGAGCTTAGGGCTCCATGGAATGAAATCTCGTTCCTGAAGACAGTGCAGCCGCCATAGCATCAAATGCCCTGTGACAAGGCGGTTACTGCTGGGTTGAACTGCTCTTCCTGAGTATGTGTGCAGCAAATGCTTTCTATTTTCGCATTCTAGAGCAAAGAACAGCATACATTATCCCTAATTCTTGATTCTGTGATGAAGTAGCCATCTGGTCTGATAGTACGGTGACAATGATATAGGAGGGAACACTCTATGCTTGGTCTACTGCACAGAAAAGGACAATAGGACATATTTTAAAATGTCAGGATCCATCAGAACCATATTCAGGAAAGTTTGCATTATGAAAATAGATTGTATTGAAGATACATCATGATGCAAATCTAATCATGGCTGCTGGGCAGCTGAAATAAATTAAGAGTAAATCTGAATGTTTCCAATTAAAATCATGTTATTCCTTCTTTTCCTGCTCTGTTTTTCATGTCTGTAAAAATATGCTTTATTATACTTCTTTCGGGAAGTTGTGTCACGAAGGCTGTTGACCTGCCTGTTCCTCTCCTTTGACACATATATGTGGAGCTTTTAGGCTCTAGATAGATGATGAGTTCGGCTATTTCTAGTCAGTTATTAGTGAAAATTGTGTTCACCACTAAATTTGTGTTCATCACCAGGTAAGAGGTATACATCATTGGCATGGGGACTATTGAGATATCACAAGTATGTGTCTGACAGAGTAGTAAGAGGTTTGTTTTTCTAATGGTCTCCCATTTAATTTATCCTTACACATTCAACAAACATGGACTGAGCACTTTCCACGGGTCAAACACTATTATGTGCCTCACTGAAGTTGGGGGAGGAGAACGGTTATCTATTTTGAGAGTCCAGATGTAGTTGGTGAACATTACTTCATCAGAAGTAATTGCCCATGAATGCCCAGACACAGTGTCTATATCCTTGCTATGGCAAGCCAGTCAGATGACTATAAAGGCTGTAAGATCTTGGGTTGGGACAGATGAGAAGCTGTCTGAGGCTAGGTAGAAGACCTGTTCAATGGGTGGGTGTTGTGGATGCTAAAGCCAGCTTGTAGAGATGCTGGTGTAGGCACTGAGTCCAGAGGATCTAGGAAACTGAGCTCTGATTCCAGTAGTCAGAACCAGGAAGTCTAGCCCAAAGGGCAGAACACTGCATCAAGATCTGAGCAATAATGAGTGCCTCCAACTCTTGGTGGAGGACAATTTTGAATAGAAATTGACCCTTTATTATCTTAATGTCTAACAGATACATGACACTATCACAAGACCTCACTTGGTACTCTTTCTGTGAGACACAGATATTGGGAAATAGACATTACTGTTCTTTCTGAAGGAGTAAGAAATTCACATGTTCAAAGAATGATTATCAAGTATCTGATCTATGTCACAAGTAGTTCAAATTCACTCTGCACAGAACTGTCCCATTATCTTCTTCCCAATCAGTCTGCTTCTGCTCCCTCCCAGTGAATGTGCCCCCATCATCTCCCAGCTCTCCAAGCCTGAAAGTTGGAAGTCATTATGATTTACATACAACTCTCCCACCCTACCATCAGTAGCTCACCAGGTCTTGTGGAGCCTATCATAAAATATTTGATCTCTATCCTCACCACTGCCATAATTTCCCAAATCATCAATAGACTATGATAGCCTCTTGGCTGATGTTTCAAATATGAGTCCATCACATATTTTCCTGATATGAATCTCACATTGACTACATTAATTCCAGAAGTGTATCTATGATCTGACCCACTGTCCATTTCCATAACCTCACCTGTCACTCCTCTCATTCACCCTGGTGTATCAATTATAGCCATACTCAAACACTTGCACCCTGCCTTTGTCCCCCAGAATATAGTCTTCCATTGGTGTTTTCTCACTTCCTTTATTCCAATATCCATCTACATTAACAACATTTTCTGCTTCCTTTATAAAAGTTGGTCCAAAGATAGACCAAGATCTTGCTTCCCCCAAGAGTTCGGAGACTGATGTCAAGTACTGAGGTAGTGAGCAAGGTCCCATATCCTATTCAGGTTCCCCTTATGCTCAGCACACTCTTATGTTCTTATTCTAAAGGGTCAGTAGACCCTAATAGTCCCATGCCTAGGAACCTTACTCCCTGCCCTCACTCCCAATTTACAAAAGATAATTTCTTGAAAGTCTCACCGACTTTGAGAAAAGCATTCTCACTCCATTGCCTCCATGAGCAATGCCTCTCAACTCGGATTCCCTTCAGTGGGAGAAGCTTGCCAGAACTCTGGTGCCATGAATAATCTCTTATTCAAATGAAACCCTACTCCTGCCTACATGGGGAATGTCTTCAACCCTTATCACCTGAACAATAAAATAACACCTTTACCAAAAATGGTCTTAACTGCACACAAGAATCACTTCTGAAAAACAAGGGAGAGGGAGTTATTTTATGAAACATATTTATGTTATGTTTATATAGTATATATGTATAAGCATGGATGTTATATATTTATTTAAATATGTCCCATTAAACAAAACCTTATTTAAAAACAGTGACATTGATAGAACCTGCATTTTTACAGAACCAGATGCAACAATTTTGCATACTCCCTCAGAATGCTGAATGAGAGGAATGTGCTGTTCACTGAATATCCATGTGCTGCCAGGTGATTAGATTTGGGCAATGATCCATGAACAAGAACTACTCCTGGTTTGAAGCATTCAAGAGTCAGTGTACAGCTCTCTGACTCTCTTTTCTCCTGCCATGAGACAAAGAAGGGTATGTATTGTGATGGCAAAACTATAAGATACAAATAGTCTGGATCTCTGTGTCACAGCATGGAGGGCAGCTACCTGAAGAGTTAGCTAACTCATAGGGGACTTAGCATGAATAAAAAATAAACCTTTATTCTGTTAAGTAACTGGCTTATATTTTTACCACATCAGAGCTCATGCTATCTTGACATATACATTCCATTATCTTAGCTTCCAACATACACAGAATGTGGAAGGATATTTTAAAATTGATTGAGGTTTTGATATAAGGAATCATTAACAATTGATGTCAGTTTTTATAAAGAGTCCGTTCATCTTATCTGAATATACTGAAGACATAGAGAACACTGATAACTAGCCCGAGAATGTTCTATGCTGACAGATTATTTAAGTTAATGTGAACTTTTATCACTGTAACTCTAGACAGGTTAAGAAGTTGGACTCACACCAAAAACACATATATTGAAGCAAATCATTTTGAAGACTCAATAGAAGCTTTAAATACAGGTTATATAAAATGAAACCTTTTATATCTAAATTTGATTTAAGCCCAGAAGTTCAAAGATGATTTAGAGCACAATTTGTCTGATGGAACTGCTTGAGGTGCAGATCTATTCAGTTTTGGAAAATGGGTTCTGTATTGAAGAGACTGTTTTCCTTTCTATGGTGGATATACAATCCATATTCAGCCACTTATTATCAAATTTTTGGTCTTTGGAAAGATTGAATTGGACTTCTTCTCCTCGTTGCCCACTTACTAATTGGTTATGATTTACCTGCTTCCTTCAGATCAACTTTACAATACTGGATCAACAGGACAGAAATAGTTACAGTTTGCAGGATGTTTCTTGGTCTTGTTTTTCCTTTATCAGGGTAAATGCTTTAAAATATTTTAAAAAATTATGTAGTTTTTGTGCAAATCATTGGGGAGATAGAATGAATATGGGGTGAGAAATAAAGAGTTATTGCATCAGAAAATCTGAGCTAAGAATTTTTGTAATTAAACGTTAAATTTGGCTTTGAGTTTCCTAGTAGGCAAGGCAAAAGAGCAACCTGGGAAGTTTTATAGTTCTGTTTCAATTTTGACAGAAATAATGTTAATAGTAAGGATTATTGGTTGACTGTTTAAGTCATTGAAAAATTGTTTTAATGGTCTGATTTTGAGCAACACTGCATCCTGCCTACCCAGAGGAGTTAACTACAAAGTTGATCTTCATGAAACTAAATTAGTTTACCAGTTGAATGAAATTATTTTATCCTGTAAATTCTTTTTGAAAGCTGAAGTGAGGAAATTATATCTGAGAAATGGAGAAACCAGTTTAGCAGAATAGAGAACCACCATTCATATGATATTTACAGATTTTCCCCCCTGGAGTCTTTTCTCACATAAGTCAGTCAATCCTTTGCTTTAGTATGGATGGTGGTTAGCTAAGAACCCATCTAGACAGAGTTCTGGGTGGGTCTCAATGATTGTGGAAGGATCATTGTAGTACTGGGGAAAATAGCTTACTCATGTTAAAGAAAATGTTCCCCTGTGTGGGTGATTAAATCCAGAAGTCTTTATTGACCAAGTTGTCCTACAACAATCTCTTCCAGTATATTTTTCATAAAGAGAATTGTTACAAAGAGAACACATTTCTTTGTGGTGTCCTCTGTGGCCATCTTATCCTTCTAACCTTGTTGGATTTTGTTAGTTTCATGGTAGTGTTTGCAAAGCCAAGAAAGGATGCTAAGTTACCTGGTCACCACACCCACATCAGGCAGAGCCTATAGTCTTGTGCTACATAATGGCGTTTTAATCAATGGTGGGTTGCATATACAACAGTGGTATGTACCATATGTTCTAGGTGTGTAATAGACTATACCACCCTAGGTTTGTGTGAGTGCACTCTATGATATTCACATGAGGAAATCATCTAACCATGCATTTCTCATAATGTATCTCTGACGTTAAGTAGCCATGACTGTATTTCATTTCCATGATTTCTTGAATGTGATTAATGGGGGCTGGGCTCCATCCTAAACTAGAGACCTCTGTTTTACTATTGCTTCTGCAGTTTGCCACAACTACAGAAAACTCTCAGCTGACAGTGCATCTACAGCCTCCAAAGTCCAGAAGTCAGTCAGTCTTAAAGCTCAGGTTGATGCCAGCGCTCATTTTATCTGTATCCCATAGGACTGTTGGCAGTGACATGCTAACAAGCAGTATAGTGCTAGAGAGCAGGATTTAGAGACCCTTTCTGAGCAAATTTGCTTGTGTGAGTCTATGTGATTAACAACTTGCTCAGTCTTTCCAAGAAGAAGGAAGATCCATGTAGGAAACTGCCTGGTACAGTTACTGTGATATTCACCTTAGGATACTTCTCTTTCTGTAGCTCCCCTGGAGCAGAATGGTAGAGTGGAGGCCATACAAAATGCCATTGAGTCTTAGGTTCCAGTTTTCCAGGGAAAAGACTTTGAGACAGCAGTTTACATGGAGAGGGCTCAGAGGTGAGTTCTCTAAAGAGCAATGCCTATAAGGGAGTGAGGACAGGAGGGCTAGGCAGAGGAAGCATTGAACTGGGATGAGGTTGCAACGGGAATCTCAGGTGATCCTACAGAGGTCTGGAGCTGGGAGGGCCTTTCATAGATTCCTCCAAATGGAGCAAGGGTGCTGGGCTTTGTACCCACTTATAGTCCAGGCATTAGATATGGGCTGTCCCTGAGGAAAGGCAGGTAACATCCGGCAATGCAGCTTCCTTTGGTCAGGGGCAATTCCTAAGCGGGGCGGGGGTGTCTCAACCATGAGCTTCCAGAAGACAATACTTCCAGCAGTTGGGTGGGAAGAAGAAATCTAGATGGCACACCATAGCATCTACTATGCCTTCCTAACTGATATTTCTATCTCATAACCTTCATGTGGACAATTAGCTTCAGAAATATTAAGGGGAATGATATATTTAAGGGGTGAGATTATCACCTGAATCTTGATCCAAAATGTTTCAAGGAAACATACAAAGTAAAGAGTTAATTATTAAATAAACAGTAAGACCACACTTCACTAGAGAGGTAGGTAAAATGATTCCCATAAGCTATTAGAGCAATTTTTATAAAAAGTAATAGTGGTAAGGAGGCAAAGGTAGCTTTTGTTTACATGATCTAGTAATATGCCATCTAAGGTCCACCCACTAGAATCTTCCCAGCTTGGCATGAAGCCTTAAATTGGCTATCTTTCAGATCAAACTTGACCTTTGAGGTCTCTGTGGGAGGTATACTGTTACCTCATGATTATCAGGTCCCCAGTAACAGCCTCATAGCTTAAGCTTTCAGAAGACTACCTGACTCAAACTTCCATTGTCAAGAGACATTATATGAATACTAGAATACTAGAGGCCCGTTGCATGATATTCGTGCAAGAATAGGCTCCTGGCTTCACTCCCAGCAGCTCAGGAGCCGGCAAGTCCCCGCTCCCCAGCCGCCTGGGAGCTGGCAAGTCCCTGCTCCCCAGCCGCCTGGGAGCTGGCAAGTCCCCGCTCCCCGGGCACCTGGGAGCCGGCACATCCCCGTTCCCCGGCCGCCCGGGAGCCAGCACGTCCTCGCTTCTGTCCGGGGTACCACTCCAGTAGCTCCCTCTGCCGCCCCCCCACCCCATAACAGGCTTCACACCGCTCTGTGCCTGCATATGCAAATTAACCTCCATCTTTGTTGGGTTAATTTGCATACTCACTCTGATTGGCTGTGGGCATAGCGGAGTGATGGTTAATTTGCATATTTCTCTTTTATTAGGTAAGATAGCCTATAGGAGCCCTAGCCAGTTTGGCTCAGTGGATACAGCGTCGGCCTGCGGACTAAAGGGTCCTTCAATTCCGGTCAGGGGCACATACCTTCAGTTGAAGGCTCCTCCTCTCCCACCCAGGCCCTTGTTGGGGCTTGTGCAGGAAGAAACCAATCGATGTGTTTCTCTCACATTCTCTCTGTCTTTCCCAGTTTCTTCCATTCTCTCTAAAAATCAATGAAAAAATATCCTCAGTTGAGAATTAAATATATATATATGTGTGCATATATATATGGCCTATGGGAGCTCTTGCATTAATAGTTTTAACCTAAGAGATTTATCAAGGCCATTTCAAATCCTATACTACATTTAAATAAATATATATACTTATATATGTTCAGAAATTCAGAAAATACATAATGATGAAGAATTAAAAATTACTATAATCCCACCATGCTAACATAATGGTGTTCAATCATCCTTCTGGTCTTCTCCCCCTACCCATATGCAAGTCTTATTTAGAAAAATAATGTTATTATACAGCTGTGGATTCAAATCCCGATTCCACTACTTATTCATGGTGTGATCTCAAGTAATTTACTCTTGATTTGTTTGTTCAATGGAAATAATTACACTTAGCTTATGAAATTTTGTTAGGCTTAAAACAAGGTATAAACCATCTATTACGTTTTCTGGTGGAAAACAACTATTCAAGAAATGACATATCCTTTACTCCCCCACCCGTGGGACTAAATTGGAAAAACCAAAAAAGACCCAACTTCAAGAACTCAGTTATGATCTGAGAAAAGCTTCCTTAAAAAGATCTTTGCTTAAATTAATTCCAAACTTTTTCAAGCTATTAAAAGGCAATGCGAAATTTTATTCAGATATGTAACATGAGGCTATGTAATTAAACATATATATCCTAAAATTAATTTTACATTCACTTTTATATTACAGTACACTTATATAGAATAACACATGGTTCTTGATTAAACAGCAGTCTGCAGTTCAATCTAACAGCTCAAGATAGATCATAAAATGTGAAAACGCAGCATCAGCACCAAAATATGGTTATGGGATTTTAATATTCACTTCCACACTCTTACCTCCGTAGCATAAAATAGATGTTTCAGAGAGAAAATGTTAAGCATTAAGTATATCGCATTTTTACTTAAATGCTGTTGGGTCATCTAGATGTAGTATAAATAAGACAAGAGATATTTAGAGATGTGTCTCTCAACATAAAGTTAATTTGGATCAATCTAATTTTGGTTTAAAACTTTCAATTACAGAAATATAAAAACTTTTAAATGCATTTGAGTTTATTATTTTCTGTATTTCTTATTTTATTTTCAAAATAAAAGCTACTGAACTGTGCACATGTTAGGATGAAAATGTTTTCTAAATCTCAACTCTAAATAATCCAAACTCTTGCACAGTTGGGGGAGTAGGGAAAAGAATAAATGAGATCCACAGATGATTCCTTAAAGTCTTATTTCATCCTTTCATGTGAATTTCCTCCTTGCTCCACATCTTTATCCAAGCAGTAAAAAGATGGTAAAATTGGCCATTTGAGTTTCATTTTATTCACCTTCCAATGGTGGATGACCTTTCAGGTAGGAAAACCCTATGCTCTGGTCAAACTCTGCTGCTCACTATTCCTTACATAAAAGTTTTTTCCCCTCAATCTGATCATGCCCAAATAAGACCTCATTAAAACACCTCATATTTTTAAATGCAAACTTTGTATTGAAGTATGCCATGTTGTGAGGTAATCCTCCCGGCATCTATTACATGTTTACGTGTCCTATGAGCAGAAAGGCACTGATAACTTTTGATCCCAACCATTTTTTTTCCAAGGATGGGTGTGTAGAGAACAGCTTTGGAAGATAGTGTCTTCTTCCCAAGTAGAGAATAGGCTTGTTTACTGTTTAGTAAAAGATGCTATCTCCTTCCAGACAAAGGTGTGGTGGCAGGCTTACTTGGATCCCATTATGAAAGACAGGTCCTCTAAGTTTGGGGTTCCTCAGTTGACACAAACCCATTCTGAGCCTCCCTTGGGTAGCTTTGAGGAGGGGGAGCAAGGGAAACCAGAGCAAGCACAAAGCTCATGCTGCTTGCCTTGCTATGAGTAATCAATTTCTTTGTCTCTGACTCAGGAGTATCATGTCTTCTGCCAGCACCCATTAAACAGTGGCAGGCTTGCAAGGAGGGTAAATCTGGCCTGGCCGGTGCGACTCAGTGGTTGAGAGTCAACCTATGAACTGGGAGGTCGTTCATTCCAGGTCAGGGCACATGCCTGGGTTGCAGGCCTCAATCCCCAGTGTGGGGCGTGCAGGAGGCAGCCAATCAATGATTCTTTCTCATTATTGATGTTTCTATCTCTCTCTACATCTTCCTTCCTCTTTGAAATCAATAAAAATATTTTTTAAACAAACAAACAAAAAAAAAAAACAGGAGGTAAACCTCAGACCCTTCACAGTTCTTGACACATAATACATTTAAAAGGTACACAAATTCGAGGTGTACAGATAGGCGAATTTTTACAAAGTAAACACAGTCATACAAGCAAAATGCAAGAAACAAAATGTAAGAATCCCAGAATTCCTCTCATGCTCCCTATCCGTCACAAGCTCCCCCCATAGGGTAACCCAACCACTACCCCAACTTCTAACACCATTCATTTTATCTTGTAATTTACACACCCCTAAATTTGCTCCTCCACAAATCTTTTTCTTCCCATTAAAACACACCACAACCCATTTCAGTTGCTCAAGCCAAACATATTAGCATCATTTTCTCTTTTCCTTGTTCCTCAGGTCCAGTACAGTAAGTACTATAGACTCCATCTCTAAAGCACATCCCAAATCTGAACTGTGTCCATCTCCACAACTATCAATCTGATCCTGATAGTTTCTCTGCATCTAGTCTGCCCCTGCCACATAGCAACCACAGTTCCCTTTTGAAACATAAATCAGGACATGTTACATTCTTGCCTAAAACATTCTGATAATATCTCACTGCTCCTAGAACAAAATCTAAACTTTTTACTCCAGTTTTTAAAGCACATTCTTAACTGTGATTTTATCTCATCCTCATCTACAAAGTCTCAGCCACCTGCCTTTTATTTGCTTGTTTTGCCTATGGCCTTTTTGCACTTTCTCAAAGCATCCTGGATGCTTTGCAATCAGATCTCATCCTAAATGTCACCACCCCAAAGAAGCTTTACCTGACTTGTCAATTCAAAGTCACCATCTAGTTAATTTCTGTGATTAGTTATTTTAATGCTTTGCATTAGCATTCTTCTTATCTGATATTTTGTTTCTCATTTTTGTGTTTATTATCTGTCTTTCTCAATTAAAATGTAAGTTCCATGAAAGCAGGGACCTAGTCTGCCTTGCTCACCAAGAAAGAAGTGGGGTGAGATTAGTGGGAGGTAAAGACATATAGTGATTTTAACTTAATTGGCAATGTCTTAAATTGACAGGTACACTGATATTAATTTTTTTACTCTCCCTACCTTATACATAATTATAGGTATTCTTTTTGTGTTAACTATTTTATAATTTGAAAAGTAGAAATATAATAAAATTACTTTCTTGTGAATAAACCTTCCATATTCTGTATTATAGTTTTGGTGCATATTTTGTTTGATTTGTAACTTAGCTGTAGTGCTGCGAGCTCTAAAGTTTTTGAATTAGATGTTGCTATGGATTGAAATGTTTCCCCAAAAAAAATGATATATAGAAGTTTTAACCCCACAACATCTCAGAATGTGACCTTATTTGGAAATAGGGTCATTGCAGATGTAATTAAGGTGAGGTCATACTTGAGTAGGGTGGGTCCCTAATGCAATATGACTAATCCTATCTAATAAAAGAATAATATCCAAATTGACCATCACTCCAACACACAAGATGGCTGCCCCCATGTGGTCAAAGATGACTGCCCCATGTGGACACAAGATGGCCAGAAGGGGAGGGCAGTTGGGAGGGACCAGGTCTGCAAAGGAGGGCAGTTGTGGGAAATCAGGCCAGCAGGGGAGGGCATTTGGGAGGGACCAGGCCTGTAAGGGAGGGCAGTTGGGGGCAATCAAGCCTACAGGGGAGGGCAGTTAGGGGTGACCAGGCCGGTAGAGGAGGGAAGTTGGGGGTGACCAGGCCTGCAGGGAAGGGCAGTTGCAGGGGATCCAGGCCTGCAGGGGAGAGCAGTTGGGGGGGACCAGGCCTGCAGGGAAGGGCAGTTAGGGATGACCAGGCCTGCAGGGGAGGGCAGTTAGGGGTAACCAGTCTGGCAGGGGAGGACAGTTAGGGGCAAACAGCCTGGCAGGGGAGCAGTTAGGTATCAATCGGGCTGGCAGGGGAGTGGTTAGGGGTGATCAGGCTGGCAGGCAGAAGCGGTTAGGGGCGATCAGGAAGGCAGGCAGGCGAGCAGTTGGGAGCCAGCAGTCCTGGATTGTGGGGTCCCAGGTTGGAGAGGGTGCAGGCTGGGCTGAGGGACACACCCCCCATGTGCACGAATTTTGTGCACTGGGCCTCTAGTATCCTTATAAGAAGATGGCCATGTGAAGACCGACACACAGGAAGATCAAACTAATGCATCTACAAACCAAGGAAAGCCTGGCGCTACCAGATACAAGGAGAGAGGCACATAACTGATTCTATCCTGTAGCCCTCAGAAGGAATTAATCCTATCAGTACTTTTATTTTGGACTTCTGGCCTCCAGAATTGTGAGACAATGAACTCCTGTTGCTTAAAGCCACCCAGCTTGTGAACTTTGTTATGGCAGCCCTAGGAAAGCAATACAGATCTGGTTAAGGGGAATAGACAAAACATACACATGGGTGATTTAGGGTCTTTCTATGACAGAAGAGTGAGGCCATACTAGACCCAGCAATAAAATCAGGTTCTTCTACATTTATGGTTTCGTTTCCTTATGCAGGCTCCAATAATGCACGTAGTGATAACACAATGAGCCTGAGAGCCAGTCCCAATTTAAAGGTGCTTTAGAACATACCAGGGTATATGAGAAGATCAAATAGCTCGTTTTCCCCAGGACCTTTATTGTCATCAGTTGAATCAATCATTGAGCTGCATTTACAGTTATTATTCATGGCATGTCTGGTACTATTATGACCTCTCAGATCTTGTTAGCTTAGTTTCAGTTGGTAGAATTACATTTACATTGATTTCTAAAGGGCGGTGTGTTTGAGAGCATGCTTGGGTGGTGTTTACCAAACAGGGTTGACTTGGGGGTAAACATAGATAAAAAGTTCAGAATGCTCCAGAGCCAGCCAGATGGTAAAACCAAATCTTATTTAAGAATAACTGGACTTATGCTACCCATACATCTGAATTGTATCTGAGAAATGATCCTTTATATCCAACTAGTGTATGTGTAGGGTTAAAGTAAAAATAATATTGAATCTCTCAAGATCGTTGCTTGACCATGAAAAATAATTCCTGGTTTGTGTCGAATACAGAAATCCTGAGAAATGGCAGTGTGTGACTGTGGTGCATCCTATGCTCACTCTGACAATGTGGGAAGACAGCCCATTGATGTTCACTATTGTAAGGTTTTATCTCTCTATACATGAGTCATCTTGACATGGCCAAAGGATTTTACTTGGTTCGAAGTTTGGATTGGTGATTCATATAGGATATACTCTTGGATCTGAGTGGCCTCTGAATAACACATGGACAGATAATCTTAGGAGGCCTATGCACTAATGGCTAAGGGCATAGGAACTGAAGGCAAATATCCCTGAGTTTAAATCTTGGCTCCATTTCTTACTGGCCTTTAGGTGAATTATTTAATTTCACTGCATTTCAGATTCCTCACCTGTAAAATGAGAATTAGTTACCATATCTACTTTTATTTTAAGTTTTTTTTTATTGTTTAAAGTATTATATATAGTAGTACATATATCTCCTTTTTTTTCCCCCATTGACCTTCCCCCAGCCTCCCCTACCCCCAGTCCCATGCCCTCATCCCCCCCCCCCCCAGTGTCTTGTGTCCATTGGTTGGGCTTATATGCATGCATACAAGTCCTTCGGTTGATCTTTTCCGCCCACCCCTCCCACCCAACACTCCCCAGCCTTCCCGCTGTAATTTGACACTCTGTTCAGTGCTTTACTGCCTCAGTATCTATCTTTTTATTCATCAGGTTATAATGTTCTTTATTTTCCATAAATGAGTGAGATCATGTGGTATTTTTCTTTCATTGCCTGGCTTATTTCACTTAACATAATGCTCTCCAGGCCCATCCATGCTGCTGCAAATGGTAAGAATTCCTTCTTTTTTATAGCAGCGTAGTATTCCATTGTGTAGATGTACCATAGTTTTCTAATCCACTCATCTGCTGATGGGCATTTAGGCTGTTTCCACATCTTAGCTATGGTGAATTGTGCTGCTATGAACATAGGGGTGCATATATCCTTTCTGATTGGTGTTTCTAGTTTCTTGGGATATATTCCCAGAAGTGGGATTACTGGGTCAAATGGGAGTTCCATTTTTAGTTTTTTGAGGAAACTCCACAATGGCTGCACTAGTCTGCATTCCCAC
The DNA here is from genome assembly GCF_963455305.1 of Plecotus auritus. Taxonomy (NCBI): domain Eukaryota; kingdom Metazoa; phylum Chordata; class Mammalia; order Chiroptera; family Vespertilionidae; genus Plecotus; species Plecotus auritus. The sequence goes on from NC_137776.1 coordinate 44,570,971, forward strand.
CAGCAGTGCAGGAGGGTTCCTTTTTCTCCACATCCTCACCAGCACTTGTCCTTTGTTGATTTGTTGATGATTGCCATTCTGACAGGTGTGAGATGGTACCTCATTGTCGTTTTGATTTGCATCTCTCGGATAATTAGTGACTTTGAGCATGTTTTCATATGTTTCTTGGCCTTCCTTCTGTCTTCTTTCAAAAAGATTCTGTTTAAGTCGTTTGCCCATTTTTTTATTGGATCATTTATCTTCCTTTTATTAAGTTGTATAAGCTGCCTGTAGATGTTGGAGATTAAACCTTTATCAGTGATAACATTTGCAAATATGTTCTCCCATACTGTGGGCTTTCTTGTTGTTTTGCTGATGGTTTCTTTTGCTGTGCAAAAGCTTTTTATTTTGATGTAGTCCCATTTGTTTATTTTCTCTTTAGTTTCCATTGCCCTAGGAGTGGTATCGGTGAAGAAATTGCTTCTGCATGTCTGAGATTTCTCTGCCTGTGGATTACTCTAGTATTTTTATGGTTTCCCATCTTATTATTAAGTCCTTAATCCATTTTGAGTTTATTTTTGTGTATGGTGTAAGTTGGTGATCTCGTTTCATTTTTTTTGCATGTATTTGTCCAATTTTCCCAACACCATTTATTGAAAAGACTGCCTTGACTCCATTGTATGTTCATGCCTCCTTTGTCAAATATTATTGAGCATAGTGGTTTGGGTTGATATCTGGATTTTGTATTCTATTCCATTGGTCTATATGTCTGTTCTTGTGCCAGTACCAGGAAGTTTTGAGAACAGTGGCTTTGTAATATAGCTTGAAATCTGGTATTGAGATACCCCCTACTTTATTCTTCTTTCTCAGGATTGCTGTGGCTATTCGGGGTCTTTTTTCTATTCCAGATGAATTTTTGGAGAGTTCTTTCTAGGTCTGTGAAATATGCCTTTGTTATTTTAATGGGGAGTGCATTGAATCTATAGATTGCTTTGGGTAGTATGGACATTTTAATAATGTTGATTCTACCAATCCATGAACATGGTATGTTCTTTCATCTGTTTACGTCTTCCTCTATCTCTTTTTTCAGTGTCCTGTAGTTTTTCGCGTATAGGTATTGCGTCCTTGGTTAAGTTTACTCCTAGGTATCTTAATTTTTTTGGTGTGATGGTAAATGGAATTGCTTTTTTAGTCTCTCTTTTTGTAAGTTCACTATTGGTGTATAGAAATGCCATAGATTTCTTGGCGTTAATTTTGTATCCTGCTACATTGCCAAATTCATTTATTAAGTCTGTTTGTTTTTTGATGGAGTCTTTCGGGTTTTTTATGTACAATATCATGTCATGTGCAAATAAGGACAGCTTTACTTCTTCTTTTCCAATTTGGATGCTTTTTATTTCTTCTTATTGTCTAATTGCAATGGCTAATACTTCCAGTACTATGTCGAACAGGAGTGGTAAGAGTGGGCATTCCTGTCTTGTTCCCGTTCTTAGGGGAAATGGTTTTAGTTTTTGCCCATTGAGTATGATGTTGGCTGTGGGTTTATCATATATGGCTTTTATTATGTTGAGGTATGATCCTTCTATTCCCACCTTGTTGAGAGTTTTTATCAAGAAAGGGTGTTGGATTTTGTCAAATGCTTTTTCTACGTCAATTGATATAACTACATGATTTTTATCTCTCAATTTGTTTATGTGATGTATCACGTTTATTGATTTGTGAATACTGTACCATCCTTGCATCTCTGGGATAAATCCTACTTGGTCATGGTGTGTGATCTTTCTGATGTAGTGCTGGATCCGATTTGCTAGAATTTTGTTGAAGATTTTGGCATCTATGTTCATGAGAAATATTGGTCTGTAATTCTCTTTCATTGTGTTGTCTTTATCTGATTTTGGTGTTAGGGCGATGCTGGCTTCATAGAAGGAGCTTGGAAGTGTTCCTTTCTCTTGAATTTTTTGGAATAGTCTAAGAAAGATGGGTTTTAGTTCTACTTTGAATGTTTGGTAAAACTTTCCTGTGAAGCCTTCTGGCCCCTGGCTTTTGTTTGCTGGAAGCTTTTTGATGACTGCTTCAATTTCTTCCATAGTTATTGGCCTATTGAGATGTTTAGATTCTTCCTGATTGAGTTTTGGAAGGTTGTATTTTTCTAGGAATATGTCCATTTCCTCCAGGCTGTCCAGTTTGTTGAATAGAATTGTTCATAGTATTTTTTAACAATCCTTTGTATTTTGGTGGGATCTGTTATTATTTCACCTCTTTCATTTCTGATTTTGTTTATTTGGGTCCTCTCTCTTTGCCTCTTGGTGAGCCTGGCTAGAGGTTCATCAATCTTTTTTTTTTTTTTAAATATATATTTTATTGCTTTTTTACAGAGAGGAAGAGAGAGGGATAGAGAGCTAGAAACATCAATGAGAGAGAAACATTGATCAGCTGCCTCCTGCACACCCTCCCACTACAAAGGTACATGCCCTTGACTGGAATCAAACCCAGGACCCTTCAGTCTGCAGACTGATGCTCTATCCTGTGAACCAAACTGGTCAGGGCAGTTCTTCAATCTTGTTTATCCTTTCAAAGAACCAGCTCTTGGTTTTGTTGATCTTTTGTATTGTTTCTTTGGTCTCTATGTCCTTTATCTCCGCTCTGATCTTTATTATTTCCTTCTCTTGGCTTACACTGGGCTTTTCTTGTTGCTCTTTTTCTAACTCTTTGAGTTGTAGGGTTAGGTAATTTATTACCATTGTTTCTTGTTTTTTGCAGTATGCTTGTAGAGCTATGAACTTCCCTCTCAAGACTGTTTTTGCTGTGTCCCATAGATTTCAGATTGTTGTGTTTTCATTGTCATTTGTTGCCATGATGTTTTTTATTTCTTCCTTGATCTCTCTGGTAACCCAGTCATTGTTTAATAGCATGCTATTTAGTCTCCATGTGTTTGATTTTTTTGGATTGTTTTTATTGTAGTTGATTTCCAGTTTTATGCCACTGTGATCTGAGAAGGTGCTTTATATAATTTCTATCTTCTTGAATTTGAAGAGACTTTGCCTATGACCCAACATACGGTCTATCATTGAAAATGACACATGTGCATTTGAGAAGAATGTATATTCTGTGGCTTTGGGGTGAAATGTTCTGAATATGTCAATTAATTCCATCTGGTCTAGTAAGTCACTTAGGATTGATGTTTCTTTGCTGATTTTTGTTTAGCGGATTTATCCAATGGGAATAGTGGGGTATTAAAGTCTCCTACTATGATTGTATTGCTATCAATTTCTCCTTTGATATCCTCCAGGAGTTTTTTTATGTATTTGGGTGTTCCTGTATTGGGTGCATATATGTTTACCAGAGTTATTTCTTCTTGTTGGATCGCTCCCTTTAGTATTATGAAGTGGCCTTCCTTATCTCTTTTTATATCCTTCATTTTGAGATCTGATTTGTCAGATATAAGTATTGCTACCCCAGCTTTTTTTTTATTTCCATTTGCCTGAAAAACCTTTTTCCATCCCTTCACCCTCAGTCTGTGTGTGTCTTTTTTTCTGAGGTGGGTTTCTTGTAGACAGCAGATATATGGGTCATGTTTTCTTATCCAATCCGTTACCCTATGTCTTTTGATTGGGGCATTTAATCCATTTACATTTAAAATTATTATTGATAGGTACTTGTTTGTCGCCATTTTTATTCTTTACACCTGTGTTCCTTCTTTGCTTCCTATTTCTTTTTTTTTGCAGCAGACCTTTTAGCTTTTCTTGCATTGCTGGTTTGGTGGTAATAAACTCCCTTAGTCCTTTTTTGTCTGTGAAGCTCCTGATTTCACCTTCAATTTTTGTTGATAGCCTTGCTGGGTTCAGTATTCTTGGATTCAGACACTTCCTTTGCATGACTTTGTATATTTCATTCCATTCCCTTCTGGCCTGATGTGTTTCTGTTGAGAAATAAGTCGCTAGTCTGATGGGGGATCCCCTGTAGGTAACTTTCTGTCTCTCTCTGGCCACTTTTAAGATTCTTTCTTTGTCGTTGGTGTTTGCCAATTTAATTATAATGTGCCTTGGCATCGGTCTTTTGGGGTTCATTTTGCTTGGGACTCTGTGAGCTTCTTGTGTTTGTGTGGGTTTTTTCTTCCCTATATCAGGGAAGTTTTCTGTCATTATTTCTTCAAACAGGTTTTCTATTCCTTGCTCAGTTTCTTTTCCTTCTGGCACCCCTATTATGCAGATGTTGTTTTGATTTTTGTTGTCCCAAAGTTCCCTTAGGCTCTCCTCCTGCTTTTTAATTTTTTTTCTAAAAGCTGCTCTACTTGGGTATTTTTTCCTACCTTGTCTTCTAGCTCACTGATGTGGTCCTCTGCTTCTTCTAGTCTACTCTTGATGCTTTCTATTGCGTTCTTTACAGCAGCGATGCCATTTTTTATTTCTTCTTGGTTCTTCTTCATTTCCTCTTGGTTCTTACACATATTGTCGAATTTGTCTTCCATTCTTTTCATCCACCTTATGACCATTACTCTGAATCCGTTCTCTGACAGGTTGCTTGCCTCCATTTCATTTACTTCCTTTTCTGGTGATGCCTGCTTTTCTTTCATATGTGGGCTGTTTCTTTGTCTCCCCCTGATCTCTCTTCTCCAGATGTCTGGTTATGTAGTTCTCTCTCTCTAGTCTTCTATAGGTTTTCTGTTGAGTAGCACAAAGGTCCCTGCCCCTATCCCATCTTCCTCTGCAGCCAAGGAGCTTCAAATTCCTCCAAGGATCCTTGCAGCCAGCCAGGTCACGCTGCTCCTCTGCATGATTAGCTTTCCACAAGGCAGACTGTGCACACTCTGCCTTGAACTCCTTGGTGGGCCCACCACCACACTCAAGTGGTGGTCCCCCTCTACTTTGTTTATGTTAGTCCTCACCTGAGGATGTTTTACCATTTATTTATTTATTTTTTTAGAAAGTAGAAGGTAGGGGGAGAAACAGAGAGAGAGAGAGATGCATCATTGTGAGAGAGACACATCCATTGGTTGCTTCCTGCATGCACCCTGACTATGGATGTGATTCAAGCCAGCCTGTAACTGAGGTACATGCCCTTGACCAGAATTGAACCCTGGACCTTTCAGTCCGCAGGCTGATGCTCTATCCACTGAGCCAAGCCAGCTAAGGTCATATCTACTTTTTAGAGGTCTTATGAGGGTAAATTTAGATGAGGCATGTAAAGAAGGGAAAGGGTTATTGCTGCTGTGACTGCTACCTGTACCCACCCCACTGCCCACTAGACTGACTGACACAAGAGTTTCCTATATCCAAGCATTGTCAGCCCACCTGTATCCACAGTTAGCATCAGCAGGTGGTCACTTGCCCTGGCATCTGTTCTGGCCTAGTGACAAGTTTGAAGTTAGGTCCTGACCAATTTCACCTCAGCTGTATCTCTGTGGGAAAGTGGCCCTTCACTTCCTTTTTCCTCTGTGCCCTCTTTCCTCCCTTCTCTTCGACTCTCTATCAGTAATGGGTTGTTAGGAAAATGACCAGAAGGTCAGTAACAGCTGCAGTGGTCCCCCTCTTCCTGGCTGTTTTCTCTCGTACTGCTCTTATCCCTGGATGTCTGTTTCTCTTCCTCTCTCTATAGCAGCCTCTGGTTTCACCTGTGTCCATGGCATGTTCTCCCATCATCTGCAGAAGCCCTGCACATAACTCAAATGCACAAGGCTCTCAATTAGAAATAATATTATTAGCAACTGGTTCTGGCCAATCATAAGGGACTGTGGCAGAGATAACGCTGGGGCAAAATCCAGAGGCCCCTTATAGGGTCAAGAGTCAACCCTTCATTTTCTGGATTCTGGGGGAATCCTAGTGGGCCCCCCTAGGAAGGGACAGAGCAACCATGTGGCAGGGGCAGCCAGCCTGGCAATGGAAAACTGAGGGGGCTCTGAGAAATGGCTATTGACATGTAAATACTGTAGCTATTAGGTTGTACCTATGTGTTCCAGTTAAATAGCAGCCATGATTCCAGCCTTCTCCATTTTCATAACATGTTGTTGTTTTTAAAAAATATTTTAAATTAAAAATTATTTTAGCCCTGGCCAGTGTTGCTCAGTGGTTAAAGTGTCAGCCCACACACTGAAGATTCATGGGTTTGATTCCCTGTCAAGGGCACCTACCTCAGTTTCAGGTTTGCTCCCCGTCCCTGGTTGGGCACATGTGGGAGGCAACCAGTCGATGTGTGGCTCTTGCATCAATGTTTCTTTCCTACTATCCCTTTCCCTACCTTCCTTCCATTCTCTCTGGAAAGCAATGGGGAAAAAATACCCTCAGGTGAGGATTAACAACAACAACAAACTATTTTATTGAAGTACTAAAGGCCCAGTGCACGAATTTGTGCACGGGTGTGGCCCCTCTGGGTGGTCTGCAAGGATCAGGCCAAAACCCGCAGTCCAATGCTGCCTGCAGCTCCTACCTGCCACTCCCACTCATCCCGGCCCCACTGCACCTGCCACAGACTTGTGCCCAATCAGTCCCTATCAGGAGAGGTTCGCGCTGCTGCAGCAGAGCTTGCCAGCCATGAGCCCTGCATCTGGCATCCTCCTGAGGGGAGTGGCTTGTGGGATCAGGCTGAAACCAGCTCTCCAACATCCCCCCAGGGCTCCTGGATTGCGAGAGGGTGCAGGCCAGGCCGAGGGACCCCACTGGGGCACGATCGGGCCAGGGAGGGACTGCAGGAGGGCTCCAGGCTGTGTCTTACTCCATCTTGCCCAGTCTCAATTGGGACTGGCCGGCTGGGGAGGGACACGGGAGGTTGGCCAGCCAGGGAGGGACCACAGGAGGGCTCCAGGGCATGTCTGGCCCATCTTATTCAGTCCTGATTGGCTGGACCCCAGGAGCAAGCTAACCTACTGGTCAGAGAGTCTGCCCCCTGGTGGTCAGTGCACGTCATAGTGAGCAGTTGGGTGGCCTTAGCATATCATTAACACATTACGCTTTGATTTGTTGAACAGTCAACTGGTCACCGGATGACCGGACACTTAGCATATTGGGCTTTTATTATATAGGATAATTCATATATATAAAAGGTGAATATGCTAAGTGTCTGACCATCTGACTGGTTGCTATGATGTGCACTGACCACCAGGGGGCAGACGCTCAACACAGGAGCTGCTGTGACACGCACTGGCCATTTACAGAGAAATGGCACCGTGGACCTGGCACCAACAAAGCAACACTCAGCTTCTCCCAAGTGGGATATAGGCCCCACCACCACCCCGGAGCGACAGCCCACCAAATTGCAGCCAACGCTGCCAAGACCCCATGGCACAAAATGTAGCTCAGAGCCCAGCCCAGCCCTGAAGCTGTGGCTGTGGGAGCCGAGTAATGATGTCACATAGCAACACCCGCTTCCTCTCCTTAATGACTAGCCTCCTTGCAGTTTCTTCAGCGCAGGAACATGACTTGCTTTATAGCCAGGTGGAAACATTTCACACTTTAACCAAATGTCTGTGAAGCGTTTTCCCGTGCCTCATCTCATTTGATCCTCACAGAAGTCCTAGAGTAGGTAGATAGGAGACGTGGTGGAATCCTATTTTCTTTTCATTAACCGGAAAATGGAGATTTAGAAAGCTTAGAAACTTGACCCGACTGGAAAGAAGAAATGGTAGACCTTGAAAATGACCAGGTTTTCTCACTGCACAGAATATAGTCAAACACTGCTGAAGTTAAATATTTTACCCTTTCTTCCTGCGTGATCTACAATAATAATCTGCTTCATGTTGATATTTACTGCTGTATTGCTGACAATTACCTGAAAGAGAAGTTGGGGTGCTTCACTGGGCTGGAGAAAGTTTAGCTGAATCAGAAAGCAGGTCTAATTAAGCAAGTTTATCTATATATATAAAGCTCTTGCTGGCACCAATCGCACACATGTGTTTCTATCTGTCATTGTCAATCGTGAATTTGGTTGAGAAATTCTATTATAGAGAAAGGACGAATAGCAATATTACAATATTTCTTCTATTTAATTTCCTTTCAATGTGCACAAATCTGCGCACTGAGCCACTAGTATATTATATTAGCTTCAGGTGTACAACATGATTCAATATTTGTATATACAGCAGAATGATCACCACAATACATCTAGTTAACATCCATCACCACACATAGTTACAACATTTGTTTTTCTTGTGATCAGAACTTCTAAGATCTACTTTCTTAGCAACTTTCAGAGGTGGCATACATTATTATAAAGCTACCCTTTAATTTTTCTATTTTCATTTTTCTCTTCTCTTATTGTGTCTTGTCCACTCTTTCATCTGGCACCTGTAGAATAACACACACCCTGGGAAACATATCCATTTCTTTCTGTAGAGAAGCTGGTGGATCGTGAGCTCAGGGAGTCTGGTGTAGTTCTATGGCTGTCCCCCAAAAATGTATACACACTTTAATAGCTGATAGCTCTATTTTGAAAATCAAATGTACTTTAATAAACACTGCTTTTATAGTCATTCAAAGTGTGTGTATACATTTTTGGGGGATACCCTATATATTAGTTTGCTAGGGCAGCCGTAAGAAAACACCACAATAGGTGGCTTAGAACAACACAAATGTATTGTTTCACAGTTCTAGAAGCTGGATGTTCAAGATCAAAGTTTTGGCAGGGCTGTGTGCCCTCTGAAACCTATAGGGCAGTGGTCGGCAAACTGAGGCTTGCGAGCCACATGCGGCTTGAGAGCCGTGGTTTGCCGCTCTGTTGACTAATGAGTTTGCCGACCACTGCTATAGGGGAAGGATCTTTCCCTATTTCTACTAGCTTTTGGAAGCCCTAGACATTTTTTGGCTTGTGACAGCATAATCTCTGCCTCCATCTTCACATAGTATTCTTTTGTCTCTTCACTTATCTTCCCTCTATATCTGTCTCTGTCCAAGTTTCCCTGTTATCTGAGTACACCAGGAATATTGGGTTAGGGCATACCCTAATGACCTCATCATGACTGACAACACCTGATTTCCCAATAAGGTGACATTCCTCAGAAACGGGGTTAGATCTTCAACATATCTTTTTTGAGGAGACACAATTTAACCCATACCAGGGATCCTTCCCAACTAGGTAGTCCCTGGGTGAAGAATTTATGAGGTTCTCTTTCCTCAGGCCAACATCAATTCATGATTTAAAAACTAAGTGCCTTTGCTCTCTACTCAAGCATAGAGCATGCTGGTCTCAGGACATTTGGTCAATTCCAGAGGATGGCAATGCTCACCAAGCTTTAGTTTTAGAAGGCACTTTAGAGATTTCTATGAATGACATGCCCACTTTATAGATAAACAAACTGAGGGCCAGAGACAAGGCTTACCTAATATCTCAGTGCTTTTAAGAGTCACAGTCAAGAGTGGAACCCATGTCTCTTTATTCCCCTTTCACTATTTTACTCTTACAGGCCAGGCATTGGTTTAAGAAACATTGCATATGCTTTATTTGGAGGCCTATTTCAATCCCTTTCTTCACCTTACCTAGTCTGTGTAGACAGAGCTTTTAAGACAATCCCTAAGAAAATACTTCTCGGAGATACCAGTGTAGCCAATGAGTCTCTAAGAGCAATAATGAGAATCAGTGAGTAAGGCATTCTAACAATCCCCAAATGTGTTTTTAACACTGTTATTGTTGTTTTAACATTGAATACACTTAACCAGGAAATCCAAACTTCTCTCTGAAGCATTCCAACTGCTGTGTTTATACCCAGTTGCCACACAACATTTGCTCCTACTGTTTTACTTGGCAGGGGCTGGAGGAAGGGTTTCTGGAGCCAAGTAGCCTCAGATAGGGAATCTTTCCAATCCCCAGGGACCTGGCATAGCCCCAGAATCAATAGTTACAGGGATAGATGCCAACACTCATCTCATCCAGGGCTTCAGCTAACCTTGGACCAACCCCCTGTGTAGGCCCTGAACCTGGATAGGAAGAACCAGCTGAAAAAATAGAGCCCTGCAATGGTGATAGATAAATAAGAAAAAGCTGCATTTTTTTCCATCAGGGAAAAAGGGGGAATCCTGCAGAGGACATGCTACATTTTCACTCCCCCCAACTCCTCAAAAAAAAAAAAAAATTCAAATGCAGCCATGTTGCCAGTCTCCTGGATTAAAAAATGGATAAACATGGTCAGTGTTTTACTGTCATTATGTAAATATTTTCCAGACTACAGAACCCAGAATTCTGTCACCATCACAGAGTCTTTCCTGCTTTCATTACACAATTTGGAGACTGTGAAATGAAAATATACATGATTTAAATGGCTGTGTATAAATATGACATCTTTCTCCATAGGACATATCATTTATTTATTCAGCAAACTTTGACGGAGCACCTACTATATTACAAATCAGTGCTGTGCTATCCCCCGTGGTTCTTAGATGAATGAGTCTGGGCCCCAGACTTGCTTACAGGTTGTCAAGGAAGACCTTGTTCACCAACTACGGCCCACTGTGACACTGCGACCATGTGATAAAGGCATATGGACAGTGTTTTGGGGGTACATATGAATAATGAATTCTGCCTTAGAGGGAGAAGTAGAAAATGAGGATGTGCCAAGAAAAGTTCGGTCTACTTGGTGCTTTATAGAGATGACCACAGAAACAGTGCAGTTAGGAAAGCAGCATGTACACTCTGGCTCCGGCATATTTAAAAGTTCCTTTAGCCGTGTCTTCTCGGAATGTAGATGGATATGAGGAGGTTCTTTGTGACCTTCCTAGCACATCCCTTCACAAAGTGGTAGAGCTCTGTGGGTAAGCCTCACTGTCTGCAGATGGACCTGGTGCAGGGTGGGCCGGAGCATTTTGATGACCCCTGGTCTGGCATCCTGTCCTGGGAAAAGCTGCATTTGTTCATTTTTCTGGCCCAGCACCAGATTATACTCTCCAGCTGAGGCTGTACCTGGAACTGTAGCTGTCCTCGAGGTGGGGTGATGGGATAGTGGATGGGTGAGGAGAAACACAGGGGGCACGGGGGACAGCAGGACCAGAGAAGGGGAGGCTGCAGGTGTGGAGCTCATCTAGCTTTATTAGGATATTGCTCTCCTGGCCTCCAAATGGAAAATAGAACTGAGCACCCATGTTTAAAAAATGCAATACATACTAAGAAAGTCTAAAGTAATTTATGCCAGGCATTAAAGTGTTTTGCATGAGAATATAGTATGATGTAGACAATCCAAGAATTATGTCTTTCATTAAAAGGTTTGCAACTCAGTGTGCTGTGATATAACTAGAGCAGTTTTTCTGTCTTGGTGATGGTTTTTTATTTTAAACATTGCCTTACATACCAAGGAATACAAATGCATCGGGAATGCGGGGCCTCTGGGTTTTAACTTATTGTCACCTCTTACTAATCACTTCCCTTTAGTGCTTTACCTGCTTGTGCAAGGTGAAAGGTGAACAGTTATACCACCATTGCCCCTCAACCTCACGTATCCTGAGCCCTGCTATAAAGTAAACTGTCATTTATTTCTTCATTATTCAAAGTTAGTGTTCACCAGTTCAAAGCCCATTTGAGATTATGCATCAAGAATGATATACATTAAGGTTGGGATTAAAGGAAAATCAGTTACATGAAAGAAAGGTGTTTTTGCCACAAATCTTGTGTGTGCATGTCAAGAAGTATATTCACCGCCTAATTGAAAAAGAAACCAGGGCAGCTTGCAGAGATATATACCTGCATCTGGCTGGTCTTTCAATAAGAACACTTTCTGTTTGAAGTTTGACTGTGAAGTTAGAGGAAAAACATCTCTCCCTCACTAGCACATGCAGCTTCTTTAAAAAATAAGTAAAAAATATTAGGTGTCATTCTGCTTTAAGGCTCTTGTGAAGAGTAAAATCAAAAGGTTATTCATCCCGAACATCGTTTGACAGGGCAAGAAAACTGGGCTTACAAGGAAGGCTGAGAGGTTTAGGTTAGCTATAAGGAGAGACTGGATGACCTTTCAAAATCCCTTCTATAATTTTATTGAGTACTGCCCAATTATGTTCATGATCTCGCTAGCCTGTTTGGAGCAACAATAAGCTGATTTGATAGGAATCTCAATGATGCCCAATGTGAATCAAGAGACACACACTGGGCCAGGCACTGAATGAGGTGCTTTTCCTCAATTGTTCCATTTGTTCCTCCAATCAGTGTCCGGATTCAGATGTTATGAGTTTCTACTATGTATCATCCTCCCAGTATGGTTTATGGCATAATGTGGACCATTTTAAAATTGGGCCACTGAGGTCTCAGATCTAAGACAATGCTGAATGTGGAGCTGCTGTGGTTATATTCTGTACAATGTCTCACAACACTGTGAACTTATGCATGCGAAACAAGTAATTATAATGCCCGTATTGTTGCTGGGCCAGTGTTGCAACATATAAAGAGAATATAATGTGCACATCAATTGGCGAATGTGATGACCTGGGTGCTGGTACTCGGGAGCAATCCTGGCTCCAGAGGCCGAGGGCCTGCTAGCCTCTCTGACGTTCCTAATTCCACCCCAGTTCCTGGCACGTCTGGCGTAAGGGCCGGGTTTGATAAATGTGTGTAGAACTGAACTTAGGCCCAATCACCTCTCTTCCAGGCCCCTCCTAAAGTGCCCCGAGTCATCTCATTTCCAGATATTATGGGGGAAGGTCAAAGGGGTGAGGCCTGTCCATGGGTTTCTGGCCTCCTCTCTGATCAGGGCTTGATAAGTAGGAGTGTTATCTGAGGCCTCCAAAGCAGATGCTCAGAACCCATTTCTCCTTTTAAGTCAAAGTTAGATTTTGCTAAAGGATTTTTGGGGTTGGAGAGGGGCTGTGATCTGTAGACTCTGAGTGGAAGTACTCCTCTGTAACTTGTGGAAGGTGCAGAATATTTCAGTGAGTAAAAACCAGTGGAAAGCATACCTCTGTTTCACATTTTTGTGTCTAGCTTAGCCATTTCATCACTTACAGCTGGCTTTGCTCTTTTATGACAAAAACATAAAAGTGGATTTGGCAAGGATCATCCCCCAAATAAGCTTTTGTTGTTACTGAATCTTTGTCTGGTCAATAAAGGAGAATGTATTGTGGACAATGTCACTTGTTGCATGGAAAGAACTAACTTAGCAATGTATACCGAATCCTGAATAAATCTGATGATTTTATAATTAGGGAGAAAGCAAACATTTTTCGAGTCCCTTAATTTGGGCCAGGCGTTTTATCTATTACAACTTCATTTCCAACTATCTGTCTATCTTACTGGTAAGGAAACAGGCTCAGAAAAATGGAGCAATTAACTTATGATTAGGGAACAAATCAGTGGAGCTAGGACTTGCACTCTGGTCCACTTGAGAAGTGAACCCCAGCTTTTTCTACTGGACTCTACCATTATTACTAGAGACACAGAAGTACTGAATCCTAACTGCCTCTGTATCCTGATATGCTCTGAATTACTTGGGGCTGTCTCTCTGTTTTAAGGAGACACATGAAATGCTACCCAGGGTCAATACCTACCTCTGTGAAAGTGAACACCTGGGGTGTTGGGTGTGCTTGAGGGCTTTGTAAGGACTGGGACAGGCACCATGGGCCAACTCAGCAGCCCTGAAAAGCCTGGATGGTTGTTGCCATTAATGTTTCTGACCAATACAAGGGCAGGTGAAGCCTTTGAGGTTCTGTATGAACAGGCCTTTGTCAGTCCAAGTGAGAGGGCACTGGGGTGCTGATGAGCATTTCACAGCAGCAGCACCACTGTGCAACCACCACACAAATAAATGACTCCCATTTTTCAAAATTTATTTTTATTGATTTCAGAGAGGAAGGGAGAGGAGAGAGAGATAGAAATACCAATGATGAGAGAGAATCATTGATCAGCTGCATCCTGCACACCCCTCACTGGGGATTGAGCCTGCAACCCGGGCATGTGCCCTGACCGGGAATCGAACTGTGACCTCTTGGTTCATAGGTTGATTTTCAACCACTGAACCACACCAGCCAGGCTAAACGACTCCCACTTTTGTCAGTGAATTCTTCCTTAAACACCTAAAAATAATACAAAATTGTCAATCCAAAGCACAAGGTTGACCATGATAGTCAGATTATCCACTGTACACACTGTATTTATTTTTAAATAAAGCTTAAGTGTCTACACCAATGAACTCACACGTGTTTGTAAACAGTCTACTCTCTTGCTTATGAGACCAAGTGAATGGGTAAAATGAACAAAACCAGCATGGTTTTCTGTTCTGTTGGCATACATTTTAATCCACTTGGATAAGAGGTGAGTGTCTATTTCTCAGGCTGGTTAAAAATACTATGTAATTACTGGTAATATATGTATATAACGGAGTTACTTTGCCCTGGATTGGCAGAAGAATGCTTGGTTATCGCTTTTATTATTTCCCACACTTGAGTTTGTTTTCAGATGTGAAGAAGAAGCTATAGCACAGAGAGGTCAACCATCTGCTTCAGGGTACACAGCAGGTGAAGAATTCTAACACACGCTCTGGGTTTCCAGTCAAAGCCACCTTGTTAAAATAGGCAGAGAAGTAAAAATAATAATGTAGCCTTACAAAAAGTTTTCTGAGAAATCATGCCTGTTCCGTTTGGAGCAAAACATAAAATCTAACAACTCTGTGATATACAAATTTCTTAATTTACAATCATTAAACAGCATCTTGACAAAGGGTTTCTGCCTGTGAAAAATATTTCAGTTTAGCAGCTATAGATTTTTTTCTTTTCTTTCAATGTGAACATGAGTAACATTTCTCTATATGGCACCTTACTTAATTTCTGCTCACAGCCACCCTGTAAAATAAGAAATGGAACTGAAGTTCAGGAGTGTAAGTGGCTTGGCTAAAGCCCCAGGGTCATCAAGTGGTAGAACCAGCCTTGGGACATGAGTCTTTGACCTGAAGCACATGCCCTTTCCAAGACCCTGCCCAGAACCTTCTCAGTGAGGCTTTCTGGAGGGGCCCCCACTCATATGGCTTGGAAGGGACATGGAGAACATGGAGAAGATCCACACTAGACTCCCACAGAACTTCTTACAGGCCTAGGATTGACCCACAATGAAATGGTGAACTGTGTAGTAGGTGGTTTCACTGCTGGCGTGGCCTCCCCCACCTCCAGTGCCATTTGGACTCCATTATTACCAGCATCCCTGTACTTGAAGTCCTAACTCAAGGGCTGTTATACCATGAAGCCTCATGGACAGACCTCCTCTGAGTTAGATGGGCCCCATGTGCTCCTTTAGCATTGCTATGCGTGTGTGTTGCGTGTGTCCCCGTGTATGAGCCACGTGTAAATATCATTGCATTTGCCACATTCTATTTTAATTAGTTTGTTTATACAGTGATCTCTCCAAATTATAATGTGAATTCCTAAGGGTAGGAACTATCATCGGATTTTAATCCTCTCTGTTTACTTCCTACCCAGCATTTGGCACATAGTAGGTACTCAATAAGTGTTGTTGAATAAATAGGCAGAATAATTATAGAAAGGAAAGACTACTCACCATATTCATTGCCTCCCTTTCATCACCATCTATTTCAGGAAGATATTTCATGAGCCATGGAAGTGTATGTACATCAGAAATTGAAGGTGAAAGCAAAGTGTAGGAATTAAAACATTTTTCTAAAGTGATAAGGAAAGCAGAACTTTGCTTATTCATTAATGACAATGGGGAGGCCCACTTCAGATTATAAGATTTGTACAGTGGATCCCTGGTGCATAAACAAGGGATGAATTTATCATACTCTTTCAGGTTGCTCTCTAATGTTGCTACCAGGCTTTTCAGAAACTGCAATGGGAGATCTGTG
Source organism: Plecotus auritus (assembly GCF_963455305.1). NCBI lineage: Eukaryota > Metazoa > Chordata > Mammalia > Chiroptera > Vespertilionidae > Plecotus > Plecotus auritus. Next base: position 44,586,701 of record NC_137776.1, read on the forward strand.
AAACACCCGATAGGCAGATGAGAAACAAACATGATAAAATACAAGAGTATCGCACCAAAAGACTCACTTTTTCATTCATTTTGACAAGGGTAATGCAGTTTTAATTACTAATGATAATATATATTGCCCAGTAGTAAATGGCTTGTGGTGTACTTTTGTAAACTTTTCATCTTAGTATACCACAACACTCCCAAATTTGTTCATTAAGACTTCGTTACACACAGAGAGGTTATTGGCTGTCAGGGGAAGATGAGAAAATTTGTGAATTAGTAAAGACTCATTAATAACCTCCTACTGCAGCAATTGTATACTTTGAAAATTAGAAAGCAAGATTCAGTAGTCTTTTAAAATATTTTTATTTAATTGAAATATCATAATTTCAAAATGAATAAGTTGAACACAGGCCATATTCAAATCTGTTTCAAAATGATTAAATAATTGATTAAAACCTATTCTCATTTTCAAGGTCAAAGAAGTAGTATATAAAATGTGTTTACCAGACAAGCTACCAGAGACAGACTATTTATTTATTTTGCTTATGTTTATAATTTGTAGAACTCAATGCTCCTATTGATGTGTGTTTGTCCTCAACAAATCATGCACAATTATCAATACAAATTCAAAGAATGCAGCTAAGGCATGAAATTATACAAATCATTCCACTACAAAGAAAGACCCTGGAGGTGAACAGTATTATTGAATTTTTCAAAAGAAAATTATGTGTTTGTAAGTGTGTATCATTTGATGAAATGATTGTCATGGAAAATTAAATCTCACCTTGAAGGAAATGAGTAAGAAAGAAAAATCACCTTAAATTCTGTGTAAGGGAATTGTACCTTTTTACAAAGCAATTTTTCTCTAAGCTTCTACTCATAGTATATGACACATGTCGACTACACATATGTTCACATATGGGTTGGTATAGATGCACAGTTCTACTTATGCTGTATTCTTTGGGCCTAATTCAGACACATGTCAAGGGGAAAAAAAGAACTTCAGCATCATATAATTCAGTGTTTTTCAAAGTGGGGCCTGTGAACATACTATATTAGAATCCCCTGAGATACTTATTGAAAATACAGATTCCCAGGTTCTAACCAAGACCTGCTGAATCAGAATCTCAGAAAATCTTCTAACAAGGCAAGTTAAGGAAACACTTATGTAGCTATCTCAGGCAAAACTTATTTCCAAACTGGTTTCAATACATCAGTAAAGTAACACAGAGGGAAGTTTTACAAACTCACTGATGGTGAAAAGGCTTTTGTGACTTGGAAAAAAGCTTCAATTATTAAAAATACTTTTCAAATAGATGGAGTTTTAATATTTTTAAATGCTGTGAATATTACAAATGAAGACATATATGAGTCTTTGCTTTCCTAGCATTGCCCTCAGTTGAAGAGAGTCACCCCATCCAAGGTCAAATCTCCTCTCTGAGGCATCCTGCATGCAAGACTGGTCTATGGAGATAAGAAGTGGGGGGATCCAAAGGCTTGGAACCCTTTCCTCAACTTGAAACAACTTTAAAGGGTCATCCCAGGCTAGAGCTTCCCATGGGAACTACTGAGGTCTTTGGCATGACTGCAAAAATGTTCAACTCTTCCCTCTACCCAATCCTGCTGCTCTTGCTCCTTCAAAGGTATAGATTAAGGCCACACCCCAATAAACTCCCTGCATGCAAATCACCATCTCTGAGCCTGTTTCCAGGACACGAACCTAAGACACCTGGCCCCTCCTGATGAGTTAAGACCATTCACAGCCAGTGCCATAAGAGAGAGGGAACCATAGCCACCACTTTGCAAGCGCCCAAGGCAAAAGGACACTATCACTTCTTTGCTGTTTCTGCTCCTCTCTTTGAGGCCCACTGATGAAAGTTCTGTACTTCTTCCAACTCAGCTTCCAGGGGTCTCTATTGGGAACATTCTATGCACACCCTTTCTCTGCCAACATAATGTGCTAGTGGTGAGGAATTACAAATTGTGACCGTTAACTCCCCTCTTAAGTTAGAATTTTCCCTCTCCCCCACTAAGTCTTCGAAGAATCCAAAACATCGAAAGGCTTTCTTGTCCTTTTTCCCACTTATGTTTGCATCCCTGTTAAAGGCCAGCTCACTTAGAGGAGAAAGGATCTGCTTTCAATGTCATGTCTGGACTAAAAATTAATCCTTAGTCCTACTGAGATGGTACCCTCCTGAAAACCTAGCCACTTAGTCTGTTTGTGCATAAGATCTGCCCTGGGCCCTGTAGCAGAACTTTACTCACCCCTCTTCCTAGATCACAGGAACAAGAAATAGGCCAAACTCTTCACATGCCAAGTTGTGGCATTCACAACTCTTCACCATCTTGCCCTGACCCACACCCCACCTTCATTCTCATCCACAAACACCTTAATCCAACAACACTCAGATGTACATCACTGCCTAATCCCAACCATGGCTTTTGGTTTATAAACCAAGCCTTTGTTCAAATCTCCCACCATATGAACCATCAGTCATCTCATTCTGCACAAGCTTCATTCACCTAAAGTTTTGAAAAGGCCAACTCAAGTGCCATTTCTTCCATGAAGCCTTCTTAGATTCCCACATGAGAAGTAACATCTGCCAGCTCTGAGCCCCTGACAGTTCTCACAGCATCATCACACTCTGCTCTGAGGTTGACTGTACATGACTGTTTTCCTCTGCTAAATTACAAGTTTTCTGAGGCCTGGGGTCAGGTCTTGGACAACTTTGTAGCCCCCATAGAGCCTAGTACAAGTGCTTTCACATAATACAGTGAGGATCCAAAATATTTAGTATATCGCTATAACAGTTACAGAGAAATACTAATATATTGTTACTTCTGAGACATTTTTATAAACACAGTCCTGTCCTTCTCCAAAAGAAACATGAGCATTAAAACTCAATAAAAACTATATTCTTAAGAATCTGTGCCCAGGGTGAATACATGTACTGTTTTGCCTCGTAGGAGAGTCCCAATTTACTCCTGCAGTTCTGGTATAATTATTTATGTTGTCCCCTTTCACTCTGAAAAGTGTCCCAGATTGGCTGATAAGTTTTATAGTCATCCTACTTATGCAACTCAAGCCATCAGTTAACAGTGTGCTCTGCTTACCTGCTTGTAGGAAAATCACACAGTAAGAATTTCACAAAGAGATGTGCCTTGCACATGTTTTCATCTGCATGCTCTCACACACTCCTCTTCCTAAATTTTTCACTAAGGGTCAGTGCACAGAGTTCTTCACACCAGGGTTTTGAGGAACAGTTTCCAGCAGGTGGACACTGGTGCAAGCCAGGCCAGATAACTCTGTGTAGGGCCCAGGGACTGGTCTTTTCTTTTGTGCCAAAGACAGAATGTGGAGGCTGTTTAAGGGTCCCTGGTTTCTCTCATTCAATTAAACCAAAGCTAAATGATTTAAGCTTGAGGGCAGATACAACCCCTCCAAGGCTTTTTAGCAAAATTGCTCAGATTGGCACCAGAGAATCAGGGGTGGACTGTGACTGTTCTCAAGATGCAAACAGTTGCTGCCAACAGAAAATGCCCCAACATCACTGAAATGGTGAGGGGGACTTTAACATATCATTCTTTATATTTCTTCAGTTAATCATTAAGTAAGTAGATAATAAATAACTCATAAACACATGCTTCATCTAATCCTCACTATAGCCTTATTGGTTGCTATTGCAATTACTATTCTACACATTTTCATATTTATAGTTGATATTAATAATAGCTCCCATTTCTTAGTGTTTACCATGTATCAGGCACTGCATAAGCAATTTATAGATATTAGCCTGTTTCATCCTCACCATACTAGCTGAATGCAGGTCATTTATTGCTTAGTGCCCACCATGTCCCCTCAAATACAAGCTTTGTAAGGGTAGGACCTTGTCTTTTTCACAACTGTATCTTCTGTAAACACACTGAGAAGCTTGGTAGAGTTCTCAGCAAATACTTTTTGAATGAATAAATAAACAAATGAGTGAATGACTGAGTGAATGAGTCAACAAGCCTTTGAGAAAGGTGTTCTTATTTGTGTTTTGCAGATGACAAATCCAAGGCTTAAAAGGGTTAAGGAATTTGCCAAGATCTTGTAGATCACAAGGACTGTGAGGCTACATCACACCCCTCATTTTCCTGATGAGAAAATTATGGCTCAGAAAGTTAAGTGACTTGCTCAAGACCCACTAAGCATTAAGTTATTAGAACTCAGATCCAGTAACTGACTCTGACCAACACTATCTTCTCCTTGTTATACTGATGGGTGGCAGGGTCAACACTATGTGTTCACCATGTATAGCCACACACACACCAAGTACAGTCCTCTTTGGGGTAGAAGAGAGGGAGGTTCCCCCAGGTACAATTCAAATCCTTCTGTCAGGAGGAAGATTAATAAAGATCTCCTGACTTACTGCTGGGCATCAGTGTTCAGCCAAGTGAGAATGAAATAGAGGACAAAGTTTATTACATAGGATAGGGTAATGCTTGCTGCTCAGACAAACTATAAAATTGGTTTAACACAATGGCTGCTTATTTTTTTATCATATAACACCCAGGATAGATGTCTTGGTGAGTGAACAGCTTTGTTTCATGAGGAACTTCAGAGACCCTAACTCCTTCCACATTGTGGCTCTAGTATCCTAAGGGCTTAAGTCCTCTGCTTTCAGTGGCAGAAAAGGAAAGAGAAAGCATAAGGAAGGCTTCTTAGATACTTAGGCCAAGAATAGCCATTGATAAGAACTATTCTAGATGCAAGTGGGGTTGGGAAATATAGACCCAGGGCAGACATTTCCCACAGCACTGTGGAAAGTGGAGCACAAATTTTTGGTGGGCAGCTAACCATCACAACTATTACGAGAAAAGAAGGGACCCTGGAAGAGATGGGAGATAGGAATCTGGGCTGCCATTTACAAAAGGATGGAAATGGAAAAGAAGCAGTGGGGAGAGGGTAGCAAATGCCAACTTGGCCATCCTTAGAGGGTTTTGCAGGCTTTTCCTCTTTAGTAGTGATGTAGGTGAAACAAACATGTCTTGTTGCCAGTTTGATACATACTTGGAGCATAGCTTGGACCCCTCCATCAAGAGTACTACCCAACAGGTTTGCAATTTCCACTCATGTCCTTTTCCATTTGAGTTGTAAATTATGAATCATGCAAATTTGGACAAGATCTTAAGCCACAAGATGTATCAAGTACCATAGCCTTCAGTTATCTTAGTTCATTATATAGAAAAATAGGTGTATTTTTTTTCTTTATAGGAAAACAGTACCAGGTAATGTCACATAATATTTCAAAACATAATTTATCTTTGTCAGCCAAGTAGTGAACAAAGAAACACTAAATGTTCTTTTTAAGAAATGATTTAGAATTAATTTTAATCCATTCTGATGGTTCAGTAAAAAGAGAAATATAGACTTCCGCAGGTCTCTTAATGCAGATTGCTATAGTAATTTAAAAACAACAAATAATAATAAAGTAATGATTCTATCATGCTGCCAGTGTCCCAGACAGAAAATAGTGTACTTGAAAAAATAAATATGCCACTACAATATATGCCAATGACTAGACTCTAGGCATTGCCTTCAGATTAAAAAGATTCATAGCATCATATTCATGTACTTTAGAAATATATTTACTCTGATAGAGACAAAAATATTAAAAGTATAGTTATAGTCTTTGTCCCCCTTCTGCCTCCCAAGGGGGATCCTTTTGTACCACTAGTAATGGATAGGATGGGATAATGGGTAGAGACAGACCTGGAGAAACTGAGAGACTTTCTGTCTCTACATTGGCATGATTAAGAAGCTACCTGGAGAAAACCAAAAGAGTTGAGAGTAGGGAGGAAGTGAGAGAATATTGTCCAGAAAGGGAAGAACTGAGGACTTTTTGGAAGCTGAACTGAGCAGCTCCTATGAGGGGGGGACTGTGGAGAGAAGAGTTTACATAAAGAGGAGCATTCAGAAGTATCATTTCGTGCTATGCACAATTAGCCATCATAACCATCATTGCTGGAGAGAACCTCTCCTGAACTCCCTCCACAGCTAGTCTTCACTGCAAATAATGCCTAGCAGATTGAGATAGTAACAGCTAATGCCTACAAAAATACAACATTGTGTGTTGTATTCCTATGTGCCAACTATCAAGCTAAACTTATGACCTACATTAACTCTTTTAATCCTTAAAACTTTATGAGGTAACACACTTGTTTACAGTTGAGGCAAAGAAAGATTATGTATTTGTATCCTATATAATAAAGGGGTAATATGCAAATTAACCATCACTTCATCACAAAGATGGCGGCACCCAGTCCCCTCAGCCTCGCCGGAGTCCCCCAGTCCTGGGGACTGCCGCTGAGAGTGGGCAGCATGAGTGGCCTGGCAGAATGCTTGCTTTGTCACCACGGCGATGGAGGGCCTCTGGGCAGCGGGCACGGAGTGGCCTGGGCGGGACACTTGCTTTGTTGCTGCGGTGACACCCTGGCTGCGGAGGGCCTCTGGGGGACAGGGGGCCCGGCCCGCAACCTTCGTGGCTGAGCGCAGGCCCGGAGAGGAGACGGCGGGCCCACCTCCCATGGAAGCAGCACAGGTCCCTCCCACCTCACGTGGAATCAGCGCGGGTCCCTCCCGGCTCCTGTGGAAGCAGCGCGGCTCCTGGCGGCATGCTGCGGTTCCTGCTAGCTCCTGCGTGGCCTACTGCAGCACGATGGGCTACTAGTAAGTATACATATAAGATAATAAGTGGTAGAGCTGGATTCAGGCCCAGGCAGTCTGGCTCCAGAGTCTATGGTCTGGACCATGATACTCTAGCACTTCTCATGCTGTTTAAGAGTCAGTCTAGTCAAAACACATAAGCCTTATGTAATAAGGGCAATTCAAGATGTGGACTAAACTCCAAATCAACATTGCACCCCTTCACATATAGTACTCTATTGATGAACACTCTTTTAATAGAATAGCATGTAACTGTAGGTGCCAAAATGCCAAGTTGTTCATATGCTATTTGCTAAACTTTGGGAAGTAAGATAAAGAACATGGAACCAAGATGAATAAGATGGGTATCTAGGGAGCTAAATGAAGTGGTGAGTTACTCCATATCAAAGAGGCCAGGGTGCTCTGGGAAATACTAATCTAACTGGTAACGAGCTCTGAGAGGGTAAATTGACTTTACAATCAAAGTAATATTTTTCTCTAGTCCAGGTGGAGAACATGACTATAAAATGTCTGAGATCTATTGTTTTTCACATTATGGTTCATCAAAAAGAAGAAAACTACCATTTGCCCTGACTGGTTTGGCTCCATGGATAGAGCATCAGGCTGCGGACTGAAGGGTCCCAGGTTCGATTCCAGTCAAGGGCACATGCCTGGGTTGTGGGCTCGATCCCCAGTGTGGGTGGGCAGGAGGCAGCCAATCAATGATTCTCATCATTGATGTTTCTATCATTCTCTCCTTTTCCCTTCCTCTCTGAAATCAATAAAAATTATGAAAAAAGGGAAACTACAGTTTATTTGCTAGCAAAGCTCCCTAATGGTCATGACCAGAAGGATGTGCCTTTCAGGGATTAAATAGGGATAAGGACTCTACCCTTGCCTTCTCCCAAAAGTAAGAAGAGGACAGAGTTCTACCTTCCAGAGTTTGAGTGACAGTGATGATTTGTTCTATAAAACTAGATTGGAAAATTGGGTTTCATGAAGGGCTATCTATTAAGTTATCTTCTCTGGGTTGACCAAATCATACTGGGAGAGAACTGACCAGTGAGATGTTGGCTGAAGGACTGATCTTTGGTTATGAGAGCAAGGAGGCCTGGGTGACCAGCAACAACAAACTAAGTAAGAAAGCTGCAACTTGGTCAGTCTGCTCTGCAGTCAGGGCTGCTGCTTCCATCTTATGATAAATTGCATTGATCATGCAGGTTACAGAACCCCTATCATTATCCAAGAAAAGACATTAGGTTTTGACATTGTCAATTTCTGGAAGTGTCACACAGCGCTCAGGGGAATGGCTCATTTAATTTCAGTTTATAAATTAAACAAAGCAGAAAACCAAGATGATAAATCCAAAATGTTCCAAATATTTAAACATGAAATATATCAACTTCAGAGAATTGGGCCCAAAATTTATACTATCAAAACTTCACCAAGAAGTTTTTCTGGCCTCACTGGGGGAGGACGGGTAATGGTAGGCATACAATTACAATAGGTCATTTTTATTATTTTAGCTTATTTGTCCTACTGGGGCTTTCATTTCATTTTCAGCTCTTCATTTTACAATTAATAACTTCTTTTTAAAAATTTAGAAATAAATTTAACCTTCTGAGATGGGCAAGTTCTTCAGGACTTTTGAGCGATAAGTCAGAAGGAGCCCTTAGAAACACGGCTCTGGGCATCTTTGGCTATTTGTATGGAGCGTGTGGCACATCTGCAGGTCCGGGTCTCACCTCTGAGCTCTTCTCACAGCAGCCTAGTGGAACTTCATTTATCTCAGGAGGGGCGATGGTGGAGTGGAGCCCGCCTGATTCTGGACCTGCGATTCCAAGGTGGAGAGAGTCCAAGATTGTTGCTCACTCCATTAAGCAATCCCTTTTCGCTGAAGGGGTTCATCTATCAATCTCGCTTTTCAGCCAGTAACCTGCTTATTTAGAGGTTTAATTACATTTTCAGGTCACCCAAGCGCTTCTCCTAGATATTTAATAAAATAAGTCCTTATTTTATTTATCACATGGTTTGTTTTACGTGAGCTTCGTAGGACTGGGATGGAGTGAAGGGGGGCGATTACATATAAAAAGATAAACAAGCGAGATTTCCACCTCAAAGTGTCCAGAGTTAAGGAAGGAATTATTTGAGTCTCAGGGCACAATGACGATAGCAGAGGATCTAAAACTGCATGTAGCAGCCACCATTCCTGAAACAGAAAGTCAAATATTGATTTCCCAGTGCTTTTATGACCCATTTAACAACAGGCGTTTTGGATTGGTTATTTCTTGGGGCTGGAGAAAATTTTCCAGCCAGCCGCCTTTTGAGCTTCCTCTTAATTATATAACTTCTTTGAGAGATAGGTGAAAATTGATGTTCAGCCCTGGCCATGAACACACACACACACACACACACACACACACACACACACACACAGGAGGCTGTACAACTTGTGGCATCTAACACTATCTAAGTGAGCTTGAACGAAGGAAATGTAGATATTTTCCACAAACCCACCAAGTTGGGTGAGGGGGCGGGGGAGGTTCCATTGGGTATGTCTGCTAACAAATTCTCACTAATTGACATCAAGCCAGTTAATTTCTATGTAATAAGTGTTGAGTGATTCGAGATTCAGCCGGACCAGCCGAGGCTGGGTTTATACAAAGACTTCTACCTGTTTGGCTCTAAGAACGGAACATTTAATGTTTTGCTAAATTTTCAAAAAATGCTGGGAGTAGAAACAGCGTTTTTAATCTTTTGCTCTTTGGGCTACTAATTATGTAGCAAAGGATATAAAGAGGGCTTTACAAATCATTATTTCCATTAGGAAGGTGTTAGAATCAATTCCACCGAGGGCTCCCCTCCTATTTGGGCAGCTGCTGCTCTCAGGGGAGGCGGCCACTGTGGTGCTGGTTGAAGCGGGGCTTCTGTTCTGTTTCCCCAGCACTTGGAAGCAAAACAAAACAGGCCTAATGAAAAACACACACGGGAAATGCTTTATTATTTCATCATCCTCACCTACTGCGCTCTGGCACGGCTCTGTGATTAGGAAGGACTTCTCCCTCATGCCGGCTTGCTCCCTCTCCGAGGGCTGGCCATCGGGTGGTATGAGGCCGATACTGTGTCATTTCCTGTCAGATCATTTCAGAGGAATTTGCTCTTATTTCCTCCCAGCCACTTCCCGCACCCCCACCCCCACTCTCAACATCAGTTCAGCATTGGCCACATGCTCCCTGGTAAAATTGAATTTACTTCAAAATGCTGTGTTTTAGGGTGAGGGGAGTTCTGGAAACTCCAGCCACCAAACCCAATCAACCCGTAACCTCTGAAAGCTGAGAAACAGGTCAGAACCACTGAGTGGATCCTAACCTCCCAAGGCCAAGGACACCCACTTCTCCTGGAAACCAGTGGGTTTGTGGGACAGGTGCTGAAATGAGTCAGAATATTAATGCAGACTGTCATCTTCCCACATGCATTTTCTTGACTTTTCACCAGAAAGGAGAGTTAGAAAGCAGACATTCCCCAAATTTCATTGGACCATTAGCAAATGAATAACTCCTTTCATTAAAAAATGTCTCCATTTCTTTATTCCACACAAGGTGAAGCCTGGACATAATAGACAATGCATTTATTCACATGGTCCTTAGCCACTTCCAGCACCAAATAACCCAGGCACAGTCAGGCAGATATGGCCACTAGGAAATTGCCCTAGGTCAAACCTCAGCAGGGCTGCCAATGCCTGTCTGTGGTAAGGCATCAGTAACAGCTCTTTCCTGTTGTTTCAGTTTGGCAGCTTGGAAACGGTACTGTGCCATCCACACAGAAAGTGCTTAATAAATATTTGGTAGATTATTCAATAAATATCTGACAAATTGAATTGGGACTATATGTCAGAGTGTGGAAATTTAATCCCCCCCACCCCCAGTTTTAAGGCAATGGAAAGTGGGTGCCTTCATGCTGAGCCTCTATACATTGCCACCAGCTTTGGGATCAACATCATATATTAACATCACTAAATAATAAGAGTCCTTTGGGCAACTCTTCCTTGATGAAATGTCTACCAGACTGGTTTAAATGGATAGTTATATTCTAACTAGTGGCCCAGTGCATGAAATTTGTGCACATTAAAAGGGATTAATTAGAAAAAATAATTTAATATTGCTTTTTGCCCTTTCTCTATAATACAAGTGTCAGAGATGAAAGAAAATTAGTAAAATGTATTTGAAAACCTTCCTCCTGTCAGAGTCTGGGGCACACCACGGGATCCAGAGTCAAGTCCCGCCCACGCACATGTGCCTCAAAATCACGTGAGACCCAGACCTGGCCGCCCCCCCACTCATTGGGATAGATCCAGACCTGGAGAGTCCCACCCTTGTCAAGCCCCACCAGGCAGGGAATGTAGCCTCAGGTCCCTGGCCCGGCACCAGGATGGGGGGCGTGGCCTGAGGTCCCCCAGCCCAGACCGGGGTGGGAGGGGGTGCCTTGAGGTCCCCTGTCAAGCCCCGCCAGGTGTGGGACATGGCCTGAGATCCCCTGTCAAGCCCCACCTGGTGGGGGGCATGGCCTGAGGTTCCCTGGCCTGGTGCTGGGGCCGGGGGAGCAGCCTGAGGTCCCCTAGCCCAGCATCAGGACAGGAAGAACACCTTGAGGTCCCCCATCAAGCCCCGCTGTGTGGGGGGCGTGGCCTGAGGTCCCCTGTCAAGCCCTGACAGGTGGGGGGCGCAGCCTGAGATCCCCTGTCAAGCCCTGCTGGCCTGAGGTCCCCTGTCAAGCCCCACGGGTGCAGGGGAGGGCGTAGCCTCAGGTCCCTGCTGATTGCTTGTTAAGGCTCCTTATGGGAACTTGGCCTCAGCCGTTGGTGCAGCCATATTTGTGATGGAGTGATGGTTAATTAGCATATTCCCTCTTTATTAGATAGGATATCTATTAAACTAGTCAATGGGTAATCCTATATAATAAAAGGCTAATATGCAAATTGACTAAACAGCAGAACGACCGGTGTCACACTGACCACCAGGGGGCATACGCTCAATGCAGGAGCTGCCCCCTGGTGGTCAGTGCGCTCCCAGAGGGGAACCACCACTCAGCCAGAAGCTGGGCTCACTGTTCCTTAGCACTGCCTCAGCGGTGGCAGGAGCCTCTCTTGCCTCTGTGGCAGCGCTAAGGACCCCTCGGGGGGATGTCCGCCTGCTTAGGCCCGTTCCCCGTGGAGTGGGCCTAAGCCGGCAGGCAGACATCTCCTGAGGGGTCCTGGACTGCGAGAGAGTGCAGGCTGGGCTGAGGGCCTCCTCCCACCACCACCACCACCCCCCCACAGTGCACTAATGTCATGCACCAGGCCTCTACTATAGTAATATTACTCAATATTTATTTAATTCAATGTGTAGTATCTTCTCAATGAGTATTTGTTAAATAGATCAGTGAATAACTGTGATGCTGGTATAAATACCAAATGATTTTGTGTGGAGGTTTTAGGGTAAGAATTGGTCTGTGTGTATAGATCTGCCCAAATGTCTGATAGTCCTGCCTACATTTAATTCCCAATGGGAATATAGAAATAAGTCACGTGAAGTAGCTCATCTAGTGGAAAATTTTAGAGATGAGAAAAAAATGATCCTCCAAAGTGGAAACAGGTCAACATGTCTGCCACTAATACATGGCAGGAAAAGTTTTGTCTGGTGTATTTGAACTTCATTTTGAGTATTTGACAAACATTATTAATCCCATCACAGTTTATTACCACAAAAGCACTGAGAATCTTGAAGATGATAAATATATGATAAGGATGGAAATGATAAAATTATTTTAAAAAAGCAAAAAGGCTAAAAAAAGTGAAAATGCTGAGGAAAAACAAACCTTGATCATAGATATGGAATGATACTTTGACAGTAAGAATAACTCAGAAGGACAAAGAGTACTAATCTTCTAACTTATGGAAATGTGTGTACCTAGGAAGTAGACAATTATTGCCAAGAGATTGATGAATTAGTATACATTTTGGTCTGGGCTATCACAGTGGTTTCGGTTTCAGCCCTCACTACACATTTGAATCACCAAGGAGCTTTACAAAATACAGATGCCGAGGCCATACTGCAGCCCAATTTAAATCAGAACTGCTGGTGGTGAAGCACAGGCATCAGGAATTTGTAAAGCTCTCCACGTGATTCCTATGTGTAGTCAAAGCGAGCCACAGCAATGGTGCTCAGAATTTGTCATCTGAATCACCTGGAGGGCTTATGAAACTACTTCTATTGGGACCAAACTTCAGAATTCCTGGTTCACCAGGTTTGGCATGAAGGCTAAGGAAAGTGCATTTCTAACAAGTTTCTAGTCGATGTTGTTGCTGCTGCTGTTACTGTTTGGGGATCACACTTTGAGAACCACTGGACTAGAAGCTCAGCCTTTTGGCTCCTATTACCCTAATGGTTGTTCCTGACTGCGGATGGTTCTTTAATTTCAAGGGCCTTGCAAATCTACATGTGATGCAAGTATGTGCTAGAGTGGAGTGTGAGATTCTGTAGCTGCTAAGTTGTTTCTTAGACACTTGGGTAAATCATCAAGGAATGTGATCAGCCTCAAGGCAGAAAGAATTGGTCTGTTTTAGAGGAAGCCATCAGATAAAACATGTATCAGCAAGGAGAAGGTGGCTGGATTTAAAGCATGGCAGACATTCACTTGGGATTTCCTTCACTGGGTTTTGCCAGGAAATTAATTTATAAGCACTCGTTTAGAATGTCTATATTAGCCAAAGCAAATTTGTTTTGTCTGTAATACTAAAATTGGGATAGGCACTATAAATAGAAATATGAAAAACATACAAAATTACTTGAGAGAAAATAAGACTTGAAGAATTTGGTTCTGAAGAGTTAGAAAGTCAAAGAGACTATGAATTAATTACCATACTAATTATTGTTAATTCCTAGCCAATAACTGTTTCAAGGAAGAGCTGAGGTTTCACTTCCATCTTCATCTCTCCCCAGCTGCATGCCCTTCTCACTGCCACCAGGGACAGATTCAGGAAGTAGAATCACATATGTATGGCAGGTGTAACCACCTCTGGTGTTCAGTGGATATGGCCACCATCTCTTCTTCACTCATACTTTCCATTCACTTCTTCTCATCTCTGGGTTCTCACAGTTCCATAGCAATTCTAATCTCATTTTTTAAAAACACAAATTCTCCAACAGATTATCACAGGCTACCATTTCTAAAGCTCTACAGTAAGAAATGCAATCATGCCTTCATGTCCTGTCTTTTAAAAATATTTTTTAATGAATAGTAAAAATAGTCTAGTAGTCAGTCAGTCCGAAGGGAGATTAAAAGCCCGTTCATGACAACTTGGGGTCCATGGGCAGATCTCTCCTAGTGTTACATCCAAAGTAGCTCTATCTATTCTTCCAATCTTCCCATTAAAATTTATCATAGGTTACTAATGTTTTTCACTTTCAATAGTGGGCATATAGAGAATTTTTTATTTTTTTTAAAATATATTTTATTGATTTTTTACAGAGAGGAAGGGAGAGGGACAGAGAGCTAGAAACATCGATGAGAGAGTAACATCGATCAGCTGCCTCCTGCAACACGCCCTACTGGGGATGTGCCCGCAACCAAGGTACATGCCCTTGACCGGAATCGAACCTGGGACCCTTCAGTCCGCAGGCCGACGCTCTATCCACTGAGCCAAACCAGTTAGGGCGAGAATCTTTTAGCTTGTAGTACCTACAGTCTTTGGATTCATCTTGTAATTTGGAAGTTTGTGGGCTTTCCTGTGGGAAACCCTCTCAATGCTTTAAGCTATAAAGCATGAAAACTGCAATTGAAGGTAAAATGATGGGATTGTGGGTGTTTCGTAGAGGAAAGATTAGGCCACATGTGTGAATGAGGAGCACAAAGAAAAATATGCATTTTTGATAGTTAAATATTATAGAATATTTTTAGAATATGTACTCAAATATATTTCAACTGATTAAATAAATCAGTGTGCTTGGAAATAAGCACTTGGATTAATATTCCAATTAACTGAGTATTGATCAGAATGGAGAGGAGAAATCTTCACTTAAAATTTCTTCAAAGAGGAAAAAAAATTATACGATTCCATTTTCTCATCGTAGTAAATGGGGTTCATAAACTAAAATGTATCCTTTACAATTGTTAAACTTGTGTTCTAATTAATCAAAGTCTCTTAAATGTGGAGTTCAGTTTAGTTGGTACTTATTTAGTTTGCTTTTAAGTGTCATTGCCAAATAATGACTTCAATTTGGGGGGCATAACAAAGATGAAAAGGAAAGGTTCCAACCACCTTAGTTATATGTAAAAGGTGCCTGGATCCTTTTTTTATTGTTTAAAATGTTAGATATTTGTGACATAAAAATACTCTATTGCTTGTACACATTTTTCTTTTAGTAAAGTTGTGGGAGATTTTTATTATCTGGTATTTAAAGTAAGATAAAGTTGAGCTGACTTCTTTCCCTGACTATCCCCTTCCCCCTACCAAAGGCTTAATAACCACAACCCTAAGATTTATGGTGAGTGAAAAAGAAAAATAAGTAAATTATCTGACTGAGGAGCCATTCTTCCTCTCTCTGGCCCTACAGACTATTTTAAATGCTGCTAGCAGCAGTCTAATTAAAATAATTTCTGTCAGAAGTCTGTGAAATATGCAGCCACGGCCCAGCTCAATGTTCTTGAGCAGGAATGACAAATCTCTGCTTAATTGGTACTTAATATGGTGGTGCAGGATTCGTAATTCTCCAGGATAAAAGGAGATAACAAATAGAAATCTCTTGCTTAGGACAGGGAGCTTGGGAAGATGAACAGACCAAATGGTGCTCACTCCCAAACTCTTCCTATCAAGGGTTGTTATTTTGGCCATCATTTATGAAATAACAGACAATTAAGGCATATTTTATGGCCAACTCTAAGTCCTAATTAAATACAACTATGTACAAAGAATGTGAACAGCCTGACTTAAAGAGGCCAAAATAAATACTGGCAGAAATATGGTGACCACCACAGCCTCAGCTCATCTTATTCTGTCTTGGGGATAAGCACCTTGGCAGAAGCATCAGCTACCTCTGAGGCACATCTGAGAGTCATAGTAAATTTTAGAAAATTTGGGAAATGTAGGAAAGTAGAACGTGGAAAATCATTCATAGTCCCATTGCTAATAAGTTGGAGCCATTACTAATAAGTCAAAGTATTTCCTATATTTTCTTTTTGTCAATGCATATTTTTTGTTGCAGACTATCTTGTGCTTTTTTCACATAATATTAAATAGTAACATTAATATGTGTATACATATATTATTAATGCTTAGTACAAATATCATCTTTAATGTCTAGGCAGTATTTCATCAAGAAGGTAATATTGACCTTGTGCTTACTATCTGTCAGGTACTAGTAGTCTAAGGGCTTTACATGTGTTAAGTAATTAAATCAATAATAGCTCTATGAGTTAGGTACTTTCATCATCTACAGTTTATATAGATGTGGATACTGATGCACAGAAAGATGTGTTAATTTGTCCCAGGCTACATAAAGTCGTTAATAGAGACAGGATTTGAACAAGAGCAATCTGATAACAAAAACTCTGTTTCTAATTACTATTATATCATCTCTAAATGCACTACCTTGACTAACCAGACAGTGCTCTAGATCAGTCAGTAAACTTTCTTCCTAAAGGGTCAAATTGTAAATATCATAGACTTCCTGGGTTACTTACAGGTTTTGTGGCATAGTCTTCTTTCTTTCTCTCTTTTTAAATTTAAATTATTTATTGTTTAATGTATTCTATATGTCTCCCCTTTCCCCCCTTGACCTCTCCCCACCTGCCTCCACCGTCCAGCACATGCCCTCACCTCTCCCTCAACCCCCTTCTGGGTCCACTGATTATGCTCATATGCATACATATAAGTCCTTTGGTTGATCTCTTATCCCCTCACCCCCCACCTTCCCTCATAGGTTGGACAGTCTGTTCGATGCTTCTATGACTCTGGTTCTATCTTTATTCATCAATTTATGTTGTTCATTATATTCCACAAATGAGTGAGACCATGTGATATTTATCTTTCTCCGACTGGCTTATTTTGCTTAGCATAATGCTCTCCAATTCCATCTATGCTGTTGCAAATGGTAAGAATTTCTCCCTTTTTACATCAGCGTAGTATTCCACTGTGTAGCTATACCATAGTTTTCTAATCCACTCATCTGCTGATGGGCATTTGGGCTGTTTCCAAATCTTAGCTATGGTGAATTGTGCTGCTATGAACATAGGGGTGCATATATCCTTTCTGATTGGTGTTTCTGTTTTCTTGGGATATGTTCCTAGAAGTGGGATCACTGGGTCAAATGGAAGTTCCATTTTTAAATTTTTGAGGAAACTCCATACTGTTCTCCACAGTGGCTGCACCAGTCTTCATTCCCACCATCAGTGCAAGAGGTTCCTTTTTCTCCGCATCCTCTCAAGCACTTGTCGTTTGTTGATTTGTTGATGATAGCCATTATGACAGGTGTGAGGTGGTATCACATTGTTGTTTTGATTTGCATCTTTTTTAAGTTTTTAAAAATGTAAAAGTCATTCTTAGTTTACCTGTCATACTAAAACAGGACATAGGGCAGATCTGGCCCATAAGCCAACTTCTGCTTTAGATTAAAAGTAATGTAAACCTAATTGCATGAATAGCAATTAAGATAATTAATTTTCAAAAGTTTTTAACACTGGAGAAATAAAAAAAATTGGTTTGATTAAATGAATCATTATCATTTCAACTTGCAATGTTAGTATTATGAATATACTGCATATCACTTGTCTGTATACATATTTATATATAACAGCGATTGAACTGACTGAAAATATTTATGTTTTCATAAAAATTTAAATTTAAAGTCATTATGATAAAAAGCTAACTCAAGGTCAAAATGAATTTGTTTCTGGCAAATCTCATAAAGTCAATAGAAAGTTACAAATTTCAATTGAATCATCAATTTATGCCTTTTCATGAGCCACATAAAATTCTGGTGTGCTCTGGTCATTCCATCATGGTAGCAGTTCTCAAAGAGTGGTTCTGAGACCAGAAACATTGGGACCATCTGGCATTGTCTTGTTAGAATTGCAAATTCTTGGACCCTACACCAGAAATACTGAGTCAAAAAGTGTGAGAACTACTGTTTTAGGGAAATCTAATTCTATACAAATTATTTTTTCGGAACAAAGATCTGTATGTGTAAGTGTATGTCCACATGCACACATTTATACATACGATCACAAGGATTATTTGTGAACTAAAAATACCTCACATATAACGAGACTATAATATGGAACCACCATGTAGATAAGCCAGAAGAATCTAAAGGAGCAAATTTCAGGGTTGCATATGTATTTTATGCATATCTATGAACAAAGCTATACTGTCAGGCCTATATTTTATATGACACTGTATTGATTTTGTCACAGCTGTTTCCTGGTTTTAGTATCTAAATATGCCATTCTTTATAACAGTAGGTATTTAAAACTTAAATATCTGAAAACTTCTTAAATTGAATGACCTCAATTCAATTTAGTGAATTTCCTCAAATTCACTAGACCTGAAAATTTGATAAGTTTGCTTTAACAAAATGTTTCATTTTAAAATGTCACTTTCAAGATTCACTTTCTGAGTAAGAGGGAGAAAACACACTCCTTCCTGCTCTTCATCTGAATACAGCTATAAAACCTGGACAAAATGCGTGGGTCAGTGACTTGAGACTTTGAAAAGTAAATAGTGAATAAAAAATTGAGGAAGAGGATCAAAATTCAAAGTTGCACTGAACTGGTCTGAGTTTACCATTAATTTTTTCTCGTCACCTGGCCCTGGAGATAGGCAGAGCTGCAGAAATGCATGGCAGAGCCCCAATTTCCTGACTGGAGGCCTCAAAAGGTGAGTCCCAGGGAACAAGAAAGCACTAGGGAGATTGTGGAGAAGGAAGATTTCATGAGAACAAGCCATGAAGTTATTTATCAACTCTAAGACTCCAAAATTTGCACATGAATGAACCTCATCTGAATTATCATATATAAGACTTTGAAAAGTGAGTAGATGAACTCTTACCTAGGTCTCAGATTTACGACTTAGTGGTATACTCATGGCACATATCCGAATAACACTGGGCTTTAAAGCCTGAACTGACATTGGGATCCTGATCCATGGACAAACCAGTGGGAACTTGTATCCTGAACATAATCAGGTCAATTGCCTACGAAAACAAAAGTAGCAATATTTTCCCTAGGATTTAAACAAGACCCAGATTCTCATAATACAATATTCAAAATTTTCAGGCTACAGTCTAAAATTACTCAGCATATGAAGAACCAGGAAAATTCAACTCACATGGGAAAAAAAACAAACAATGGATGCCAAGATAACATAGAGGGTCAAATTATCTAATAGAATTTAAAGCAGCTATTATAAAATGCTCCTACAAGCAATGGCAAACTCTCTTAAAGCAAAGAGAAGAATAGAAACTCTGAAAAGAAAATATAAAGAAGAATCAAATGGAAATTTTTGCACTAAAAATACAATAACTGAAATATAAATGCTCACTAAATGGGCTCAATAGCAGAGTGGAGATGGTAAAGAAAACAGTCTCTGGATGTAGAAATTGATCAATTGAAATTATGAAAACTACTTAGTTTTCAAAGAGAAAATAAGATGTAAAAAATTAATGAAGACTCAGGTACCAATGGGATAACAGTAAAAGGCCTAATATTCATGTCATTTGAGTCCAAAAAGAACAGAAGAAAGAGTGTAGTACAAAAAAAAAAATTGAAGAAATAATTATGGAAAACTTCCCAAATTTGGAGAAAGACATAAACCTAAAGACTCAAAGAAGTTCAGTGAACCCCCAACAAGATGAACTCAAAGAAATCCATGCCTAGCTAGACATACTAGTATTATAATCAAACTGCTGAAAACTATAGGCAAAGAGAAAAATCTTGAAAGCAGTCAGAGGGAAACAGAATGTTATCGATAGGAGAATAAAGATTTTAATGACTTCAGATTTCCCATGAGAAACCCTGGAGACCAATGGGAAGTGGTGCAACAGCTTTTAAGTGCTGGGAAAAAAAAGAACTATCAACACAGAATTCTATCTTACCTAATAATAGATAAACATGTAAATTGACCGTACCTCTGCTATGCCCATAGCCAATCAGAGTGAGTATGCAAATTAACCCAACAAAGATGGTGGTTAATTTGCATACATAGGCGCCCAGCCTGGCACCCTGGTCACTCTGAGGTAGGCCCCACGTGGGCCCTGAGCAGCCTGGGAAGGGCCTGAGCCAGGGGGCTCCTGGGCAGGGCCAAGCCTGCTATCAGAGCTGAGGGGGCAGGGCGGAGCCAGCGATCATAGGGAGCTGGGGATCCCCTGCCCAGGCCTAAAGCCTCGGCTAGAGGCTTTAGGCCTGGGCAGGCCTGGGCAGGCCTGAGCAGGGGCAGAGCCTGCGATCGGAGGGAGCTGGGGGTCCCCTGCCCAAGGCGAAGGCCTCGGCCAGAGGCTTTTGGCCTGGGCAGGGCCCAGCCGGCGATTGGTGTGAACTACAGAGGAAACACCTTTTCTGACTGCTCATTGGCTAAGCTTCCTGTATGCCACTGGTAATATTCTTAGTAACTTGGGTAATAAGAATCCAAAAAGGTGATCTAGGGTTTTTCCACCACACTTCTGGAGAAAAAAACAAAGGTCCGCTGCTGGAGGGCTAAGAAATGTCATATCCTGCCCTAGCCGGTTTGACTCAGTGGATAATGCCATGGCCTGCCGACCGCAGGGTCTGGGTTCAATTCTGATCAAGGGCATGTACCTAGGTTGCAGGCTCCTCCCTGGCCGGGGCCCAGGTCAGGGCTCATGCAGGAGGCAACCAATCAAAGTGTTCCTCTCACTTTGATGTTTCTCTCTGTCTTTCCCTTTCTCTTCCACATTCTCTAAAAGTCAATGGAAACATATCCTCAGGTGAGGATAAAAAGAAAGAAAGAAATGTCATATCCTATGAAAGACACATCTTGAAAATGCCTAAAGAAAGTTGTCAATTTTTGATGGTGAAGGGGCTGGAGTCCGTGTTGATGAAAACACCTTGGTGGCTGTGGTGACTGGCAGTGGCTGCAGCAGTGGGGTGATGGGGCGGTGCCTTCCCCTGATCAGCCCGATTGCCTCCCAAAAGGGAGGCCAGACTGCGGCTTAGCCCCCCCCCATGTGGGGGGGCAAGCCTAAGCCATCAGTAGGACATCCCCTGAGGGCTCCCAGTATGTGAGAGGGGGCAGGTTGGGCTGAGGGACCCCCCACCCCCAGTGCACGAATTTCATGCACCGGGCCCCTAGTATTAGAAATAATATTCTTTAGTAATGAAAGTAAAATAAACATTTGTACATGGAGAGCTAAGATAATTTATTGTTAAAGAAGTTTTTCAGAAAGAAAGAAAATGATATTAGAAAGAAACTTGGAACATCAGGAATGAAAGAAATGCAACAGAAATGGTATAAATATTTGGGTAAATATAAATAGGCTGTTTTCTTCTTGAGTTCTTTAAAAATGTTCAGTGGTTGAAAGGGAAATATTATAGCATAATTGATAGAGTTTTCAAATGGGCATATGTAATATATGACCATTATAATATCTCGGGAGGGGCATATAAAAGGATCAATATGGTGGTATGTTTTCTACATTCCTCTTGAAATGATAAAATATTGAGTAGAAGCAGATTATAAAAAATTAGATATATACACTACAATCCTTAGAGCAACCACTAAAAATCAAGACAAAGAGATATGGTCAAAAACACAAACAATGAAGATCAAATACTAAAAAAATGGTTCAACTAATCCAAAAGAAGGCAGGAAAGAGAAAACAGAAGAATGAAAATCAGAAAATAAAAATATAACATGATAGATCTAAATCTAAATATATCAATAATTACATTAAATGTAAGTGGTCTACACATACCAACCAAAAACAGAGATTATCAAAATAGATTCAAGAAAATCATTCCCTCCACTATGCACTTTCCACAAGAAACTCACTTCACACATAATGATGTAGGGAGGTTGAAAGAAAAAGGATATGCCACATATAAGTAATAAGTGAAAAAACAAAGTAGTAAATGTCAAAAGATATACCACAAAAACACAAAATAAAGTGTCACTTCCATCTGCTTTTTCTGGGAAAATATCTGCCATTCAAAAACCCTGACACTACAGTATGAAGTAAATGCATTTGATTATTTAAGTGAAATTATCTTGAGTAATCATCAGCTCTGCCTAAGCTGTTTCTTATTTTCAAATGGGCTAAATACAAGCTTAACTAGAAACAAATTAATGTTTCTTCTGTCATTTCAAAGAGAGCCTCACACTTCCACAAATGTTTTTGTGTCATGACAAACACCATGAAGTACAAAGATTGATTTTAATTGTAAGGCAAAATCAACCTGAATATCCACATATAATCTTTTAAGTGAGAGATTTAGTCCCCAAGCTCACATGTGGTTCCAAGTGTTTATTAAACATCATAAATACATCAGACTTGTACATGAGCTCACAGATAGACATACACATGCAGGCAGGTCACGGCTCCTTGGAAAACCACCCGTGTTCTCTTCCTCAGCCATGGTGGGTAACACATATGGTTCCTGTCAGTAGCACTCATTTAGAGAGATAAAAATCCTGCAACAGCTAAGTTCAGCCTCTCTCCAGTGGCCCTTTCCTTTGATTTCCAAGATATCAAGTGACTATTCACTAAACCCTGTAATTGCCAACCTTACCCAGTCCCACCCCTAAAAGAAGAGGGGGTAAAATGGCCTATTTAAAAATATATTTTTTCCAGTACATTGCATAATTAACCTATCTTAATTCTTTCTAGTATTAGTTTTCTTTGTCAATTGTTTAAAGACAAAAAATAAATAAATAAAAGGATTGAAAGATGCATGTGTTGATTAACTGTAAATAAAAATTTGAAAAATAATTTAGGGACACGGTGAATAATTTTCATTGTTAATATACAGTATTAAATATATTTGGTAGCATAATAATTAATGAAAGTTATGGGCATGAACAAGTCTCTTTTTTGAACACTTTTATAGATATAAAGCTAGCATTGTGGGGTTTTTTTCAAACTTGGCCTAACTTCAACTTGAAACATTGTTTTTTCTTCTGTTTTGTTCTTCCTATCCTTAACTTTTCTTCTGAAATGTGAAAATACAAGGCAGATGTCTTCATCTCACTGGAATGCTTTTAACCTTAATGAAGGGTTGTAATAAATCAGTACTCTTCAACCTGCTTTCTATCATCAACACATCCATACTTTTGAGACATTAGTCTCCACAAATATTATTAGAAATAATTAGGACAAGTTAGAACTTACAGTTATTTGTTAATGGAAATATAGTTGCTATTTGTTAGCTATCTTTCATATGTAGAAAATTATCTTGTTCATATATCTAGAAACTAGTTATTGGACAAGATCTTTTAAAAACATTCATCAGTAATTCATTTTATGCTAGAACATGTGTAAAATATGTATACTTATTTATATATACAGATATATAAAGATGTAAAGGATTCTTAAAATATATTTGGGTGATTTTTTTAAAGTTACATGTATAGATTATATCAATTTACAAATAAACTATGAAATAAAGAATATTTTTAAAGATTTTCTTGACTAATATTATCAAATTAGAATTTACTGTTTCTTGGCCAGATAAGGTATTTCATTATTTCACATTTTATATTTTTTATTTACTCAGGAGTCACAGTTGCCAATTTCTTCCAATAAACAAAATTCAGTATTCTTAACTCCTCTCATTAATACACAGAAGAAAAATAACCTGTAAAACTGCAACCCAAAAGAGTAAGGTAGTATAAATAACCTCATAAAATGAGACATCTTGGTGACCTATTTTAAATAGATGGAACTTGGTGATAGCAAAACAAATCGCTACTTCCAAGATCACATGAATTAAGATGCAGCTAGCATTAACGCTAAAACTCTCAACTAACAATGACTGAATCTGAAGATGTAATGGATTTGAATAAGCTTGCAGTGTACGAAGCTAAGATAAATTTTTCTGATGGCAACATCCGTAAGAAAATTTTATAAGGCAGCCTAACTACCTATCTTGATTCTCAAATGTTTAAAAAAGCTGTTCTGACTTCCAATGAATCAAACCTACTCATTCACCTTTCAAGAGGCCATAAAGTTTCATGCATGAAACTCTGGATCAGAAATTACAAGATTTAGGTTATAGGCTTCCTTCTCAAGAGAGAACTAGGCCACCCCAATTCTTTGGAATCCTTCTGCCGCTTTATGTTTCCCTCCCACCTGGGTGATCAGGTTATAAAAGCTTTTTATATATTTGAGTCCATGAGGTGACAGAGTCTGAAGACTTAGCTTCCATTGGGTAACATTAACAAAATTACTTGCCCTGCCAAACCTCAGTTTTGCCAGTTATAAAGTGGGCTAAAGATATTCTGAGAAGGTGTATGAAATGACTTGGGAATAGCAGTGATATTCAGCTTTCCGGGCAGGCTGTGCTGGACATTGCAGATGCTGCTGGTGGTTTAATCTTTATTGACCTATCTGACCTTCAGCATTTGTAACTTTCTCTTTTCATTGCAAACTAGAGGCCTGATGCACGAAATTCATGCACGGGGTGTGTGTGTGGGGTGTCCCTCAGCCCAACCTGAACCCTCTCCAATCTGGGACCTCTCGGGGGATGCCCGACTGCTGGTTTAGGGATCGGGCCTAAACCTGCAGTTGGACATCCCTCTCACAATCTGGGACTGCTTGCTCCCAACCTCTTGCCTGCCTGCCAGCCTGATCACCCCCTAACCACTCCCCTGCCAGCCTGATCGACGCCTAACTACTCCCCTGCCTACCTGGTCACCCCTAAGTGCCCTCGCCTGCCAGCCTGGTCACCCCTAAGTGCCCTCCCCTGCTGGTCTGATTGCCCATAACAGCCTCTGCCTCGGCCCCCACCACCATGGCTTTGTCTGGAAGGACGTCCGGATGGATGTCCGAAAGATGTCTAATTAACCTATTACCCTTTTGTTAGTATAGATTCCTTTCCAACATAGCACATATTTTTCAGATCATATTTCCAGGCTGACTTGGAAGGCATCTCAAAATTGATCATTTTGAGAAACAGAGGCCCAGAGAGGAAGCCGACAGCCCTCAAGAAATCAGGATTTGGAAAACAGATCCAGAGACAGAGAAACATTGATCAGATGCTCAAACCTCAGAGGGAAGGTAGGGGAGGGTGGGGGTAAGGGGGAAAGATCAACCAAGAGACTTGTATGCATGCATATAAGCATAACCAATGAACACAGACAACAGAGAGTGAGAGTGAGAGTGAGGGCAGGATTGGGGAGTGGGGGAGCAATGGGAGGATAACCACACATTTGTAATACCTTAATCAATATAAATAAATAAATAAATAAATAAATAAATAAATAAATAAATAAATAAAAAGAAAGAAAGAAAAGAAATCAGGATTTGAATCTAGCTCTATAAACTTCTGATGCAATACTTTTCTCTCTTTTTTATTCACTAATTTATTTATTCTATAAACATTGATTATCTATTTTGTGCTAGGCCTTATATTTCTTTCAAAAAATAGTCTAAGAGTATTAGAACATCTTTCAATTGCTGATGTCTATGGCCAAGTCAATATGCTGGTCATAATGTAATCATTACTAGACCACAGTTTTATAGTTATACTGGTACTTTTCTGTTTTTGTAACTGTTATCTTTGTTATTATTTCAAAGGTATCCTTTCTTTAAGTGGGCACTTAGAAGGACGTCCAAGGTAGAGCTCTGGATGAGGCAAGAGGACCCCAACCCAGACCTCTAAGGCACCTCAGCCAAACTCTTGGAGCTTTAATGGTATCAGAGCCTGAGAACCATGGTTTTGCATGATTCTCTTTCTTGGGCTCCAGTTTCATCTCTGGATAGAGTGTAGAAGTATTTATTATTATTTCAAGGCACCACAGAGCTTAGTTCAGCCAAAATCATTTTAAACTGTTTGCTTTCCATAATTGTGCCTGCTTCCTTGAGATACAATGGATGTGAACTTGCATTTCCTTGTTCGCAAAGATACTTCTGTTGGGTCTCCATGTTGCTTTGGCCTGACTGGCTGCCATTCTCAAATACACAGGCTTGTTAAGACTATTCTAACTCCAGGTGAGTGAGGTTGTTCATTGGCCTAGTTATAGTCTGCAATAATGTTCCAGTGACATTAACAAACTCATTGTCAGAGTGTATTTTGCAGCTCCAAAGTCTTTTTATCTCCCAGGAGTGTGGGTGGTGGATTTGATGTTTTGATAAAGCCCTTCCATCACTAAAAATATACCATCAGTGAAGACTATTGAATTTGGAACACACCCAGGCTAATTATGGTGAGCAAGTCAAATACTAAAAATACATATTAATAAATCTTCTTATGAAAGCTGCAACAGGTTTATTTGTCTAGGTTAAGAAGAGGTATATGACATGCAATAAATTGACTATTTTGAATTGAGGAGTTTGGGCAAAAGGTTACCTTTAGAACACAGTATGATTTAGTGGCACCGATTTTTTTTTTATAAAGAATGGATGTAATAGAAGAAAATCGTCCTTTGAATCATTCAGTTTGGAATGCTTATCCAACCAATCCACTCTGTGCACATTTACATGACTTCCAGTTGTCTCTAGGATTAATGAATGACAACTTCGGCTTACACATGCCTTAGACTAAGCCCCTTTTTGCCAACTACTTTGAAGGCATATAGCCAACATTTAGGTTCATGTTTGGGTTATGAAATATATTTTTTACTATAACTATCCCCATTTTATTATCAGAGCTTCACTTTCCTTTTTGTGGTCAAAGAGCCATATCAGCTTCAAATGATCTAATCCCTAGGAATTTTCACACTAAATCACTTATTTTGCTTGTTCATAAGAAGAAAAGAAAGGAAACCAGAATTTCTGCTCCATATGAATCTACAAGTAAACTATGTAGAATTAAAGCAGTGAGCTGTGTGGTTAATTACATAGACATAATTGGATAATGAAGGGCTGGTGCTATAAAACTACACTATTTTAAAAAAATTATTAAATTTATTGGGATGACATTGCTTAATAAGATTATACTGGTTTCAAGTATACAGTTCTGTAATACATCATCTGTATATTGCCCTGTGTGTTCACCACCCAAAGTCAAGTCACCTTTTGTCACCGTACATTTGATCGCATTTACTCTCTTCTCCCTCTGCCCTACCACCATTTCCCTCTGGTAACCATCATACTGTTCTCTGTGTTTATGAGTTTTTTGTTTGTTTAAAACAACACTAGTTCTATAATAGACTCATTTTATTTGAATAAATGATTTTTTTATTTTTAGCATACTTGAGATAGAACTCTACAAGTTTATGTTTTCCTACTTTACTTATACATGATATATGTGGAAAGAAAATAATAACTGATTATTCCAAGAAATAAAAAGCTGAAAAAATTTTTTTAAACCTCTGTTTAAAAATGAAGTAGTCCTGTAAGAGTGGAAGGCAGATATCATCCTTCCAGGAATCTACCTCAGTCTCTAAAGACATTCTCTTGGGCTTTAAGGCCCAGAGTCATTCTATATTATTGGAGTAAGCCACTTGCGACCACAAATGAGGAGCAGAATCTCACAGGGGGAAATCCAAACCACTGTGCACAGGATGCACTGAGCAGGACAGAATTATGAAACATCACAAGAGGATTTTTGAATGTGTTAGTTTTCTTTCACACACTATAATATAGTGTTCCAAATGTTGGTTACTGCAGAAAATAAAAAAATGAGCATCTTGTTGCCTGCTATCATAAATCTGTCACAGGAAAGCACTATACCCCAAAGAGTCCAGTTTAGGATAGTGTGTTGACTTCTTTCCTTGCCCATCTGCTCCACAATCTCTCTCTCCTTCATGGCAACTCGACCAAAATACAGTGGAGCAAAATATAAAGCCTGCGGTAGCCGTGAAAATGAATGGAAAGGTGACTGACGAACTATCTCAGCTCATCCAGTGTCCACTGGACATACAAATCAAAGGAAGGCTGCTTTTCTTGTATAGAAATAAGAACTCACTAAAACTACTCAAAAGAAAGATAAAGAATTCTATGTTTGTGAATGCAAACTGGTGCCTTTCTGGAAGAGCAGTTGGGCAGTATATTTTCCAAACATTTGGGGTCAGCATGTCCAGGTATAAGAATTTATCCTAAGAAAAAATAATCATGAATGTATACCAAGAGTTAGCTACAAATTATTCATTGCAGCATTATTTATAACAGTGTAAAACTAGAAACAATTTTAATCTCTAACATAATGGTTTGGTTAAGATATGACATAATCACCATTAAAATGATGCTACAAAAGAATATTTAATAAGATGGAAAACTGACATATTGATAAGCGATAAGAACAGAATACATTAAGAACTGTGTGTGTGTATAATAAATATTGGAAGGAGCTATACTAAAATGTTAGCAGTGTATATTTCTGTGTTGTGATATTTTGGGTTACTCATGTATTTCTAGATGTTCTAGAATAAATATTAATTACTTTAATAACAAGAACATATTTTTAAAATATTGTGAAAATAGAAGTGCTTTGAAATAGATGAATGAAATAGCTTCATAGAATTTGACTGAATAATTAATTATTTAGAAATATGCATTGTACCTTAACATTTTAAGTGAAATCCAAAATAAAACATGATTTCTTTGTAGAAAGCCTTAATTGTTTCTCTAGGAAAATTGTCTTTAACTTGGCAAGTTAGCAACCTATCCATTCACATGTTTTACTTTTATTCTTTTTCTTCCCCCAAACAAAGTTCAGATTTATAGCACCTGCTGTTGCTTTTTAATGTAGTGGTTGCACCTAATTTCTATAGCACAGTAAAATTGCACCACTCTCCATTCCACATTTTGCCTTTAGCAACAAGCAGTCTGGGAGACATAAAATGGAGATATTTTCTAAGGGCAGGTGGCAGACACTTTTACTAAATATGAAATACCAAAGACACCCCAAGCCAGAAGGGCATTTACTAAAAATGTTGCAAGTAAGCACCAGATAATTTTAAGCTGCTCAGACCAGGCAACTTACAAAATTGGACATACCAGTAAGTCCCTTAAGTCAAAGAGGTCTTTGAAAAGAATGATGAACAATTTTCTAGATAGAACCACAAAATGCCCATATGGGAGAGATGTGAATTTGACCTTTGAATAAACAGCATGAGATAAAAAAAAGAATACAGAATTTCATTTTCCCTTGCTAAAACCTGATAGGCCTTGTAAAAAAGATGGTCAGGGACATGAGCTATGGAGCTTCCATCCAAATACTACTAGCTATGTGAGCTTGGGAAAGTTTTTGATCTCTCCTTGCCTCAGTTTCTTCAGCTGTTAAAGGGATATTAAAATGTGCTAATCTTGTAGGGTTAAAATAAAAGTTAAATAAAATAATTCCTCTACTTTGCCTAGTTTTGACAAATGGAAAACAAATCTATAAATGTTCCTGTTTTTACTTTTGAAATGTTTTTATTTTTATTATTTTCATTTAATTCAGTCCCATAATCAATAAAGGGACTTGTCTTGTTATGACTTCCAAGAAATAAAAGAAATTCTCTGGAAATGTTTTGAAAACAGAAGCATATTCCAAAAACTATTTCAGATCCATAGATATGAACCCAACTGATTTTTGGCTGTGATTCATAGCTTCCATTCATAATTGCCATTCATAACTTCTCAACTGCTCTTTGCTTCGAAATACATTCCTGCATAGCTCTCTCTCCTGGAATGCATCCACATCTTAGAAACAACTGACTGTCTCTTTAGAGTGGGATAATGGGGGGCAGTCATAAGTCAGGCTTTAAAAAAACTGCCCTTTAAAACAGAAAAGAGCTTGTGTGCTCCCTGATTTTTTGAGCCTAGTCAATTAACAAAGATTTTTCCATTTCCTGTTCATCTCACTATGGTCATAGGGATGAACATATCATTCATTAACATTTCTGAAAATAGCTTCTATGTGGCAGAGAAATCCTACTTAATCTTAATCACTATTCCCACCTTTCCCAATACTTCATCAAATCACCCTCACCTAAGGAACAATTAATACCTCAGGATGTCCTGAGCTGTGCTCCGCTGATCACAGTATAAGTTGCTACAATTTTGTTGTGCAAACTAAACCATACACCCTGTTAACTACCTTGTTGACAGTCAAAAATGAAGCTGCGATCTTCACATTTGTGCCCATCCTCATCACTCACACTTAAACATCTAAGCCCACGCCATGCCTGTTAGACTCCAAATACTATTATTAGCACACGTGATAACAGCAAAGAGAAGCATCAATGGGCCAAATAACACAATAAATAGATTCAATTTTTGAACATGAGGAAAGTAAAAGACAATTTAGCAGAAACAAAACTGGCCTCTGCAAAACATTAATGGTCCCATTAATCCGTTAACTAATTGTTCTAGTATTGCAGTTGCTCAGGCACATAAGTTGCAATGAAATAATTCCAATTTTCTTAATTCAAAAAAGTGCTCTCATTACACACTTTATTGAGAAAACCCCTCTACTGAAAAGGCTCTAAAGAACGAAATGACATTAGATTTTTAAAAGTAATTATTATGTTTTGTCTATATTTTAAGGATAAGATATGTATAGTCAATATAGCATAAAACAAGTAAATGTTAAAAGCAAAACTCTTACTAGCCACAAGAATGCAGAGTTATTTGCTACTGTTGTCAAAACCTAATGACAAAACAGAGGCAAAGGAGCAACTACCAAGGTCCAAGAGACTCAAGGAAAAGCTGTTCTTAGAATTAGGCTCCACGAGGGCAGGGGTGCTTGTGTTTCCGCTGTGTCCCCTGTGATGCATAGTAGGTGTTCAATATTTGTTGAATGGGTGGGTGAATGAAGAAAAAGGGGTAGATAATACCATAAACGTCCTGTATATTACTTATACTTGTGTGGTTATGTGAGTCATGCATTATTCTAACAACTGCAGGTGAAGACTGGCAACCTGAGTTAGCAAACTTGGGAAGCAAAACTCTTTGCAGCGTGGAATCCCAAGTCTTATTTCTGCCAACACAATCACTAGCAACAGAAATAGAAGGAACTACGTATTCCTTGGCTTTGTTTCTTCTGGCCCTTAGGATATCTTGGCCACAACCTAGGAATTAACACAGAAAGTACATTTCTAATGCCTGAGTTAGCAATGAATTTATGTAAACAGGAAAAAAATATTTATTATTTAAATAAATCACAAAATTAGGCTAAGGCCTTGAACAGGTTGAATTTTCAGTGCTAATGGCAACTGTCGAAATAATTCTACATTCTTCAGTGTACTTGAGAAAGATTTTTTATGAAATGGACACTAGGGAATCACAGCATCAAAAAGGAAATGAAAGGATTCCCATACAGTTTCTCCATAAAGCTCAAGTATTTGGGGATGTTTTCCCGAAAGCTTTTGATAAAGCAATCACTATTTCTGAGAAATATAAAATATACATTTATAAATAAGTAAAATGTTCACAGTAAGTCTTATCATTGCTATTGCATATTCCTTTTTTTATTTTTAAGAAAAAAATTTTAATTGCTTTCAGAGAGGAAGGGAGAGAGAGATAGAAATATCAATGATGAGAAAGAATCATTGATCTCCTGCCTCCTGCACACCCCCCACTGGGGATCGAGCCTGCAACCTGGGCATATGCCCTGACCAGGAATAGAACAGTGATCTCCTGGTTTATAGGTAGATATTCAACCACTGAGCCATGCTGGCCAGGCACTGTTGTATATTCTTGATGGCTCTGTTACTTCCTGTAATTTAAAAAGAAATGTATGATTATTAACATGAGTTAGAGATATAGTTTCATATATTCTTCTTGGCCTTGGGTAATTATTTGATACATAAAACAAAAACAGGATTTGGTTCTTGATACTATATTGCATGCATTGTAACAGAACTGAAAGGAAACACCAGATTTTCAAAATTTGGATCATAGTGAAAGGTGTGATTCCTCTCCAGGCAAGGTTTTGGTTTTTTTATTTTTGTTTGTTTCTTGTTTTGTTTTTCTTTGTTTTGTTTTGTTTACAGTGCTCCTGCTATATAAAATATTTTTAAAATATGATTTTATACAATATCTCCATAGTTCAATAGCCATTATTGGAATAAAGACTTAGTGTTTTGAAGTTTCTTTTTAAAAAAAATATATATTTTTACTGATTTCAGAGAGGGAGGCAGAGAGAGAGAGAGAAGATAGAAACATCAATGATGAGAGAGAAGCATTGATCGCCTGCCTCCTGCACGCCCCACACTGGGGATCTAATCAGCAACCTGGGCATGTGCCCTGACTGGGAATTGAACTATGACCTCCTGGCTCATAGGTTGATGCTCAACCACTGAGCAACACTGGCTGGGCATGAAGTTTCTTTATTTTAAAATTTTTATACAATGATTTTCAAGTATTTGCTACACGCCCCTCACAGTGCTAGGCCCTATTAAAGATGTAAAAGAAATACATTATGTAGCCCTTGTCTTCTGAGAGTTTACATTAGATGAAATAAATGTCATTATAAGAAATAAATATGATTCGATGAGAGTGTGTGCAGGACAAAGTACATAATGATGAAGAGGGATGGAGTTGAGATGGGGCCTGAAAGATGAGGAGAGAGCAGAATACAGGGCACTGGCTGTATATGCAAAAATGTGGATGTGTGAAAATCAAGCAAAATAAAATGGAGTATAATTTTTTTTTGAAATTCCAAATTGATATGTTATTAAGGACCAGGCTTCCTTGACTTACATCATTAAAGTTATACCTTAAAAAAAAAATGAGGTAAGGTACTATTATCCCCATTTTCCAGATTAGGGACCTGAGAGTTAGAGAGCAAGTAACTGCTACACAGCTCATCAGTAGTGAAATCAGAAGTGAACCCAGACAATGCAGCTCCAAAGCCACATTTTATACACTACAGTGGTGCATAGGGTTCTAAATACAGTATTTCTGGTAAGGGAGATAGGCAGGCTTAGCCTAATGTTAGTGGTAAATGTTAGTTTCACTGTGGGGAAACTCCAGAGATTGGAAACAGAATTTCAGGGATTGTGAAATCTTCTAGGTCCTGAAAATGATCTTTAAATGGATTCCGCACTCCGTAAAATGTGCACGTGCTCACAAGCAATGCAATGGTGATATCTCTTTGATCGTAGAATCTGATATTATCACGGAGTTCAAGGAAGGCATCCAAATTCTACACAAGAAGTCAGCCAAAGAAGTTGAACCCCGGGCAAGTCACTTAACCTTCCTTGATCTCAGTTTCCTCATTTCAAATGAGGGGGAAGAATTTAGTGATCTCTGGGGTCCATTTTTAAAATTCTGCAAGCATTTTATAAATGTCACTCACAATTTCAGACAAACTTTAGAATTCCAGAAATGAAAATGTCAACTGAATAATGAGTAGCAGACACCATGTGGAAGTTCTGTCATGATCATTCTTGAAAAATAAGTCTTTGTTTCATTAGCAACATGGAAGGCAAGCATCCCAAAGACTTCCTTTTACAACCTGAAAGTCTGCATCATAAGACAAATGCAAAAAGAACTGAGATGTATTGTATGAAAAATGGGAAATGTGTATTTAATATCAATTTTTTGATCATAAAACACTATAGACTCATACTTAAATTAATCTAAATATTCAAGAGAATGAAATACATTTTACTGATGTATGCTTGAGGCCAACAGAAGCATTAACTAATTGATCTCTGGCTAAGACAAGTGATGAATCAACCCCAAATATCTATTTCCTGACTGTTTATGTTTGAATAGCACCATTTCCTAATGAGAAACCTGCAAATGAAGCACTTCCTCATTTAACAGGAACATTCTGAAAATAAACCCTTAAAAGAACTTTCTGTGAATTCCTAAGCATATATAGTGATTTGCGTATCCTAAGTCCCAGCATTTTCATGTCCTGTGACAAAAATGAGAAGAGATGAAAGGTTTATGTTTTTTCACACCTTTTTTCATTTACTTTTTAGAATATTTTCAGATTTTTATCTTTGTTCATGGTTTTTTACAAAGTGAAATTTTCTTCATGTATTTCTTTCAGGTAGCTTTTTAAATATTGTATTTATTAAGCTATAATAGACAAACAGTAAAATGCACAAAAGTATACAGCCCAATGAATTTTTTACATATTATATACCATGTTAACCACTGCCCAGATTAGGATATAAAACATTTTCATCACCCAGCGAATTCTTTTGTGCACCTTTCTAGTCAATAACATCCTCTCCCCACTGAAGTAGCTGATATTCTGATTTCTACTTCTGCAGACTAGTTCTGCCTGTCCTTGCAATTCATATAAATAGAATCCTGCATTAGGGACTTGTGTCTGGCTTTTTTTTTTTTTTTCACTTAATGTAACATTTTTTTAAAAAATATATTTTATTGATTTTTTACAGAGCGGAAGGGAGAGGGACAGAGAGTTGGAAACATCGATGAGAGAGAAACATCGATCAGCTGCCTCCTGCACACTCCCTACCGGGTATGTGCCCGCAACCAAGGTACATGCCCTTGACTGGAATCGAACCCAGGACCCTTGAGTCCACAGGCCGATGCTCTATCCACTGAGCCAAACCAGTTAGGGCTAATGTAACATTTTTTAATATTCATCTATGTTGTGGGTATTAGTAGTTCTGTGCCGCACACGGCCAAGGGTGAACCTGAGGAGGGGCAGTGAAGGATTGAAGAAAAGACAGACAAGAGAATACAGCTGGGGCTTGGTAGATCTGCTGTGCCTGGATGAGGACACTAAAGACCCAGCTTGCAAGTAGATGCTTTATTTTATAGTCTGATTAAAACAAGGGTAGATTAACATGTATACAAATGTTCTTGTTTTGGCAACACTTGCTGCACCTCCCACAGCCCATTAATTACTTAGGAAGGAATTAGGGAGGGCTACAATGTCAGGCTTAATTATGCTGGGAGAGCTCTGCCTTCCAGGCTGGGACTTGTTTGTGGCCCTGCCACAGGTCAGCCCCAGGATTGACCCTAGAGCCACACCCTACATAGTTCATTCACTTTTTATTGCTAAATACAGGGATAGAGGACAGTTTGTTTACCAATTAACCTGTTGATAGATTTTGGAATTTTCTCAAGAACTGGGCTTTTATAAATAAAGATTAGAGGCCCGATGCACAAAGATTTGTGCAAGAATGGGCCTTCCTTCCCCTGGCTGCTGGCACTGCCTTCGCTCTGGCCGGAGCCGCCTTTCCGCCTTCCCATGCTGCCCAGAGGCCCAGAGTGGCTGGGGCGGTGCAGAATGTCTGCATCATCTCCATGGCAATGACACAAGCATCCCGCCCTGCCCCTGGCTGCTTGGCACCTGTGTATGCAAATTAACCCGCCATCTTTGTTGGGTTAATTTGCATACTCACTCCTGATTGGCTGGTGGGCATCGTGAAGGTACGGTCAATTTGCATCTTACTCTTATTAGTGTAGATGTGATGACTATGCTTATACAAGTCTTCTTGTGGACATATGCACTTGCTTCTTTTAGGTGTATATCCAGAAGTAGATTTGACTTGGTAGATATGCATTTAACTTTCTACTATTTTTATGAACATTGTCGGAGAGTTGCCATCTTAAATTATTTAAGTAAACATAGTTGAAATCTGTACGTAGGAAAAAGGTAGAATTTCTGGGCATGCTCAGCAATCTCCCAGATCAAGCATTCAGATAGTTACTAAACAGAAGTTCCAGCAATTTTTCAGCAGTTACCTATTCACACAGAGGGTAGATGCACCTTTCACACCCTTCATGGGTGCTGGGGAAATCCTGCCCTTTGATAATCAGGGAAATTGTTCTCTGGAGAATAGGTGATATTTCATAATTCAGATTTCCTAGCAGGAAATACATCACAAAACAAATCCTAGCATGTGAGAATCCTGCGTAAGTCCAACCTGACATCTCATCTGACTACTCAGGCTTCCACGTAATTTGATGACCCATCAGGTCTAAGACTTTCTTGGGTCCCTGAGTCAAGCAGTAGACTTCAGCCTCAGGAAGTCTCAATCATTTTAAAAACCCATCTCCCCCTGTTCAGATAGTCATCTTTCCTCTGATTTATAGTGGTTGGTCTGCAGGTGTTGAAAAGGTGGTCTTCATTTAGCAATAATCCCAGAAAGTGTATTTCCACAGTCACATCACCCTCCCCACCACTATCCACTCCCACCAAAGCCAGCCAGCTCTTCACTCCATTTGGCTGTGAATCTGTAATGTGCTTTGGGTCATATCTGTGTCATTGGTAGCAAACCCTTATAATTCTACCCCCAAATCAGAAAGGGAAAAATGCCCACAGGGATCAAGGAGAGTGTCTCCTTACACAAATCTTTTTTCTGATAAGAGGTGACCCACAGCCAGAACTAGAGATTTATACACGCATTTTGACATAAATCTGCATGTGTAATTATGAGTCATAACGATCTTTATAGGCTGCACTAAATAATTGGTGGAGAAGAGTTACTGTTATTGACAAAGCATTGACCTGAACATTAGTGAAGGAAGAGCTAATTATTTTTTTTTCCTGAGGAGTGAGACTTCTTTTCTAGTTGTGAATCATTTTGAACCTGGATCTTTATTAAATATCTTTTCACATCTGAGGCCCCCATACACATCCTATATCTTTATGTAATTATAATTGCACACAAATTTCAAAACATATTCTAGAAGCTTTTTGATAGTTTCCAAGGCCGTGGTCAGGGTATGTGAGGTGACTAAAGAGGCCAATCTATAATTTGTGAAAGCCAGTTGTCTGAGATATGCTGCCATGTCTGAAAGACCAGAGCCTATTTTTAGTAGAGCATGCTGGGATTCGAGTGTGGCTCCACCATTAGCATTAATAGAGCTCTGGGCGGCGGACTGCTGTGTAGGCGGCCCAGAAAATGTACTCTTTAGAGCAGTGGAAGGTTAAAGTGAGCTTTAAATCACAGCCTTATCATACTTGCATGTTATTGGCAAGTCTGCCTAAAAATAGAATCTCATTACTTTAATTCTACAGTATTCTTAGGTGAGCCAAACTTTATTATTAATAACAGCATTTCACATTTATATAGCACTGTCTGCTTAAGAGAACTTCACAAATTATGCACATAAAACTTTCTTACCTTAATGTAACAAGCTATGGGTTAGGAGGGTAGCAGTTGGGTGATAAGTAGTGGTCCCAGCTCTCCATCCTGGGAGGACTGAGGAAATATCACCAGGCAGCTCTAAACAAAGCCACTCTTTGAAGTTTGGCCATTTCAATTCTTTGAAAGGATATTGTGTTTTTCACTCATGATTTGCAAGGTCCTCGAGATGATCACAGGAACTTTAAGAATAGTAATAGGCTGCTTCTAGAATGCATTCTGTGTACTGCTCTTCAGGCATTAGCTGAATTTTGGAAACAACAAGTGCAACAAAAATGCACACCTGCCCCAGGCCCCAGCCAACGAGGTGGTTCTGAAGAGCCTTTCCCTTGGCTCCCAAGCCCAGGTTGGGAACCCAAACCTAGCTATTAAGAATGGAAGGAGAATGAAACATGATCATCCACCTTTGAGCTTCCACCAGTTCTTCACAAGGTTGTGTAGAACAGGTATTAGAGTAAGTAGCTGTGTTTTATGGACAAATGGAGTGTGGATAAGTAAAGAATGCCTCTGGGCAGAGAGCAGTGTTGCAGGCAAGATTCCAGTTCAACAATGTCGCTTAACAACCATGTGAGAAAGAGAGAGAGGAGACAGAGAGAGTGAGAGCTGTGTGGTGGCCATAGGTGTTCAGAAAGCCCACAATTCAGTGGGACGGACATAGGAATGGGACACTGATCTCTACACAGTTGTGGACCTCAGAGCACAGGTGAGTCATCTAAAGAAGTAGCCCAAGTCAGGACTGCCACCATAGCAAACACTTATGAAATGCCTTCTCTGAGTCTAACACTGACTAGTCATGAAAACACTGAATAAGACATAGTTTGTATTCTCCAGCATCTTGCAGCCTAGTGGGGAAATAGACAAAAGGGAATTTCAATTGGTAGGAAAAGCACTTGGATAAGAACAGGGTACATAGGAGTATTTACAGGAGCTCAAAGGAGAGGAGCATGACCAGGTCTTGGGTGGTCAGGGAGTGCTTCATGTAAGAAGTAATATTTAAGGTAACCAAGCCAGGGAGGAGGAGAAAGTCCCTAAAGGCAGAGGAATCAGTAGGTACAGAGCCCTCAAGGTGAGAGAGCTACACAATCCTGGAGCTGAAAAGGCAACAGTAAGACTATTTGTCCCTCCTGAGGGACAAGGAGTGGCCACTGAAGGAAGGAGGAGGGCTCTGAAGGGCTGTGTGCACCACACTAAGGAGTTTGGGCTTTATCCTGAGAGCAATGGGACTTCACAAACTATTTTAATGGGATAGGACTGTTTCTATTCTGAAACTCATCAGGTAAGATATTTCAGCTCACTACCTCATACTAGTACTTTTGAAGGTAGCCTACCCCCACACAGACTATCTCAGAAAAGCTACATCTAAGCATTGAGTCAAAGTAAGCACACTGGGTTTTCCTGTGAACTCAGAAGAAAATCAATGAGTCCTAGCCAGTTTTGCTCAGTGGATAGAGCATCGGCCTGTGGACTGAAGGGTCCCAGGATTGATTCCTGTCAAGGGCACATGCCTGGGTTTCAGGCTCGACCCCTAATAGGGGGCATGGAGGAGGCAGCCAATGTTTCTCTCTCATCATTGATGTTTCTATCTCCCTCTTCCTTCCTCTCTGAAATCAATAAAAATTTTTAAAAAAATCAATAAAAGACCCTAGGACACTGACTGGTACCAGGTCATAGTCATACTCCCAACTGTTTTTGTGATACCAGTCACAGAGGTAAATCCTACAAAATGTCACAGAGTCTGTGCTTTTTGGATGGACTAAGACACGGGAAGAGGGACAGATGGAAAATTCACCAAAAAAGGGAAATTCTCACACATTGGCTATGATAAATATGATTGTTTAGGAAAGAAGCAGTGAACTGGAAAGCTCAGGTGTCTGATCTGGACAGGAATGTGTACGTGTTCATGGATCAAAGGTGAAGAAATGTTTCATGAAAGGCCAGCCTATTGGTTCTGTTAAGTCCTAGCATGATGCTAGACAATGGTTGCAGAGTCTTGGCTATTTCCATCCTACAAAGCTTCAAGGGGACTTGCTTGCCCAAAGGATCACAGGTTGTGGTGGCATAAACACCTCTGCAGGTGTATGGGAAGGGACCAGGTCAATTGCCTTTCTTCTTCCTCCCTTTCTTTTTTGCTTAACCACATAGGAGATTCTTCCCCTATCCCCTCTATCTCACATGACTTCTGAAGACAGTACTGTGATTACTAGTCTGGATCCAAGACAGGAAAATTGGGCTGATTATTATAGACTGTCTCTTCACCCTTGGAGATTTTGCTTTTAGATGCTAGTAATGTTTTCTCAACCGTAAAATGGAGATTTGGGGAATAATGGATGACACAATCCATGGAAAGAGCTGAACATAGACCTGGCTTATAGTAAGGCCTTAAATGTTAGCTGCTACTTGTCTTCTCAGGGTTCCTGTGAGCCAGCCTGGTTTTGCTTATTTTCCCCACTCCAGTCTAAGGGTCCTGTGTCGAACATAGCAATTCTTCCTTGTCTGCCAACTTTCAAGGATGCTTGGGAGTTTGAGTACATATTTCGTTATTATACCCTCCAAACATGCACTTATATCATTCAGTATAGTGTTATCTTTTAGCAAATATTTTCAAATTGGAGATTTTCTGTAAGAGGAAAGAACTCAAGCTATGCCTGAGATTGGTAAAACTCTATCCACACAATGCATTGTCAATTGAAAAGCAGTCTGGCAAATTATATTAAGATCCATTAAAATGTGCTCACTTTTTAAATTCAATCATCTATCTTATTTCTGGGAATTGTTTCTGAGGAAATCATCCAGAATGTAGGGGGAAAGTATGAATATAAGTTGATTAACCACAGTACTGTTTAATGTATTTTAAAATTTTCAACAGCCAAATATCTACCCATAAAGTTGTGGTTAAATTCATATTGGTGTATCCAATCAATGGGGTATTAACAACTCAATTTTGAGGATCTATTGGGAACTTTCAGAAGGATTCTACAGTGACATTCACCTGGGAGGAAGGCTCAAAAGAACAAACTTGATGGACCCTTTCTAATAGAGCCTCCTTTGGAAAGGGGTTATTTTCAAAATGGCCAGCCAATTTCGCTCTTCAAATGTGAACATAATGGGTGGTGTTTTTTTGGATGTAGGTACCAAACCCTCGTAGCACAGGGATGACAACCTCATGCTTCCTGGTAAGTGGTTATAATGGCATTGTTTGCTGAAGGCTACAAACCATGTTTCTACTTCATTTACATGTATGAATTCATTTTATCCTCATAAAAATCCCACCAGGTATCATTACAGATAAGGAACCTAAGTTCCAAAGCAATGCGACCGATCTGTTTGACTTGAAAGCCAGTGATGAAATTGTCCCGAGGATTAGATCAATGCATAGCAGCTGTTAGTTTTATAAACAGCTATGCAACATTGCCTCTTAGCAATGTTAAACACTCCAATTTTTTAAAAAAATTAAAAGTAATTTTTAGTCTGAAGCAGAAACCACTGATGCTACGTGGACAAGTTCCAGAAGAATAATTTGGCCAATACTGTTAGCTAGCATAGCCTTTTAGTAATTAAAACTCCTGTTCCGTCTGTCACTTTAATGCCAGTTTCTTGCCAAGCTGGAGGTAAAGGTGAACACTCAGCTTTCAGGAAATGGATTTCTTCATTGTTGGTCATGAGAGAGCCTTCTGCAAAGATGGACAACCAGAACAAGTTATTCTTGGGGACTCATGCCATGACACTTTAAAAACTGGGAGAAAGGAGGGAGAGATTGAGAATACGGAAGAGCAAGAGTAAATTTGCTATGAGAAAGTATTCTTAACAAATGAATTCATCAGCCCAGATGTATAAATTGTCATTTGATGGAATTAAATGAGGCAAATATATGATGATGTTAGGCTGTAGCAATCCAATTAAATAATTGGCTTTCTAGGAGTAAGAGCATTGTTCTTAAAAACAGTCTTTGCGCACGGCATAATGGAGCTATTTCTCGATGAACATAATGTTCATCTTTTATTACATTCAAAGCTTATTTTTAAAAAGCATGTTGAGCCAACTCCTCTTTTTCTGCCTCACCTGCAATTATTATGGCATTGTACTTTCAGGCAGGACTACTTGATTCCCATTAGATGTTCGCAAGCCAACGGGTTGTGCCGAAGCCCAGAGAGAGGAGGGACAGACTGGGCTGCCCACGGTTCTGGAAGCAGCTCCCACTGCGCCAGTCTGCAGCAGAGCCCGCGATACTCATTTCAAGAGGAAACCCCGGTGTGAGAAAGCTCTTGCTTTGTTTCTGACAATCATAAAGGCTTTTACTCGATTAAATGGAGTATTTGCTTATGCCTTTCTGCACCATTTTTCTACTTTTACAAGTTCCAAGACAGACTCTCCTTATCTGAATTTGAAATAAGGATTATTTTGCTTCTCCTCTTTATTTGCTCTCTCTCCCCACCCCACCCCCACTTATGCTAGAGCTTATT
Organism: Plecotus auritus; assembly: GCF_963455305.1. Lineage (NCBI taxonomy): Eukaryota > Metazoa > Chordata > Mammalia > Chiroptera > Vespertilionidae > Plecotus > Plecotus auritus. The sequence continues at coordinate 44,628,062 of NC_137776.1, forward strand.
TAGAAGAGGTGTATATAAAACAGGTAAAGTTCAGCATATTGGCCTCTCTGGCTTAGAATGCAAAAGCTATGGGAAAAGGCCAACATTATAACTGATGCCAGAGAAAAATTGCATCTCCAGGTGCTTGAAAGAAAAGCCCTGGAATGGAAGGCACAAAATAATCGCATAACATCTCAGAAACCTTACTCCGAGCTGCTTGATGAGCTATTTGTGTCTCTTCATGGATTTTTTATTTTTTAGAAAAATGAGATGAGACACTTTTTATTTTCCCCTTCTTTGCAATCTTAGAGGGTGTTCAATCTCAAGTGAACTCAATTCACATTTCCCTTGGCAGTGTTAGCTATCAGCTCAAACCATTTTACTCATTGCATCATACCGCCAGTCAGCAAGCAGGGACCTAATTAGCTCTTTGCTTTAATGGCAACAGTTAAATTTACATTATTAATTTAACTATTACGGACTCTGTGGACTTGAGCACATAGCTGACATAAAGATGCTAGATGAATAATAAGGTGCTGAGAAACACCAGAGTCATTCTTCCCATCATGTTCAAACTTCAGCTATAATGATATCAATTAAAACCCCAATCCCAGCCAAAAGCTTCCCTGCTTCTCCTTTGTTATATGAAAGCTGAGCTGGAGTATTCAGGTTATGCTTTGCAAAATACAGTGGTCACATATATCAAGAGACATAATTACTGATTTAATTATAGCTCTGCTCTTTTAAAGTACCCAAACAGTACAAATATAACCACTTCCTCCCTGTCCTGTCATGTATTCCCGGCTCTTCCCACATCCCGAGGTGCTGCAATCACTCTGTGATGTCAAAACCTGTTTGGGTTGCAAGACAGATGGGACTTTCAAAATGAAATGTACCTATGACTGTTTGCTACTATATATATAAAATGTCTCATTTAGTCTCATCTGTGATTTTCCAAGAGGAAAATGTTTCCAGGAGCCATTTATCTCCGTCCTAAAGGTTTGTATCACTGAATGACCATCTGAAAAAATAGGACCAGAATCTTTTCTTAAAGGGAAACTGCATCAGGGTTGGAAATGTCAGGAGTTGAATAGCACTGAATACCATTAAAAGGAATAAAATGCAAAATATGAAATAATTGAATATTTTTTGAATTTGAACTTCCAATTTTTTATTTGGTGTGTGATCTTTTTCTTATGAACTCATAAAACATTTCATACTGTATCTGTGGGAACAAAACAATTGGTAGAAAAGATAAAAATTGAAAGAGAAAAACATTATTTCATTTTGGTGCCAAATTCAGGCTTTTAACCTCCCAGTTATCTAGCCAGCTCTCTGCTGGGTACACCAGCTTAGCACTTCTTTGACATGAACTCCCTCCTCTTCCCAGGCAGCCCTCTCATTTGATAGGGCTTCAAGCCCCACTGCCAAGACCCCTCAGTCCCCTGACTCTGATCCCTCTTTTATGGCCATTGTTATACCATTGTTTAACCTTTGATTGAAGATTCTAATTTCCTCTTTCAAATCTGTTTACTGAAGTCTGACTACACCTAGCATTTGGGAGGAACTCGGTGAGGTTGACTGAATGAGCTAGAAAGGAGCTGGCTATAGAGGAATGATGTGATGGTTCACTCACCAAGTTAAAAGTCACTTTTCCTTTTGGACATGTAAAATGCATTATTTCAATTTTAAAAGGCTAACAATGACTTCCTTATGTATTACATTTGCTCATCAGTGGAGTGGCAGTGGCCTAGTCATGGGCTCTATCCAAGGTTCAGCTTCCTTAGCAGCAAAATGGAGATAACAGTGACCCCCTCCCAGATAGGATTACATAAATGATTCCATGAGAACCCTACAGTCCTTTTGGTGATTACAAAGCATTTAACACACCTCTATAAATTGCAAATAAAAGTGGATTATGACTGTTAATATATACAATTGCAACTGTGATTCTACACAGCATGGTGGCACAGTACAAAGATTCAGTCTCCAAAGAGGACAGGCTGTACTAGGAGAGTATCTAGTATTCTTTTTAAAAAAAATTAACTAGCTGTCAATACTATCATAGGATGCTAATGGGTAGTAGTTAAAGGTCTAGACTACAGAGTTAGAATCCTTGGGTTCAAAATTTAGAATAATAATAGTGCCTTTTAGGATCCATCTGAGGAAAATTTATAGAAAGCCTTTAGCACAATACTTTGCCTTTGGTGGTCCTTCAGTAATTGTTAGCAATTATCAAAGAATCAAATTGTATAAAACTCAAAACTAGCTCATCTGTAGTACAAATACACTGTATATCTTTTTTAAAGTAATTCCATGTATTTTTGCCTTTCCAAAAGAGAGGTATTCTCCCCTTTTTGTTCTTCAAGGGACTGGCACAAACTGCCCACAGAAGCCATAACTGGGTACCCTCTGAATGAATGGGTGAATGAACCCAGTTTAGCTTCCAGGACAGGAGCTTCAGAATTAATGGACATGATATGTCAGCAGGAGTGAGAAAAAATGCCTACAGTCCATTGTTTACATGTTAGTTAGACTCTCCCAGACTGCTGAAAGCACCAGGTTGAGCCAGCAGGAGCTCTGGGTAGCACATCTGAAAAGTCCCATCCAATGACAACAATCAGAGCAAACATTTAGCAACGTTTACATTGTACCAACCACCATGCTGGGAGCCTTACATGCGTTCTCATATTTCATCTTATCATAGCTCTCTAACTTGCTACAATTCTATTCCCATTTTATAAAGGACTAGAGGCCCAATGCACGAAATTCGTGCACAGGGGTGTGTGTCTCTCAGCCCAGCCTGCACCCTCTCCAATCTGGGACCCCCCAAGGGATGTCCAACTGCCCATTTAGGCCTGATCCTACTGGGATCGGGCCTAAACAGGTAGCCGGACATCCCTCTCACAATCCAGGACTGCTGGCTACCAACTGCTCGCCTGCCTGCCTTCCTGATTGCCCCTAACCACTCCCCTGCCAGCCTGATTGATGCCTAACTGCTCCCCTGCCAGCCTGTTTGCCCCTAACTGCCCTCCCCTGCAGGCCTGGTCACCCCCAACTGCCCTTCCCTGTAGGCCCGGTCGCCCCCAACTTCCCTCCTCTGCCAGCCTGGTCACCCCTAACTGCCCTCCCCTGCAGGCTTGATTGCCCCCAACTGCCCTCCCTTGCAGGCCTGGTTCCTCCCAACTGCCCTCCCCTGCTGGCCATCTTGTGGTGGCCATCTTGTGTCCACATGGGGGCAGCCATCTTTGACCACATGGGGACAGCCATCTTGTGTGTTGGAGTGATGGTCAATTTGCATATTACTCTTTTATTAGATAGGATAGAGGCCTGGTGCACAGGTGGGGACCAGCTGGTTTGCCCTGAAGGGTGTCCCGGATCAGGGTAGGGGTTTCCTTAGGGCGTGGGGTGGCCTGGGCGAGGGGCCTGTGGTGGTTTTCAGGCTGGCCACACCCCCCAGTGACCCAAGCGGAGGCCCTAGTATCTGGGATTTATTTATCTTCTACAATTGAAACTTTGTAGCCTTGAATGGAGGCCTTGGCCGGCCAGGGTGTGCAGAAAGTTTGGCTTCCTCCATCGCTGGGGAAACCCAAGCCTCCTGTTCGCTCCGTGACTGCAGCCATTTTTGTTGGGATTTATTTATCTTCTATAACTGAAACTTTGTAGCCTTGAGTGGAGGCCTGGGCTGCCAGGGTGTGCGGAAAGCTTGGCTTCCTCCATTGCCGCGGGCAACCCAAGCTTCCTGTTCGCTCCGTGGCCACAGCCATCTTGGTTGGGTTAATTTGCATACTTGCTCCTGATTGGCTGGTGGGCATGGCTTGTGAGTGTAGCGGAGTGGTGGTTAATTTGCATATTACTCTTTTATTAGATAGGATGTCACTGTGATTCACAGAGGTGAAATTAACTTGACTAACTTCAAGCAGTGAACAATCGTAGCAGTAGGGGCTTGAACTCAGATCATTGGGTTCCCAAGTATATATACCTGACATTATATAAAGCTGCCTGTGTGGAAATGCTTAGGGAAATGGAACCTCAGATTTTGGAACTCCTGAGACCATGCTGAATCTAGTAAAAGTTTGAGATGCTCAAATTTTAAGACTTATTTGGAAGTAAGTCTCAGCTAAAGTGATTCTCCTGGTTGTAAACTCAGGGTCCCTGTTTTGAGCCAAAGTCAACACCAAATCCTGTGAAACTGGCTTCCATAGAATTAAAAAGGTGACGCAGCACAGTGGACAAAAGGCCCAGGTTTTCCTCATCCTCTGGCACCTGCTGTGTGTTCAATGTGTTGAACTTCATGAGGCAGAGAATACTTAGCAACTTAATAAAAGAAACATCCTGACTCTCCTACCTCATAAAAGGTTGATACCTTCTAGCCATGCTACTGAAATGAAGGGGATTTATGCTGTAACTTTCTTCCCAGATGGGAAACTGCTTTACAAATAATGGAACTAATGCAATTCATTCTTAGTGAGGTAGTGAGTAAATTTGTCACCATGATGTTATATTAACTCTCTAAGGCCAATTCAATTGGGGATTCAATAAATAAGCTCTCTCAGTGGATGCATGATGGCCCACTGGTTAGAAAGAGTCCTAGATGAATAGCAATTTGATCCTGTGCCACCTTGAATTCTTTAATCCTTGAAACCTGCTTTTGAGAAATGTGGAGAGGATTAATGCCTTCATTTTTCTGCTGGAGAAGCTGAGGAACTTGTGCTATAAGGAATGTATCAGACCTTCTTCAATTCTGTGACCATGTCAACTCCTTGTTTCATGACTATCTTCTAGGCTTATACCTGGGTCTTTTTTTTTTTTTTTAAGTGATCAGCAACACCGTCCCTGATTCAGCCACAGTTGTTGCCATCACAGGTGAATCTGAAATGTCCTCCTTTGGAATTCTGCTCTCACAAGTTTCTGTTTTATTCTCGCCCTTGCTTGGCCATTCTGAACGGTTTTATTCTTTGAAGGGGCACCACTCTGTGCATTATGTACTGGATGCTTCCTTCATACTTAGCTGAAGGTCATTGTTTATTGAGGCAAAGTTGGCACTGAGAGTGGAAACGAATGGGAAAAGGATGTGTATTTGAATTCACATCGTGTTATTTATGGGCCCATGGCATGGAGCACGTATAAGGGTTTTCTATTTATTTATTTATTTTAGGGAACTCAAGTAGTCCCTCAAGAAATGCATAAAGATAGCATGGCATTGGATTCTGGGAAAGAGAGAACCTTGTATTAAAGAGCAATGTGTGTCACCACGCTGCAACATAATTCTCTAAACAGAATTCCTTTGGAAAGGTAAAATTGACGCATCTGGCCTTACTAAACTGTTAAGATGGGTTAAAAGCTGACTATGTGGGGAGGGGAAGGGAAGAAACAAACTTATAACTCAATGGATAATAATTCTGCAGTGCCATTCAGAAGTCCTGGAAATGCTCTTTTATCCCTGCGAATCTTATGTGGGATTTACGATGCCTTAAGGGATTGCTAGAAGTGTTGTTTTATTTTGTGTTAAATAAGAAAGATGGATCAGCGTTGATAGGGTATTTTTTTCACCCTAAATAAGAAAGCCATTTTTAATATGACCACTAAGTTAGCTACTGTGTTTCCTTTATTAGTAGTATTGTTATTATTCACTGAGTATTTTATTCCCATGATGTCACCGTACATTGCTCAGACTTTCTGGGCTTTTTCAGGTTCTTTTCTGTGAGTAATTTGCCTTCTTTGGATATTTGATGGATGGCATTGTATGAAAATTTTTTTAAAAAAATATTCCAATGAACAATGTACGTATCTACTGTGAATTCTACATTAAAGCGGTCTAGAAACTTGTTACGAATACAGAGGTTTGGTTCATTTCCTTTTTCCAACTTGCCTTTTTCCATATCGCAAAACATGCTGAATGTACTGTTTGTCTTGATGTAGACTGTTATTTACGAGAGGTCTGCATGGAGGAAGAAAACATAGGCAGCATTGTTCAAAGAATCACTCAGGAGATATTATTTCAGATAATAATGTAATTAGACTCCTTTGGAGGGAAATGTAAGTATTCATATTTTTTAATGTAGGAATGTAGCTGTGACTAATTAAGGGAAAACTCAACTAATTTATAATGTTTAAATTTAATGTTAAACCTGGTAATATATCTGAAATTTCAAAAAGCAAAACCAACTCCAGTTCTAGCTGAAAAGCCTTTCTTTAATTTAGGGTCAGGTAAATGCTGTTGGTAGTAACCAAAATCCTAATTTTGTAGAGCTTTCTAAATCTTAAAAGAAGACAAAGGCAAAAGAAAATTCCCTACAAATCTGCCACATTCAAAGCATACACTTCACAAGAGAACTTTTTTTATCTCCAATTTATCTTGATAAAAATTCTCTTGGGCTTTTATTTCAAAAGATGAAAAATGAGCCATGACAGTCAATGGTATATGGTGACTATTTATCTACACCTATCCATGTGATTGCTAGAACAACCAGATTAGATTTTGAATGTGATATGAAGAATGTAGGCTGCTCACAAGCCCATATTCCTCAGAGGAGAAATAGGTTAAACACTCAAAATTAAGTTTCAGAAACCATGCATTTTATTTTAGGGAACAATTATTCAAGGCCTGATTTTTTTTTAGGTAAAATATATGTGCCCAATTTTTAAATAAACATATCACACAGCTAATCAATTACTGGTTTGCAGTTTTTCCCAACAAAAAGCTCACAAAGCTAATTATTTAATTGTGTGCATGATTAAATTTACGTGACAAGTGTCTTTCTGAAAAACACATATATATCTACTTTGGATTAATTGAAGAATATCATTAATGCACTAGAGAAGCTATTTACTTCTGGACATCTATGGTACAAAGCAAAGGGTGCTTTATAAAATCAATAACAGCCCTGAATCATTTGCAGTTTTAATTCCTGATTTTCATAGATTGGGCTTTTTTAAGGGGGTGTGCACCTGTAGAAAATTTTATATGGCAGGCAGCCACACTGCCATAATCAGAAACCAAATTCATTTTCGGAGGAAATACACAATGGCATACGTGCCTCTTTTATGGCCACATCTGCACAGCTCAGGGAAAAGTTTGCAGATATGTCTGCTGATCACATTGCAAGGCTGTTATGAGAGAATAAAGTTGCACCTTTGATGGGCTATTGCAGCTGAGTTAGAGGTCCCCAGTCATTAGAAGTTTTGCATGTCACAAAGCGGAGCAGATTGGAGACCCAGAAATACTTTATGCAACTAGCTCAATTTTGGTCATTTCCTTCAAATATCAGCGGACCCGTTAAACGATGAACACACACACACACACACACACACACACACACACACCAGTGACAAAGATGACTTCGGTTTGTTTCTGACTTTCACCTCTGTGATAGAATGTCCATTGTGCTCACACAGCGCCTTCAGGACCCCAGCTGAGAACAAAGCTGCTTTCAGGGGGCAGTAAGTGACTTCATTCTATTAACGTCCAGGTGATATGTGAAGCCCATTATCACATCACTACTGGGGCAGCAGACATTTCCAGGCCAACCCAAGGTAGCTCAAATGTTTGTGAAATGTGTGACTGGAAAAGGGAATCCTTAGAAACCCTTCTTATTTTCTACCAGTGTCACTGATGCTAAACACAACCAAAACCCTGGTCTTTGAAATTTCCAAAAGAAGGTTAAATTGAGCACCACAAGAAAGATCACAGGACATATTTAAACAAAACAATTTGCAGGATTTAATTGAAAGTCTTTCGTGCCGTGTTTGTGTTCCAGATGTAATGCGTGGCATCTTATCAAAAAAAGCCTGAGTCTGAGGGGGGAAGCTATTCATGTAACAAATAAGTAACTCCCGTTCACTGTCACAACACACAGAGTGAACAGGAATCGTCCCTAACTGTCCACTGTTCGCCCGAGGACATCTCATAACACACCGGGGACCACCTCGGTGGCTCCAGTCGGGCAATGTGCCCTGTAATTACTGTAAGTTGCAGCAGAAGAATCCATTCCTGGACACCTCATGCATTCATACAGAGGCAAATACCCAGGCTGAAAACAAACATGACATGATTAAAAATAACCACCGCTGCCTAATTTTGAGAAGAAATTAGAAAACAGTGCACATGTTCTTTACCGTTTTGTCTTCCTTATCATTTTGTCCACAATTGCAAATCCATATTATCCAGAATTATTTCTTTTCTGAATAAAGAACCTACCTCAAATAAATGGAAATTTATCATTTTCCAGATGGCAATGAAGGTCTACCCAATAAATCTGATTTTTAAATGAGATGTGTCACTTTAAAAACAGCTAAGATTTGAGTTCTAGGTAAAAATTTTAAAATCTAACACGAATCCAATAAAGCCAATATTGATTATCAGGAGTAAAAGAGCTAATTGGGGCTGTAAAACCTTTTAAGAACTAACAGGAGAAATTTTCCAGTAAAAGTACAATAAATTACTGTTAAATAACCAGAATATTTATGTGGAATTTAATGTCAGTACCTCAGCCTCCCTTTATTTTTTTGAACTGGTGTATTACTGATTCAGTCAGGAATATTCCAGGAATATCACAAGGGCAGTGTCTCTTTGGCAAGTTACTTTGTCAAGGTATATTTCATTATGCTCAAGGAACCTGCTTTTTATATCTCTTATGCTTTTAATATTTCATTTTTAATTATTGCTTGTTTTTTTGGCCCCCAGTTCCTTTGGAGCTTAAGGTAGACTGTTCTTGCACTAAAGTGAAAGCAAAACAATTTTATGGGCGACCGCATTTTAATATTTAACACAGCATCCTGACAGCAGATATTCTTGATGACAGTCTAAAAGGATGAAGAGCGCTCTATTCTTTATTGTGTCCTTATAAGATCTGACCCAAATTTTCAGTAAATTGCCTTGAATGGGCAAACGCTGGCGAGTTCCAAATCCCCTGTAGAAGCTGCTTTAATCAGGGTGGAGGCTGATGCTGATTTTAGGTCAAAGAGTCCAACACAAAATCTGTATGTTAGCATTTAAACACTCTCTTTAAGAACTTTTCATTCCAGAATGCTCCGAAGGCCCCATCTAGGCTGAACTCCATTGTCTAGAGCAGTGGTTCTCAACCTTCCTAATGCCTCGACCCTTTAATACAGTTCCTCATGTTGTGGTGACCCCCAACCATAAAATTATTTTCGTTGCTACTTCATAACTGTAATTTTGCTACTGTTAATGAATCGTAATGTAAATATCTGTGTTTTCCGATGGTCTTAGGCGACCCTGCTAGCGGTTCTCAACCTGTGGGTCACGAAGGCTATAGAGCCTTCTCAGCAGTTGCTTCTGTTTCCTCCTCTCATGTAGTTCCATGTTTCCCATTGAATCTATCTGCTTCTTATTCCCCTGGGGAAGAATCCATAATCAATTCACAGTTTTGGCTTCCTAGGCTTTCTAGCCTTAGTTGAGGTTTTACCCATTCCCGAAGAAAACAAAAGGGAAATGGAGACATTTTAATCCAGGCAACAAACTGTTCCTCATCATCTTTACGGACTGGGAGCCCTTGCTCCATCTGATGGGTGACATGGAGTAACAGTGGTGGTCAGGATTCCCAAAGCCACCCGGAAACATTGTGGGGCGTGCCCTCCTGAGCTGACATCATTCAGGTCTCACCTTTCTGACTGGTCCCTACTAGTGTCTGAAGGGACGACCAAAATGACACATTGCGCAAAGACTCATAAAACCATATCTGGAATCTCCCTCAAGGAATCTCTCGTTAAATAGGTCATGCTGCCTGTGAGGAAACTGAGGCCCAGGGAAGCAAGAGTTAGCAGAGGACTGGGACTAGAGCTCTGCCCCCTGATTTCCATCTCAGAGGTCTCTCTTCAGGTCACAGGCCACCCAACAGTTTTCATGGGCACCTACAGTTTTGCTGGTTGGTTACTTCTGAGGAGTCTTTTGGTGGAAACTCATTAAGTGGCCCTTAGAATTGAGGAGTTATGGGCAGTCTGTAGTCACCCAGAGCTCCAAAGCACAGTTTCTCAACAGGCAGGAAGGCAAACCCCAATAATGTGAGGCAGATGCTTCCAACTCTGCACATGATTCCAGAATCCAGCAGTCATGCTGTCAGCACATTGCAGCTCACAGAATTGCCAAACATTCTGCACTGAACATGTATTATTTTTATTATAAAAATACTACATGTTATAAAAATATTACTACTGATAATACCATCTGTTTTGGCGTCCTTGAGAATATAAAGATTTTTCAGGTTGTTGTTCGTCATATCCTCGCAAAAGCTGTGACATAGTATTAGTATTCTTATTTTTCAGATGAGGAAATGGAGGCTCAGAGAGATCAAATGATTTGCTTAAAGATACTCAGCCACTTTGAGGTGGCAAAACAGAAACCTGAAACCTAAGTCCTCTGATTCTAAATGTTTCTCCTACTTAATCATAGTCCCCCTTGATGTGAGCTTTAGAATGGCTTCCTTCATAACTTTTCAAGCACATTGATAAACTCAGGTCTCTGAGAAGCCCAAATGTGCTCCCCCCCACAACTAGCGTCTAGTTATCTTTTTAGTCTCCTCTTTTAAATCTCTTTTGCATTTAATTTTGAGAGATTAACATCCTGAGGAGCTCGTCTGTGGTCTGAGGACACTTCAGGATTGTGAGCTGGAAAGCCCACACGCAGGGAACCTGAGGCAGGACTGACAGGGTCCATGCATACAAGTGAGAAACACATTTTCAGGGACTTAGGCACTTTCTGCGCACACTTTCATTTTTTACCTTCCTGTGAATTCATTTTAATCTCAATTTACTGTTTGTTTATTAACTAAAACTGTCCAAGAGAACAAATAAATAAGAACAGCAACAAAAGACAAACAAGGAATTCAGTAATTCACTTACTACTAACTTAACATTCACTGTTCCTCATGTAACAGCTTGTATAGCTGAAGTGCTCTCCTCCATGGATGTATTAGAACATACAGCAATTTACAAGCAGAGCTGATGTCGGAGCTCTCGAGACAAAATTGAGTGCTAGAGTGTCTGGGAACTTGAAGTGAGCTGCCATCTGTGTTTTTTGCCTCTCTTTCCTCAAGGAAGACTTTCTATCACCCACAGGGTTAGCAAGGAAGGAGGGTTGCATAAAAGGGCCAGTTTGGGTTCCTTGATAGATTATCTGGGAGCATTGCCCACCACTACTTTTACTGACATTCAGCTGGGTCAAGGCCATGATTTCAAGGTGGAAAAAAATAAAAGATTCTCCTGTACAGCTGCATGAATGGCTGCCATCTTGGTTACCTGCTGGCGAAAGTATTGGTGACTCTCTAGTTTTTCTGGTTATATTTCTAAGGTGAAAGGAAAAGCTACAAAATATATATCTGTGCATGTGAATGCTCTCACCCATACTCTTCCACACAACAGTAAGCATTACTTGGAGATGAAATTCTGGTTTAGGGGTCAACTCTATCCCAGATTGTATAAAAATAATAGTAGCATCATCTTTTAAATTAGTTTTCCTTCCTAGTTTATTTTTATTTTGTTTTTGGAGCTTCTTGCATACGCTTTATTGTTTCTGTTTTATTTTGTTTTCTAATTATTCACACTTCCTACCACATTTCTACTGTAGTTTTTCACTTTAGGTCAAGGACATACTCGGTGACTTCGAAGCTTTGAAGTAGAAAACAACATCCTGAATTAATTTCTTCTTTATTCAAAGTGTTATTGCGAAGACAAATGTGACAGCACTTTACAAATTGTAAGGCAATGTACAAATGCAAGATGATAAGACCACCTATTTAATTCATGAACTGAATTCATACATTCATTCATTAAACAAATGCTTATTTAGTGTCCATCACAGTGCAGTACAACGCTAAGTGTTTAATAATGCCAGAGCTGCCTGAAGACCCCTGTGATTTTTGGTTTGGAATTGTATACAGTAACTTATCCAGTGTGTGATATACCTTGAAATTATTCCTAGATAAAAAGGATAACAGGTAAAGCCTTTCCATTTTAAATTTGCAAACAATTGAACTTAACCGAGTAAGTCTTAGAATAGACAGAATTTTATTCAAAGCAAGAATAATTTCTTAGCCTCAATAGTTGCAAGTAATTTTACCTAGCAATGAAAGGCTGGGTCAGCAAAGTGCAAAGTAATGTAGTTATTTGTTAAGTGTTTACTTAATTTTGTCATAGTTATCTTCAGTGAAATAGAGTAACTTACGCTTATAACTTCTTTTCTTCTGTTCTTTTTATTTATTGTTGTTGTTAGTGGGTGGGGTACTTTGAGAGGAGGGGGTACTGAATAATCATTTTTGTGAACTGCATTGATCAAATGAATAGATTCCATGGGCTAAAGGTTCTTTGGTTTTTGATGGCCTGAAATTACATTAGATTCTGTTATTTGAGTTTTATTGTCAGGATTTTATCTAATTAAATAACTTCTACCCAACTTTATCAAAAACTGTTTCTTTGAATAATATAGAGGACAAAAGAGAGGTAGAGAGATGATGAGCAGAGAGAGAATTGTTCTCCAATAAGCCTACTATATTCAGGATCTATAGACAAATACCCATCATAACTATTTGTGTTCTATATAATGTATCTTTTGTGCCTCATGACACATATTTAATAACAGACACTTGAAATGGAGTTTAAACTCATTAAGGGTAATGAGTTTATTTTGTCTTTCAACACATGGCCTGGGTCTGCTCGTGTTTGCTAAAAAAAAAAAAAAAAAAAAAAAATAGGTGAATGAATGAATGAACATAGGAACTACAAAATGCATGACCTTCTAAACACAACCTAAATTATAATAACGTAGTAGTTATCTTGTGTCTTGAGACACAGAACAGTGCTTGACACATATTATACTTTCAATAAATGTTTGGTGTGTGGTGAATTCCAATGGCAAATGCCAGCAACCTTTGTAAGCCAAAAAAAAAAAAAAAAACCTTTCATCATTTAGTTACACACATTCAGTCAATTCACAGAGTAAGAACACTGAGGCTCCAAGTGTACCCAGTAAATTACAGTTTCCAGAATGTGGCTGGTGGTGTTGTCTCCATTTTACATGCCAGAAAACTAAGACCCAGAGAGTTTGAATGAGTTTCTCAGAATTGCCCAGCTAGTTAGTGGCAGAACATCCGATTCCAGTCCAGGTACCCAATTCCTTGTAGAGAGCATTTTGTGACACCGCAGTATGCCAGCCTAGATGTCGGCCTTTAGAAGCTCAGAGCTTGTGCACTGAATGGAAGGTGGGAACTTTCGGAGCAGTGGGCTAATCAGGATCCCACTCTTGTGATATGGCTTTGGGTGTGAAATCAGAAGTTGGGTCTTTGCAAGCATTTCTCTGAATGGGACCAGTCATATATATTTGTGAATGAATGAAGTCGAATACCTGAAGCATTCACCAAAACTAGTGAACAAGGCTTCAGGATTTTAAAAGGATCATCAAACACACAGAAAGTTAGCCTGAGTTAGGAACAGAGCTGTGCTATGGTCAGAAATGGCGAGAGTTTCGTGGTGTTGCTCAGAGTACAACAGTGGTTTCTCAAAGACAGGTCTGTGCAAATACAGATGTCCACAGCAAAATGAGAGCAACTCAAAAAAAAAAAAAAAGACAATATAAGGACTCTTTCCTAAAATTAAGTTTATTTAATTTGAAGGACTTCATTCTTAGATCATAGTCTTCTCATATTGTAGTATTAAAATTTTCCTTTTGTACGAAGCAAAAATACAAGGAGACTGGGTGTGTTCAATGTCTTTACTGGACTGGGGGCGGCAGAAAGTCAGCAATTCTATGTCAGTCTTCCAATTATTTTTGGAAATTTTGCTAGTTCATGAAATGCCAAGGTAAGCTAACCAATGGACCACAGAACTTTTCCTCTCTGCCCACTTTCGTGAAAGTACCTGGAAACTGACCACAGTCACAATGACCATCTATCACTCTCATGACTGCCTGCAACAAAGGTGGCGAAACCCAGACCAGAGTGCTTGACCCCTCTCCTTCTGGTGTCTGCAACTTTCTGGGTGAGTCCTGAAGTGATTTCAGAACCACTTGTCCCCAATTACAAATAACAGTTCAATGCCGGGTCAGGAGAAGCAGAAGCAACATTGTTTCAAAGAATAGCAAAGGCTTCCAGCAACCTCCCATACAGGGTCCTGCTTTTCATGATGAGATGCTAATTTCAAACCAGAAAGTTGTGTTAGCCAAGAAATGGAAACTCCCCATGTGACACCAGCACTGTTTAAGATCACACAGTCTCTTCTGATCGATCGCACACACATGGGGCTCTGAAGTCATTAAAGAAAAATCAGGCCAATTCTGGGAACCCCAGCTGTCCCAGAGTTCAAAAGCTTTGATTGTCATGTGCTTTTTGCTATTATTCGTGCTGAGGGGATCGTTTCATCTTTTTTTATTATTATTTTTGTAAGTTACTCAGAGAAAAATGAGTGGCGATTTTCCTTAAAATAACTTGAACAAAAATTAGAAAGAAGATAACATCTGTGATAAATGAAAACTGTATATTGTACTTGTTCACTGCAAACTCTCCCAGCAGGCTCGGAAGAAACAGTCAGGGTTGGAAGGCAGCTTCCCTATCTGGGGAAATACTCTGAAGCTAGACAAACGATGCAACTGAGCTTTGAGCCAATATAGCCCTAGCCTAACACCGCATGTTGTTACAGCAAACTCAATGAGAACTTTGGTTTAGCAGAAAAATTAGATCATGTCAGAGGGCTCCAGTCTTGCTCAGCTATGTGTCTAAGAATGCTTAAAATGGTCCTTCCAAACTGGCTGATACAGACGCGCAATTCATTGACCTGGTTTCCCATTTTAGATTAGCAGAGAATGGTAAAGACTTCTTTCCCGAACCATACACTTTGATCTTCTATAAGAAACCTAAAATCACATGTTCAAGGGAATGTAGAATACCCGGATGTTATAAATTAAGTTCCAGAACCACTGGCTGATATCAGAACACATTGGTGACATCATAAGGTGCCACCAGTCTATGAATACAGGGAAAGAACTTGGGGCTGCTACCTCACACGAACAAACCTAAGGAGGGGCATGTACACTGATGTTAACATCCGATGGCATGCTAAAAAAGGGAGTCCTGGACTTGGAGTTAATGAAATTGGAATTCTGATCCAAATTCTATCATTAACTAGCAATATATCTTAGGCAAGTGATTTTGCCTCTTTGGGCCATACTCAGTTTCAATATATGTAAAACAAAGATTAGAGTAGAATATCTCCAAGCATCTCTAACATTTTCTAATTCAAGTTGCTGATCAAGTATCAAGAGATGATTGTTAAGGACTAGCATGGTTTTCAAGGTAAATTTACATCCTCCTTCTCCTCAGTGCATAATAATTACCTTCTATGCTAGACCATAGCACTACATCTGGGGGAAGTGGGCCCAAAGGTTTAAATCAGTCTTTGCTTTGGAACAGTCTGACACTCTGGTTCAGGAGATAGAACACATGCGTAAATTGCAACAGAGGGCAACCCATGCTAAGTGCCAACTGCTCAGCAGAGATACTACACAGAGTTAAAGGAAGGAAGCTTCTCCAAGAACTGGAGAAGAATAAATCATTTTTAAGGAAGACTCGGAGCTTTAGCCTAATCTTCTCTGAAGGTAAGAAGCTGGATGGGATAACTTCTCAGGATCCTTGGAATTCCAAGAATAGAATTTATTAACAAAAATTAAAGTTAATAGTAAATTAAGGCTCCACCTTTAAAAGGTATACTTATTAGCAGTAGCATGAAAATTAATAACATTTATAAAGGACTTGTTTTTCTAGTGCAGATATTGCACAATAGTTAATTACAAACTCCTTGGACTACCCATATCATGCAAGTTAACTCCCTTATATGTGACTTAATAACTACCAGTAATTCCGGCTTCAATAATTGTTTCAAAAAATTGAAGATGACCGCTGACAAGTACTGCTGTCAAACCACTAGGATTTCTTTCTAAACTGCCAGTCACTACCTCCTCACCATTGATAATTCGGGGGGGGGGGGGCGCAGCATTTAGTCAGTTAAAAATAATTAAATCAGTGATTTGGCAACCATGGAGGACTCCTTTCTGGCCATTCTGCCGACCTTTTCATTCTTGGACTGGTGGACAGGGAGAAGAGAGTAGATTTAGCGGTTCTGCCATCTCTAAGCAGCTTTATAACATTGGGCAGTTTTGCTCACAGCAAAAAGAAATCCTATAAGGACACAAAGGCAAGCTGCCCTATAGCAAGTGGTAGAGAGATGTGTGCAGTGTATTCTTCCCTCTAATGTCCCTCAAACCGTACAGTGCCCGGGAGAGAAGAGGACTCCCCGGGGCAACATTCAGGGTGGAATTTAAAGTTTATCCAATTTAGAATTAGAGACAGAAGCAAAAGACTAATTTCAATGGGCCATCCTGGCTTTGCAGCACTTATTATAACTGAAAGGAAAAGATTTAAAATATAAGTAAGAAGAAAGCAGGAGTACAATGTGAAAATACTTATTTAAAATTAATGTCATGCCTCATTTTCAATTAGTCTCTTGTGAACATAGCCTCACTCCCACACCTCTATTGTATATGTTTAAACCTGTAAACAACCATAAAATTAGTTTCCATAAAAACATTGATTAACATATATAGCTTGAGGATAACAGACCAATCTTTTCATCTATTTTAAAATTCTGATTGTGAATCCTGAAAATATGCCTCATTTTAAAGCATCACTGACTCAATTTTAAAACATTGCCAGGACCTGCTTTGCTAATCTGCAAACTCAATAATTCTACCCCAAACCTCAGCACACTCAGCAACAATTTAATAGCAAATATCTCTAGTGGGACCTCATATTACTAAGATGCTATTACTTTTTATATTACAAAAAAAGTGCTAGTACACTCTAAAGTATTATAAATAGTTCAGACCAGGCAATGCTTGTCAAAATATGTGCAAGTTTATGTTTTTGCACTCAGTAACCTGGGATTTTTATCTATTTATAATCTATAATCTGCCTTCCATAATTAGTATAAATATAGATTGCTAATCAACTTCTAAAGTTTCTGGACATTTTATTTATGTTCATATAATTACCAAGGGTGAGAAGCTGTATGGTTAACAACCCAATCCTGCCACTAAATGCAAATTCTAAACATATCTTAAAATAATGGTATAGATGCCTAAAACGGGCTTCTTTAATTATATTCTTCTTAGACTGCTAAGCTCCCCCTTTTTTTTATTGAGGCCATTTGTGATTTTGCTTCTTGAAGATTTTTTAGTTTGAGGTTTAAGAGACAGATGTAAATCTTATTACTTATTTAATGGTTGTAATACATTTCAAATGACATATAAGAAGTATACATCCCCATAAATTAGAAATACTTCATACCTTGACAGAAGTCTTTATTTTAAATGTTCAATTTTTTGTCATTAATATTTGTCTAACTAGAAGTATATGAAATTATATAAATCTGTGAACACAAAGCTATTTTCAAATAGAAGAAACTTTATAATGCTCAAGCAAGGTAAGGTATCTTTCCAGCAGTATCATGCTAGTGCAATGTTATAATTAATCCTTACCCATTTATTCTGTGACCACTATGTTACTTATTTATAATGAATATTATTCACAATGCAAATCAGTCTTTGATAAACAATTCACATTATTAGAGATGAATTGCAAAATGCCACCTTAATTATAAAGCAAATCCACTCCTGACATTTGTACCGTGTGAACTAACATGCCAGTAGCACAAACATATCCATAACCTCCAACTATATGTCACTAAGGGCCACAGAATGATGTCCTTTTGATCCATCTTCCTGCCCCTCCCTTCACTGTTTCTCTAGTATGTCCTATCCCTTTAAATTCCCTCTCACATTAATACTGCCTACTCTTTTTAAAACATTTATCATGAGCTATAACTGTCACAGGAACCAAAATACTCCAGCTTGTCCTCTCCCTGTAGGCAGATCTAACCAGCCAGCCAAATCATAAGGAAGGGGCTCCTTAATGAATCCAGAATCAAACAAAGGAGGGTTAACTGGAAGTCTTACATTTAACAGACAGAAAGCATCCTGAGCCATGGGATAGTCTTGCTTGTGGGAATGGAATTTTCCATCTCCCCAGTCAGGGAAGCATAGAAGTGCTCTGGGTACCCTTGGCAAACATGTGGCCCTACTCCCTTACCATTTCCGTGGGATAATCTGGACTGTGCCCCAGAACAGGACAAATTCCAGGGCAAAGCCAGGATGGCATTCTTGGTTTCTGATCCACTAATCAGGTTCCGGAAGTGACTGAGGTCAACACACCCCTTGTGGGTTGCTGAGCAGAAGTCACCTTATCTATCAATTTCTTATTCAAACAATTTCTGACAAACCCAGAATCCACTATGATTCCAAAAATGCATTTTTGCTACAGGTGTGGTAGTTGATAAGCTTACTGCTCAGCTGCTGAGAATCATAGAAATGTTAAGCTCCTTCTTTTACAGACACAGAGAGCAAGATCCAGAGAGCTTAAATGATTTTTCAAAATTAGACAGCTGGCTAGAATGCTTCTGCTTTTCTCTATAGGCTTTTTTTTTCTTTGACGAACCCTAGCATTCAGCACCAACTTTACTGGTTTTACAGCTATTAAGTAAACTTGTTCACTTATGAAGATTGTACCGTGGTCACAAAGATGATTGCAATGAGGCAGGTAGGGGCAGAGTGAAGAACAGTTGTTCAACGTGGGGTACCTTTATGTTCTTGTTAATAAAAATATCAGCAGCCTCAATAACAACTGTTCAACTTAAGGCTAGCCTCCCCATGCGAGGGTCTCTGAATTCTGACTCCAAAAACAAGGACAAGCCATGTAGATATATAGATCATTATTTGTGAGGAATAGGGGAAAGGCGGCACAGGGAGCAATACACTGCCAAACTTCCTCCACCTCCTCTCACTCATTTGTTGCCTCAAAGGCTCCCAACCTAAGGAACTTTCTCCAGATTCTCTCCTCTCTCTCCAAAACGTCTCTCACATGTTTCTCCACCCTCCTGGTGTGCTCTTCCCTCCTTCTTAATCCTTCCCAACCATTTTTACTCTATAAAATAAGTAGTTCTTCTGTGGGCTTCTTGAATCTGTATCTACTTTTACCTTTATGCATATCTAATCTTGAGTGTAAAGAATATTTTAGGGAGGTTTGGGGGGGTTAATGGAGGGATGAGGACACATATGTAATACCTTAATCAATAAAGAAATTTAAAAAATAATATTTTAATATTTTCAATCTTCTATGACTGGAGCTGATGTCAACTGTGACAATAACTAGAATGAATGGGTTGACTGTGCCATGGATAGATTTTTGACATTCTGGAGGACAATCTTTGGCTGTCCTGGTCCTCAGTTTCCTCCTACCTCCCTCCCCTCCCCTTGGCTAAACAGAGGGCACATTTAAGTCATTTCCTCATGCAAGTGACATCAGAAATGGTGGAAGAAGGTCATGCACCCCCTACAATGAAAGAGATTAGGTTCCATTCTTTGTGTCAGAGGATATTTATGAACTTAGAGTCCTTCCTACTAACTATACCATGTGTTCAATTCCACATAAAATAACTAAGCGGTCAAAAACCCAGATGACAACACAACTGGATAACAAGCTGTTCACCATTAGGTGCCTCTTGTTAACCCTGGTAAACTCCCAATTCTCTTGATCGCCCCCATTCCAAAAGCTTCACCTGTGTCTGCTTTATTTTGTTCTTTGTGGTTAAACCAGTCAAATGCAGACTAAGAGCAGGCTGTGAGGCAGTTGCCCAGGTGCTAAGTGTCGCGATGCCAGAGACAGAAAAAATAATGAAGACATTTTGGTTATGAAAAGGCACTTGGCTTTCTGCCATTGGCCAATTTCCTCATTCATTAGTGGCCTTTGAGCCTTCTTCATTTCTCGTCTTCTTGCTTTTCTGCTTTTTCTGAAATTATATCACTTTTGACAAAAAAACAAACAAACAAACAAAGAACAGCTCAAAATGCCAGTGTTCTGAAGGTTGTTTTAGGCCCTGCGATACTGCTGTTGGTATATATGTCAGCCACAGGGCTGTGTTTACACACCTGATCCTGGCTTGGCAAGGGGAGAGTCAGAGTGTTCTGTCTCTGCTGTTTACTATAGCAGGCCAGGGATAATACATTTTAGAAAGGCTACATTATGAAATATTCAAAACTAAGGTAAAGTTCCCAAATTTTAACTCTTCAGAAAATCTAAACCCATTTTTCAGCTTCTAAGAAGATCTTAGACACCATCTCATATTTCTTTATTTTACAAACTAGAGGCCCGGTGCATGAAAATTCATGCACTGGAGGGGAGGTGTCCCTCAGCCCAGCCTGCCCCTCTCACAGTCTGGGAGCCCTTAGGGATGGGAGGCGACCTGGCAATCAGGGGAAGGCGATGCCCCCATCATACCTCTGCTGCTGGCACTGCCGGCAGCATAAGCCTTGGCCGGCCCTGGTTACCTGAGCCTTGGACAGCCCTGAACAACTGGGCAGCTGCCATCCGAGGCTTGCCTGCACCTAGGGCCAGCCCTGGGTGGCTGGGGGGCTGAGGGGACTGGGGAACTCTGGAGGCAGGCGCGGGGAGTGGCCGGACCCGCCTGGGGGCGGGCCCAGCTGTGCCACGCACCTGCCACCCAAGCGAGGCTTGAGGGGACTGGGCAGTGCCATCTTGTGGCTGTGGGCGCCGCCATCTTTGAGGGCATGGCAGTCAATTAGCATATTCCCTCTTTATTAGGTAGGGTACTTCCATCTCTGAAGTTCTTTGAGTTCATTCTGCAGAGCCAGAGAGTGACAGCATGATCTCCATGTATATGCTCAGGAGAGATATGGGTCCGAACACTGCAACCAGCAAAGAGTTAAATGGGCAGAAAGGGTTAAAGATTTAAATATGTTAGAGTAACAGCTGAACAATGGAGGGCTCCAGCTCCTGCATATTCTATTTAACCATTTCATTGATAGGAAGGGTTAAAGAGAAAGGAGTGTCTTTTTTCCAGAGAAAATAAAGAGAAACCAGAGTATCTCTCTAACTCAAGAGTTGATGAAGATTGGAGAGAGGTGATAGACAGGGTGAGGACTGAACTATTATGAGACTAGACAAATACATAACTCAAGGGGTAAGCATAAATAGAAAAATTAGGCCAGTAAGGTTATGCCTCTGTCACCTGCAACCAGCATAGCCTGCAATTTTCAAATTTCTTTTAGCTCTGGAATCCTGTTGTGGCAGCCATATTGGTTAAAGAGCCAATGGTGATTCCCTTCACACACACACACACACACACACACACACACACACACCTGTCCCCCCACCCCAATGCTTCCGGCCCCCTATGCCACACTTCAAGCAAGCATGAGCTCCAGGTAGACAGGGTTCCTCTTCAGCCAGAAAGTCTAAAGTTGAAGAATCCCATTCAGGTGCTAAATGAATGCCTGAACCAACACCCAGATGTTAATTTTAGCATCCTGCCAGAGCCACAGCTAAACAGATTATACAACCAGCTTTCCAAAGGGAGTAACCTGATTTAGGTGCCAGGTAAATAAATACTCTTGTTATCAAATTTCTACTCCTTGTTTCAACACAAGTGTCAGAGAATGGGAAAGTGAGATCCAATTATGGGGGGGGGCGGGCAGACATGCAGCTAATCATGCACTCCTACCTCATTCTTGAAAGGATGAGCCTAGGGTAGCCAGAGAGAAACCTAGCTGGACCACCCAAGCAATAGTCAGGAGATGGCAGGGCCAGTTTGTTTGTGTTTTCTGTTTGCTTGCTCATTTTTTAATGGGAAAAAAAGTTGATTTTTTGGTGTATTTTCTGTGTTTTGAAAGTTTTTCAACATTAATAGTATATTACTTTAGTGGTTAGAAAAATAAAAAGTATTTTTAAAATCGTGCGAAGTATGAATTTGATAACTACTATCCTAAGAATAAATGAATTTCTTTTAAAAGATGATATATGAAGTAATACATGTAGGTATGTGAATATATATATATATATATATATATATATATATATATGCATATATATATTTAAAGGAAACAGTAGTTAGCATAATTCTTCAGAGCAAAAAAAAAAAAAGAATATTGATTTTTTTTCCTAGTGAGATATTACTTGGGAATTACAGCCAAGGTAGGACTATTGAGAGTACTTTAACATTAACCTTTTTCCATATGCAAATTCACACACATCAGACTGTAAAACGTGCTTGCTACATGGCCAAAGGGACCTGAAGTCTGGAATAAGCTCTTATTTTGAAAATGAATTATTCTACCTTATTCCTAAAATACTCCAAAAGTTCATGGGACAACCCATTGCCCAGTTCATTCATACCTACTGATCATACTCTCCTGATGCCATTTACTGAAACTGACTTTCTTCAGTTCAGTCCAGGGAGATGGAGAAGGCTGGTTGGTATTCACAGTTCCACCTCACTGCCCAGAGGTTGTTAATTTTATCTCCCCTCATCCTTCTCTTCTTTAGGATAAATAACCCACCTCCTTTCCTTGTGTACATAGTCTCCAATCCCTGTCATCATTTTCCTTTTTCTATACATCAATTCTATGTAATTTTTATACATATGTTTTAAGCTACAGACCCAAAGTGTTATATTTAAACAAGAGCCAAACCCATGATGAATTTACCCATCCATTATTTCTTAGCTGCAAATTATACTCATCTTAACACAGCCCAGGATAACATTGCTTTCTTAGTGCCATTACTAGGTTGACTCATATATTTTTAGAATGCCAGATCTTCCCCAGCCAAGTTTATGTCAAATTATACTATCCAGCCCAGGTGGTGTGGCTCAGTGATTGAGATTCAACCTATGAATCAGGAGATCTCAGTTCGATTCCGAATCAGGGCACATGCCCAGGTTTCAGGCTCAATCCCTAGTAGGGGCATGCAGGAGGCAGCCGAGCAATGATTCTCTTTCATCATTGATGTTTCTTTCTCTCTTTCCCTCTCTCTTCCTCTCTGAAATCAATAAAAATATATTTGAAAAAAAATTATACTATCTCACCCCTTCTCCCACCACCAACTATGCCCCAAAAGAAGTCATGGTCAATAAATTTAGATTTTAGTTCTTCCAGTGGTTTCTACTTTAACTCTCAATAAATAACATCTACACCTTTCTTTCTTGATTTTTCAACCATAGGCAGTCAGTAGCTATTGACATCTCTACAATATGGTGAAAAATTTTACTCATTTATCTGCCTACCTTCTCTCTATCTTCTCCCCAATTTAGGTTAATTCAGAATTTGTCAGTTCTTCAGTTGGGTAGCTATATAACTTAAATGATACAATTATCTCTCCATTTCTGGATCTAGCAGCTAGAGAAAATATTTATTGACCTTAGCACCCTAAGATAAAAGTTAACACACTTCTCTACCTCTGGACTTCTGTCAGGGCATAGCTTTTAGACTGTTGAAGTTTATGACATATACATTCCGTTTTATAAATATTATTATAAGTTCTGATATTATTATTATAGAAATATTATTTATTGAAGACATCTGGTGAAGATGGTGATGTAGATAAACACAGTACTCACCTCCTACCACAACCACATTAAAATTACAATTAAACTACAGAATAACTATAATTTAGAACTGCCTGAAATCTAGCTGAATGGAAGTACTACAATTAAGGATTTAAAGAAGAAGCCACATCGAGACTGATAGGAGGGGTGGAGATTACAGAATAGGCTGGTCCCAAACGCACATGTGACATATAAATATAGGGAGGAATATCTTGACTGTGGAGGTCCCTCCTGAGGAGTGAGAGGTCCCAGATCCATATCAGGTTCCCCAGCCCAGGGTTCCAGTGCCAGGAAGAAAAGTCCCCATAACTTCTGGCTATAAAAACCAGCCTGGATTGTGGCTAAGGAAGATAGAAGGTTGCTGGAATCCCAGGCATTCCTTTTAAAGGGCATGTACACGAACTTACTGGGACTCACTCCCTCTGAGCTTCAGAGCTAAGGCAGCAGCAGGAGGGACATACTGGGAAAAGCTGAATTGTATGGCACCAGAGTGAGAGCTGGAGAGTCAGCTTTCT